>NC_139222.1:58227782-58827782 GCF_055691185.1 Crinia signifera
GCTGATTGGCTGTCTAGCCTAAAGTGCTTTACACACCTCCCTGATGGTACCACTGGCTAAGACTCCACCTCAGCTCATTGGGTAATGAAATATTTAGAACAATTGATGTATGAAAGCAGGCAGGCCGGCCATTTTGGGACGCTCATTGGACTTGTTTAATGCAATGCACCTTTGTATTTTCACATGTATTCGCTTCATGCTGTAACCACTGTGCATAAAAATTTGGAAACATGGCATACAGTGTATCATTTGGTGTCTAAGTCATGTTTCCCATATTTTCCCTTCCCAGATACAAGCCCGTTTGAGTGTTTGGGGCACTTTTTAGCTAAAATCATCCTACAGGGCCTAACTGCATATGCTAAAGCCTGCCTATTTTGAATGGTGTAGTTGCCCCTGCAACCTCCAAAAATATCAGGATTTACTTCCCCAATAACCTGCTAACTCACCCCTGAAATACATACTTATTTACCCTATTTTGTTTATTGGACTCATTTCTCATTTGAAATGCCCATTTTTGGGGGGCCAGAAATGTGCGTCTTTAAAAGGTGATTTCTACGATACCCCACTTTTGCGCGTCGGACCTCAACTTTTCCCGTAAACACAGAAAAACCGCAATTTTCAGGAGAAACGAGACAGACATCCCCTCCCTCTGCAACCCACCCGCCCAACTGAAAGCCAGCCATTAGACATGCACAGATAGTTCTGAGGGTCTGTCTGTGATGTCATAAAGGGCCTGCTGATCAATGGGCAGCTTTCTGATTGGCTGCTGTATTTGATTGACAGATGGAAGCTGGCAGCTGATTGGCTGTCTAGCCTAAAGTGCTTTACACACCTCCCTGATCGTACCACTGGCTAAGACTCCACCTCAGCTCAGTGGGTAAGGAAAAATTTAGAACAATTGATGGATGAAAGCAGGCAGGCCGGCCATTTTGGGACGCTCATTGGACTTGTTTAATGCAATGCACCTTTGTATATTCACATGCATTCGCTTCATGCTGTAACCACTGTGCATAAAAATTTGGAAACATGGCATACAGTGTATCATTTGGTGCCTAAGTCATGTTTCCCATATTTTCCCTTCCCAGATACAAGCCCCTTTGAGTGTTTGGGGCACTTTTTAGCTAAAATCATCCTACAGGGCCTAACTGCATATGCTAAAGCCTGCCTATTTTGAATGGTGTAGTGGCCCCTGCAACCTCCAAAAATATCAGGACTTACTTCCACAATAACCTGCTAACTCACCCCTGAAATACATACTTATTCACCCTATTTTGTTCATTGGACTCATTTCTCATTTGAAATGCCCATTTTTGGGGAGCCAGAAATATGCGTCTTTAAAAGGTGATTTCTACGATACCCCACTTTTGCGCGTCGGACCTCAACTTTTCCTGTAAACGCAGAAAAACCGCAATTTTCAGGAGAAACGAGACAGACATCCCCTCCCTCTGCCACCCACCCGCCCAACTGAAAGCCAGCCATTAGACATGCACAGATAGTTCTGAGGGTCTGTCTGTGTTGTCATAAAGGGCCTGCTGATCAATGGGCAGCTTTCTGATTGGCTGCTGTATTTGATTGACAGATGGAAGCTGGCAGCTGATTGGCTGTCTAGCCTAAAGTGCTTTACACACCTCCCTGATCGTACCACTGGCTAAGACTCCACCTCAGCTCATTGGGTAATGAAAAACTTAGAGCAATTGATGGATGAAAGCAGGTAGGCCGGCCATTTTGGGACGCTAATTGGACTTGTTTAATGCAATGCACCTTTGTATATTCACATGCATTCGCATCATGCTGTAACCACTGTGCATAAAAATTTGGAAACATGGCATACAGTGTATCATTTGGTGTCTAAGTCATGTTTCCCATATTTTCCCTTCCCAGATACAAGCCCGTTTGAGTGTTTGGGGCACTTTTTGGCTAAAATCATCCTACAGGGCCTAACTGCATATGCTAAAGCCTGCCTATTTTGAATGGTGTAGTGGCCCTTGCAACCTCCAAAAATATCAGGACTTACTTCCCCAATAACCTGCTAACTCACCCCTGAAATACATACTTATTCACCCTATTTTGTTAATTGGACTCATTTCTCATTTGAAATGCCCATTTTTGGGGGGCCAGAAATGTGCGTCTTTAAAAGGGGATTTATACGATACCCCACTTTTGCGCGTCGGACCTCAACTTTTCCCGTAAACGCAGAAAAAACGCAATTTTCAGGAGAAACGAGACAGACATCCCCTCCCTCTGCCACCCACCCGCCCAACTGACAGCCAGCCATTAGACATGCACAGATAGTTCTGAGGGTCTGTCTGTGATGTCATAAAGGGCCTGCTGATCAATGGTCAGCTTTAAAATTGGCTGCTGTATTTGATTGACAGATGGAAGCTGGCAGCTGATTGGCTGTCTAGCCTAAAGTGCTTTACACACCTCCCTGATGATACCACTGGCTAAGACTCCACCTCAGCTCATTGGGTAATGAAAAATTTAGAACAATTGATGGATGAAAGCAGGCAGGCTGGCCATTTTGGGACGCTCATTGGACTTGTTTAATGCAATGCACCTTTGTATTTTCACATGCATTCGCTTCATGCTGTAACCACTGTGCATAAAAATTTGGAAACATGGCATACAGTGTATCATTTGGTGTCTAAGTCATGTTTCCCATATTTTCCCTTCCCAGACACAAGCCCGTTTGAGTGTTTGGGGCACTTTTTAGCTAAAATCATCCTACAGGGCCTAACTGCATATGCTAAAGCCTGCCTATTTTGAATGGTGTAGTTGCCCCTGCAACCTCCAAAAATATCAGGATTTACTTCCCCAATAACCTGCTAACTCACCCCTGAAATACATACTTATTTACCCTATTTTGTTTATTGGACTCATTTCTCATTTGAAATGCCCATTTTTGGGGGGCCAGAAATGTGCGTCTTTAAAAGGTGATTTCTACGATACCCCACTTTTGCGCGTCGGACCTCAACTTTTCCCGTAAACACAGAAAAACCGCAATTTTCAGGAGAAACGAGACAGACATCCCCTCCCTCTGCAACCCACCCACCCAACTGAAAGCCAGCCATTAGACATGCACAGATAGTTCTGAGGGTCTGTCTGTGATGTCATAAAGGGCCTGCTGATCAATGGGCAGCTTTCTGATTGGCTGCTGTATTTGATTGACAGATGGAAGCTGGCAGCTGATTGGCTGTCTAGCCTAAAGTGCTTTACACACCTCCCTGATCGTACCACTGGCTAAGACTCCACCTCAGCTCAGTGGGTAATGAAAAATTTAGAACAATTGATGGATGAAAGCAGGCAGGCCGGCCATTTTGGGACGCTCATTGGACTTGTTTAATGCAATGCACCTTTGTATATTCACATGCATTCGCTTCATGCTGTAACCACTGTGCATAAAAATTTGGAAACATGGCATACAGTGTATCATTTGGTGCCTAAGTCATGTTTCCCATATTTTCCCTTCCCAGATACAAGCCCCTTTGAGTGTTTGGGGCACTTTTTAGCTAAAATCATCCTACAGGGCCTAACTGCATATGCTAAAGCCTGCCTATTTTGAATGGTGTAGTGGCCCCTGCAACCTCCAAAAATATCAGGACTTACTTCCACAATAACCTGCTAACTCACCCCTGAAATACATACTTATTCACCCTATTTTGTTCATTGGACTCATTTCTCATTTGAAATGCCCATTTTTGGGGAGCCAGAAATATGCGTCTTTAAAAGGTGATTTCTACGATACCCCACTTTTGCGCGTCGGACCTCAACTTTTCCTGTAAACGCAGAAAAACCGCAATTTTCAGGAGAAACGAGACAGACATCCCCTCCCTCTGCCACCCACCCGCCCAACTGAAAGCCAGCCATTAGACATGCACAGATAGTTCTGAGGGTCTGTCTGTGTTGTCATAAAGGGCCTGCTGATCAATGGGCAGCTTTCAAATTGGCTGCTGTATTTGATTGACAGATGGAAGCTGGCAGCTGATTGGCTGTCTAGCCTAAAGTGCTTTACACACCTCCCTGATGGTACCACTGGCTAAGACTCCACCTCAGCTCATTGGGTAATGAAATATTTAGAACAATTGATGTATGAAAGCAGGCAGGCCGGCCATTTTGGGACGCTCATTGGACTTGTTTAATGCAATGCACCTTTGTATTTTCACATGTATTCGCTTCATGCTGTAACCACTGTGCATAAAAATTTGGAAACATGGCATACAGTGTATCATTTGGTGTCTAAGTCATGTTTCCCATATTTTCCCTTCCCAGATACAAGCCCGTTTGAGTGTTTGGGGCACTTTTTAGCTAAAATCATCCTACAGGGCCTAACTGCATATGCTAAAGCCTGCCTATTTTGAATGGTGTAGTTGCCCCTGCAACCTCCAAAAATATCAGGATTTACTTCCCCAATAACCTGCTAACTCACCCCTGAAATACATACTTATTTACCCTATTTTGTTTATTGGACTCATTTCTCATTTGAAATGCCCATTTTTGGGGGGCCAGAAATGTGCGTCTTTAAAAGGTGATTTCTACGATACCCCACTTTTGCGCGTCGGACCTCAACTTTTCCCGTAAACACAGAAAAACCGCAATTTTCAGGAGAAACGAGACAGACATCCCCTCCCTCTGCAACCCACCCGCCCAACTGAAAGCCAGCCATTAGACATGCACAGATAGTTCTGAGGGTCTGTCTGTGATGTCATAAAGGGCCTGCTGATCAATGGGCAGCTTTCTGATTGGCTGCTGTATTTGATTGACAGATGGAAGCTGGCAGCTGATTGGCTGTCTAGCCTAAAGTGCTTTACACACCTCCCTGATCGTACCACTGGCTAAGACTCCACCTCAGCTCAGTGGGTAAGGAAAAATTTAGAACAATTGATGGATGAAAGCAGGCAGGCCGGCCATTTTGGGACGCTCATTGGACTTGTTTAATGCAATGCACCTTTGTATATTCACATGCATTCGCTTCATGCTGTAACCACTGTGCATAAAAATTTGGAAACATGGCATACAGTGTATCATTTGGTGCCTAAGTCATGTTTCCCATATTTTCCCTTCCCAGATACAAGCCCCTTTGAGTGTTTGGGGCACTTTTTAGCTAAAATCATCCTACAGGGCCTAACTGCATATGCTAAAGCCTGCCTATTTTGAATGGTGTAGTGGCCCCTGCAACCTCCAAAAATATCAGGACTTACTTCCACAATAACCTGCTAACTCACCCCTGAAATACATACTTATTCACCCTATTTTGTTCATTGGACTCATTTCTCATTTGAAATGCCCATTTTTGGGGAGCCAGAAATATGCGTCTTTAAAAGGTGATTTCTACGATACCCCACTTTTGCGCGTCGGACCTCAACTTTTCCTGTAAACGCAGAAAAACCGCAATTTTCAGGAGAAACGAGACAGACATCCCCTCCCTCTGCCACCCACCCGCCCAACTGAAAGCCAGCCATTAGACATGCACAGATAGTTCTGAGGGTCTGTCTGTGTTGTCATAAAGGGCCTGCTGATCAATGGGCAGCTTTCTGATTGGCTGCTGTATTTGATTGACAGATGGAAGCTGGCAGCTGATTGGCTGTCTAGCCTAAAGTGCTTTACACACCTCCCTGATCGTACCACTGGCTAAGACTCCACCTCAGCTCATTGGGTAATGAAAAACTTAGAGCAATTGATGGATGAAAGCAGGTAGGCCGGCCATTTTGGGACGCTAATTGGACTTGTTTAATGCAATGCACCTTTGTATATTCACATGCATTCGCATCATGCTGTAACCACTGTGCATAAAAATTTGGAAACATGGCATACAGTGTATCATTTGGTGTCTAAGTCATGTTTCCCATATTTTCCCTTCCCAGATACAAGCCCGTTTGAGTGTTTGGGGCACTTTTTGGCTAAAATCATCCTACAGGGCCTAACTGCATATGCTAAAGCCTGCCTATTTTGAATGGTGTAGTGGCCCTTGCAACCTCCAAAAATATCAGGACTTACTTCCCCAATAACCTGCTAACTCACCCCTGAAATACATACTTATTCACCCTATTTTGTTAATTGGACTCATTTCTCATTTGAAATGCCCATTTTTGGGGGGCCAGAAATGTGCGTCTTTAAAAGGGGATTTATACGATACCCCACTTTTGCGCGTCGGACCTCAACTTTTCCCGTAAACGCAGAAAAAACGCAATTTTCAGGAGAAACGAGACAGACATCCCCTCCCTCTGCCACCCACCCGCCCAACTGACAGCCAGCCATTAGACATGCACAGATAGTTCTGAGGGTCTGTCTGTGATGTCATAAAGGGCCTGCTGATCAATGGTCAGCTTTAAAATTGGCTGCTGTATTTGATTGACAGATGGAAGCTGGCAGCTGATTGGCTGTCTAGCCTAAAGTGCTTTACACACCTCCCTGATGATACCACTGGCTAAGACTCCACCTCAGCTCATTGGGTAATGAAAAATTTAGAACAATTGATGGATGAAAGCAGGCAGGCTGGCCATTTTGGGACGCTCATTGGACTTGTTTAATGCAATGCACCTTTGTATTTTCACATGCATTCGCTTCATGCTGTAACCACTGTGCATAAAAATTTGGAAACATGGCATACAGTGTATCATTTGGTGTCTAAGTCATGTTTCCCATATTTTCCCTTCCCAGATACAAGCCCGTTTGAGTGTTTGGGGCACTTTTTAGCTAAAATCATCCTACAGGGCCTAACTGCATATGCTAAAGCCTGCCTATTTTGAATGGTGTAGTTGCCCCTGCAACCTCCAAAAATATCAGGATTTACTTCCCCAATAACCTGCTAACTCACCCCTGAAATACATACTTATTTACCCTATTTTGTTTATTGGACTCATTTCTCATTTGAAATGCCCATTTTTGGGGGGCCAGAAATGTGCGTCTTTAAAAGGTGATTTCTACGATACCCCACTTTTGCGCGTCGGACCTCAACTTTTCCCGTAAACACAGAAAAACCGCAATTTTCAGGAGAAACGAGACAGACATCCCCTCCCTCTGCAACCCACCCGCCCAACTGAAAGCCAGCCATTAGACATGCACAGATAGTTCTGAGGGTCTGTCTGTGATGTCATAAAGGGCCTGCTGATCAATGGGCAGCTTTCTGATTGGCTGCTGTATTTGATTGACAGATGGAAGCTGGCAGCTGATTGGCTGTCTAGCCTAAAGTGCTTTACACACCTCCCTGATCGTACCACTGGCTAAGACTCCACCTCAGCTCAGTGGGTAATGAAAAATTTAGAACAATTGATGGATGAAAGCAGGCAGGCCGGCCATTTTGGGACGCTCATTGGACTTGTTTAATGCAATGCACCTTTGTATATTCACATGCATTCGCTTCATGCTGTAACCACTGTGCATAAAAATTTGGAAACATGGCATACAGTGTATCATTTGGTGCCTAAGTCATGTTTCCCATATTTTCCCTTCCCAGATACAAGCCCCTTTGAGTGTTTGGGGCACTTTTTAGCTAAAATCATCCTACAGGGCCTAACTGCATATGCTAAAGCCTGCCTATTTTGAATGGTGTAGTGGCCCCTGCAACCTCCAAAAATATCAGGACTTACTTCCACAATAACCTGCTAACTCACCCCTGAAATACATACTTATTCACCCTATTTTGTTCATTGGACTCATTTCTCATTTGAAATGCCCATTTTTGGGGAGCCAGAAATATGCGTCTTTAAAAGGTGATTTCTACGATACCCCACTTTTGCGCGTCGGACCTCAACTTTTCCTGTAAACGCAGAAAAACCGCAATTTTCAGGAGAAACGAGACAGACATCCCCTCCCTCTGCCACCCACCCGCCCAACTGAAAGCCAGCCATTAGACATGCACAGATAGTTCTGAGGGTCTGTCTGTGTTGTCATAAAGGGCCTGCTGATCAATGGGCAGCTTTCTGATTGGCTGCTGTATTTGATTGACAGATGGAAGCTGGCAGCTGATTGGCTGTCTAGCCTAAAGTGCTTTACACACCTCCCTGATCGTACCACTGGCTAAGACTCCACCTCAGCTCATTGGGTAATGAAAAACTTAGAGCAATTGATGGATGAAAGCAGGTAGGCCGGCCATTTTGGGACGCTAATTGGACTTGTTTAATGCAATGCACCTTTGTATATTCACATGCATTCGCATCATGCTGTAACCACTGTGCATAAAAATTTGGAAACATGGCATACAGTGTATCATTTGGTGTCTAAGTCATGTTTCCCATATTTTCCCTTCCCAGATACAAGCCCGTTTGAGTGTTTGGGGCACTTTTTGGCTAAAATCATCCTACAGGGCCTAACTGCATATGCTAAAGCCTGCCTATTTTGAATGGTGTAGTGGCCCTTGCAACCTCCAAAAATATCAGGACTTACTTCCCCAATAACCTGCTAACTCACCCCTGAAATACATACTTATTCACCCTATTTTGTTAATTGGACTCATTTCTCATTTGAAATGCCCATTTTTGGGGGGCCAGAAATGTGCGTCTTTAAAAGGGGATTTATACGATACCCCACTTTTGCGCGTCGGACCTCAACTTTTCCCGTAAACGCAGAAAAAACGCAATTTTCAGGAGAAACGAGACAGACATCCCCTCCCTCTGCCACCCACCCGCCCAACTGACAGCCAGCCATTAGACATGCACAGATAGTTCTGAGGGTCTGTCTGTGATGTCATAAAGGGCCTGCTGATCAATGGTCAGCTTTAAAATTGGCTGCTGTATTTGATTGACAGATGGAAGCTGGCAGCTGATTGGCTGTCTAGCCTAAAGTGCTTTACACACCTCCCTGATGATACCACTGGCTAAGACTCCACCTCAGCTCATTGGGTAATGAAAAATTTAGAACAATTGATGGATGAAAGCAGGCAGGCTGGCCATTTTGGGACGCTCATTGGACTTGTTTAATGCAATGCACCTTTGTATTTTCACATGCATTCGCTTCATGCTGTAACCACTGTGCATAAAAATTTGGAAACATAGCCTACCGTGTATCATTTGGTGTCTAAGTCATGTTTCCCATGTTTTTCCTTCCCAGATACTAGCCCGTTAGAGTGTTTGGGGCACTTTTTAGCTAAAATCATCCTACGGGCCTAACTGCATATGCTAAAGCCTGCCTATTTTGATTGGTCTAGTGGCCCCTGCAACCTCCAAAAATTTCAGGACTTACTTCCCCAATAACCTGCTAAGTCACCCCTGAAATACATACTTATTCACCCTATTTTGTTAATTGGACTCATTTCTCATTTGAAATGCCCATTTTTGGGGGGCCAGAAATGTGCGTCTTTAAAAGGTGATTTCTACGATACCCCACTTTTGCGCGTCGGACCTCAACTTTTCCCGTAAACGCAGAAAAACCGCAATTTTCAAGAGAAACGAGACAGACATCCCCTTCCTCTGCCACCCACCCGCCCAACTGACAGCCAGCCATTAGACATGCACAGATAGTTCTGAGGGTCTGTCTGTGATGTCATAAAGGGCCTGCTGATCAATTGGCAGCTTTCTGATTGGCTGCTGTATTTGATTGACAGATGAAAGCTGGCAGCTGATTGGCTGTCTAGCCTAAAGTGCTTTATACACCTCCCTGATGGTACCACTGGCTAAGACTCCACCTCAGCTCATTGGGTAATGAAAAATTTAGAACAATTAAAGGATGAAAGCAGGCATTTTGGGACGCTCATTGGACTTGTTTAATGCAATGCACCCTTGTATTTTCACATGCATTCGCTTCATGCTGTAACCACTGTGCATAAAAATTTGGAAACATGGCATACAGTGTATCATTTGGTGTCTAAGTCATGTTTCCCATGTTTTTCCTTCCCAGATACTAGCCCGTTTGAGTGTTTGGGGCACTTTTTAGCTAAAATCATCCTACAGGGCCTAACTGCATATGCTAAAGCCTGCCTATTTTGAATGGTGTAGTTGCCCCTGCAACCTCCAAAAATATCAGGACTTACTTCCCCAATAACCTGCTAACTCACCCCTGAAATACATACTTATTCACCCTATTTTGTTAATTGGACTCATTTCTCATTTGAAATGCCCATTTTTGGGGGGCCAGAAATGTGCGTCTTTAAAAGGTGATTTCTACGATACCCCACTTTTGCGCGTCGGACCTCAACTTTTCCCGTAAACGCAGAAAAACCGCAATTTTCAGGAGAAACGAGACAGACATCCCCTCCCTCTGCCACCCACCCGCCCAACTGAAAGCCAGCCATTAGACATGCACAGATAGTTCTGAGGGTCTGTCTGTGATGTCATAAAGGGCCTGCTGATCAATGGGCAGCTTTCTGATTGGCTGCTGTATTTGATTGACAGATGGAAGCTGGCAGCTGATTGGCTGTCTAGCCTAAAGTGCTTTACATACCTCCCTGATGGTACCACTGGCTAAGACTCCACCTCAGCTCATTGGGTAATGAAAAATTTAGAACAATTGATGGATGAAAGCAGGCATTTTGGGCTGCTCATTGGACTTGTTTAATGCAATGCACCCTTGTATTTTCACATGCATTTGCTTCATGCTGTAACCACCGTGCATAAAAATTTGGAAACATGGCATACAGTGTATCATTTGGTGTCTAAATCATGTTTCCCATGTTTTTCCTTCCCAGATACAAGCCCGTTTGAGTGTTTGGGGCACTTTTTAGCTAAAATCATCCTACAGGGCCTAACTGCATATGCTAAAGCCTGCCTATTTTGAATGGTGTAGTTGCCCCTGCAACCTCCAAAAATATCAGGACTTACTTCCCCAATAACCTGCTAACTCACCCCTGAAATACATACTTATTCACCCTATTTTGTTAATTGGACTCATTTCTCATTTGAAATGCCCATTTTTTGGGGGCCAGAAATGTGCGTCTTTAAAAGGTGATTTCTACGATACAACACCTTTACACGTCGGACCTCAACTTTTCCCGAAAACGCAGAAAAACCGCAATTTTCAGGAGAAACAAGACAGACATCCCCTCCCTCTTCCACCCACCCGACCAACTGACAGCCAGCCATTAGACATGCACAGATAGTTCTGAGGGTCTGTCTGTGATGTCATAAAGGGCCTGCTGATCAATGGGCAGCTTTCTGATTGGCTGCTGTATTTGATTGACAGATGGAAGCTGGCAGCTGATTGGCTGTCTAGCCTAAAGTGCTTTACACACCTCCCTGATGGTACCACTGGCTAAGACTCCACCTCAGCTCATTGGGTAATGAAAAATTTAGAACAATTGATGGATGAAAGCAGGCATTTTGGGAAGCTCATTGGACTTGTTTAATGCAATGCACCCTTGTATTTTCACATGCATTCGCTTCATGCTGTAACCACTGTGCATAAAAATTTGGAAACATGGCATACAGTGTATCATTTGGTGTCTAAATCATGTTTCCCATGTTTTTCCTTCCCAGATACAAGCCCGTTTGAGTTTTTGGGGCACTTTTTAGCTAAAATCATCCTACAGGGCCTAACTGCATATGCTAAAGCCTGCCTATTTTGAATGGTCTAGTGGCCCCTGCAACCTCCAAAAATATCAGGACTTACTTCCCCAATAACCTGCTAACTCACCCCTGAAATACATACTTATTCACCCTATTTTGTTAATTAGAATCATTTCTCATTTGAAATGCCCATTTTTGGGGGGACAGAAATGTGCGTCCTTAAAAGGTGATTTCTACGATACCCCACTTTTGCGCGTCGGACCTCAACTTTTCCCGTAAATGCAGAAAAACCGCAATTTTTAGGAGAAACGAGACAGACATCCCCTCCCTCTGCCACCCACCCGCCCAACTGAAAGCCAGCCATTAGACATGCACAGATAGTTCTGAGGGTCTGTCTGTGATGTCATAAAGGGCCTGCTGATCAATGGGCAGCTTTCTGATTGGCTGCTGTATTTGATTGACAGATGGAAGCTGGCAGCTGATTGGCTGTCTAGCCTAAAGTGCTTTACATACCTCCCTGATGGTACCACTGGCTAAGACTCCACCTCAGCTCATTGGGTAATGAAAAATTTAGAACAATTGATGGATGAAAGCAGGCCGGCCGGCCATTTTGGGACGCTCATTGGACTTGTTTAATGCAATGCACCTTTGTATATTCACATGCATTCGCTTCATGCTGTAACCACTGTGCATAAAAATTTGGAAACATGGCATACAGTGTATCATTTGGTGTCTAAGTCATGTTTCCCATATTTTCCCTTCCCAGATACAAGCCCGTTTGAGTGTTTGGGGCACTTTTTAGCTAAAATCATCCTACAGGGCCTAACTGCATATGCTAAAGCCTGCCTATTTTGAATGGTGTAGTTGCCCCTGCAACCTCCAAAAATATCAGGACTTACTTCCCCAATAACCTGCTAACTCACCCCTGAAATACATACTTATTCACCCTATTTTGTTAATTAGAATCATTTCTCATTTGAAATGCCCATTTTTGGGGGGCCAGAAATGTGCGTCTTTAAAAGGTGATTTCTACGATACCCCACTTTTGCGCGTCGGACCTCAACTTTTCCCGTAAACGCAGAAAAACCGCAATTTTCAGGAGAAACGAGACAGACATCCCCTCCCTCTGCCACCCACCCGCCCAACTGAAAGCCAGCCATTAGACATGCACAGATAGTTCTGAGGGTCTGTCTGTGATGTCATAAAGGGCCTGCTGATCAATGGGCAGTTTTTTGATTGGCTGCTGTATTTGATTGACAGATGGAAGCTGGCAGCTAATTGGCTGTCTAGCCTAAAGTGCTTTACATACCTCCCTGATGGTACCACTGGCTAAGACTCCACCTCAGCTAATTGGGTAATGAAAAATTTAAAACAATTGATGGATGAAAGCAGGCCGGCCGGCCATTTTGGGACGCTCATTGGACTTGTTTAATGCAATGCACCTTTGTATATTCACATGCATTCGCTTCATGCTGTAACCACTGTGCATAAAAATTTGGAAACATGGCATACAGTGTATCATTTGGTGTCTAAGTCATGTTTCCCATATTTTCCCTTCCCAGATACAAGCCCGTTTGAGTGTTTGGGGCACTTTTTAGCTAAAATCATCCTACAGGGCCTAACTGCATATGCTAAAGCCTGCCTATTTTGAATGGTGTAGTGGCCCCTGCAACCTCCAAAAATATCAGGACTTACTTCCCCAATAACCTGCTAACTCACCCCTGAAATACATACTTATTCACCCTATTTTGTTCATTGGAATCATTTCTCATTTGAAATGCCCATTTTTGGGGAGCCAGAAATGTGCGTCTTTAAAAGGTGATTTCTACGATACCCCACTTTTGCGCGTCGGACCTAAACTTTTCCCGTAAACGCAGAAAAACCGCAATTTTCAGGAGAAACGAGACAGACATCCCCTCCCTCTGCCACCCACCCACCCAACTGAAAGCCAGCCATTAGACATGCACAGATAGTTCTGAGGGTCTGTCTGTGATGTCATAAAGGGCCTGCTGATCAATGGGCAGCTTTCTGATTGGCTGCTGTATTTGATTGACAGATGGAAGCTGGCAGCTGATTGGCTGTTTAGCCTAAAGTGCTTTACACACCTCCCTGATGGTACCACTGGCTAAGACTCCACCTCAGCTCATTGGGTAATGAAAAATTTAGAACAATTGATGGATGAAAGCAGGCCGGCCGGCCATTTTGGGAAGCTCATTGGACTTGTTTAATGCAATGCACCTTTGTATTTTCACATGCATTCGCTTCATGCTGTAACCACTGTGCATAAAAATTCGGAAACATGGCATACAGTGTATCATTTGGTGTCTAAGTCATGTTTCCCATGTTTTTCCTTCCCAGATACTAGCCCGTTTGAGTGTTTGGGGCACTTTTTAGCTAAAATCATCCTACAGGGCCTAACTGCATATGCTAAAGCCTGCCTATTTTGAATGGTGTAGTTGCCCCTGCAACCTCCAAAAATATCAGGACTTACTTCCCCAATAACCTGCTAACTCACCACTGAAATACATACTTATTCACCCTATTTTGTTAATTGGACTCATTTCTCATTTGAAATGCCCATTTTTGGGGGGCCAGAAATGTGCGTCTTTAAAAGGTGATTTCTACGATACCCCACCTTTACACGTCGGACCTCAACTTTTCCCGTTAACGCAGAAAAACCGCAATTTTCAGGAGAAACAAGACAGACATCACCTCCCTCTGCCACCCACCCACCCAACTGAAAGCCAGCCATTAGCCATGCACAGATAGTTCTGAGGGTCTGTCTGTGATGTCATAAAGGGCCTGCTGATCAATGGGCAGCTTTCTTATTGGCTGCTGTATTTGATTGACAGATGGAAGCTGGCAGCTGATTGGCTGTCTAGCCTAAAGTGCTTTACACACCTCCCTGATGGTACCACTGGCTAAGACTCCACCTCAGCTCATTGGGTAATGAAAAATTTAGAACAATTGATGGATGAAAGCAGGCCGGCCGGCCATTTTGGGACGCTCATTGGACTTGTTTAATGCAATATACCTTTGTATTTTCACATGCATTCGCTTCATGCTGTAACCACTGTGCATAAAAATTCGGAAACATGGCATACAGTGTATCATTTGGTGTCTAAGTCATGTTTCTTATGTTTTCCCTTCCCAGATACAAGCCCGTTTGAGTGTTTGGGGCACTTTTTAGCTAAAATCATCCTACAGGGCCTAACTGCATATGCTAAAGCCTGCCTATTTTGAATGTTGTAGTGGCCCCTGCTACCTCCAAAAATATCAGGACTTACTTCCCCAATAACCTGCTAACTCACCCCTGAAATACATACTTATTCACCCTATTTTGTTCATTGGACTCATTTCTCATTTGAAATGCCCATTTTTGGGGAGCCAGAAATGTGCGTCTTTAAAAGATGATTTCTACGATACCCCACTTTTGCGCGTCGGACCTCAACTTTTCCCGTAAACGCAGAAAAACCGCAATTTTCAGGAGAAACGAGACAGACATCACCTCCCTCTGCCACCCACCCACCCAACTGAAAGCCAGCCATTAGCCATGCACAGATAGTTCTGAGGGTCTGTCTGTGATGTCATAAAGGGCCTGCTGATCAATGGGCAGCTTTCTTATTGGCTGCTGTATTTGATTGACAGATGGAAGCTGGCAGCTGATTGGCTGTCTAGCCTAAAGTGCTTTACACACCTCCCTGATGGTACCACTGGCTAAGACTCCACCTCAGCTCATTGGGTAATGAAAAATTTAGAACAATTGATGGATGAAAGCAGGCCGGCCGGCCATTTTGGGACGCTCATTGGACTTGTTTAATGCAATATACCTTTGTATTTTCACATGCATTCGCTTCATGCTGTAACCACTGTGCATAAAAATTCGGAAACATGGCATACAGTGTATCATTTGGTGTCTAAGTCATGTTTCTTATGTTTTCCCTTCCCAGATACAAGCCCGTTTGAGTGTTTGGGGCACTTTTTAGCTAAAATCATCCTACAGGGCCTAACTGCATATGCTAAAGCCTGCCTATTTTGAATGTTGTAGTGGCCCCTGCTACCTCCAAAAATATCAGGACTTACTTCCCCAATAACCTGCTAACTCACCCCTGAAATACATACTTATTCACCCTATTTTGTTCATTGGACTCATTTCTCATTTGAAATGCCCATTTTTGGGGAGCCAGAAATGTGCGTCTTTAAAAGATGATTTCTACGATACCCCACTTTTGCGCGTCGGACCTCAACTTTTCCCGTAAACGCAGAAAAACCGCAATTTTCAGGAGAAACGAGACAGACATCCCCTCCCTCTGCCTCCCACCCGCCCAACTGAAAGCCAGCCATTAGACATGCACAGATAGTTCTGAGGGTCTGTCTGTGATGTCATAAAGGGCCTGCTGATCAATGGGCAGCTTTCTGATTGGCTGCTGTATTTGATTGACAGATGGAAGCTGGCAGCTGATTGGCTGTCTAGCCTAAAGTGCTTTACATACCTCCCTGATGGTACCACTGGCTAAGACTCCACCTCAGCTCATTGGGTAATGAAAAATTTAGAACAATTGATGGATGAAAGCAGGCATTTTGGGACGCTCATTGGACTTGTTTAATGCAATGCACCCTTGTATTTTCAAATGCATTCGCTTCATGCTGTAACCACTGTGCATAAAAATTTGGAAACATGGCATACAGTGTATCATTTGGTGTCTAAATCATGTTTCCCATGTTTTTCCTTCCCAGATACAAGCCCGTTTGAGTTTTTGGGGCACTTTTTAGCTAAAATCATCCTACAGGGCCTAACTGCATATGCTAAAGCCTGCCTATTTTGAATGGTCTAGTGGCCCCTGCAACCTCCAAAAATATCAGGACTTACTTCCCCAATAACCTGCTAACTCATCCCTGAAATACATACTTATTCACCCTATTTTGTTCATTGGACTCATGTCTCATTTGAAATGCCCATTTTTGGGGAGCCAAAAAATGTGCGTCTTCAAAAGGTGATTTCTACGATACCCCACTTTTGCGCGTCGGACCTCAACTTTTCCCGTAAACGCAGAAAAAACGCAATTTTCTGGAGAAACGAGACAGACATCCCCTCCCTCTGCCACCCACCCGCCCAACTGACAGCCAGCCATTAGACATGCACAGATAGTTCTAAGGGTCTGTCTGTGATGTCATAAAGGGCCTGCTGATCAATTGGCAGCTTTCTGATTGGCTGCTGTATTTGATTGACAGATGAAAGCTGGCAGCTGATTGGCTGTCTAGCCTAAAGTGCTTTATACACCTCCCTGATGGTACCACTGGCTAAGACTCCACCTCAGCTCATTGGGTAATGAAAAATTTAGAACAATTGATGGATGAAAGCAGGCAGGCCGGCCATTTTGGGACGCTCAGTGGACTTGTTTAATGCAATGCACCTTTGTATATTCACATGCATTTGCTTCATGCTTTAACCACTGTGCATAAAAATTTGGAAACATGGCATACAGTGTATCATTTGGTGTCTAAGTCATGTTTCCCATATTTTCCCTTCCCAGATACAAGCCCGTTTGAGTGTTTGGGGCACTTTTTAGCTAAAATCATCCTACAGGGCCTAACTGCATATGCTAAAGCCTGCCTATTTTGAATGGTGTAGTGGCCCCTGCAACCTCCAAAAATATCAGGACTTACTTCCCCAATAACCTGCTAACTCACCCCTGAAATACATACTTATTCACCCTATTTTGTTCATTGGAATCATTTCTCATTTGAAATGCCCATTTTTGGGGAGCCTGAAATGTGCGTCTTTAAAAGGTGATTTCTACGATACCCCACTTTTGCGCGTCGGACCTAAACTTTTCCCGTAAACGCAGAAAAACCGCAATTTTCAGGAGAAACGAGACAGACATCCCCTCCCTCTGCCACCCACCCACCCAACTGAAAGCCAGCCATTAGACATGCACAGATCGTTCTGAGGGTCTGTCTGTGATGTCATAAAGGGCCTGCTGATCAATGGGCAGCTTTCTGATTGGCTGCTGTATTTGATTGACAGATGGAAGCTGGCAGCTGATTGGCTGTTTAGCCTAAAGTGCTTTAAACACCTCCCTGATGGTACCACTGGCTAAGACTCCACCTCAGCTCATTGGGTAATGAAAAATTTAGAACAATTGATGGATGAAAGCAGGCCGGCCGGCCATTTTGGGAAGCTCATTGGACTTGTTTAATGCAATGCACCTTTGTATTTTCACATGCATTCGCTTCATGCTGTAACCACTGTGCATAAAAATTCGGAAACATGGCATACAGTGTATCATTTGGTGTCTAAGTCATGTTTCCCATGTTTTTCATTCCCAGATACTAGCCCGTTTGAGTGTTTGGGGCAATTTTTAGCTAAAATCATCCTACAGGGCCTAACTGCATATGCTAAAGCCTGCCTATTTTGAATGGTGTAGTTGCCCCTGCAACCTCCAAAAATATCAGGACTTACTTCCCCAATAACCTGCTAACTCACCCCTGAAATACATACTTATTCACCCTATTTTGTTAATTGGACTCATTTCTCATTTGAAATGCCCATTTTTGGGGGGCCAGAAATGTGCGTCTTTAAAAGGTGATTTCTACGATACCCCACCTTTACACGTCGGACCTCAACTTTTCCCGTTAACGCAGAAAAACCGCAATTTTCAGGAGAAACAAGACAGACATCACCTCCCTCTGCCACCCACCCACCCAACTGAAAGCCAGCCATTAGCCATGCACAGATAGTTCTGAGGGTCTGTCTGTGATGTCATAAAGGGCCTGCTGATCAATGGGCAGCTTTCTTATTGGCTGCTGTATTTGATTGACAGATGGAAGCTGGCAGCTGATTGGCTGTCTAGCCTAAAGTGCTTTACACACCTCCCTGATGGTACCACTGGCTAAGACTCCACCTCAGCTCATTGGGTAATGAAAAATTTAGAACAATTGATGGATGAAAGCAGGCCGGCCGGCCATTTTGGGACGCTCATTGGACTTGTTTAATGCAATATACCTTTGTATTTTCACATGCATTCGCTTCATGCTGTAACCACTGTGCATAAAAATTCGGAAACATGGCATACAGTGTATCATTTGGTGTCTAAGTCATGTTTCTTATGTTTTCCCTTCCCAGATACAAGCCCGTTTGAGTGTTTGGGGCACTTTTTAGCTAAAATCATCCTACAGGGCCTAACTGCATATGCTAAAGCCTGCCTATTTTGAATGTTGTAGTGGCCCCTGCTACCTCCAAAAATATCAGGACTTACTTCCCCAATAACCTGCTAACTCACCCCTGAAATACATACTTATTCACCCTATTTTGTTCATTGGACTCATTTCTCATTTGAAATGCCCATTTTTGGGGAGCCAGAAATGTGCGTCTTTAAAAGATGATTTCTACGATACCCCACTTTTGCGCGTCGGACCTCAACTTTTCCCGTAAACGCAGAAAAACCGCAATTTTCAGGAGAAACGAGACAGACATCACCTCCCTCTGCCACCCACCCACCCAACTGAAAGCCAGCCATTAGCCATGCACAGATAGTTCTGAGGGTCTGTCTGTGATGTCATAAAGGGCCTGCTGATCAATGGGCAGCTTTCTTATTGGCTGCTGTATTTGATTGACAGATGGAAGCTGGCAGCTGATTGGCTGTCTAGCCTAAAGTGCTTTACACACCTCCCTGATGGTACCACTGGCTAAGACTCCACCTCAGCTCATTGGGTAATGAAAAATTTAGAACAATTGATGGATGAAAGCAGGCCGGCCGGCCATTTTGGGACGCTCATTGGACTTGTTTAATGCAATATACCTTTGTATTTTCACATGCATTCGCTTCATGCTGTAACCACTGTGCATAAAAATTCGGAAACATGGCATACAGTGTATCATTTGGTGTCTAAGTCATGTTTCTTATGTTTTCCCTTCCCAGATACAAGCCCGTTTGAGTGTTTGGGGCACTTTTTAGCTAAAATCATCCTACAGGGCCTAACTGCATATGCTAAAGCCTGCCTATTTTGAATGTTGTAGTGGCCCCTGCTACCTCCAAAAATATCAGGACTTACTTCCCCAATAACCTGCTAACTCACCCCTGAAATACATACTTATTCACCCTATTTTGTTCATTGGACTCATTTCTCATTTGAAATGCCCATTTTTGGGGAGCCAGAAATGTGCGTCTTTAAAAGATGATTTCTACGATACCCCACTTTTGCGCGTCGGACCTCAGCTTTTCCCGTAAACGCAGAAAAACCGCAATTTTCAGGAGAAACGAGACAGACATCCCCTCCCTCTGCCTCCCACCCGCCCAACTGAAAGCCAGCCATTAGACATGCACAGATAGTTCTGAGGGTCTGTCTGTGATGTCATAAAGGGCCTGCTGATCAATGGGCAGCTTTCTGATTGGCTGCTGTATTTGATTGACAGATGGAAGCTGGCAGCTGATTGGCTGTCTAGCCTAAAGTGCTTTACATACCTCCCTGATGGTACCACTGGCTAAGACTCCACCTCAGCTCATTGGGTAATGAAAAATTTAGAACAATTGATGGATGAAAGCAGGCATTTTGGGACGCTCATTGGACTTGTTTAATGCAATGCACCCTTGTATTTTCAAATGCATTCGCTTCATGCTGTAACCACTGTGCATAAAAATTTGGAAACATGGCATACAGTGTATCATTTGGTGTCTAAATCATGTTTCCCATGTTTTTCCTTCCCAGATACAAGCCCGTTTGAGTTTTTGGGGCACTTTTTAGCTAAAATCATCCTACAGGGCCTAACTGCATATGCTAAAGCCTGCCTATTTTGAATGGTCTAGTGGCCCCTGCAACCTCCAAAAATATCAGGACTTACTTCCCCAATAACCTGCTAACTCATCCCTGAAATACATACTTATTCACCCTATTTTGTTCATTGGACTCATTTCTCATTTGAAATGCCCATTTTTGGGGAGCCAAAAAATGTGCGTCTTCAAAAGGTGATTTCTACGATACCCCACTTTTGCGCGTCGGACCTCAACTTTTCCCGTAAACGCAGAAAAAACGCAATTTTCTGGAGAAACGAGACAGACATCCCCTCCCTCTGCCACCCACCCGCCCAACTGACAGCCAGCCATTAGACATGCACAGATAGTTCTAAGGGTCTGTCTGTGATGTCATAAAGGGCCTGCTGATCAATTGGCAGCTTTCTGATTGGCTGCTGTATTTGATTGACAGATGAAAGCTGGCAGCTGATTGGCTGTCTAGCCTAAAGTGCTTTATACACCTCCCTGATGGTACCACTGGCTAAGACTCCACCTCAGCTCATTGGGTAATGAAAAATTTAGAACAATTGATGGATGAAAGCAGGCAGGCCGGCCATTTTGGGACGCTCAGTGGACTTGTTTAATGCAATGCACCTTTGTATATTCACATGCATTTGCTTCATGCTTTAACCACTGTGCATAAAAATTTGGAAACATGGCATACAGTGTATCATTTGGTGTCTAAGTCATGTTTCCCATATTTTCCCTTCCCAGATACAAGCCCGTTTGAGTGTTTGGGGCACTTTTTAGCTAAAATCATCCTACAGGGCCTAACTGCATATGCTAAAGCCTGCCTATTTTGAATGGTGTAGTGGCCCCTGCAACCTCCAAAAATATCAGGACTTACTTCCCCAATAACCTGCTAACTCACCCCTGAAATACATACTTATTCACCCTATTTTGTTCATTGGAATCATTTCTCATTTGAAATGCCCATTTTTGGGGAGCCTGAAATGTGCGTCTTTAAAAGGTGATTTCTACGATACCCCACTTTTGCGCGTCGGACCTAAACTTTTCCCGTAAACGCAGAAAAACCGCAATTTTCAGGAGAAACGAGACAGACATCCCCTCCCTCTGCCACCCACCCACCCAACTGAAAGCCAGCCATTAGACATGCACAGATAGTTCTGAGGGTCTGTCTGTGATGTCATAAAGGGCCTGCTGATCAATGGGCAGCTTTCTGATTGGCTGCTGTATTTGATTGACAGATGGAAGCTGGCAGCTGATTGGCTGTTTAGCCTAAAGTGCTTTAAACACCTCCCTGATGGTACCACTGGCTAAGACTCCACCTCAGCTCATTGGGTAATGAAAAATTTAGAACAATTGATGGATGAAAGCAGGCCGGCCGGCCATTTTGGGAAGCTCATTGGACTTGTTTAATGCAATGCACCTTTGTATTTTCACATGCATTCGCTTCATGCTGTAACCACTGTGCATAAAAATTCGGAAACATGGCATACAGTGTATCATTTGGTGTCTAAGTCATGTTTCCCATGTTTTTCATTCCCAGATACTAGCCCGTTTGAGTGTTTGGGGCAATTTTTAGCTAAAATCATCCTACAGGGCCTAACTGCATATGCTAAAGCCTGCCTATTTTGAATGGTGTAGTTGCCCCTGCAACCTCCAAAAATATCAGGACTTACTTCCCCAATAACCTGCTAACTCACCCCTGAAATACATACTTATTCACCCTATTTTGTTAATTGGACTCATTTCTCATTTGAAATGCCCATTTTTGGGGGGCCAGAAATGTGCGTCTTTAAAAGGTGATTTCTACGATACCCCACCTTTACACGTCGGACCTCAACTTTTCCCGTTAACGCAGAAAAACCGCAATTTTCAGGAGAAACAAGACAGACATCACCTCCCTCTGCCACCCACCCACCCACCCACCCAACTGAAAGCCAGCCATTAGACATGCACAGATAGTTCTGAGGGTCTGTCTGTGATGTCATAAAGGGCCTGCTGATCAATGGGCAGCTTTCTGATTGGCTGCTGTATTTGATTGACAGATGGAAGCTGGCAGCTGATTGGCTGTCTAGCCTAAAGTGCTTTACACACCTCCCTGATGGTACCACTGGCTAAGACTCCACCTCAGCTCATTGGGTAATGAAAAGTTTAGAACAATTGATGGATGAAAGCAGGCCGGCCGGCCATTTTGGGACGCTCATTGGACTTGTTTAATGCAATGCACCTTTGTATTTTCACATGCATTCGCTTCATGCTGTAACCACTGTGCATCAAAATTCGGAAACATGGCATACAGTGTATCATTTGGTGTCTAAGTCATGTTTCCCATGTTTTCCCTTCCCAGATACAAGCCCGTTTGAGTGTTTGGGGCACTTTTTAGCTAAAATCATCCTACAGGGCCTAACTGCATATGCTAAAGCCTGCCTATTTTGAATGGTGTAGTGGCCCCTGCAACCTTCAAAAATATCAGGACTTACTTCCCCAATAACCTGCTAACTCACCCCTGAAATACATACTTATTCACCCTATTTTGTTCATTGGACTCATTTCTCATTTGAAATGCCCATTTTTGGGGAGCCAGAAATATGCGTCTTTAAAAGGTGATTTCTACGATACCCCACTTTTGCGCGTCGGACCTCAACTTTTCCCGTAAACGCATAAAAACCGCAATTTTCAGGAGAAACGAGACAGACATCCCCTCCCTCTGCCACCCACCCGCCCAACTGAAAGCCAGCCATTAGACATGCACAGATAGTTCTGAGGGTCTGTCTGTGATGTCATAAAGGGCCTGCTGATCAATGGGCAGCTTTCTGATTGGCTGCTGTATTTGATTGACAGATGGAAGCTGGCAGCTGATTGGCTGTCTAGCCTAAAGTGCTTTACATACCTCCCTGATGGTACCACTGGCTAAGACTCCACCTCAGCTCATTGGGTAATGAAAAATTTAGAACAATTGATGGATGAAAGCAGGCATTTTGGGACGCTCATTGGACTTGTTTAATGCAATGCACCCTTGTATTTTCACATGCATTCGCTTCATGCTGTAACCACTGTGCATACAAATTTGGAAACATGGCATACAGTGTATCATTTGGTGTCTAAATCATGTTTCCCATGTTTTTCCTTCCCAGATACAAGCCCGTTTGAGTTTTTGGGGCACTTTTGAGCTAAAATCATCCTACAGGGCCTAACTGCATATGCTAAAGCCTGCCTATTTTGAATGGTCTAGTGGCCCCTGCAACCTCCAAAAATATCAGGACTTACTTCCCCAATAACCTGCTAACTCACCCCTGAAATACATACTTATTCACCCTATTTTGTTCATTGGACTCATTTCTCATTTGAAATGCCCATTTTTGGGGGGCCAGAAATGTGCGTCTTTAAAAGGTGATTTCTACGATACCCCACTTTTGCGCGTCGGACCTCAACTTTTCCCGTAAACGCATAAAAACCGCAATTTTCAGGAGAAACGAGACAGACATCCCCTCCCTCTGCCACCCACCCGCCCAACTGAAAGCCAGCCATTAGACATGCACAGATAGTTCTGAGGGTCTGTCTGTGATGTCATAAAGGGCCTGCTGATCAATGGGCAGCTTTCTGATTGGCTGCTGTATTTGATTGACAGATGGAAGCTGGCAGCTGATTGGCTGTCTAGCCTAAAGTGCTTTACATACCTCCCTGATGGTACCACTGGCTAAGACTCCACCTCAGCTCATTGGGTAATGAAAAATTTAGAACAATTGATGGATGAAAGCAGGCATTTTGGGACGCTCATTGGACTTGTTTAATGCAATGCACCCTTGTATTTTCACATGCATTCGCTTCATGCTGTAACCATCGTGCATAAAAATTTGGAAACATGGCATACAGTGTATCATTTGGTGTCTAAATCATGTTTCCCATGTTTTTCCTTCCCAGATACAAGCCCGTTTGAGTGTTTGTGGCAATTTTTAGCTAAAATCATCCTACAGGGCCTAACTGCATATGCTAAAGCCTGCCTATTTTGAATGGTGTAGTTGCCCCTGCAACCTCCAAAAATATCAGGACTTACTTACCCAATAACCTGCTAACTCACCCCTGAAATACATACTTATTCACCCTATTTTGTTCATTGGACTCATTTCTCATTTGAAATGCCCATTTTTGGGGAGCCAGAAATGTGCGTCTTTAAAAGATGATTTCTACGATACCCCACTTTTGCGCGTCGGACCTCAACTTTTCCCGTAAACGCAGAAAAACCGCAATTTTCAGGAGAAACGAGACAGACATCCCCTCCCTCTGCCTCCCACCCGCCCAACTGAAAGCCAGCCATTAGACATGCACAGATAGTTCTGAGGGTCTGTCTGTGATGTCATAAAGGGCCTGCTGATCAATGGGCAGCTTTCTGATTGGCTGCTGTATTTGATTGACAGATGGAAGCTGGCAGCTGATTGGCTGTCTAGCCTAAAGTGCTTTACATACCTCCCTGATGGTACCACTGGCTAAGACTCCACCTCAGCTCATTGGGTAATGAAAAATTTAGAACAATTGATGGATGAAAGCAGGCATTTTGGGACGCTCATTGGACTTGTTTAATGCAATGCACCCTTGTATTTTCAAATGCATTCGCTTCATGCTGTAACCACTGTGCATAAAAATTTGGAAACATGGCATACAGTGTATCATTTGGTGTCTAAATCATGTTTCCCATGTTTTTCCTTCCCAGATACAAGCCCGTTTGAGTTTTTGGGGCACTTTTTAGCTAAAATCATCCTACAGGGCCTAACTGCATATGCTAAAGCCTGCCTATTTTGAATGGTCTAGTGGCCCCTGCAACCTCCAAAAATATCAGGACTTACTTCCCCAATAACCTGCTAACTCATCCCTGAAATACATACTTATTCACCCTATTTTGTTCATTGGACTCATTTCTCATTTGAAATGCCCATTTTTGGGGAGCCAAAAAATGTGCGTCTTCAAAAGGTGATTTCTACGATACCCCACTTTTGCGCGTCGGACCTCAACTTTTCCCGTAAACGCAGAAAAAACGCAATTTTCTGGAGAAACGAGACAGACATCCCCTCCCTCTGCCACCCACCCGCCCAACTGACAGCCAGCCATTAGACATGCACAGATAGTTCTAAGGGTCTGTCTGTGATGTCATAAAGGGCCTGCTGATCAATTGGCAGCTTTCTGATTGGCTGCTGTATTTGATTGACAGATGAAAGCTGGCAGCTGATTGGCTGTCTAGCCTAAAGTGCTTTATACACCTCCCTGATGGTACCACTGGCTAAGACTCCACCTCAGCTCATTGGGTAATGAAAAATTTAGAACAATTGATGGATGAAAGCAGGCAGGCCGGCCATTTTGGGACGCTCAGTGGACTTGTTTAATGCAATGCACCTTTGTATATTCACATGCATTTGCTTCATGCTTTAACCACTGTGCATAAAAATTTGGAAACATGGCATACAGTGTATCATTTGGTGTCTAAGTCATGTTTCCCATATTTTCCCTTCCCAGATACAAGCCCGTTTGAGTGTTTGGGGCACTTTTTAGCTAAAATCATCCTACAGGGCCTAACTGCATATGCTAAAGCCTGCCTATTTTGAATGGTGTAGTGGCCCCTGCAACCTCCAAAAATATCAGGACTTACTTCCCCAATAACCTGCTAACTCACCCCTGAAATACATACTTATTCACCCTATTTTGTTCATTGGAATCATTTCTCATTTGAAATGCCCATTTTTGGGGAGCCTGAAATGTGCGTCTTTAAAAGGTGATTTCTACGATACCCCACTTTTGCGCGTCGGACCTAAACTTTTCCCGTAAACGCAGAAAAACCGCAATTTTCAGGAGAAACGAGACAGACATCCCCTCCCTCTGCCACCCACCCACCCAACTGAAAGCCAGCCATTAGACATGCACAGATAGTTCTGAGGGTCTGTCTGTGATGTCATAAAGGGCCTGCTGATCAATGGGCAGCTTTCTGATTGGCTGCTGTATTTGATTGACAGATGGAAGCTGGCAGCTGATTGGCTGTTTAGCCTAAAGTGCTTTACACACCTCCCTGATGGTACCACTGGCTAAGACTCCACCTCAGCTCATTGGGTAATGAAAAATTTAGAACAATTGATGGATGAAAGCAGGCCGGCCGGCCATTTTGGGAAGCTCATTGGACTTGTTTAATGCAATGCACCTTTGTATTTTCACATGCATTCGCTTCATGCTGTAACCACTGTGCATAAAAATTCGGAAACATGGCATACAGTGTATCATTTGGTGTCTAAGTCATGTTTCCCATGTTTTTCATTCCCAGATACTAGCCCGTTTGAGTGTTTGGGGCAATTTTTAGCTAAAATCATCCTACAGGGCCTAACTGCATATGCTAAAGCCTGCCTATTTTGAATGGTGTAGTTGCCCCTGCAACCTCCAAAAATATCAGGACTTACTTCCCCAATAACCTGCTAACTCACCCCTGAAATACATACTTATTCACCCTATTTTGTTAATTGGACTCATTTCTCATTTGAAATGCCCATTTTTGGGGGGCCAGAAATGTGCGTCTTTAAAAGGTGATTTCTACGATACCCCACCTTTACACGTCGGACCTCAACTTTTCCCGTTAACGCAGAAAAACCGCAATTTTCAGGAGAAACAAGACAGACATCACCTCCCTCTGCCACCCACCCACCCACCCACCCAACTGAAAGCCAGCCATTAGACATGCACAGATAGTTCTGAGGGTCTGTCTGTGATGTCATAAAGGGCCTGCTGATCAATGGGCAGCTTTCTGATTGGCTGCTGTATTTGATTGACAGATGGAAGCTGGCAGCTGATTGGCTGTCTAGCCTAAAGTGCTTTACACACCTCCCTGATGGTACCACTGGCTAAGACTCCACCTCAGCTCATTGGGTAATGAAAAGTTTAGAACAATTGATGGATGAAAGCAGGCCGGCCGGCCATTTTGGGACGCTCATTGGACTTGTTTAATGCAATGCACCTTTGTATTTTCACATGCATTCGCTTCATGCTGTAACCACTGTGCATAAAAATTCGGAAACATGGCATACAGTGTATCATTTGGTGTCTAAGTCATGTTTCCCATGTTTTCCCTTCCCAGATACAAGCCCGTTTGAGTGTTTGGGGCACTTTTTAGCTAAAATCATCCTACAGGGCCTAACTGCATATGCTAAAGCCTGCCTATTTTGAATGGTGCAGTGGCCCCTGCAACCTTCAAAAATATCAGGACTTACTTCCCCAATAACCTGCTAACTCACCCCTGAAATACATACTTATTCACCCTATTTTGTTCATTGGACTCATTTCTCATTTGAAATGCCCATTTTTGGGGAGCCAGAAATATGTGTCTTTAAAAGGTGATTTCTACGATACCCCACTTTTGCGCGTCGGACCTCAACTTTTCCCGTAAACGCATAAAAACCGCAATTTTCAGGAGAAACGAGACAGACATCCCCTCCCTCTGCCACCCACCCGCCCAACTGAAAGCCAGCCATTAGACATGCACAGATAGTTCTGAGGGTCTGTCTGTGATGTCATAAAGGGCCTGCTGATCAATGGGCAGCTTTCTGATTGGCTGCTGTATTTGATTGACAGATGGAAGCTGGCAGCTGATTGGCTGTCTAGCCTAAAGTGCTTTACATACCTCCCTGATGGTACCACTGGCTAAGACTCCACCTCAGCTCATTGGGTAATGAAAAATTTAGAACAATTGATGGATGAAAGCAGGCATTTTGGGACGCTCATTGGACTTGTTTAATGCAATGCACCCTTGTATTTTCACATGCATTCGCTTCATGCTGTAACCACTGTGCATACAAATTTGGAAACATGGCATACAGTGTATCATTTGGTGTCTAAATCATGTTTCCCATGTTTTTCCTTCCCAGATACAAGCCCGTTTGAGTTTTTGGGGCACTTTTGAGCTAAAATCATCCTACAGGGCCTAACTGCATATGCTAAAGCCTGCCTATTTTGAATGGTCTAGTGGCCCCTGCAACCTCCAAAAATATCAGGACTTACTTCCCCAATAACCTGCTAACTCACCCCTGAAATACATACTTATTCACCCTATTTTGTTCATTGGACTCATTTCTCATTTGAAATGCCCATTTTTGGGGGGCCAGAAATGTGCGTCTTTAAAAGGTGATTTCTACGATACCCCACTTTTGCGCGTCGGACCTCAACTTTTCCCGTAAACGCATAAAAACCGCAATTTTCAGGAGAAACGAGACAGACATCCCCTCCCTCTGCCACCCACCCGCCCAACTGAAAGCCAGCCATTAGACATGCACAGATAGTTCTGAGGGTCTGTCTGTGATGTCATAAAGGGCCTGCTGATCAATGGGCAGCTTTCTGATTGGCTGCTGTATTTGATTGACAGATGGAAGCTGGCAGCTGATTGGCTGTCTAGCCTAAAGTGCTTTACATACCTCCCTGATGGTACCACTGGCTAAGACTCCACCTCAGCTCATTGGGTAATGAAAAATTTAGAACAATTGATGGATGAAAGCAGGCCGGCCGGCCATTTTGGGACGCTCATTGGACTTGTTTAATGCAATGCACCTTTGTATTTTCACATGCATTCGCTTCATGCTGTAACCACTGTGCATCAAAATTCGGAAACATGGCATACAGTGTATCATTTGGTGTCTAAGTCATGTTTCCCATGTTTTCCCTTCCCAGATACAAGCCCGTTTGAGTGTTTGGGGCACTTTTTAGCTAAAATCATCCTACAGGGCCTAACTGCATATGCTAAAGCCTGCCTATTTTGAATGGTGTAGTGGCCCCTGCAACCTTCAAAAATATCAGGACTTACTTCCCCAATAACCTGCTAACTCACCCCTGAAATACATACTTATTCACCCTATTTTGTTCATTGGACTCATTTCTCATTTGAAATGCCCATTTTTGGGGAGCCAGAAATATGCGTCTTTAAAAGGTGATTTCTACGATACCCCACTTTTGCGCGTCGGACCTCAACTTTTCCCGTAAACGCATAAAAACCGCAATTTTCAGGAGAAACGAGACAGACATCCCCTCCCTCTGCCACCCACCCGCCCAACTGAAAGCCAGCCATTAGACATGCACAGATAGTTCTGAGGGTCTGTCTGTGATGTCATAAAGGGCCTGCTGATCAATGGGCAGCTTTCTGATTGGCTGCTGTATTTGATTGACAGATGGAAGCTGGCAGCTGATTGGCTGTCTAGCCTAAAGTGCTTTACATACCTCCCTGATGGTACCACTGGCTAAGACTCCACCTCAGCTCATTGGGTAATGAAAAATTTAGAACAATTGATGGATGAAAGCAGGCATTTTGGGACGCTCATTGGACTTGTTTAATGCAATGCACCCTTGTATTTTCACATGCATTCGCTTCATGCTGTAACCACTGTGCATACAAATTTGGAAACATGGCATACAGTGTATCATTTGGTGTCTAAATCATGTTTCCCATGTTTTTCCTTCCCAGATACAAGCCCGTTTGAGTTTTTGGGGCACTTTTGAGCTAAAATCATCCTACAGGGCCTAACTGCATATGCTAAAGCCTGCCTATTTTGAATGGTCTAGTGGCCCCTGCAACCTCCAAAAATATCAGGACTTACTTCCCCAATAACCTGCTAACTCACCCCTGAAATACATACTTATTCACCCTATTTTGTTCATTGGACTCATTTCTCATTTGAAATGCCCATTTTTGGGGGGCCAGAAATGTGCGTCTTTAAAAGGTGATTTCTACGATACCCCACTTTTGCGCGTCGGACCTCAACTTTTCCCGTAAACGCATAAAAACCGCAATTTTCAGGAGAAACGAGACAGACATCCCCTCCCTCTGCCACCCACCCGCCCAACTGAAAGCCAGCCATTAGACATGCACAGATAGTTCTGAGGGTCTGTCTGTGATGTCATAAAGGGCCTGCTGATCAATGGGCAGCTTTCTGATTGGCTGCTGTATTTGATTGACAGATGGAAGCTGGCAGCTGATTGGCTGTCTAGCCTAAAGTGCTTTACATACCTCCCTGATGGTACCACTGGCTAAGACTCCACCTCAGCTCATTGGGTAATGAAAAATTTAGAACAATTGATGGATGAAAGCAGGCATTTTGGGACGCTCATTGGACTTGTTTAATGCAATGCACCCTTGTATTTTCACATGCATTCGCTTCATGCTGTAACCATCGTGCATAAAAATTTGGAAACATGGCATACAGTGTATCATTTGGTGTCTAAATCATGTTTCCCATGTTTTTCCTTCCCAGATACAAGCCCGTTTGAGTGTTTGTGGCAATTTTTAGCTAAAATCATCCTACAGGGCCTAACTGCATATGCTAAAGCCTGCCTATTTTGAATGGTGTAGTTGCCCCTGCAACCTCCAAAAATATCAGGACTTACTTACCCAATAACCTGCTAACTCACCCCTGAAATACATACTTATTCACCCTATTTTGTTCATTGGACTCATTTCTCATTTGAAATGCCCATTTTTGGGGAGCCAGAAATGTGCGTCTTTAAAAGATGATTTCTACGATACCCCACTTTTGCGCGTCGGACCTCAACTTTTCCCGTAAACGCAGAAAAACCGCAATTTTCAGGAGAAACGAGACAGACATCCCCTCCCTCTGCCTCCCACCCGCCCAACTGAAAGCCAGCCATTAGACATGCACAGATAGTTCTGAGGGTCTGTCTGTGATGTCATAAAGGGCCTGCTGATCAATGGGCAGCTTTCTGATTGGCTGCTGTATTTGATTGACAGATGGAAGCTGGCAGCTGATTGGCTGTCTAGCCTAAAGTGCTTTACATACCTCCCTGATGGTACCACTGGCTAAGACTCCACCTCAGCTCATTGGGTAATGAAAAATTTAGAACAATTGATGGATGAAAGCAGGCATTTTGGGACGCTCATTGGACTTGTTTAATGCAATGCACCCTTGTATTTTCAAATGCATTCGCTTCATGCTGTAACCACTGTGCATAAAAATTTGGAAACATGGCATACAGTGTATCATTTGGTGTCTAAATCATGTTTCCCATGTTTTTCCTTCCCAGATACAAGCCCGTTTGAGTTTTTGGGGCACTTTTTAGCTAAAATCATCCTACAGGGCCTAACTGCATATGCTAAAGCCTGCCTATTTTGAATGGTCTAGTGGCCCCTGCAACCTCCAAAAATATCAGGACTTACTTCCCCAATAACCTGCTAACTCATCCCTGAAATACATACTTATTCACCCTATTTTGTTCATTGGACTCATTTCTCATTTGAAATGCCCATTTTTGGGGAGCCAAAAAATGTGCGTCTTCAAAAGGTGATTTCTACGATACCCCACTTTTGCGCGTCGGACCTCAACTTTTCCCGTAAACGCAGAAAAAACGCAATTTTCTGGAGAAACGAGACAGACATCCCCTCCCTCTGCCACCCACCCGCCCAACTGACAGCCAGCCATTAGACATGCACAGATAGTTCTAAGGGTCTGTCTGTGATGTCATAAAGGGCCTGCTGATCAATTGGCAGCTTTCTGATTGGCTGCTGTATTTGATTGACAGATGAAAGCTGGCAGCTGATTGGCTGTCTAGCCTAAAGTGCTTTATACACCTCCCTGATGGTACCACTGGCTAAGACTCCACCTCAGCTCATTGGGTAATGAAAAATTTAGAACAATTGATGGATGAAAGCAGGCAGGCCGGCCATTTTGGGACGCTCAGTGGACTTGTTTAATGCAATGCACCTTTGTATATTCACATGCATTTGCTTCATGCTTTAACCACTGTGCATAAAAATTTGGAAACATGGCATACAGTGTATCATTTGGTGTCTAAGTCATGTTTCCCATATTTTCCCTTCCCAGATACAAGCCCGTTTGAGTGTTTGGGGCACTTTTTAGCTAAAATCATCCTACAGGGCCTAACTGCATATGCTAAAGCCTGCCTATTTTGAATGGTGTAGTGGCCCCTGCAACCTCCAAAAATATCAGGACTTACTTCCCCAATAACCTGCTAACTCACCCCTGAAATACATACTTATTCACCCTATTTTGTTCATTGGAATCATTTCTCATTTGAAATGCCCATTTTTGGGGAGCCTGAAATGTGCGTCTTTAAAAGGTGATTTCTACGATACCCCACTTTTGCGCGTCGGACCTAAACTTTTCCCGTAAACGCAGAAAAACCGCAATTTTCAGGAGAAACGAGACAGACATCCCCTCCCTCTGCCACCCACCCACCCAACTGAAAGCCAGCCATTAGACATGCACAGATAGTTCTGAGGGTCTGTCTGTGATGTCATAAAGGGCCTGCTGATCAATGGGCAGCTTTCTGATTGGCTGCTGTATTTGATTGACAGATGGAAGCTGGCAGCTGATTGGCTGTTTAGCCTAAAGTGCTTTACACACCTCCCTGATGGTACCACTGGCTAAGACTCCACCTCAGCTCATTGGGTAATGAAAAATTTAGAACAATTGATGGATGAAAGCAGGCCGGCCGGCCATTTTGGGAAGCTCATTGGACTTGTTTAATGCAATGCACCTTTGTATTTTCACATGCATTCGCTTCATGCTGTAACCACTGTGCATAAAAATTCGGAAACATGGCATACAGTGTATCATTTGGTGTCTAAGTCATGTTTCCCATGTTTTTCATTCCCAGATACTAGCCCGTTTGAGTGTTTGGGGCAATTTTTAGCTAAAATCATCCTACAGGGCCTAACTGCATATGCTAAAGCCTGCCTATTTTGAATGGTGTAGTTGCCCCTGCAACCTCCAAAAATATCAGGACTTACTTCCCCAATAACCTGCTAACTCACCCCTGAAATACATACTTATTCACCCTATTTTGTTAATTGGACTCATTTCTCATTTGAAATGCCCATTTTTGGGGGGCCAGAAATGTGCGTCTTTAAAAGGTGATTTCTACGATACCCCACCTTTACACGTCGGACCTCAACTTTTCCCGTTAACGCAGAAAAACCGCAATTTTCAGGAGAAACAAGACAGACATCACCTCCCTCTGCCACCCACCCACCCACCCACCCAACTGAAAGCCAGCCATTAGACATGCACAGATAGTTCTGAGGGTCTGTCTGTGATGTCATAAAGGGCCTGCTGATCAATGGGCAGCTTTCTGATTGGCTGCTGTATTTGATTGACAGATGGAAGCTGGCAGCTGATTGGCTGTCTAGCCTAAAGTGCTTTACACACCTCCCTGATGGTACCACTGGCTAAGACTCCACCTCAGCTCATTGGGTAATGAAAAGTTTAGAACAATTGATGGATGAAAGCAGGCCGGCCGGCCATTTTGGGACGCTCATTGGACTTGTTTAATGCAATGCACCTTTGTATTTTCACATGCATTCGCTTCATGCTGTAACCACTGTGCATAAAAATTCGGAAACATGGCATACAGTGTATCATTTGGTGTCTAAGTCATGTTTCCCATGTTTTCCCTTCCCAGATACAAGCCCGTTTGAGTGTTTGGGGCACTTTTTAGCTAAAATCATCCTACAGGGCCTAACTGCATATGCTAAAGCCTGCCTATTTTGAATGGTGCAGTGGCCCCTGCAACCTTCAAAAATATCATGACTTACTTCCCCAATAACCTGCTAACTCACCCCTGAAATACATACTTATTCACCCTATTTTGTTCATTGGACTCATTTCTCATTTGAAATGCCCATTTTTGGGGAGCCAGAAATATGTGTCTTTAAAAGGTGATTTCTACGATACCCCACTTTTGCGCGTCGGACCTCAACTTTTCCCGTAAACGCATAAAAACCGCAATTTTCAGGAGAAACGAGACAGACATCCCCTCCCTCTGCCACCCACCCGCCCAACTGAAAGCCAGCCATTAGACATGCACAGATAGTTCTGAGGGTCTGTCTGTGATGTCATAAAGGGCCTGCTGATCAATGGGCAGCTTTCTGATTGGCTGCTGTATTTGATTGACAGATGGAAGCTGGCAGCTGATTGGCTGTCTAGCCTAAAGTGCTTTACATACCTCCCTGATGGTACCACTGGCTAAGACTCCACCTCAGCTCATTGGGTAATGAAAAATTTAGAACAATTGATGGATGAAAGCAGGCATTTTGGGACGCTCATTGGACTTGTTTAATGCAATGCACCCTTGTATTTTCACATGCATTCGCTTCATGCTGTAACCACTGTGCATACAAATTTGGAAACATGGCATACAGTGTATCATTTGGTGTCTAAATCATGTTTCCCATGTTTTTCCTTCCCAGATACAAGCCCGTTTGAGTTTTTGGGGCACTTTTGAGCTAAAATCATCCTACAGGGCCTAACTGCATATGCTAAAGCCTGCCTATTTTGAATGGTCTAGTGGCCCCTGCAACCTCCAAAAATATCAGGACTTACTTCCCCAATAACCTGCTAACTCACCCCTGAAATACATACTTATTCACCCTATTTTGTTCATTGGACTCATTTCTCATTTGAAATGCCCATTTTTGGGGGGCCAGAAATGTGCGTCTTTAAAAGGTGATTTCTACGATACCCCACTTTTGCGCGTCGGACCTCAACTTTTCCCGTAAACGCATAAAAACCGCAATTTTCAGGAGAAACGAGACAGACATCCCCTCCCTCTGCCACCCACCCGCCCAACTGAAAGCCAGCCATTAGACATGCACAGATAGTTCTGAGGGTCTGTCTGTGATGTCATAAAGGGCCTGCTGATCAATGGGCAGCTTTCTGATTGGCTGCTGTATTTGATTGACAGATGGAAGCTGGCAGCTGATTGGCTGTCTAGCCTAAAGTGCTTTACATACCTCCCTGATGGTACCACTGGCTAAGACTCCACCTCAGCTCATTGGGTAATGAAAAATTTAGAACAATTGATGGATGAAAGCAGGCATTTTGGGACGCTCATTGGACTTGTTTAATGCAATGCACCCTTGTATTTTCACATGCATTCGCTTCATGCTGTAACCATCGTGCATAAAAATTTGGAAACATGGCATACAGTGTATCATTTGGTGTCTAAATCATGTTTCCCATGTTTTTCCTTCCCAGATACAAGCCCGTTTGAGTGTTTGTGGCAATTTTTAGCTAAAATCATCCTACAGGGCCTAACTGCATATGCTAAAGCCTGCCTATTTTGAATGGTGTAGTTGCCCCTGCAACCTCCAAAAATATCAGGACTTACTTACCCAATAACCTGCTAACTCACCCCTGAAATACATACTTATTCACCCTATTTTGTTAATTGGACTCATTTCTCATTTGAAATGCCAATTTTTGGGGGGCCAGAAATGTGCGTCTTTAAAAGGTGATTTCTACGATACCCCACCTTTACACGTCGGACCTCAACTTTTCCCGCTAACGCAGAAAAACCGCAATTTTCAGGAGAAACAAGACAGACATCCCCTCCCTCTGCCACCCACCCGCCCAACTGACAGCCAGCCATTAGACATGAACAGATAGTTCTGAGGGTCTGTCTGTGATGTCATAAAGGGCCTGCTGATCAATGGGCAGCTTTCTGATTGGCTGCTGTATTTGATTGACAGATGGAAGCTGGCAGCTGATTGGATGTCTAGCCTAAAGTGCTTTACACACCTCCCTGATGGTACCACTGGCTAAGACTCCACCTCAGCTCATTGGCAAATAAAAAATTTAGAACAATTGATGGATGAAAGCAGGCAGGCCGGCCATTTTGGGACGCTCATTGGACTTGTTTATTGCAATGCACCTTTGTATATTCACATGCATTCGCTTCATGCTGTAACCACTGTGCATAAAAATTTGGAAACATGGCATACAGTGTATCATTTGGTGTCTAAGTCATGTTTCCCATATTTTCCCTTCCCAGATACAAGCCCGTTTGAGTGTTTGGGGCACTTTTTAGCTAAAATCATCCTACAGGGCCTAACTGCATATGCTAAAGCCTGACTATTTTGAATGGTGTAGTGGCCCCTGCAACCTCCAAAAATATCAGGACTTACTTCCCCAATAACCTGCTAACTCACCCCTGAAATACATACTTATTCACCCTATTTTGTTCATTGGACTCATTTCTCATTTGAAATGCCCATTTTTGGGGGGCCAGAAATGTGCGTCTTTAAAAGGTGATTTCTACGATACCCCACTTTTGCGCGTCGGACCTCAACTTTTCCCGTAAACGCAGAAAAACCGCAATTTTCAGGAGAAACGAGACAGACATCCCCTCCCTCTGCCACCCACCCGCCCAACTGACAGCCAGCCATTAGACATGCACAGATAGTTCTGAGGGTCTGTCTGTGATGTCATAAAGGGCCTGCTGATCAATGGGCAGCTTTCAAATTGGCTGCTGTATTTGATTGACAGATGGAAGCTGGCAGCTGATTGGCTGTCTAGCCTAAAGTGCTTTACACACCTCCCTGATGGTACCACTAGCTAAGACTCCACCTCAGCTCATTGGCAAATAAAAAATTTAGAACAATTGATGGATGAAAGCAGGCAGGCCGGCCATTTTGGGACGCTCATTGGACTTGTTTATTGCAATGCACCTTTGTATATTCACATGCATTCGCTTCATGCTGTAACCACTGTGCATAAAAATTTGGAAACATGGCATACAGTGTATCATTTGGTGTCTAAGTCATGTTTCCCATATTTTCCCTTCCCAGATACAAGCCCGTTTGAGTGTTTGGGGCACTTTTTAGCTAAAATCATCCTACAGGGCCTAACTGCATATGCTAAAGCCTGACTATTTTGAATGGTGTAGTGGCCCCTGCAACCTCCAAAAATATCAGGACTTACTGTACTTCCCCAATAACCTGCTAACTCACCCCTGAAATACATACTTATTCACCCTATTTTGTTCATTGGACTCATTTCTCATTTGAAATGCCCATTTTTGGGGGGCCAGAAATGTGCGTCTTTAAAAGGTGATTTCTACGATACCCCACTTTTGCGCGTCGGACCTCAACTTTTCCCGTAAACGCAGAAAAAACGCAATTTTCAGGAGAAACGAGACAGACATCCCCTCCCTCTGCCACCCACCCGCCCAACTGACAGCCAGCCATTAGACATGCACAGATAGTTCTGAGGGTCTGTCTGTGATGTCATAAAGGGCCTGCTGATCAATGGGCAGCTTTCAAATTGGCTGCTGTATTTGATTGACAGATGGAAGCTGGCAGCTGATTGGCTGTCTAGCCTAAAGTGCTTTACACACCTCCCTGATGGTACCACTGGCTAAGACTCCACCTCAGGTTATTGGGTAATGAAAAATTTCGAACAATTGATGGATGAAAGCAGGCAGGCCAGACATTTTGGGACGCTCATTGGACTTGTTTAATGCAATGCACCCTTGTATTTTCACATGCATTCGCTTCATGCTGTAACCACTGTGCATAAAAATTTGGAAACATGGCATACAGTGTATCATTTGGTGTATAAATCATGTTTCCCATGTTTTTCCTTCCCAGATACTAGCCCGTTTGTGTGTTTGGGGAACTTTTTAGCTAAAATCATCCTATGGGGCCTAACTGCATATGCTAAAGCCTGCCTATTTTGAATGGTCTAGTGGCCCCTGCAACCTCCAAAAATATCAGGACTTACTTCCCCAATAACCTGCTAACTCACCCCTGAAATACATACTTATTCACCCTATTTTGTTAATTGGACTCATTTCTCATTTGAAATGCCCATTTTTGGGGGGCCAGAAATGTGCGTCTTTAAAAGGTGATTTCTACGATACCCCACTTTTGCACGTCGGACCTCAACTTTTCCCGTAAACGCAGAAAAACCGCAATTTTTAGGAGAAACGAGACAGACATCCCCTCCCTCTGCCACCCACCTGCCCAACTGACAGCCAGCCATTAGACATGCACAGATAGTTCTGAGGGTCTGTCTGTGATGTCATAAAGGGCCTGCTGATCAATGGGCAGCTTTCTGATTGGCTGCTGTATTTGATTGACAGATGGAAGCTGGCAGCTGATTGGCTGTCTAGCCTAAAGTGCTTTACACACCTCCCTGATGGTACCACTGGCTAAGACTCCACCTCAGCTCATTGGGTAATGAAAAATTTAGAACAATTGATGGATGAAAGCAGGCATTTTGGGACGTTCATTGGACTTGTTTAATGCAATGCACCCTTGTATTTTCACATGCATTCGCTTCATGCTGTAACCACTGTGCATAAAAATTTGGAAACATGGCATACAGTGTATCATTTGGTGTCTAAGTCATGTTTCCCATATTTTCCCTTCCCAGATACAAGCCCGTTTGAGTGTTTGGGGCACTTTTTAGCTAAAATCATCCTACAGGGCCTAACTGCATATGCTAAAGCCTGCCTATTTTGAATGGTCTAGTGGCCCCTGCAACCTCCAAAAATATCAGGACTTACTTCCCCAATAACCTGCTAACTCACCCCTGAAATACATACTTATTCACCCTATTTTGTTCATTGGACTCATTTCTCATTTGAAATGCCCATTTTTGGGGGGCCAGAAATGTGCGTCTTTAAAAGGTGATTTCTATGATACCCCACTTTTGCACGTCGGACCTCAACTTTTCCCGTAAACGCAGAAAAACCGCAATTTGTAGGAGAAACGAGACAGACATCCCCTCCCTCTGCCACCCACCCGCCCAACTGACAGCCAGCCATTAGACATGCACAGATAGTTCTGAGGGTCTGTCTGTGATGTCATAAAGGGCCTGCTGATCAATGGGCAGCTTTCTGATTGGCTGCTGTATTTGATTGACAGATGGAAGCTGGCAGCTGATTGGCTGTCTAGCCTAAAGTGCTTTACATACCTCCCTGATGGTACCACTGGCTAAGACTCCACCTCAGCTCATTGGGTAATGAAAAATTTAGAACAATTGATGGATGAAAGCAGGCATTTTGGGACGCTCATTGGACTTGTTTAATGCAATGCACCCTTGTATTTTCACATGCATTCGCTTCATGCTGTAACCACTGTGCATAAAAATTTGGAAACATGGCATACAGTGTATCATTTGGTGTCTAAGTCATGTTTCCCATATTTTCCCTTCCCAGATACAAGCCCGTTTGAGTGTTTGGGGCACTTTTTAGCTAAAATCATCCTACAGGGCCTAATTGCATATGCTAAAGCCTGACTATTTTGAATGGTGTAGTGGCCCCTGCAACCTCCAAAAATATCAGGACTTACTTCCCCAATAACCTGCTAACTCACCCCTGAAATACATACTTATTCACCCTATTTTGTTCATTGGACTCATTTCTCATTTGAAATGCCCATTTTTGGGGGGCCAGAAATGTGCGTCTTTAAAAGGTGATTTCTACGATACCCCACTTTTGCGCGTCGGACCTCAACTTTTCCCGTAAACGCAGAAAAACCGCAATTTTCAGGAGAAACGAGACAGACATCCCCTCCCTCTGCCACCCACCCGCCCAACTGACAGCCAGCCATTAGACATGCACAGATAGTTCTGAGGGTCTGTCTGTGATGTCATAAAGGGCCTGCTGATCAATGGGCAGCTTTCAAATTGGCTGCTGTATTTGATTGACAGATGGAAGCTGGCAGCTGATTGGCTGTCTAGCCTAAAGTGCTTTACACACCTCCCTGATGGTACCACTGGCTAAGACTCCACCTCAGCTCATTGGCAAATAAAAAATTTAGAACAATTGATGGATGAAAGCAGGCAGGCCGGCCATTTTGGGACGCTCATTGGACTTGTTTATTGCAATGCACCTTTGTATATTCACATGCATTCGCTTCATGCTGTAACCACTGTGCATAAAAATTTGGAAACATGGCATACAGTGTATCATTTGGTGTCTGTCATGTTTCCCATATTTTCCCTTCCCAGATACAAGCCCGTTTGAGTGTTTGGGGCACTTTTTAGCTAAAATCATCCTACAGGGCCTAACTGCATATGCTAAAGCCTGACTATTTTGAATGGTGTAGTGGCCCCTGCAACCTCCAAAAATATCAGGACTTACTTCCCCAATAACCTGCTAACTCACCCCTGAAATACATACTTATTCACCCTATTTTGTTCATTGGACTCATTTCTCATTTGAAATGCCCATTTTTGGGGGGCCAGAAATGTGCGTCTTTAAATGGTGATTTCTACGATACCCCACTTTTGCGCGTCGGACCTCAACTTTTCCCGTAAACGCAGAAAAACCGCAATTTTCAGGAGAAACGAGACAGACATCCCCTCCCTCTGCCACCCACCCGCCCAACTGACAGCCAGCCATTAGACATGCACAGATAGTTCTGAGGGTCTGTCTGTGATGTCATAAAGGGCCTGCTGATCAATGGGCAGCTTTCAAATTGGCTGCTGTATTTGATTGACAGATGGAAGCTGGCAGCTGATTGGCTGTCTAGCCTAAAGTGCTTTACACACCTCCCTGATGGTACCACTGGCTAAGACTCCACCTCAGGTTATTGGGTAATGAAAAATTTCGAACAATTGATGGATGAAAGCAGGCAGGCCAGACATTTTGGGACGCTCATTGGACTTGTTTAATGCAATGCACCCTTGTATTTTCACATGCATTCGCTTCATGCTGTAACCACTGTGCATAAAAATTTGGAAACATGGCATACAGTGTATCATTTGGTGTCTAAATCATGTTTCCCATGTTTTTTCTTCCCAGATACTAGCCCGTTTGAGTGTTTGGGGAACTTTTTAGCTAAAATCATCCTATGGGGCCTAACTGCATATGCTAAAGCCTGCCTATTTTGAATGGTCTAGTGGCCCCTGCAACCTCCAAAAATATCAGGACTTACTTCCCCAAAAACCTGCTAACTCACCCCTGAAATACATACTTATTCACCCTATTTTGTTAATTGGACTCATTTCTCATTTGAAATGCCCATTTTTGGGGGGCCAGAAATGTGCGTCTTTAAAAGGTGATTTCTACGATACCCCACTTTTGCACGTCGGACCTCAACTTTTCCCGTAAACGCAGAAAAACCGCAATTTTTAGGAGAAACGAGACAGACATCCCCTCCCTCTGCCACCCACCTGCCCAACTGACAGCCAGCCATTAGACATGCACAGATAGTTCTGAGGGTCTGTCTGTGATGTCATAAAGGGCCTGCTGATCAATGGGCAGCTTTCTGATTGGCTGCTGTATTTGATTGACAGATGGAAGCTGGCAGCTGATTGGCTGTCTAGCCTAAAGTGCTTTACACACCTCCCTGATGGTACCACTGGCTAAGACTCCACCTCAGCTCATTGGGTAATGAAAAATTTAGAACAATTGCTGGATAAAAGCAGGCATTTTGGGACGCTCATTGGACTTGTTTAATGCAATGCACCCTTGTATTTTCACATGCATTCGCTTCATGCTGTAACCACTGTGCATAAAAATTTGGAAACATGGCATACAGTGTATCATTTGGTGTCTAAATCATGTTTCCCATGTTTTTCCTTCCCAGATACAAGCCCGTTTGAGTTTTTGGGGCACTTTTTAGCTAAAATCATCCTACAGGGCCTAACTGCATATGCTAAAGCCTGCCTATTTTGAATGGTCTAGTGGCCCCTGCAACCTCCAAAAATATCAGGACTTACTTCCCCAATAACCTGCTAACTCACCCCTGAAATACATACTTATTCACCCTATTTTGTTCATTGGACTCATTTCTCATTTGAAATGCCCATTTTTGGGGGGCCAGAAATGTGCGTCTTTAAAAGGTGATTTCTATGATACCCCACTTTTGCACGTCGGACCTCAACTTTTCCCGTAAACGCAGAAAAACCGCAATTTGTAGGAGAAACGAGACAGACATCCCCTCCCTCTGCCACCCACCCGCCCAACTGACAGCCAGCCATTAGACATGCACAGATAGTTCTGAGGGTCTGTCTGTGATGTCATAAAGGGCCTGCTGATCAATGGGCAGCTTTCTGATTGGCTGCTGTATTTGATTGACAGATGGAAGCTGGCAGCTGATTGGCTGTCTAGCCTAAAGTGCTTTACATACCTCCCTGATGGTACCACTGGCTAAGACTCCACCTCAGCTCATTGGGTAATGAAAAATTTAGAACAATTGATGGATGAAAGCAGGCATTTTGGGACGCTCATTGGACTTGTTTAATGCAATGCACCCTTGTATTTTCACATGCATTCGCTTCATGCTGTAACCACTGTGCATAAAAATTTGGAAACATGGCATACAGTGTATCATTTGGTGTCTAAATCATGTTTCCCATGTTTTTCCTTCCCAGATACAAGCCCGTTTGAGTTTTTGGGGCACTTTTTAGCTAAAATCATCCTACAGGGCCTAACTGCATATGCTAAAGCCTGCCTATTTTGAATGGTCTAGTGGCCCCTGCAACCTCCAAAAATATCAGGACTTACTTCCCCAATAACCTGCTAACTCACCCCTGAAATACATACTTATTCACCCTATTTTGTTCATTGGACTCATTTCTCATTTGAAATGCCCATTTTTGGGGGGCCAGAAATGTGCGTCTTTAAAAGGTGATTTCTACGATACCCCACTTTTGCGCGTCGGACCTCAACTTTTCCCGTAAACGCAGAAAAACCGCAATTTTCAGGAGAAACGAGACAGACATCCCCTCCCTCTGCCACCCACCCGCCCAACTGAAAGCCAGCCATTAGACATGCACAGATAGTTCTGAGGGTCTGTCTGTGATGTCATAAAGGGCCTGCTGATCAATGGGCAGCTTTCTGATTGGCTGCTGTATTTGATTGACAGATGGAAGCTGGCAGCTGATTGGCTGTCTAGCCTAAAGTGCTTTACATACCTCCATGATGGTACCACTGGCTAAGACTCCACCTCAGCTCATTGGGTAATGAAAAATTTAGAACAATTGATGGATGAAAGCAGGCAGGCCGGACATTTTGGGACGCTCATTGGACTTGTTTAATGCAATGCACCTTTGTATTTTCACATGCATTCGCTTCATGCTGTAACCACTGTGCATAAAAATTTGGAAACATGGCATACAGTGTATCATTTGGTGTCTAAATCATGTTTCCCATGTTTTTCCTTCCCAGATACTAGCCCGTTTGAGTGTTTGGGGCCCTTTTTAGCTAAAATCATCCTATGGGGCCTAACTGCATATGCTAAAGCCTGCCTATTTTGAATGGTCTAGTGGCCCCTGCAACCTCCAAAAATATCAGGACTTACTTCCCCAATAACCTGCTAACTCACCCCTGAAATACATACTTATTCACCCTATTTTGTTAATTGGACTCATTTCTCATTTGAAATGCCCATTTTTGGGGGGCCAGAAATGTGCGTCTTTAAAAGGTGATTTCTATGATACCCCACTTTTGCACGTCGGACCTCAACTTTTCCCGTAAACGCAGAAAAACCGCAATTTGTAGGAGAAACGAGACAGACATCCCCTCCCTCTGCCACCCACCCGCCCAACTGACAGCCAGCCATTAGACATGCACAGATAGTTCTGAGGGTCTGTCTGTGATGTCATAAAGGGCCTGCTGATCAATGGGCAGCTTTCTGATTGGCTGCTGTATTTGATTGACAGATGGAAGCTGGCAGCTGATTGGCTGTCTAGCCTAAAGTGCTTTACACACCTCCCTGATGGTACCACTGGCTAAGACTCCACCTCAGCTCATTGGGTAATGAAAAATTTAGAACAATTGATGGATGAAAGCAGGCAGGCCGGCCATTTTGGGACGCTCATTGGACCTTTTTAATGCAATGCACCTTTGTATATTCACATGCATTCGCTTCATGCTGTAACCACTGTGCATAAAAATTTGGAAACATGGCATACAGTTTATCATTTGGTGTCTAAGTCATGTTTCCCATATTTTCCCTTCCCAGATACAAGCCCGTTTGAGTGTTTGGGGCACTTTTTAGCTAAAATCATTCTACAGGGCCTAACTGCATATGCTAAAGCCTGCCTATTTTGAATGGTGTAGTGGCCCCTGCAACCTCCAAAAATATCAGGACTTACTTCCCCAATAACCTGCTAACTCACCCCTGAAATACATACTTATTCACCCTATTTTGTTCATTGGACTCATTTCTCATTTGAAATGCCCATTTTTGGGGGGCCAGAAATGTGCGTCTTTAAAAGGTGATTTTTACGATACCCCACTTTTGCGCGTCGGACCTCAACTTTTCCCGTAAATGCAGAAAAACAGCAATTTTCAGGAGAAACGAGACAGACATCCCCTCCCTCTGCCACCCACCCGCCCAACTGACAGCCAGCCATTAGACATGCGCAGATAGTTCTGAGGGTCTGTCTGTGATGTCATAAAGGGCCTGCTGATCAATGGGCAGCTTTTAAATTGGCTGCTGTATTTGATTGACAGATGGAAGCTGGCAGCTGATTGGCTGTCTAGCCTAAAGTGCTTTACATACCTCCCTGATGGTACCACTGGCTAAGACTCCACCTCAGCTCATTGGGTAATGAAAAATTTAGAACAATTGATGGATGAAAGCAGGCAGGCCGGACATTTTGGGACGCTCATTGGACTTGTTTAATGCAATGCACCTTTGTATTTTCACATGCATTCGCTTCATGCTGTAACCACTGTGCATAAAAATTTGGAAACATGGCATACAGTGTATCATTTGGTGTCTAAATCATGTTTCCCATGTTTTTCCTTCCCAGATACTAGCCCGTTTGAGTGTTTGGGGCCCTTTTTAGCTAAAATCATCCTATGGGGCCTAACTGCATATGCTAAAGCCTGCCTTTTTTGAATGGTCTAGTGGCCCCTGCAACCTCCAAAAATATCAGGACTTACTTCCCCAATAACCTGCTAACTCACCCCTGAAATACATACTTATTCACCCTATTTTGTTAATTGGACTCATTTCTCATTTGAAATGCCCATTTTTGGGGGGCCAGAAATGTGCGTCTTTAAAAGGTGATTTCTATGATACCCCACTTTTGCACGTCGGACCTCAACTTTTCCCGTAAACGCAGAAAAACCGCAATTTGTAGGAGAAACGAGACAGACATCCCCTCCCTCTGCCACCCACCCGCCCAACTGACAGCCAGCCATTAGACATGCACAGATAGTTCTGAGGGTCTGTCTGTGATGTCATAAAGGGCCTGCTGATCAATGGGCAGCTTTCTGATTGGCTGCTGTATTTGATTGACAGATGGAAGCTGGCAGCTGATTGGCTGTCTAGCCTAAAGTGCTTTACACACCTCCCTGATGGTACCACTGGCTAAGACTCCACCTCAGCTCATTGGGTAATGAAAAATTTAGAACAATTGATGGATGAAAGCAGGCAGGCCGGCCATTTTGGGACGCTCATTGGACCTTTTTAATGCAATGCACCTTTGTATATTCACATGCATTCGCTTCATGCTGTAACCACTGTGCATAAAAATTTGGAAACATGGCATACAGTGTATCATTTGGTGTCTAAGTCATGTTTCCCATATTTTCCCTTCCCAGATACAAGCCCGTTTGAGTGTTTGGGGCAATTTTTAGCTAATATCATCCTACAGGGCCTAACTGCATATGCTAAAGCCTGCCTATTTTGAATGGTGTAGTGGCCCCTGCAACCTCCAAAAATATCAGGACTTACTTCCCCAATAACCTGATAACTCACCCCTGAAATACATACTTATTCACCCTATTTTGTTCATTGGACTCATTTCTCATTTGAAATGCCCATTTTTGGGGGGCCAGAAATGTGCGTCTTTAAAAGGTGATTTCTACGATACCCCAATTTTGCGCTTCGGACCTCAACTTTTCCCGTAAACGCAGAAAAACCGCAATTTTCAGGAGAAATGAGACAGACATCCCCTCCCTCTGCTACCCACCCGCCCAACTGAAAGCCAGCCATTAGACATGCACAGATAGTTCTGAGGGTCTGTCTGTGATGTCATAAAGGGCCTGCTGATCAATGGGCAGCTTTCTGATTGGCTGCTGTATTTGATTGACAGATGGAAGCTGGCAGCTGATTGGCTGTCTAGCCTAAAGTGCTTTACACACCTCCCTGATGGTACCAGTGGCTAAGACTCCACCTCAGCTCATTGGGTAATGAAAAATTTAGAACAATTGATGGATGAAAGCAGGCAGGCCGGCCATTTTGGGACGCTCATTGGACTTGTTTAATGCAATGCACCTTTGTATATTCACATGCATTCGCTTCATGCTGTAACCACTGTGCCTAAAAATTTGGAAACATGGCATACAGTGTATCATTTGGTGCCTAAGTCATGTTTCCCATATTTTCCCTTCCCAGATACAAGCCCGTTTCAGTGTTTGGGGCACTTTTTAGCTAAAATCATCCTACAGGGCCTAACTGCATATGCTAAAGCCTGCCTATTTTGAATGGTCTAGTGGCCCCTGCAACCTCCAAAAATATCAGGACTTACTTCCCCAATAACCTGCTAACTCACCCCTGAAATACATACTTATTCACCCTATTTTGTTCATTGGACTCATTTCTCATTTGAAATGCCCATTTTTGGGGGGCCAGAAATGTGCGTCTTTAAAAGGTGATTTCTACGATACCCCACTTTTGCGCGTCGGACCTCAACTTTTCCCGTAAACGCAGAAAAACCGCAATTTTCAGGAGAAACGAGACAGACATCCCCTCCCTCTGCCACCCACCCGCCCAACTGAAAGCCAGCCATTAGACATGCACAGATAGTTCTGAGGGTCTGTCTGTGATGTCATAAAGGGCCTGCTGATCAATGGGCAGCTTTCTGATTGGCTGCTGTATTTGATTGACAGATGGAAGCTGGCAGCTGATTGGCTGTCTAGCCTAAAGTGCTTTACATACCTCCATGATGGTACCACTGGCTAAGACTCCACCTCAGCTCATTGGGTAATGAAAAATTTAGAACAATTGATGGATGAAAGCAGGCAGGCCGGACATTTTGGGACGCTCATTGGACTTGTTTAATGCAATGCACCTTTGTATTTTCACATGCATTCGCTTCATGCTGTAACCACTGTGCATAAAAATTTGGAAACATGGCATACAGTGTATCATTTGGTGTCTAAATCATGTTTCCCATGTTTTTCCTTCCCAGATACTAGCCCGTTTGAGTGTTTGGGGCCCTTTTTAGCTAAAATCATCCTATGGGGCCTAACTGCATATGCTAAAGCCTGCCTTTTTTGAATGGTCTAGTGGCCCCTGCAACCTCCAAAAATATCAGGACTTACTTCCCCAATAACCTGCTAACTCACCCCTGAAATACATACTTATTCACCCTATTTTGTTAATTGGACTCATTTCTCATTTGAAATGCCCATTTTTGGGGGGCCAGAAATGTGCGTCTTTAAAAGGTGATTTCTATGATACCCCACTTTTGCACGTCGGACCTCAACTTTTCCCGTAAACGCAGAAAAACCGCAATTTGTAGGAGAAACGAGACAGACATCCCCTCCCTCTGCCACCCACCCGCCCAACTGACAGCCAGCCATTAGACATGCACAGATAGTTCTGAGGGTCTGTCTGTGATGTCATAAAGGGCCTGCTGATCAATGGGCAGCTTTCTGATTGGCTGCTGTATTTGATTGACAGATGGAAGCTGGCAGCTGATTGGCTGTCTAGCCTAAAGTGCTTTACACACCTCCCTGATGGTACCACTGGCTAAGACTCCACCTCAGCTCATTGGGTAATGAAAAATTTAGAACAATTGATGGATGAAAGCAGGCAGGCCGGCCATTTTGGGACGCTCATTGGACCTTTTTAATGCAATGCACCTTTGTATATTCACATGCATTCGCTTCATGCTGTAACCACTGTGCATAAAAATTTGGAAACATGGCATACAGTGTATCATTTGGTGTCTAAGTCATGTTTCCCATATTTTCCCTTCCCAGATACAAGCCCGTTTGAGTGTTTGGGGCAATTTTTAGCTAAAATCATCCTACAGGGCCTAACTGCATATGCTAAAGCCTGCCTATTTTGAATGGTGTAGTGGCCCCTGCAACCTCCAAAAATATAAGGACTTACTTCCCCAATAACCTGATAACTCACCCCTGAAATACATACTTATTCACCCTATTTTGTTCATTGGACTCATTTCTCATTTGAAATGCCCATTTTTGGGGGGCCAGAAATGTGCGTCTTTAAAAGGTGATTTCTACGATACCCCAATTTTGCGCTTCGGACCTCAACTTTTCCCGTAAACGCAGAAAAACCGCAATTTTCAGGAGAAATGAGACAGACATCCCCTCCCTCTGCTACCCACCCGCCCAACTGAAAGCCAGCCATTAGACATGCACAGATAGTTCTGAGGGTCTGTCTGTGATGTCATAAAGGGCCTGCTGATCAATGGGCAGCTTTCTGATTGGCTGCTGTATTTGATTGACAGATGGAAGCTGGCAGCTGATTGGCTGTCTAGCCTAAAGTGCTTTACACACCTCCCTGATGGTACCAGTGGCTAAGACTCCACCTCAGCTCATTGGGTAATGAAAAATTTAGAACAATTGATGGATGAAAGCAGGCAGGCCGGCCATTTTGGGACGCTCATTGGACTTGTTTAATGCAATGCACCTTTGTATATTCACATGCATTCGCTTCATGCTGTAACCACTGTGCCTAAAAATTTGGAAACATGGCATACAGTGTATCATTTGGTGCCTAAGTCATGTTTCCCATATTTTCCCTTCCCAGATACAAGCCCGTTTCAGTGTTTGGGGCACTTTTTAGCTAAAATCATCCTACAGGGCCTAACTGCATATGCTAAAGCCTGCCTATTTTGAATGGTGTAGTGGCCCCTGCAACCTCCAAAAATATCAGGACTTACTTCCCCAATAACCTGCTAACTCACCCCTTAAATACATACTTATTCACCCTATTTTGTTCATTGGACTCATTTCTCATTTGAAATGCCCATTTTTGGGGGGCCAGAAATGTGCGTCTTTAAAAGGTGATTTATACGATACCCCAGTTTTGCGCGTCGGACCTCAACTTTTCCCGTAAACGCAGAAAAACCGCAATTTTCAGGAGAAACGAGACAGACATCCCCTCCCTCTGCCACCCACCCGCCCAACTGACAGCCAGCCATTAGACATGCGCAGATGGTTCTGAGGGTCTGTCTGTGATGTCATAAAGGGCCTGCTGATCAATGGGCAGCTTTTAAATTGGCTTCTGTATTTGATTGACAGATGGAAGCTGGCAGCTGATTGGCTGTCTAGCCTAAAGTGCTTTACACACCTCCCTGATGGTACCACTCGCTAAGACTCCACCTCAGCTCATTGGGTAATGAAAAATTTAGAACAATTGATGGATGAAAGCAGGCAGGCCGGCCATTTTGGGACGCTCATTGGACTTGTTTAATGCAATGCACCTTTGTATTTTCACATGCATTCGCTTCATGCTGTAACCACTGTGCATAAAAATTTGGAAACATGGCATACAGTGTATCATTTGGTGTCTAAGTCATGTTTCCCATATTTCCCCTTCCCAGATACAAGCCCGTTTGAGTGTTTGGGGCACTTTTTAGCTAAAATCATCCTACAGGGCCTAACTGCATATGCTAAAGCCTGCCTATTTTGAATGGTGTAGTGGCCCCTGCAACCTCCAAAAATATCAGGACTTACTTCCCCAATAACCTGCTAACTCACCCCTGAAATACACACTTATTCACCCTATTTTGTTCATTGGACTCATTTCTCATTTGAAATGCCCATTTTTGGGGGGCCAGAAATGTGCGTCTTTAAAAGGTGATTTCTACGATACCCCAATTTTGCGCTTCGGACCTCAACTTTTCCCGTAAACGCAGAAAAACCGCAATTTTCAGGAGAAATGAGACAGACATCCCCTCCCTCTGCTACCCACCCGCCCAACTGAAAGCCAGCCATTAGACATGCACAGATAGTTCTGAGGGTCTGTCTGTGATGTCATAAAGGGCCTGCTGATCAATGGGCAGCTTTCTGATTGGCTGCTGTATTTGATTGACAGATGGAAGCTGGCAGCTGATTGGCTGTCTAGCCTAAAGTGCTTTACACACCTCCCTGATGGTACCAGTGGCTAAGACTCCACCTCAGCTCATTGGGTAATGAAAAATTTAGAACAATTGATGGATGAAAGCAGGCAGGCCGGCCATTTTGGGACGCTCATTGGACTTGTTTAATGCAATGCACCTTTGTATATTCACATGCATTCGCTTCATGCTGTAACCACTGTGCCTAAAAATTTGGAAACATGGCATACAATGTATCATTTGGTGCCTAAGTCATGTTTCCCATATTTTCCCTTCCCAGATACCAGCCCGTTTCAGTGTTTGGGGCACTTTTTAGCTAAAATCATCCTACAGGGCCTAACTGCATATGCTAAAGCCTGCCTATTTTGAATGGTGTAGTGGCCCCTGCAACCTCCAAAAATATCAGGACTTACTTCCCCAATAACCTGCTAACTCACCCCTTAAATACATACTTATTCACCCTATTTTGTTCATTGGACTCATTTCTCATTTGAAATGCCCATTTTTGGGGGGCCAGAAATGTGCGTCTTTAAAAGGTGATTTATACGATACCCCAGTTTTGCGCGTCGGACCTCAACTTTTCCCGTAAACGCAGAAAAACCGCAATTTTCAGGAGAAACGAGACAGACATCCCCTCCCTCTGCCACCCACCCGCCCAACTGACAGCCAGCCATTAGACATGCGCAGATGGTTCTGAGGGTCTGTCTGTGATGTCATAAAGGGCCTGCTGATCAATGGGCAGCTTTTAAATTGGCTTCTGTATTTGATTGACAGATGGAAGCTGGCAGCTGATTGGCTGTCTAGCCTAAAGTGCTTTACACACCTCCCTGATGGTACCACTCGCTAAGACTCCACCTCAGCTCATTGGGTAATGAAAAATTTAGAACAATTGATGGATGAAAGCAGGCAGGCCGGCCATTTTGGGACGCTCATTGGACTTGTTTAATGCAATGCACCTTTGTATTTTCACATGCATTCGCTTCATGCTGTAACCACTGTGCATAAAAATTTGGAAACATGGCATACAGTGTATCATTTGGTGTCTAAGTCATGTTTCCCATATTTCCCCTTCCCAGATACAAGCCCGTTTGAGTGTTTGGGGCACTTTTTAGCTAAAATCATCCTACAGGGCCTAACTGCATATGCTAAAGCCTGCCTATTTTGAATGGTGTAGTGGCCCCTGCAACCTCCAAAAATATCAGGACTTACTTCCCCAATAACCTGCTAACTCACCCCTGAAATACATACTTATTCACCCTATTTTGTTCATTGGACTCATTTCTCATTTGAAATGCCCATTTTTGGGGGGCCAGAAATGTGCGTCTTTAAAATGTGATTTTTACGATATCCCACTTTTGCGCGTCGGACCTCAACTTTTCCCGTAAACGCAGAAAAAACGCAATTTTCAGGAGAAACGAGACAGACATCCCCTCCCTCTGCTACCCACCCGCCCAACTGAAAGCCAGCCATTAGACATGCACAGATAGTTCTGAGGGTCTGTCTGTGATGTCATAAAGGGCCTGCTGATCAATGGGCAGCTTTCTGATTGGCTGCTGTATTTGATTGACAGATGGAAGCTGGCAGCTGATTGGCTGTCTAGCCTAAAGTGCTTTACATACCTCCCTGATGGTACCACTGGCTAAGACTCCACCTCAGCTCATTGGGTAATGAAAAATTTAGAACAATTGATGGATGAAAGCAGGCAGGCCGGCCATTTTGGGAAGCTAATTGGACTTGTTTAATGCAATGCACCCTTGTATTTTCACATGCATTCGCTTCATGCTGTAACCACTGTGCATACAAATTTGGAAACATGGCATACAGTGTATCATTTGGTGTCTAAATCATGTTTCCCATGTTTTTCATTCCCAGATACTAGCCCGTTTGAGTGTTTGGGGCAATTTTTAGCTAAAATCATCCTACAGGGCCTAACTGCATATGCTAAAGCCTGCCTATTTTGAATGGTGTAGTTGCCCCTGTAACCTCCAAAAATATCAGGACTTACTTCCCCAATAACCTGCTAACTCACCCCTGAAATACATACTTATTCACCCTATTTTGTTAATTGGACTCATTTTTCATTTAAAATGCCCATTTTTGGGGGGGCAGAAATGTGCGTCTTTAAAAGGTGATTTCTACGATACCCCAATTTTGCACGTCGGACCTCAACTTTTCCCGTAAATGCAGAAAAACCGCAATTTTCAGGAGAAACGAGACAGACATCCCCTCCCTCTGCCACCCACCCGCCCAACTGACAGCCAGCCATTAGACATGCACAGATAGTTCTGAGGGTCTGTCTGTGATGTCATAAAGGGCCTGCTGATCAATGGGCAGCTTTCTGATTGGCTGCTGTATTTGATTGACAGATGGAAGCTGGCAGCTGATTGGCTGTCTAGCCTAAAGTGCTTTACACACCTCCCTGATGGTACCAGTGGCTAAGACTCCACCTCAGCTCATTGGGTAATGAAAAATTTAGAACAATTGATGGATGAAAGCAGGCAGGCCGGCCATTTTGGGACGCTCATTGGACTTGTTTAATGCAATGCACCTTTGTAAATTCACATGCATTCGCTTCATGCTGTAACCACTGTGCCTAAAAATTTGGAAACATGGCATACAGTGTATCATTTGGTGTCTAAGTCATGTTTCCCATATTTTCCCTTCCCAGATACAAGCCCGTTTCAGTGTTTGGGGCACTTTTTAGCTAAAATCATCCTACAGGGCCTAACTGCATATGCTAAAGCCTGCCTATTTTGAATGGTGTAGTGGCCCCTGCAACCTCCAAAAATATCAGGACTTACTTCCCCAATAACCTGCTAACTCACCCCTTAAATACATACTTATTCACCCTATTTTGTTCATTGGACTCATTTCTCATTTGAAATGCCCATTTTTGGGGGGCCAAAAATGTGCGTCTTTAAAAAGGTGATTTATACGATACCCCACTTTTGCGCGTCGGACCTCAACTTTTCCCGTAAACGCAGAAAAACCGCAATTTTCAGGAGAAACGAGACAGACATCCCCTCCCTCTGCCACCCACCCGCCCAACTGACAGCCAGCCATTAGACATGCGCAGATAGTTCTGGGGGTCTGTCTGTGATGTCATAAAGGGCCTGCTGATCAATGGGCAGCTTTTAAATTGGCTGCTGTATTTGATTGACAGATGGAAGCTGGCAGCTGATTGGCTGTCTAGCCTAAAGTGCTTTACACACCTCCCTGATGGTACCACTCGCTAAGACTCCACCTCAGCTCATTGGGTAATGAAAAATTTAGAACAATTGATGGATGAAAGCAGGCAAGCCGGCCATTTTGGGACGCTCATTGGACTTGTTTAATGCAATGCACCCTTGTATTTTCACATGCATTTGCTTCATGCTGTAACCACTGTGCATACAAATTTGGAAACATGGCATACAGTGTATCATTTGGTGTCTAAAATATGTTTCCCATGTTTTTCCTTCCCAGATACTAGCCCGTTTGAGTGTTTGGGGCACTTTTTAGCTAAAATCATCCTATGGGGCCTAACTGCATATGCTAAAGCCTGCCTATTTTGAATGGTCTAGTGGCCCCTGCAACCTCCAAAAATATCAGGACTTACTTCCCCAATAACCTGCTAAATCACCCCGGAAATACATACTTATTCACCCTATTTTGTTAATTGGACTCATTTCTCATTTGAAATGCCCATTTTTGGGGGGCCAGAAATGTGCGTCTTTAAAAGTTGATTTCTACGATACACCACTTTTGCACGTCGGACCTCAAGTTTTCCCGTAAACGCAGAAAAACCGCAATTTTCAGGAGAAACGAGACAGACATCCCCTCCCTCTACCACCCACCCACCAAACTGACAGCCAGCCATTAGACATGCACAGATAGTTCTGAGGGTCTGTCTGTGATGTCATAAAGGGCCTGCTGATCAATGGGCAGCTTTCTGATTGGCTACTGTATTTGATTGACAGATGGAAGCTGGCAGCTGATTGGCTGTCTAGCCTAAAGTGCTTTACACACCTCCCTGATGGTACCACTGGCTAAGACTCCACCTCAGCTCATTGGGTTATGAAAAATTTAGAACAATTGATGGATGAAAGCAGGCAGGCCGGCCATTTTGGGACGCTCATTGGACTTGTTTAATGCAATGCACCTTTGTATATTCACATGCATTCGCTTTATGCTGTAACCACTGTGCAAAAAAATTTGGAAACATGGCATACAGTGTATCATTTGGTGTCTAAGTCATGTTTCCCATGTTTTTCCTTCCCAGATACTAGCCCGTTTGAGTGTTTGGGGCACTTTTTAGCTAAAATCATCCTACAGGGCCTAACTGCATATGCTAAAGCCTGCCTATTTTGAATGGTGTAGTGGCCCCTGCAACCTCCAAAAATATCAGGACTTACTTCCCCAATAACCTGCTAACTCACCCCTGAAATACATACTTATTCACCCTATTTTGTTTATTCGACTCATTTCTCATTTGAAATGCCCTTTTTTGGGGGGCCAGAAATGTGCGTCTTTAAAAGGTGATTTATACGATACCCCACTTTTGCGCGTCGGACTTTAACTTTTCCCGTAAACGCAGAAAAACCGCAATTTTCAGGAGAAACGAGACAGACATCCCCTCCCTCTGCCACCCACCCGCCCAACTGACAGCCAGCCATTAGACATGCGCAGGTAGTTCTGAGGGTCTGTCTGTGATGTCATAAAGGGCCTGCTGATCAATGGGCAGCTTTCAAATTGGCTGCTGTATTTGATTGACAGATGGAAGCTGGCAGCTGATTGGCTGTCTAGCCTAAAGTGCTTTAAACACCTCCCTGATGGTACCACTCGCTAAGACTCCACCTCAGCTCATTGGGTAATGAAAAATTTAGAACAATTGATGGATGAAAGCAGGCAGGCCGGCCATTTTGGGACGCTCATTGGACTTGTTTAATGCAATGCACCCTTGTATTTTCACATGCATTTGCTTCATGCTGTAACCACTGTGCATACAAATTTGGAAACATGGCATACAGTGTATCATTTGGTGTCTAAATCATGTTTCCCATGTTTTTCCTTCCCAGATACTAGCCCGTTTGAGTGTTTGGGGCACTTTTTAGCTAAAATCATCCTATGGGGCCTAACTGCATATGCTAAAGCCTGCCTATTTTGAATGGTCTAGTGGCCCCTGCAACCTCCAAAAATATCAGGACTTACTTCCCCAATAACCTGCTAACTCACCCCTGAAATACATACTTATTCACCCAATTTTGTTCATTGGACTCATTTCTCATTTTAAATGCCCATTTTTGGGGGGCCAGAAATGTGCGTCTTTAAAAGTTGATTTCTAGGATACCCCAGTTTTACGCGTCGGACCTCAACTTTTCCCGTAATTGCAGAAAAACCGCAATTTTCAGTAGAAACGAGACAGACATCCCCTCCCTCTGCCACCCACCCGCCCAACTGAAAGCCAGCCATTAGACATGCACAGATAGTTCTGAGGGTCTGTCTGTGATGTCATAAAGGGCCTGCTGATCAATGGGCAGCTTTCTGATTGGCTGCTGTATTTGATTGACAGATGGAAGCTGGCAGCTGATTGGCTGTTTAGCCTAAAGTGCTTTACACACCTCCCTGATGGTACCACTGGCTAAGACTCCACCTCAGCTCATTGGGTAATGAAAAATTTAGAACAATTGATGGATGAAAGCAGGCAGGCCGGCCATTTCGGGACGCTCATTGGACTTGTTTAATGCAATGCACCTTTGTATTTTCACATGCATTCGCTTCATGCAGTAACCACTGTGCATAAAAATTTGGAAACATGGCATACAGTGTATTATTTGGTGTCTAAGTCATGTTTCCCATACTGGCCCTTTTGAGTGTTTGGGGCACTTTTTAGCTAAAATCATCCTACAGGGCCTAACTGCATATGCTAAAGCCTGCCTATTTTGAATGGTGTAGTTGCCCCTGCAACCTCCAAAAATATCAGTATTTACTTCCCCAATAACCTGCTAACTCACCCCTGAAATACATACTTATTCACACTATTTTGTTAATTGGACTGATTTCTCATTTGAAATGACCATTTTTGGGGGGCCAGAAATGTGCGTCTTTAAAAGGTGATTTCTACGATACCCCACTTTTACGCGTCGGACCTCAACTTTTCCCGTAAACGCAGAAAAACCGCAATTTTCAGGAGAAACGAGACAGACATCCCCTCCCTCTGCCACCCACCCGCCCAACTGAAAGCCAGCCATTAGACATGCACAGATAGTTCTGAGGGTCTGTCTGTGATGTCATAAAGGGCCTGCTGATCAATGGGCAGCTTTCTGATTGGCTGCTGTATTTGATTGACAGATGGAAGCTGGCAGCTGATTGGCTGTCTAGCCTAAAGTGCTTTACACACCTCCCTGATGGTACCAGTGGCTAAGACTCCACCTCAGCTCATTGGGTAATGAAAAATTTAGAACAATTGATGGATGAAAGCAGGCAGGCCGGCCATTTTGGGACGCTCATTGGACTTGTTTAATGCAATGCACCTTTGTATTTTCACATGTATTCGCTTCATGCTGTAACCACTGTGCATAAAAATTTGGAAACATGGCATACAGTGTATCATTTGGTGTCTAAATCATGTTTCCCATATTTTCCCTTCCCAGATACAGATGGGTCACGGTCCATCTTTGCGGGGGATGGCGCTGGCGTCGCCAGCCGCCATCCCCCGCCAGCGCCATGGCGATCGTGAGAAGGGGGCGCGCGCGCACGAGAGGCGCGCGCGCCCCCTTCCGACGGCGCTTCCAAACGTTTCCCCGGGTCCCCGCCGGCTTGCCGGCGGTAACCCGGGGTCCCCGCCGCCTGCCCGCATCCCCCCTAACCCCCCCCTAACCCCGTCCGTCTCCCTGAGGCGGAGACGGACAGGGTTTCCGCCACGCTAGCGACGGAGACTGAGACGCGCGTGCGCGTGAGACGCACGCGCGTCTCAGTCTCCTCGCTGGCGAGGCTGCTGGCGGGTCGCCAGCGCATACGTTCTGGCGACCCGCCAGCAAGGATGGACCGTGACCCATCTGTACAAGCCCGTTTGAGTGTTTGGGGCACTTTTTATCTAAAATCATCCTACAGGGCCTAACTGCATATGCTAAAGCCTACCTATTCTGAATGGTGTAGTTGCCCCTGCAACCTCCAAAAATATCAGTATTTACTTCCCCAATAACCTGCTAACTCACCCCTGAAATACATACTTATTCATTCTATTTTGTTAATTGGACTCATTTCTCATTTGAAATGCCCATTTTTTGGGGGCCAGAAATGTGCGTCTTTAAAAGGTGATTTCTACGATACCCCACTTTTGCGCGTCGGACCTCAACTTTTCCCGTAAACGCAGAAAAACCGCAATTTTCAGGAGAAACGAGACAGACATCCCCTCCCTCTGCCACCCACCCGCCCAACTGACAGCCAGCCATTAGACATGCACAGATAGTTCTGAGGGTCTGTCTGTGATGTCATAAAGGGCCTGCTGATTAATGGGCAGCTTTCTGATTGGCTGCTGTATTTGATTGACAGATGGAAGCTGGCAGCTGATTGGCTGTCTAGCCTAAAGTGCTTTACACACCTCCCTGATGGTACCACTGGCTAAGACTCCACCTCAGCTCATTGGGTAATGAAAAATTTAGAACAATTGATGGATGAAAGCAGGCAGGCCGGCCATTTTGGGACGCTCATTGGACTTGTTTAATGCAATGCACCTTTGTATATTCACATGCATTCGCTTCATGCTGTAACCACTGTGCATAAAAATTTGGAAACATGGCATACAGTGTATCATTTGGTGTCTAAGTCATGTTTCCCATATTTTCCCTTCCCAGATACAAGCCCGTTTGAGTGTTTGGGGCACTTTTTAGCTAAAATCATCCTACAGGGCCTAACTGCAAATGCTAAAGCCTGCCTATTTTGAATGGTGTAGTGGCCCCTGCAACCTCCAAAAATATGAGGACTTACTTCCGCAATAACCTGCTAACTCACCCCTGAAATACATACTTATTCACCCTATTTTGTTCATTGGACTCATTTCTCATTTGAAATGCCCATTTTTGGGGGCCAGAAATGTGCGTCTTTAAAAGGTGATTTATACGATACCCCACTTTTGCACGTCGGACCTCAACTTTTCCCGTAAACGCAGAAAAACCGCAATTTTCAGGAGAAACGAGACAGACATCCCCTCCCTCTGCCACCCACCCGCCCAACTGACAGCCAGCCATTAGACATGCGCAGGTAGTTCTGAGGGTCTGTCTGTGATGTCATAAAGGGCCTGCTGATCAATGGGCAGCTTTCAAATTGGCTGCTGTATTTGATTGACAGATGGAAGCTGGCAGCTGATTGGCTGTCTAGCCTAAAGTGCTTTACACACCTCCCTGATGATACCACTGGCTAAGACTCCACCTCAGCTCATTGGGTAATGAAAAATTTAGAACAATTGATGGATGAAAGCAGGCAGGCCGGCCATTTTGGGACGCTCAGTGGACTTGTTTAATGCAATGCACCTTTGTATATTCACATGCATTCGCTTCATGCTGTAACCACTGTGCATAAAAATTTGGAAACATGGCATACAGTGTATCATTTGGTGTCTAAGTCATGTTTCCCATATTTTCCCTTCCCAGATACAAGCCCGTTTGAGTGTTTGGGGCACTTTTTAGCTAAAATCATCCTACAGGGCCTAACTGCAAATGCTAAAGCCTGCCTATTTTGAATGGTGTAGTGGCCCCTGCAACCTCCAAAAATATCAGGACTTACTTCCCCAATAACCTGCTAACTCACCCCTGAAATACATACTTATTCACCCAATTTTGTTCATTGGACTCATTTCTCATTTTAAATGCCCATTTTTGGGGGGCCAGAAATGTGCGTCTTTAAAAGTTGATTTCTACGATACCCCAGTTTTGCGCGTCGGACCTCAACTTTTCCCGTAATTGCAGAAAAACCGCAATTTTCAGGAGAAACGAGACAGACATCCCCTCCCTCTGCCACCCACCCGCCCGACTGAAAGCCAGCCATTAGACATGCACAGATAGTTCTGAGGGTCTGTCTGTGATGTCATAAAGGGCCTGCTGATCAATAGGCAGCTTTCTGATTGGCTACTGTATTTGATTGACAGATGGAAGCTGGCAGCTGATTGGCTGTCTAGCCTAAAGTGCTTTACACACCTCCCTGATGGTACCACTGGCTAAGACTCCACCTCAGCTCATTGGGTAATGAAAAATTTAGAACAATTGATGGATGAAAGCAGGCAGGCCGGCCATTTTGGGACGCTCATTGGACTTGTTTAATGCAATGCACCTTTGTATTTTCACATGCATTCGCTTCATGCTGTAACCACTGTGCATAAAAATTTGGAAACATGGCATACAGTGTATCATTTGGTGTCTAAGTCATGTTTCCCATATTTTCCCTTCCCGGATACAAGCCCGTTAGAGTGTTTGGGGCACTTTTTAGCTAAAATCATCCTACAGGGCCTAACTGCAAATGCTAAAGCCTGCCTATTTTGAATGGTGTAGTGGCCCCTGCAACCTCCAAAAATATCAGGACTTACTTCCGCAATAACCTGCTAACTCACCCCTGAAATACATACTTATTCACCCTATTTTGTTCATTGGACTCATTTCTCATTTGAAATGCCCATTTTTGGGGGGCCAGAAATGTGCGTCTTTAAAAGTTGATTTCTACGATACCCCACTTTTGCGCGTCGGACCTCAACTTTTCCCGTAAACGCAGAAAAACCGCAATTTTCAGGAGAAACGAGACAGACATCCCCTCCCTCTGCCACCCACCCGCCCAACTGACAGCCAGCCATTAGACATGCGCAGGTAGTTCTGAGGGTCTGTCTGTGATGTCATAAAGGGCCTGCTGATCAATGGGCAGCTTTCAAATTGGCTGCTGTATTTGATTGACAGATGGAAGCTGGCAGCTGATTGGCTGTCTAGCCTAAAGTGCTTTACACACCTCCCTGATGATACCACTGGCTAAGACTCCACCTCAGCTCATTGGGTAATGAAAAATTTAGAACAATTGATGGATGAAAGCAGGCAGGCCGGCCATTTTGGGACGCTCAGTGGACTTGTTTAATGCAATGCACCTTTGTATATTCACATGCATTCGCTTCATGCTGTAACCACTGTGCATAAAAATTTGGAAACATGGCATACAGTGTATCATTTGGTGTCTAAGTCATGTTTCCCATATTTTCCCTTCCCAGATACAAGCCCGTTTGAGTGTTTGGGGCACTTTTTAGCTAAAATCATCCTACAGGGCCTAACTGCAAATGCTAAAGCCTGCCTATTTTGAATGGTGTAGTGGCCCCTGCCACCTCCAAAAATATCAGGACTTACTTCCCCAATAACCTGCTAACTCACCCCTGAAATACATACTTATTCACCCAATTTTGTTCATTGGACTCATTTCTCATTTTAAATGCCCATTTTTGGGGGGCCAGAAATGTGCGTCTTTAAAAGTTGATTTCTACGATACCCCAGTTTTGCGCGTCGGACCTCAACTTTTCCCGTAATTGCAGAAAAACCGCAATTTTCAGGAGAAACGAGACAGACATCCCCTCCCTCTGCCACCCACCCGCCCGACTGAAAGCCAGCCATTAGACATGCACAGATAGTTCTGAGGGTCTGTCTGTGATGTCATAAAGGGCCTGCTGATCAATAGGCAGCTTTCTGATTGGCTACTGTATTTGATTGACAGATGGAAGCTGGCAGCTGATTGGCTGTTTAGCCTAAAGTGCTTTACACACCTCCCTGATGGTACCACTGGCTAAGACTCCACCTCAGCTCATTGGGTAATGAAAAATTTAGAACAATTGATGGATGAAAGCAGGCAGGCCGGCCATTTTGGGACACTCATTGGACTTGTTTAATGCAATGCACCTTTGTATTTTCACATGCATTCGCTTCATGCTGTAACCACTGTGCATAAAAATTTGCAAACATGGCATACAGTGTATCATTTGGTGTCTAAGTCATGTTTCCCATATTTTCCCTTCCCAGATACAAGCCCGTTAGAGTGTTTGGGGCACTTTTTAGCTAAAATCATCCTACAGGGCCTAACTGCAAATGCTAAAGCCTGCCTATTTTGAATGGTGTAGTGGCCCCTGCAACCTCCAAAAATATCAGGACTTACTTCCGCAATAACCTGCTAACTCACCCCTGAAATACATACTTATTCACCCTATTTTGTTCATTGGACTCATTTCTCATTTGAAATGCCCATTTTTGGGGGGCCAGAAATGTGCGTCTTTAAAAGGTGATTTATACGATACCCCACTTTTGCGAGTCGGACCTCAACTTTTCCCGTAAACGCAGAAAAACCGCAATTTTCAGGAGAAACGAGACAGACATCCCCTCCCTCTGCCACCCACCCGCCCAACTGACAGCCAGCCATTAGACATGCGCAGGTAGTTCTGAGGGTCTGTCTGTGATGTCATAAAGGGCCTGCTGATCAATGGGCAGCTTTCAAATTGGCTGCTGTATTTGATTGACAGATGGAAGCTGGCAGCTGATTGGCTGTCTAGCCTAAAGTGCTTTACACACCTCCCTGATGATACCACTGGCTAAGACTCCACCTCAGCTCATTGGGTAATGAAAAATTTAGAACAATTGATGGATGAAAGCAGGCAGGCCGGCCATTTTGGGACGCTCAGTGGACTTGTTTAATGCAATGCACCTTTGTATATTCACATGCATTCGCTTCATGCTGTAACCACTGTGCATAAAAATTTGGAAACATGGCATACAGTGTATCATTTGGTGTCTAAGTCATGTTTCCCATATTTTCCCTTCCCAGATACAAGCCCGTTTGAGTGTTTGGGGCACTTTTTAGCTTAAATCATCCTACAGGGCCTAACTGCAAATGCTAAAGCCTGCCTATTTTGAATGGTGTAGTGGCCCCTGCAACCTCCAAAAATATCAGGACTTACTTCCCCAATAACCTGCTAACTCACCCCTGAAATACATACTTATTCACCCTATTTTGTTCATTGGACTCATTTCTCATTTGAAATGCCCATTTTTGGGGGGCCAGAAATGTGCGTCTTTAAAAGGTGATTTATATGATACCCCACTTTTGCGCGTCGGACCTCAACTTTTCCCGTAAACGCAGAAAAACCGCAATTTTCAGGAGAAACGAGACAGACATCCCCTCCCTCTGCCACCCACCCGCCCAACTGACAGCCAGCCATTAGACATGCGCAGGTAGTTCTGAGGGTCTGTCTGTGATGTCATAAAGGGCCTGCTGATCAATGGGCAGCTTTCAAATTGGCTGCTGTATTTGATTGACAGATGGAAGCTGGCAGCTGATTGGCTGTCTAGCCTAAAGTGCTTTACACACCTCCCTGATGATACCACTGGCTAAGACTCCACCTCAGCTCATTGGGTAATGAAAAATTTAGAACAATTGATGGATGAAAGCAGGCAGGCCGGCCATTTTGGGACGCTCAGTGGACTTGTTTAATGCAATGCACCTTTGTATATTCACATGCATTCGCTTCATGCTGTAACCACTGTGCATAAAAATTTGGAAACATGGCATACAGTGTATCATTTGGTGTCTAAGTCATGTTTCCCATATTTTCCCTTCCCAGATACAAGCCCGTTTGAGTGTTTGGGGCACTTTTTAGCTAAAATCATCCTACAGGGCCTAACTGCAAATGCTAAAGCCTGCCTATTTTGAATGGTGTAGTGGCCCCTGCAACCTCCAAAAATATCAGGACTTACTTCCCCAATAACCTGCTAACTCACCCCTGAAATACATACTTATTCACCCAATTTTGTTCATTGGACTCATTTCTCATTTTAAATGCCCATTTTTGGGGGGCCAGAAATGTGCGTCATTAAAAGTTGATTTCTACGATACCCCAGTTTTGCGCGTCGGACCTCAACTTTTCCCGTAAACGCAGAAAAACCGCAATTTTCAGGAGAAACGAGACAGACATCCCCTCCCTCTGCCACCCACCCGCCCAACTGAAAGCCAGCCATTAGACATGCACAGATAGTTCTGAGGGTCTGTCTGTGATGTCATAAAGGGCCTGCTGATCAATGGGCAGCTTTCTGATTGGCTACTGTATTTGATTGACAGATGGAAGCTGGCAGCTGATTGGCTGTTTAGCCTAAAGTGCTTTACACACCTCCCTAATGGTACCACTGGCTAAGACTCCACCTCAGCTCATTGGGTAATGAAAAATTTAGAACAATTGATGGATGAAAGCAGGCAGGCCGGCCATTTTGGGACGCTCATTGGACTTGTTTAATGCAATGCACCTTTGTATATTCACATGCATTCGCTTCATGCTGTAACCACTGTGCATAAAAATTTGGAAACATGGCATACAGTGTATCATTTGGTGTCTAAGTCATGTTTCCCATATTTTCCCTTCCCAGATACAAGCCCGTTTGAGTGTTTGGGGCACTTTTTAGCTAAAATCATCCTACAGGGCCTAACTGCAAATGCTAAAGCCTGCCTATTTTGAATGGTGTAGTGACCCCTGCAACCTCCAAAAATATGAGGACTTACTTCCGCAATAACCTGCTAACTCACCCCTGAAATACATACTTATTCACCCTATTTTGTTCATTGGACTCATTTCTCATTTGAAATGCCCATTTTTGGGGGCCAGAAATGTGCGTCTTTAAAAGGTGATTTATACGATACCCCACTTTTGCGCGTCGGACCTCAACTTTTCCCGTAAACGCAGAAAAACCGCAATTTTCAGGAGAAACGAGACAGACATCCCCTCCCTCTGCCACCCACCCGCCCAACTGACAGCCAGCCATTAGACATGCGCAGGTAGTTCTGAGGGTCTGTCTGTGATGTCATAAAGGGCCTGCTGATCAATGGGCAGCTTTCAAATTGGCTGCTGTATTTGATTGACAGATGGAAGCTGGCAGCTGATTGGCTGTCTAGCCTAAAGTGCTTTACACACCTCCCTGATGATACCACTGGCTAAGACTCCACCTCAGCTCATTGGGTAATGAAAAATTTAGAACAATTGATGGATGAAAGCAGGCAGGCCGGCCATTTTGGGACGCTCAGTGGACTTGTTTAATGCAATGCACCTTTGTATATTCACATGCATTCGCTTCATGCTGTAACCACTGTGCATAAAAATTTGGAAACATGGCATACAGTGTATCATTTGGTGTCTAAGTCATGTTTCCCATATTTTCCCTTCCCAGATACAAGCCCGTTTGAGTGTTTGGGGCACTTTTTAGCTAAAATCATCCTACAGGGCCTAACTGCAAATGCTAAAGCCTGCCTATTTTGAATGGTGTAGTGGCCCCTGCAACCTCCAAAAATATCAGGACTTACTTCCCCAATAACCTGCTAACTCACCCCTGAAATACATACTTATTCACCCAATTTTGTTCATTGGACTCATTTCTCATTTTAAATGCCCATTTTTGGGGGGCCAGAAATGTGCGTCTTTAAAAGTTGATTTCTACGATACCCCAGTTTTGCGCGTCGGACCTCAACTTTTCCCGTAATTGCAGAAAAACCGCAATTTTCAGGAGAAACGAGACAGACATCCCCTCCCTCTGCCACCCACCCGCCCGACTGAAAGCCAGCCATTAGACATGCACAGATAGTTCTGAGGGTCTGTCTGTGATGTCATAAAGGGCCTGCTGATCAATAGGCAGCTTTCTGATTGGCTACTGTATTTGATTGACAGATGGAAGCTGGCAGCTGATTGGCTGTCTAGCCTAAAGTGCTTTACACACCTCCCTGATGGTACCACTGGCTAAGACTCCACCTCAGCTCATTGGGTAATGAAAAATTTAGAACAATTGATGGATGAAAGCAGGCAGGCCGGCCATTTTGGGACGCTCATTGGACTTGTTTAATGCAATGCACCTTTGTATTTTCACATGCATTCGCTTCATGCTGTAACCACTGTGCATAAAAATTTGGAAACATGGCATACAGTGTATCATTTGGTGTCTAAGTCATGTTTCCCATATTTTCCCTTCCCAGATACAAGCCCGTTAGAGTGTTTGGGGCACTTTTTAGCTAAAATCATCCTACAGGGCCTAACTGCAAATGCTAAAGCCTGCCTATTTTGAATGGTGTAGTGGCCCCTGCAACCTCCAAAAATATCAGGACTTACTTCCGCAATAACCTGCTAACTCACCCCTGAAATACATACTTATTCACCCTATTTTGTTCATTGGACTCATTTCTCATTTGAAATGCCCATTTTTGGGGGGAAAGAAATGTGCGTCTTTAAAAGGTGATTTATACGATACCCCACTTTTGCGCGTCGGACCTCAACTTTTCCCGTAAACGCAGAAAAACCGCAATTTTCAGGAGAAACGAGACAGACATCCCCTCCCTCTGCCACCCACCCGCCCGCCCAACTGACAGCCAGCCATTAGACATGCGCAGGTAGTTCTGAGGGTCTGTCTGTGATGTCATAAAGGGCCTGCTGATCAATGGGCAGCTTTCAAATTGGCTGCTGTATTTGATTGACAGATGGAAGCTGGCAGCTGATTGGCTGTCTAGCCTAAAGTGCTTTACACACCTCCCTGATGATACCACTGGCTAAGACTCCACCTCAGCTCATTGGGTAATGAAAAATTTAGAACAATTGATGGATGAAAGCAGGCAGGCCGGCCATTTTGGGACGCTCAGTGGACTTGTTTAATGCAATGCACCTTTGTATATTCACATGCATTCGCTTCATGCTGTAACCACTGTGCATAAAAATTTGGAAACATGGCATACAGTGTATCATTTGGTGTCTAAGTCATGTTTCCCATATTTTCCCTTCCCAGATACAAGCCCGTTTGAGTGTTTGGGGCACTTTTTAGCTAAAATCATCCTACAGGGCCTAACTGCAAATGCTAAAGCCTGCCTATTTTGAATGGTGTAGTGGCCCCTGCCACCTCCAAAAATATCAGGACTTACTTCCCCAATAACCTGCTAACTCACCCCTGAAATACATACTTATTCACCCAATTTTGTTCATTGGACTCATTTCTCATTTTAAATGCCCATTTCTGGGGGGCCAGAAATGTGCGTCTTTAAAAGTTGATTTCTACGATACCCCAGTTTTGCGCGTCGGACCTCAACTTTTCCCGTAATTGCAGAAAAACCGCAATTTTCAGGAGAAACGAGACAGACATCCCCTCCCTCTGCCACCCACCCGCCCGACTGAAAGCCAGCCATTAGACATGCACAGATAGTTCTGAGGGTCTGTCTGTGATGTCATAAAGGGCCTGCTGATCAATAGGCAGCTTTCTGATTGGCTACTGTATTTGATTGACAGATGGAAGCTGGCAGCTGATTGGCTGTTTAGCCTAAAGTGCTTTACACACCTCCCTGATGGTACCACTGGCTAAGACTCCACCTCAGCTCATTGGGTAATGAAAAATTTAGAACAATTGATGGATGAAAGCAGGCAGGCCGGCCATTTTGGGACGCTCATTGGACTTGTTTAATGCAATGCACCTTTGTATTTTCACATGCATTCGCTTCATGCTGTAACCACTGTGCATAAAAATTTGGAAACATGGCATACAGTGTATCATTTGGTGTCTAAGTCATGTTTCCCATATTTTCCCTTCCCAGATACAAGCCCGTTAGAGTGTTTGGGGCACTTTTTAGCTAAAATCATCCTACAGGGCCTAACTGCAAATGCTAAAGCCTGCCTATTTTGAATGGTGTAGTGGCCCCTGCAACCTCCAAAAATATCAGGACTTACTTCCCCAATAACCTGCTAACTCACCCCTGAAATACATACTTATTCACCCAATTTTGTTCATTGGACTCATTTCTCATTTTAAATGCCCATTTTTGGGGGGCCAGAAATGTGCGTCATTAAAAGTTGATTTCTACGATACCCCAGTTTTGCGCGTCGGACCTCAACTTTTCCCGTAAACGCAGAAAAACCGCAATTTTCAGGAGAAACGAGACAGACATCCCCTTCCTCTGCCACCCACCCGCCCAACTGAAAGCCAGCCATTAGACATGCACAGATAGTTCTGAGGGTCTGTCTGTGATGTCATAAAGGGCCTGCTGATCAATGGGCAGCTTTCTGATTGGCTACTGTATTTGATTGACAGATGGAAGCTGGCAGCTGATTGGCTGTTTAGCCTAAAGTGCTTTACACACCTCCCTAATGGTACCACTGGCTAAGACTCCACCTCAGCTCATTGGGTAATGAAAAATTTAGAACAATTGATGGATGAAAGCAGGCAGGCCGGCCATTTTGGGACGCTCATTGGACTTGTTTAATGCAATGCACCTTTGTATATTCACATGCATTCGCTTCATGCTGTAACCACTGTGCATAAAAATTTGGAAACATGGCATACAGTGTATCATTTGGTGTCTAAGTCATGTTTCCCATATTTTCCCTTCCCAGATACAAGCCCGTTTGAGTGTTTGGGGCACTTTTTAGCTAAAATCATCCTACAGGGCCTAACTGCAAATGCTAAAGCCTGCCTATTTTGAATGGTGTAGTGACCCCTGCAACCTCCAAAAATATGAGGACTTACTTCCGCAATAACCTGCTAACTCACCCCTGAAATACATACTTATTCACCCTATTTTGTTCATTGGACTCATTTCTCATTTGAAATGCCCATTTTTGGGGGCCAGAAATGTGCGTCTTTAAAAGGTGATTTATACGATACCCCACTTTTGCGCGTCGGACCTCAACTTTTCCCGTAAACGCAGAAAAACCGCAATTTTCAGGAGAAACGAGACAGACATCCCCTCCCTCTGCCACCCACCCGCCCAACTGACAGCCAGCCATTAGACATGCGCAGGTAGTTCTGAGGGTCTGTCTGTGATGTCATAAAGGGCCTGCTGATCAATGGGCAGCTTTCAAATTGGCTGCTGTATTTGATTGACAGATGGAAGCTGGCAGCTGATTGGCTGTCTAGCCTAAAGTGCTTTACACACCTCCCTGATGATACCACTGGCTAAGACTCCACCTCAGCTCATTGGGTAATGAAAAATTTAGAACAATTGATGGATGAAAGCAGGCAGGCCGGCCATTTTGGGACGCTCAGTGGACTTGTTTAATGCAATGCACCTTTGTATATTCACATGCATTCGCTTCATGCTGTAACCACTGTGCATAAAAATTTGGAAACATGGCATACAGTGTATCATTTGGTGTCTAAGTCATGTTTCCCATATTTTCCCTTCCCAGATACAAGCCCGTTTGAGTGTTTGGGGCACTTTTTAGCTAAAATCATCCTACAGGGCCTAACTGCAAATGCTAAAGCCTGCCTATTTTGAATGGTGTAGTGGCCCCTGCAACCTCCAAAAATATCAGGACTTACTTCCCCAATAACCTGCTAACTCACCCCTGAAATACATACTTATTCACCCAATTTTGTTCATTGGACTCATTTCTCATTTTAAATGCCCATTTTTGGGGGGCCAGAAATGTGCGTCTTTAAAAGTTGATTTCTACGATACCCCAGTTTTGCGCGTCGGACCTCAACTTTTCCCGTAATTGCAGAAAAACCGCAATTTTCAGGAGAAACGAGACAGACATCCCCTCCCTCTGCCACCCACCCGCCCGACTGAAAGCCAGCCATTAGACATGCACAGATAGTTCTGAGGGTCTGTCTGTGATGTCATAAAGGGCCTGCTGATCAATAGGCAGCTTTCTGATTGGCTACTGTATTTGATTGACAGATGGAAGCTGGCAGCTGATTGGCTGTCTAGCCTAAAGTGCTTTACACACCTCCCTGATGGTACCACTGGCTAAGACTCCACCTCAGCTCATTGGGTAATGAAAAATTTAGAACAATTGATGGATGAAAGCAGGCAGGCCGGCCATTTTGGGACGCTCATTGGACTTGTTTAATGCAATGCACCTTTGTATTTTCACATGCATTCGCTTCATGCTGTAACCACTGTGCATAAAAATTTGGAAACATGGCATACAGTGTATCATTTGGTGTCTAAGTCATGTTTCCCATATTTTCCCTTCCCGGATACAAGCCCGTTAGAGTGTTTGGGGCACTTTTTAGCTAAAATCATCCTACAGGGCCTAACTGCAAATGCTAAAGCCTGCCTATTTTGAATGGTGTAGTGGCCCCTGCAACCTCCAAAAATATCAGGACTTACTTCCGCAATAACCTGCTAACTCACCCCTGAAATACATACTTATTCACCCTATTTTGTTCATTGGACTCATTTCTCATTTGAAATGCCCATTTTTGGGGGGAAAGAAATGTGCGTCTTTAAAAGGTGATTTATACGATACCCCACTTTTGCGCGTCGGACCTCAACTTTTCCCGTAAACGCAGAAAAACCGCAATTTTCAGGAGAAACGAGACAGACATCCCCTCCCTCTGCCACCCACCCGCCCGCCCAACTGACAGCCAGCCATTAGACATGCGCAGGTAGTTCTGAGGGTCTGTCTGTGATGTCATAAAGGGCCTGCTGATCAATGGGCAGCTTTCAAATTGGCTGCTGTATTTGATTGACAGATGGAAGCTGGCAGCTGATTGGCTGTCTAGCCTAAAGTGCTTTACACACCTCCCTGATGATACCACTGGCTAAGACTCCACCTCAGCTCATTGGGTAATGAAAAATTTAGAACAATTGATGGATGAAAGCAGGCAGGCCGGCCATTTTGGGACGCTCAGTGGACTTGTTTAATGCAATGCACCTTTGTATATTCACATGCATTCGCTTCATGCTGTAACCACTGTGCATAAAAATTTGGAAACATGGCATACAGTGTATCATTTGGTGTCTAAGTCATGTTTCCCATATTTTCCCTTCCCAGATACAAGCCCGTTTGAGTGTTTGGGGCACTTTTTAGCTAAAATCATCCTACAGGGCCTAACTGCAAATGCTAAAGCCTGCCTATTTTGAATGGTGTAGTGGCCCCTGCCACCTCCAAAAATATCAGGACTTACTTCCCCAATAACCTGCTAACTCACCCCTGAAATACATACTTATTCACCCAATTTTGTTCATTGGACTCATTTCTCATTTTAAATGCCCATTTCTGGGGGGCCAGAAATGTGCGTCTTTAAAAGTTGATTTCTACGATACCCCAGTTTTGCGCGTCGGACCTCAACTTTTCCCGTAATTGCAGAAAAACCGCAATTTTCAGGAGAAACGAGACAGACATCCCCTCCCTCTGCCACCCACCCGCCCGACTGAAAGCCAGCCATTAGACATGCACAGATAGTTCTGAGGGTCTGTCTGTGATGTCATAAAGGGCCTGCTGATCAATAGGCAGCTTTCTGATTGGCTACTGTATTTGATTGACAGATGGAAGCTGGCAGCTGATTGGCTGTTTAGCCTAAAGTGCTTTACACACCTCCCTGATGGTACCACTGGCTAAGACTCCACCTCAGCTCATTGGGTAATGAAAAATTTAGAACAATTGATGGATGAAAGCAGGCAGGCCGGCCATTTTGGGACGCTCATTGGACTTGTTTAATGCAATGCACCTTTGTATTTTCACATGCATTCGCTTCATGCTGTAACCACTGTGCATAAAAATTTGGAAACATGGCATACAGTGTATCATTTGGTGTCTAAGTCATGTTTCCCATATTTTCCCTTCCCAGATACAAGCCCGTTAGAGTGTTTGGGGCACTTTTTAGCTAAAATCATCCTACAGGGCCTAACTGCAAATGCTAAAGCCTGCCTATTTTGAATGGTGTAGTGGCCCCTGCAACCTCCAAAAATATCAGGACTTACTTCCGCAATAACCTGCTAACTCACCCCTGAAATACATACTTATTCACCCTATTTTGTTCATTGGACTCATTTCTCATTTGAAATGCCCATTTTTTGGGGGCCAGAAATGTGCGTCTTTAAAAGGTGATTTATACGATACCCCACTTTTGCGCGTCGGACCTCAACTTTTCCCGTAAACGCAGAAAAACCGCAATTTTCAGGAGAAACGAGACAGACATCCCCTCCCTCTGCCACCCACCCGCCCAACTGACAGCCAGCCATTAGACATGCGCAGGAAGTTCTGAGGGTCTGTCTGTGATGTCATAAAGGGCCTGCTGATCAATGGGCAGCTTTCAAATTGGCTGCTGTATTTGATTGACAGATGGAAGCTGGCAGCTGATTGGCTGTCTAGCCTAAAGTGCTTTACACACCTCCCTGATGATACCACTGGCTAAGACTCCACCTCAGCTCATTGGGTAATGAAAAATTTAGAACAATTGATGGATGAAAGCAGGCAGGCCGGCCATTTTGGGACGCTCAGTGGACTTGTTTAATGCAATGCACCTTTGTATATTCACATGCATTCGCTTCATGCTGTAACCACTGTGCATAAAAATTTGGAAACATGGCATACAGTGTATCATTTGGTGTCTAAGTCATGTTTCCCATATTTTCCCTTCCCAAATACAAGCCCGTTTGAGTGTTTGGGGCACTTTTTAGCTAAAATCATCCTACAGGGCCTAACTGCAAATGCTAAAGCCTGCCTATTTTGAATGCTGTAGTGGCCCCTGCAACATCCAAAAATATCAGGACTTACTTCCCCAATAACCTGCTAACTCACCCCTGAAATACATACTTATTCACCCAATTTTGTTCATTGGACTCATTTCTCATTTTAAATGCCCATTTTTGGGGGGCCAGAAATGTGCGTCATTAAAAGTTGAGTTCTACGATACCCCAGTTTTGCGCGTCGGACCTCAACTTTTCCCGTAATTGCAGAAAAACCGCAATTTTCAGGAGAAACGAGACAGACATCCCCTCCCTCTGCCACCCACCCGCCCAACTGAAAGCCAGCCATTAGACATGCACAGATAGTTCTGAGGGTCTGTCTGTGATGTCATAAAGGGCCTGCTGATCAATGGGCAGCTTTCTGATTGGCTACTGTATTTGATTGACAGATGGAAGCTGGCAGCTGATTGGCTGTCTAGCCTAAAGTGCTTTACACACCTCCCTGATGGTACCACTGGCTAAGACTCCACCTCAGCTCATTGGGTAATGAAAAATTTAGAACAATTGATGGATGAAAGCATGCAGGCCGGCCATTTTTGGACGCTCATTGGACTTGTTTAATGCAATGCACCTTTGTATTTTCACATGCATTCGCTTCATGCTGTAACCACTGTGCATAAAAATTTGGAAACATGGCATACAGTGTATTATTTGGTGTCTAAGTCATATTTCCCATATTTTCCCTTCCCAGATACAAGCCCGTTTGAGTGTTTGGGGCACTTTTTAGCTAAAATCATCCTACAGGGCCTAACTGCATATGCTAAAGCCTGCCTATTTTGAATGGTGTAGTTGCCCCTGCAACCTCCAAAAATATCAGTATTTACTTCCCCAATAACCTGCTAACTCACCCCTGAAATACATACTTATTCACCCTATTTTGTTAATTGGACTCATTCCTCATTTGAAATGCCCATTTTTTGGGGGCCAGAAATGTGCGTCTTTAAAAGGTGATTTCTACGATGCCCCACTTTTGCGCGTCGGACCTCAACTTTTCCCGTAAACGCAGAAAAACCGCAATTTTCAGGAGAAACGAGACAGACATCCCCTCCCTCTGCCACCCACCCGCCCAACTGACAGCCAGCCATTAGACATGCACAAATAGTTCTGAGGGTCTGTCTGTGATGTTATAAAGGGCCTGCTGATCAATGGGCAGCTTTCTGATTGGCTGCTGTATTTGATTGACAGATGGAAGCTGGCAGCTGATTGGCTGTCTAGCCTAAAGTGCTTTACACACCTCCCTGATGGTACCACTGGCTAAGACTCCACCTCAGCTCATTGGGTAATGAAAAATTTAGAACAATTGATGGATGAAAGCAGGCAGGCCGGCCATTTTGGGACGCTCATTGGACTTGTTTAATGCAATGCACCTTTGTATATTCACATGCATTCGCTTCATGCTGTAACCACTGTGCATAAAAATTTGGAAACATGGCATACAGTGTATCATTTGGTGTCTAAGTCATGTTTCCCATATTTTCCCTTCCCAGATACAAGCCCGTTTGAGTGTTTGGGGCACTTTTTAGCTAAAATCATCCTACAGGGCCTAACTGCAAATGCTAAAGCCTGCCTATTTTGAATGGTGTAGTGGCCCCTGCAACCTCCAAAAATATCAGGACTTACTTCCCCAATAACCTGCTAACTGACCCCTGAAATACATACTTATTCACCCAATTTTGTTCATTGGACTCATTTCTCATTTTAAATGCCCATTTTTGGGGGGCCAGAAATGTGCGTCTTTAAAAGTTGATTTCTACGATACCCCAGTTTTGCGCGTCGGACCTCAACTTTTCCCGTAATTGCAGAAAAACCGCAATTTTCAGGAGAAACGAGACAGACATCCCCTCCCTCTGCCACCCACCCGCCCGACTGAAAGCCAGCCATTAGACATGCACAGATAGTTCTGAGGGTCTGTCTGTGATGTCATAAAGGGCCTGCTGATCAATAGGCAGCTTTCTGATTGGCTACTGTATTTGATTGACAGATGGAAGCTGGCAGCTGATTGGCTGTTTAGCCTAAAGTGCTTTACACACCTCCCTGATGGTACCACTGGCTAAGACTCCACCTCAGCTCATTGGGTAATGAAAAATTTAGAACAATTGATGGATGAAAGCAGGCAGGCCGGCCATTTTGGGACGCTCATTGGACTTGTTTAATGCAATGCACCTTTGTATTTTCACATGCATTCGCTTCATGCTGTAACCACTGTGCATAAAAATTTGGAAACATGGCATACAGTGTATCATTTGGTGTCTAAGTCATGTTTCCCATATTTTCCCTTCCCAGATACAAGCCCGTTTGAGTGTTTGGGGCACTTTTTAGCTAAAATCATCCTACAGGGCCTAACTGCAAATGCTAAAGCCTGCCTATTTTGAATGGTGTAGTGGCCCCTGCAACCTCCAAAAATATCAGGACTTACTTCCCCAATAACCTGCTAACTCACCCCTGAAATACATACTTATTCACCCTATTTTGTTAATTGGACTCATTTCTCATTTGAAATGCCCATTTTTTGGGGGCCAGAAATGTGCGTCTTTAAAAGGTGATTTCTTCGATACCCCACTTTTGCGCGTCGGACCTCAACTTTTCCCGTAAACGCAGAAAAACCGCAATTTTCAGGAGAAACGAGACAGACATCCCCTCCCTCTGCCACCCACCCGCCCAACTGACAGCCAGCCATTAAACATGCACAGATAGTTCTGAGGGTCTGTCTGTGATGTCATAAAGGGCCTGCTGATCAATGGGCAGCTTTCTGATTGGCTGCTGTATTTGATTGACAGATGGAAGCTGGCAGCTGATTGGCTGTCTAGCCTAAAGTGCTTTACACACCTCCCTGATGGTACCATTGGCTAAGACTCCACCTCAGCTCATTGGGTAATGAAAAATTTAGAACAATTGATGGATGAAAGCAGGCAGGCCGGCCATTTTGGGACGCTCATTGGACTTGTTTAATGCAATGCACCTTTGTATATTCACATGCATTCGCTTCATGCTGTAACCACTGTGCATAAAAATTTGGAAACATGGCATACAGTGTATCATTTGGTGTCTAAGTCATGTTTCCCATATTTTCCCTTCCCAGATACAAGCCCGTTTGAGTGTTTGGGGCACTTTTTAGCTAAAATCATCCTACAGGGCCTAACTGCAAATGCTAAAGCCTGCCTATTTTGAATGGTGTAGTGGCCCCTGCAACCTCCAAAAATATGAGGACTTACTTCCGCAATAACCTGCTAACTCACCCCTGAAATACATACTTATTCACCCTATTTTGTTCATTGGACTCATTTCTCATTTGAAATGCCCATTTTTGGGGGGCCAGAAATGTGCGTCTTTAAAAGTTGATTTATATGATACCCCACTTTTGCGCGTCGGACCTCAACTTTTCCCGTAAACGCAGAAAAACCGCAATTTTCAGGGGAAACGAGACAGACATCCCCTCCCTCTGCCACCCACCCGCCCAACTGACAGCCAGCCATTAGACATGCGCAGGTAGTTCTGAGGGTCTGTCTGTGATGTCATAAAGGGCCTGCTGATCAATGGGCAGCTTTCAAATTGGCTGCTGTATTTGATTGACAGATGGAAGCTGGCAGCTGATTTGCTGTCTAGCCTAAAGTGCTTTACACACCTCCCTGATGATACCACTGGCTAAGACTCCACCTCAGCTCATTGGGTAATGAAAAATTTAGAACAATTGATGGATGAAAGCAGGCAGGCCGGCCATTTTGGGACGCTCAGTGGACTTGTTTAATGCAATGCACCTTTGTATATTCACATGCATTCGCTTAATGCTGTAACCACTGTGCATAAAAATTTGGAAACATGGCATACAGTGTATCATTTGGTGTCTAAGTCATGTTTCCCATATTTTCCCTTCCCAGATACAAGCCCGTTTGAGTGTTTGGGGCACTTTTTAGCTAAAATCATCCTACAGGGCCTAACTGCATATGCTAAAGACTGCCTATTTTAAATGCTGTAGTGGCCCCTGTAACCTCCAAAAATATCAGGACTTACTTCCCCAATAACCTGCTAACTCACCCCTGAAATACATACTTATTCACCCAATTTTGTTCATTGGACTCATTTCTCATTTTAAATGCCCATTTTTGGGGGGCCAGAAATGTGCGTCTTTAAAAGTTGATTTCTACGATACCCCAGTTTTGCGCGTCGGACCTCAACTTTTCCCGTAATTGCAGAAAAACCGCAATTTTCAGGAGAAACGAGACAGACATCCCCTCACTCTGCCACCCACCCGCCCGACTGAAAGCCAGCCATTAGACATGCACAGATAGTTCTGAGGGTCTGTCTGTGATGTCATAAAGGGCCTGCTGATCAATAGGCAGCTTTCTGATTGGCTACTGTATTTGATTGACAGATGGAAGCTGGCAGCTGATTGGCTGTTTAGCCTAAAGAGCTTTACACACCTCCCTGATGGTACCACTGGCTAAGACTCCACCTCAGCTAATTGGGTAATGAAAAATTTAGAACAATTGATGGATGAAAGCAGGCAGGCCGGCCATTTTGGGACGCTCATTGGACTTGTTTAATGCAATGCACCTTTGTATTTTCACATGCATTCGCTTCATGCTGTAACCACTGTGTATAAAAATTTGGAAACATGGCATACAGTGTATTATTTGGTGTCTAAGTCATATTTCCCATATTTTCCCTTCCCAGATACAAGCCCGTTTGAGTGTTTGGGGCACTTTTTAGCTAAAATCATCCTACAGGGCCTAACTGCATATGCTAAAGCCTGCCTATTTTGAATGGTGTAGTTGCCCCTGCAACCTCCAAAAATTTAAGGATTTACTTCCCCAATAACCTGCTAACTCACCCCTGAAATACATACTTATTCACCTAATTTTGTTCTTTGGACTCATTTCTCATTTTAAATGCCCATTTTTGGGGAGCCAGAAATGTGCGTCTTTAAAAGGTGATTTCTTCGATACCCCAGTTTTGCGCGTCGGACCTCAACTTTTCCCGTAATTGCAGAAAAACCGCAATTTTCAGGAGAAACGAGACAGACATTCCCTCACTCTGCCACCCACCCGCCCGACTGAAAGCCAGCCATTAGACATGCACAGATAGTTCTGAGGGTCTGTCTGTGATGTCATAAAGGGCCTGCTGATCAATAGGCAGCTTTCTGATTGGATACTGTATTTGATTGACAGATGGAAGCTGGCAGCTGATTGGCTGTTTAGCCTAAAGTGCTTTACACACCTCCCTGATGGTACCACTGGCTAAGACTCCACCTCAGCTCATTGGGTAATGAAAAATTTAGAACAATTGATGGATGAAAGCAGGCAGGCCGGCCATTTTGGGACGCTCATTGGACTTGTTTAATGCAATGCACCTTTGTATTTTCACATGCATTCGCTTCATGCTGTAACCACTGTGCATAAAAATTTGGAAACATGGCATACAGTGTATTATTTGGTGTCTAAGTCATATTTCCCATATTTTCCCTTCCCAGATACAAGCCCGTTTGAGTGTTTGGGGCACTTTTTAGCTAAAATCATCCTACAGGGCCTAACTGCAAATGCTAAAGCCTGCCTATTTTGAATGGTGTAGTTGCCCCTGCAACCTCCAAAAATTTAAGGATTTACTTCCCCAATAACCTGCTAACTCACCCCTGAAATACATACTTATTCACCTAATTTTGTTCATTGGACTCATTTCTCATTTTAAATGCCCATTTTTGGGGAGCCAGAAATGTGCGTCTTTAAAAGGTGATTTCTTCGATACCCCAGTTTTGCGCGTCGGACCTCAACTTTTCCCGTAATTGCAGAAAAACCGCAATTTTCAGGAGAAACGAGACAGACATTCCCTCACTCTGCCACCCACCCGCCCGACTGAAAGCCAGCCATTAGACATGCACAGATAGTTCTGAGGGTCTGTCTGTGATGTCATAAAGGGCCTGCTGATCAATAGGCAGCTTTCTGATTGGATACTGTATTTGATTGACAGATGGAAGCTGGCAGCTGATTGGCTGTTTAGCCTAAAGTGCTTTACACACCTCCCTGATGGTACCACTGGCTAAGACTCCACCTCAGCTCATTGGGTAATGAAAAATTTAGAACAATTGATGGATGAAAGCAGGCAGGCCGGCCATTTTGGGACGCTCATTGGACTTGTTTAATGCAATGCACCTTTGTATTTTCACATGCATTCGCTTCATGCTGTAACCACTGTGCATAAAAATTTGGAAACATGGCATACAGTGTATTATTTGGTGTCTAAGTCATATTTCCCATATTTTCCCTTCCCAGATACAAGCCCGTTTGAGTGTTTGGGGCACTTTTTAGCTAAAATCATCCTACAGGGCCTAACTGCAAATGCTAAAGCCTGCCTATTTTGAATGGTGTAGTTGCCCCTGCAACCTCCAAAAATATCAGGATTTACTTCCCCAATAACCTGCTAACTCACCCCTGAAATACATACTTATTCACCCTATTTTGTTAATTGGACTGATTTCTCATTTGAAATGCCCATTTTTGGGGGGCCAGAAATGTGCGTCTTTAAAAGGTGATTTCTACGATACCCCACTTTTACGCGTCGGACCTCAACTTTTCCCGTAAACGCAGAAAAACCGCAATTTTCAGGAGAAACGAGACAGACATCCCCTCCCTCTGCCACCCACCCGCCCAACTGACAGCCAGCCATTAGACATGCACAGATAGTTCTGAGGGTCTGTCTGTGATGTCATAAAGGGCCTGCTGATCAATGGGCAGCTTTCTGATTGGCTGCTGTATTTGATTGACAGATGGAAGCTGGCAGCTGATTGGCTGTCTAGCCTAAAGTGCTTTACACACCTCCCTGATGGTACCACTGGCTAAGACTCCACCTCAGCTCATTGGGTAATGAAAAATTTAGAACAATTGATGGATGAAAGCAGGCAGGCCGGCCATTTTGGGACGCTCATTGGACTTGTTTAATGCAATGCACCTTTGTATATTCACATGCATTTGCTTCATGCTGTAACCACTGTGCATAAAAATTTGGAAACATGGCATACAGTGTATCATTTGGTGTCTAAGTCATGTTTCCCATATTTTCCCTTCCCAGATACAAGCCCGTTTGAGTGTTTGGGGCACTTTTTAGCTAAAATCATCCTACAGGGCCTAACTGCAAATGCTAAAGCCTGCCTATTTTGAATGGTCTAGTGGCCCCTGCAACCTCCAAAAATATGAGGACTTACTTCCGCAATAACCTGCTAACTCATCCCTGAAATACATACTTATTCACCCTATTTTGTTCATTGGACTCATTTCTCATTTGAAATGCCCATTTTTGGGGGGCCAGAAATGTGCGTCTTTAAAAGGTGATTTATACGATACCCCACTTTTGCGCGTCGGACCTCAACTTTTCCCGTAAACGCAGAAAAACCGTAATTTTCAGGAGAAACGAGACAGACATCCCCTCCCTCTGCCACCCACCCGCCCAACTGACAGCCAGCCATTAGACATGCACAGATAGTTCTAAGGGTCTGTCTGTGATGTCATAAAGGGCCTGCTGATCAATTGGCAGCTTTCTGATTGGCTACTGTATTTGATTGACAGATGGAAGCTGGCAGCTGATTGGCTGTTTAGCCTAAAGTGCTTTACACACCTCCCTGATGGTACCACTGGCAAAGACTCCACCTCAGCTCATTGGGTAATGAAAAATTTAGAACAATTGATGGATGAAAGCAGGCAGGCCGGCCATTTTGGGACGCTCAGTGGACTTGTTTAATGCAATGCACCTTTGTATATTCACATGCATTCGCTTCATGCTGTAACCACTGTCAGGGCTGCCAAGAGAAATCATGGGCCCGGGTACAACAACTTTCCGGGGCCCCCATGGAGGGCGCTCCCAGCAGACTCCGCCGGCGCGGACTCCCCCAAGCCACCGCAGAGTCTGCGGACCCTTCGCTATGCCAATACTTCCTAGGTGGGTGCTTACTGAGTGGCAGCTATTTATATATATTTATATATATATATATATATATATATATATATACACACACACACTGCCTGATTAAATTTATATGACTTTGCTACAAGACTGGTGAGTGTCTCCGATACAGTATATATATATATATATATATATATATATATATATATATATATATATATATATATATATGGTGCAGCGTTGGGGTAGGTGGCCCACAGGCTTTGAAGCGTTGGTAACTCACACCGCCTGCAGTCTTGTATTTATTTCTGAGTGCCACCGCCCCCAACGCTGCATTGTATATCACTGCTAACCCTGCACCCACTCCCCATGCACACCATCCTATCACTGCTAAACCTGCACCTGCTCCCCCACACTATACTATAACCGCTACCCCTGCACCCGATCCACACATACACTATACTATCACCACTACCCCTGCACCCGATCCACACACACGCTATACTATCACCGCTACCTCTGCACCCGATCCACACACATACTGTACTGCCACTAACCCTGCCCCTGCTCCCCACACACTATACTATCTCCGCTAACCCTGCACCCACTCCCCATGCACACTATACTATCACTGCTAACCCTGCACCAGCTCCCTACGAACTATACTATCACCGCTACCCCTGCACCTGCTCCCCATGCACACTATACTATCACTGCTAACCCTGCACCCACTCCCTACGCACTATGCTATCACTGCTAACCCTGCACCTGATCCACACACACACACTATACTATCACCGCTACCCCTGCACCTGCTCCCCATGCACACTATACTATCACTGCTCACCCTGCACCCACTCCCTACGCACTATACTATCACCGCTACCCCTGCACCTGATCCACACACACACACTATACTATCACCGCTACCCCTGCACCTGCTCCCCATGCACACTATACTATCACTGCTCACCCTGCACCCACTCCCTACGAACTGTACTATCACCGCTACCCCTGCACCTGCTCCCCATGCACACTATACTATCACTGCTAACCCTGCACCCACTCCCTACGCACACTATACTATCACTGCTAACCCTGCACCCACTCCCTACGCACTATACTATCACCGCTAACCCTGCACCTGATCCACACACACACACACACTATACTATCACCGCTATCCCTGCACCTGCTCCCCATGCACACTATACTATCACTGCTAACCCTGCACCCACTCCCTACGCACTATACTATCACCGCTAACCCTGCACCTGATCCACACACACACACTATACTATCACCGCTACCCCTGCACCTGATCCACACACACACACTATACTATCACTGCTCACCCTGCACCCACTCCCTACGCACTATACTATCACCGCTAACCCTGCACCTGATCCACACACACACACTATACTATCACCGCTACCCCTGCACCTGCTCCCCACATAAACTATACTATCACCGCTAACCTGGACACACTCCTGTCGTACATTACGCTATCCCCCCTACACTCACACACAGCACCAACAATCATCTGCAGGCTAATTTTAAAAAAAAACCTCCTGTAGGAATTTGCCTGCTAAAAAATCATGCAGCTATTTTTATTCTTCATTGGATACTGCACAAACTAACCTCGAGGTAATAAATTTAAATGTTCAGATCCTTCCTCCCCCCCCCCAGCAGCAGCATTAGACACACAATCATCAACATAGGTACATAAGTTTTTTGTGTAGGCAAGAGTAGCAGGCAGGCACCCCTCCTCTCTCTCTACCTTTCTGTCTCTCTGCTCCAGTCCATGGGTCTCTCTTCATGACCAGGATGCAGCTTCTCTTCTTCTTCCTTCATTTGCAGCAGACTCCGTTAAGCCCCGCCCCCTATTTCACTCTTGTGTTGCCTTGAAAGGAAACCTGGCTCCCCATTGGTCAACGGCGGCCATCTTTTTGGAGCCTGGCATGTAGGCAGTCATTTTCTGTTAGCCCCGCCTGCCACATCTTAGCTGAGCTGCGCAGAGGAGTCAAGAGTCGGAGAGCAGGAGAATTCTCCTACACTGAAGCTGCCGCGGTGCACACAGTACGTGACAGCTGACCCCGCCGCTCTCCTATTCCTCCAGTATACATTCAGCGCCCGCCACGCTCTCCCATCTGCGCGCCCGCCACTACACACGGGCAAAATCATAAAAAAAAAAAAAGTATGTGTGTTCCCAGCCCGGACCAGGGCCCCCCTGCCAACTCCGGGCCCAGGTAAAATGTACCTGCTCCCCTCCCCTCTCGGCGGCCCTGACCACTGTGCATAAAAATTTGGAAACATGGCATACAGTGTATCATTTGGTGTCTAAGTCATGTTTCCCATATTTTCCCTTCCCAGATACAAGCCCGTTTGAGTGTTTGGGGCACTTTTTAGCTAAAATCATCCTACAGGGCCTAACTGCAAATGCTAAAGCCTGCCTATTTTGAATGGTGTAGTGGCCCCTGCAACCTCCAAAAATATCAGGACTTACTTCCCCAATAACCTGCTAACTCACCCCTGAAATACATACTTATTCACCCAATTTTGTTCATTGGACTCATTTCTCATTTTAAATGCCCATTTTTGGGGGGCCAGAAATGTGCGTCTTTAAAAGTTGATTTCTACGATACCCCAGTTTTGCGCGTCGGACCTCAACTTTTCCCGTAATTGCAGAAAAACCGCAATTTTCAGGAGAAACGAGACAGACATCCCCTCACTCTGCCACCCACCCGCCCGACTGAAAGCCAGCCATTAGACATGCACAGATAGTTCTGAGGGTCTGTCTGTGATGTCATAAAGGGCCTGCTGATCAATGGGCAGCTTTCTGATTGGCTACTGTATTTGATTGACAGATGGAAGCTGGCAGCTGATTGGCTGTTTAGCCTAAAGTGCTTTACACACCTCCCTGATGGTACCACTGGCTAAGACTCCACCTCAGCTCATTGGGTAATGAAAAATTTAGAACAATTGATGGATGAAAGCAGGCAGGCCGGCCATTTTGGGACGCTCATTGGACTTGTTTAATGCAATGCACCTTTGTATTTTCACATGTATTCGCTTCATGCTGTAACCACTGTGCATAAAAATTTGGAAACATGGCATACAGTGTATCATTTGGTGTCTAAGTTATATTTCCCATATTTTCCCTTCCCAGATACAAGCCCGTTTGAGTGTTTTGGGCACTTTTTAGCTAAAATCATCCTACAGGGCCTAACTGCATATGCTCAAGCCTGCCTATTTTGAATGGTGTAGTTGCCCCTGCAACCTCCAAAAATATCAGGATTTACTTCCCCAATAACCTGCTAACTCATCCCTGAAATACATACTTATTCACCCTATTTTGTTAATTGGACTGATTTCTCATTTGAAATGCCCATTTTTGGGGGGCCAGAAATGTGCGTCTTTAAAAGGTGATTTCTACGATACCCCACTTTTGCGCGTCGGACCTCAACTTTTCCCGTAATTGCAGAAAAACCGCAATTTTCAGGAGACACGAGACAGACATCCCCTCCCTCTGCCACCCACCCGCCCAACTGAAAGCCAGCCATTAGACATGCACAGATAGTTCTGAGGGTCTGTCTGTGATGTCATAAAGGGCCTGCTGATCAATGGGCAGCTTTCTGATTGGCTACTGTATTTGATTGACAGATGGAAGCTGGCAGCTGATTGGCTGTTTAGCCTAAAGTGCTTTACACACCTCCCTGAAGGTACCACTGGCTAAGACTCCACCTCAGCTCATTGGGTAATGAAAAATTTTGAACAATTGATGGATGAAAGCAGGCAGGCCGGCCATTTTGGGACGCTCAGTGGACTTGTTTAATGCAATGCACCTTTGTATATTCACATGCATTCGCTTCATGCTGTAACCACTGTGCATAAAAATTTGGAAACATGGCATACAGTGTATCATTTGGTGTCTAAGTCATGTTTCCCTTATTTTCCCTTCCCAGATACAAGCCCGTTTGAGTGTTTGGGGCACTTTTTAGCTAAAATCATCCTACAGGGCCTAACTGCATATGCTAAAGCCTGCCTATTTTGAAGGGTGTAGTTGCCCCTGCAACCTCCAAAAATATCAGGATTTACTTCCCCAATAACCTGCTAACTCACCCCTGAAATACATACTTATTCACCCTATTTTGTTAATTGGACTCATTTCTCATTTGAAATGCCCATTTTTGGGGGGAAAGAAATGTGCGTCTTTAAAAGGTGATTTCTACGATACCCCACTTTTGCGCGTCGGACCTCAACTTTTCCGGTAAACGCAGAAAAACCGCAATTTTCAGGAGAAACGAGACAGACATCCCCTCCCTCTGCCACCCACCCGCCCAACTGACAGCCAGCCATTAGAAATGCACAGATAGTTCTGAGGGTCTGTCTGTGATGTCATAAAGGGCCTGCTGATCAATGGGCAGCTTTCTAATTGGCTGCTGTATTTGATTGACAGATGGAAGCTGGCAGCTGATTGGCTGTCTAGCCTAAAGTGCTTTACACACCTCCCTGATGGTACCACTGGCTAAGACTCCACCTCAGCTCATTGGGTAATGAAAAAATTAGAACAATTGATGGATGAAAGCAGGCAGGCCGGCCATTTTGGGACGCTCATTGGACTTGTTTAATGCAATGCACCTTTGTATATTCACATGCATTCGCTTCATGCTGTAACCACTGTGCATAAAAATTTGGAAACATGGCATACAGTGTATCATTTGGTGTCTAAGTCATGTTTCCCATATTTTCCCTTCCCAGATACAAGCCCGTTTGAGTGTTTGGGGCACTTTTTAGCTAAAATCATCCTACAGGGCCTAACTGCAAATGCTAAAGCCTGCCTATTTTGAATGGTGTAGTGGCCCCTGCAACCTCCAAAAATATCAGGACTTACTTCCGCAATAACCTGCTAACTCACCCCTGAAATACATACTTATTCACCCTATTTTGTTCATTGGACTCATTTCTCATTTGAAATGCCCATTTTTGGGGGGCCAGAAATGTGCGTCTTTAAAAGGTGATTTATACGATACCCCACTTTTGCACGTCGGACCTCAACTTTTCCCGTAAACGCAGAAAAACCGCAATTTTCAGGAGAAACGAGACAGACATCCCCTCCCTCTGCCACCCACCCGCCCAACTGACAGCCAGCCATTAGACATGCGCAGGTAGTTCTGAGGGTCTGTCTGTGATGTCATAAAGGGCCTGCTGATCAATGGGCAGCTTTCAAATTGGCTGCTGTATTTGATTGACAGATGGAAGCTGGCAGCTGATTGGCTGTCTAGCCTAAAGTGCTTTACACACCTCCCTGATGATACCACTGGCTAAGACTCCACCTCAGCTCATTGGGTAATGAAAAATTTAGAACAATTGATGGATGAAAGCAGGCAGGCCGGCCATTTTGGGACGCTCAGTGGACTTGTTTAATGCAATGCACCTTTGTATATTCACATGCATTCGCTTCATGCTGTAACCACTGTTCATAAAAATTTGGAAACATGGCATACAGTGTATCATTTGGTGTCTAAGTCATGTTTCCCATATTTTCCCTTCCCAGATACAAGCCTGTTTGAGTGTTTGGGGCACTTTTTAGCTAAAATCATCTTACAGGGCCTAACTGCAAATGCTAAAGCCTGCCTATTTTGAATGGTGTAGTGGCCCCTGCAACCTCCAAAAATATCAGGACTTACTTCCCCAATAACCTGCTAACTCACCCCTGAAATACATACTTATTCACCCAATTTTGTTCATTGGACTCATTTCTCATTTTAAATGCCCATTTTTGGGGGGCCAGAAATGTGCGTCTTTAAAAGTTGATTTCTACGATACCCCAGTTTTGCGCGTCGGACCTCAACTTTTCCCGTAATTGCAGAAAAACCGCAATTTTCAGGAGAAAGGAGACAGACATCCCCTCCCTCTGCCACCCACCCGCCCAACTGAAAGCCAGCCATTAGACATGCACAGATAGTTCTGAGGGTCTGTCTGTGATGTCATAAAGGGCCTGCTGATCAATGGGCAGCTTTCTGATTGGCTACTGTATTTGATTGACAGATGGAAGCTGGCAGCTGATTGGCTGTTTAGCCTAAAGTGCTTTACACACCTCCCTGATGGTACCACTGGCTAAGACTCCACCTCAGCTCATTGGGTAATGAAAAATTTAGAACAATTGATGGATGAAAGCAGGCAGGCCGGCCATTTTGGGACGCTCATTGGACTTGTTTAATGCAATGCACCTTTGCATTTTCACATGCATTCGCTTCATGCTGTAACCACTGTGCATAAAAATTTGGAAACATGGCATAAAGTGTATTATTTGGTGTCTAAGTCATATTTCCCATATTTTCCCTTCCCAGATACAAGCCCGTTTGAGTGTTTGGGGCACTTTTTAGCTAAAATCATCCTACAGGGCCTAACTGCATATGCTAAAGCCTGCCTATTTTGAATGGTGTAGTTGCCCCTGCAACCTCCAAAAATATCAGTATTTAATTCCCCAATAACCTGCTAACTCACCCCTGAAATACATACTTATTCACCCTATTTTGTTAATTGGACTCATTTCTCATTTGAATTGCCCATTTTTTGGGGGCCAGAAATGTGCGTCTTTAAAAGGTGATTTCTACGATACCCCACTTTTGCGCGTCGGACCTCAACTTTTCCCGTAAACGCAGAAAAACCGCAATTTTCAGGAGAAACGAGACAGACATCCCCTCCCTCTGCCACCCACCCGCCCAACTGACAGCCAGCCATTAGACATGCACAGATAGTTCTGAGGGTCTGTCTGTGATGTCATAAAGGGCCTGCTGATCAATGGGCAGCTTTCTGATTGGCTGCTGTATTTGATTGACAGATGGAAGCTGGCAGTTGATTGGCTGTCTAGCCTAAAGTGCGTTACACACCTCCCTGATGGTACCACTGGCTAAGACTCCACCTCAGCTCATTGGGTAATGAAAAATTTAGAACAATTGATGGATGAAAGCAGGCAGGCCGGCCATTTTGGGACGCTCAGGGAACTTGTTTAATGCAATGCACCTTTGTATATTCACATGCATTCACTTCATGCTGTAACCACTGTGCATAAAAATTTGGAAACATGGCATACAGTGTATCATTTGGTGTCTAAGTCATGTTTCCCTTATTTTCCCTTCCCAGATACAAGCCCGTTTGAGTGTTTGGGGCACTTTTTAGCTAAAATCATCCTACAGGGCCTAACTGCATATGCTAAAGCCTGCCTATTTTGAAGGGTGTAGTTGCCCCTGCAACCTCCAAAAATATCAGGATTTACTTCCCCAATAACCTGCTAACTCACCCCTGAAATACATACTTATTCACCCTATTTTGTTAATTGGACTCATTTCTCTTTTGAAATGCCCATTTTTGGGGGGAAAGAAATGTGCGTCTTTAAAAGGTGATTTCTACGATACCCCACTTTTGCGCGTCGGACCTCATCTTTTCCCGTAAACGCAGAAAAACCGCAATTTTCAGGAGAAACGAGACAGACATCCCCTCCCTCTGCCACCCACCCGCCCAACTGACAGCCAGCCATTAGACATGCACAGATAGTTCTGAGGGTCTGTCTGTGATGTCATAAAGGGCCTGCTGATCAATGGGCAGCTTTCTGATTGGCTGCTGTATTTGATTGACAGATGGAAGCTGGCAGCTGATTGGCTGTCTAGCCTAAAGTGCTTTACACACCTCCCTGATGGTACCACTGGCTAAGACTCCACCTCAGCTCATTGGGTAATGAAAAATTTAGAACAATTGATGGATGAAAGCAGGCAGGCCGGCCATTTTGGGACGCTCAGTGGACTTGTTTAATGCAATGCACCTTTGTATATTCACATGCATTCGCTTCATGCTGTAACCACTGTGCATAAAAATTTGGAAACATGGCATACAGTGTATCATTTGGTGTCTAAGTCATGTTTCCCTTATTTTCCCTTCCCAGATACAAGCCCGTTTGAGTGTTTGGGGCACTTTTTAGCTAAAATCATCCTACAGGGCCTAACTGCATATGCTAAAGCCTGCCTATTTTGAAGGGTGTAGTTGCCCCTGCAACCTCCAAAAATATCAGGATTTACTTCCCCAATAACCTGCTAACTCACCCCTGAAATACATACTTATTCATCCTATTTTGTTAATTGGACTCATTTCTCATTTGAAATGCCCATTTTTTGGGGGAAAAAAATGTGCGTCTTTAAAAGGTGATTTCTACGATACCCCACTTTTGCGCCTCGGACCTCAACTTTTCCCGTAATTGCAGAAAAACCGCAATTTTCAGGAGAAACGAGACAGACATCCCCTCCCTCTGCCACCCACCCGCCCAACTGAAAGCCAGCCATTAGACATGCACAGATAGTTCTGAGGGTCTGTCTGTGATGTCATAAAGGGCCTGCTGATCAATGGGCAGCTTTCTGATTGGCTACTGTATTTGATTGACAGATGGAAGCTGGCAGCTGATTGGCTGTTTAGCCTAAAGTGCTTTACACACCTCCCTGATGGTACCACTGGCAAAGACTCCACCTCAGCTCATTGGGTAATGAAAAATTTAGAACAATTGATGGATGAAAGCAGGCAGGCCGGCCATTTTGGGACGCTCAGTGGACTTGTTTAATGCAATGCACCTTTGTATATTCACATGCATTCGCTTCATGCTGTAACCACTGTGCATAAAAATTTGGAAACATGGCATACAGTGTATCATTTGGTGTCTAAGTCATGTTTCCCTTATTTTCCCTTCCCAGATACAAGCCCGTTTGAGTGTTTGGGGCACTTTTTAGCTAAAATCATCCTACAGGGCCTAACTGCATATGCTAAAGCCTGCCTATTTTGAAGGGTGTAGTTGCCCCTGCAACCTCCAAAAATATCAGGATTTACTTCCCCAATAACCTGCTAACTCACCCCTGAAATACATACTTATTCACCCTATTTTGTTCATTGGACTCATTTCTCATTTGAAATGCCCATTTTTGGGGGGAAAGAAATGTGCGTCTTTAAAAGGTGATTTCTACGATACCCCACTTTTGCGCGTCGGACCTCAACTTTTCCCGTAAACGCAGAAAAACCGCAATTTTCAGGAGAAACGAGACAGACATCCCCTCCCTCTGCCACCCACCCGCCCAACTGACAGCCAGCCATTAGACATGCACAGATAGTTCTGAGGGTCTGTCTGTGATGTCATAAAGGGCCTGCTGATCAATGGGCAGCTTTCTGATTGGCTGCTGTATTTGATTGACAGATGGAAGCTGGCAGCTGATTGGCTGTCTAGCCTAAAGTGCTTTACACACCTCCCTGATGGTACCACTGGCTAAGACTCCACCTCAGCTCATTGGGTAATGAAAAATTTAGAACAATTGATGGATGAAAGCAGGCAGGCCGGCCATTTTGGGACGCTCAGTGGACTTGTTTAATGCAATGCACCTTTGTATATTCACATGCATTCGCTTCATGCTGTAACCACTGTTCATAAAAATTTGGAAACATGGCATACAGTGTATCATTTGGTGTCTAAGTCATGTTTCCCATATTTTCCCTTCCCAGATACAAGCCCGTTTGAGTGTTTGGGGCACTTTTTAGCTAAAATCATCCTACAGGGCCTAACTGCAAATGCTAAAGCCTGCCTATTTTGAATGGTGTAGTGGCCCCTGCAACCTCCAAAAATATCAGGACTTACTTCCCCAATAACCTGCTAACTCACCCCTGAAATACATACTTATTCACCCAATTTTGTTCATTGGACTCATTTCTCATTTTAAATGCCCATTTTTGGGGGGCCAGAAATGTGCGTCTTTAAAAGTTGATTTCTACGATACCCCAGTTTTGCGCGTCGGACCTCAACTTTTCCCGTAATTGCAGAAAAACCGCAATTTTCAGGAGAAAGGAGACAGACATCCCCTCCCTCTGCCACCCACCCGCCCAACTGAAAGCCAGCCATTAGACATGCACAGATAGTTCTGAGGGTCTGTCTGTGATGTCATAAAGGGCCTGCTGATCAATGGGCAGCTTTCTGATTGGCTACTGTATTTGATTGACAGATGGAAGCTGGCAGCTGATTGGCTGTTTAGCCTAAAGTGCTTTACACACCTCCCTGATGGAACCACTGGCTAAGACTCCACCTCAGCTCATTGGGTAATGAAAAATGTAGAACAATTGATGGATGAAAGCAGGCAGGCCAGCCATTTTGGGACGCTCATTGGACTTGTTTAATGCAATGCACCTTTGCATTTTCACATGCATTCGCTTCATGCTGTAACCACTGTGCATAAAAATTTGGAAACATGGCATACAGTGTATTATTTGGTGTCTAAGTCATATTTCCCATATTTTCCCTTCCCAGATACAAGCCCGTTTGAGTGTTTGGGGCACTTTTTAGCTAAAATCATCCTACAGGGCCTAACTGCATATGCTAAAGCCTGCCTATTTTGAATGGTGTAGTTGCCCCTGCAACCTCCAAAAATATCAGTATTTAATTCCCCAATAACCTGCTAACTCACCCCTGAAATACATACTTATTCACCCTATTTTGTTAATTGGACTCATTTCTCATTTGAATTGCCCATTTTTTGGGGGCCAGAAATGTGCGTCTTTAAAAGGTGATTTCTACGATACCCCACTTTTGCGCGTCAGACCTCAACTTTTCCCGTAAACGCAGAAAAACCGCAATTTTCAGGAGAAACGAGACAGACATCCCCTCCCTCTGCCACCCACCCGCCCAACTGACAGCCAGCCATTAGACATGCACAGATAGTTCTGAGGGTCTGTCTGTGATGTCATAAAGGGCCTGCTGATCAATGGGCAGCTTTCTGATTGGCTGCTGTATTTGATTGACAGATGGAAGCTGGCAGCTGATTGGCTGTCTAGCCTAAAGTGCTTTACACACCTCCCTGATGGTACCACTGGCTAAGACTCCACCTCAACTCATTGGGTAATGAAAAATTTAGAACAATTGATGGATGAAAGCAGGCAGGCCGGCCATTTTGGGACGCTCAGTGGACTTGTTTAATGCAATGCACCTTTGTATATTCACATGCATTCGCTTCATGCTGTAACCACTGTGCATAAAAATTTGGAAACATGGCATACAGTGTATCATTTGGTGTCTATGTCATGTTTCCCTTATTTTCCCTTCCCAGATACTAGCCCGTTTGTGTGTTTGGGGCACTTTTTAGCTAAAATCATCCTACAGGGCCTAACTGCATATGCTAAAGCCTGCCTATTTTGAATGGTTTAGTTGCCCCTGCAACCTCCAAAAATATCAGGATTTACATCCCCAATAACCTGCTAACTCACCCCTGAAATACATACTTATTCACCCTATTTTGTTAATTGGACTCATTTCTCATTTGAAATGCCCATTTTTGGGGGGCCAGAAATGTGCGTCTTTAAAAGGTGATTTATATGATACCCCACTTTTGTGCGTCGGACCTTAACTTTTCCCGTAAACGCAGAAAAAACGCAATTTTCAGGAGAAACGAGACAGACATCCCCTCCCTCTGCCACCCACCCGCCCAACTGACAGCCAGCCATTAGACATGCGCAGGTAGTTCTGAGGGTCTGTCTGTGATGTCATAAAGGGCCTGCTGATCAAAGGGCAGCTTTCAAATTGGCTGCTGTATTTGATTGACAGATGGAAGCTGGCAGCTGATTGGCTGTCTAGCCTAAAGTGCTTTACACACCTCCCTGATGATACCACTGGCTAAGACTCCACCTCAGCTCATTGGGTAATGAAAAATTTAGAACAATTGATGGATGAAAGCAGGCAGGCCGGCCATTTTGGGACGCTCAGTGGACTTGTTTAATGCAATGCACCTTTGTATATTCACATGCATTCGCTTCATGCTGTAACCACTGTGCATAAAAATTTGGAAACATGGCATACAGTGTATCATTTGGTGTCTAAGTCATGTTTCCCATATTTTCCCTTCCCAGATACAAGCCCGTTTGAGTGTTTGGGGCACTTTTTAGCTAAAATCATCCTACAGGGCCTAACTGCAAATGCTAAAGCCTGCCTATTTTGAATGGTGTAGTGGCCCCTGCAACCTCCAAAAATATCAGGACTTACTTCCCCAATAACCTGCTAACTCACCCCTGAAATACATACTTATTCACCCAATTTTGTTCAATGGACTCATTTCTCATTTTAAATGCCCATTTTTGGGGGGCCAGAAATGTGCGTCTTTAAAAGTTGATTTCTACGATACCCCAGTTTTGCGCGTCGGACCTCAACTTTTCCCGTAATTGCAGAAAAACCGCAATTTTCAGGAGAAAGGAGACAGACATCCCCTCCCTCTGCCACCCACCCGCCCAACTGAAAGCCAGCCATTAGACATGCACAGATAGTTCTGAGGGTCTGTCTGTGATGTCATAAAGGGCCTGCTGATCAATGGGCAGCTTTCTGATTGGCTACTGTATTTGATTGACAGATGGAAGCTGGCAGCTGATTGGCTGTTTAGCCTAAAGTGCTTTACACACCTCCCTGATGGTACCACTGGCTAAGACTCCACCTCAGCTCATTGGGTAATGAAAAATTTAGAACAATTGATGGATGAAAGCAGGCAGGCCGGCCATTTTGGGACGCTCATTGGACTTGTTTAATGCAATGCACCTTTGCATTTTCAAATGCATTCGCTTCATGCTGTAACCACTGTGCATAAAAATTTGGAAACATGGCATACAGTGTATTATTTGGTGTCTAAGTCATATTTCCCATATTTTCCCTTCCCAGATACAAGCTCGTTTGAGTGTTTGGGGCACTTTTTAGCTAAAATCATCCTACAGGGCCTAACTGCATATGCTAAAGCCTGCCTATTTTGAATGGTGTAGTTGCCCCTGCAACCTCCAAAAATATCAGTATTTAATTCCCCAATAACCTGCTAACTCACCCCTGAAATACATACTTATTCACCCTATTTTGTTAATTGGACTCATTTCTCATTTGAATTGCCCATTTTTGGGGGGCCAGAAATGTGCGTCTTTAAAAGGTGATTTCTACGATACCCCACTTTTGCGCGTCGGACCTCAACTTTTCCCGTAAACGCAGAAAAAACGCAATTTTCAGGAGAAACGAGACAGACATCCCCTCCCTCTGCCACCCACCCGCCCAACTGACAGCCAGCCATTAGACATGCACAGATAGTTCTGAGGGTCTGTCTGTGATGTCATAAAGGGCCTGCTGATCAATGGGCAGCTTTCTGATTGGCTGCTGTATTTGATTGACAGATGGAAGCTGGCAGTTGATTGGCTGTCTAGCCTAAAGTGCGTTACACACCTCCCTGATGTTACCACTGGCTAAGACTCTACCTCAGCTCATTGGGTAATGAAAAATTTAGAACAATTGATGGATGAAAGCAGGCAGGCCGGCCATTTTGGGACGCTCAGTGGACTTGTTTAATGCAATGCACCTTTGTATATTCACATGCATTCGCTTCATGCTGTAACCACTGTGCATAAAAATTTGGAAACATGGCATACAGTGTATCATTTGGTGTCTAAGTCATGTTTCCCTTATTTTCCCTTCCCAGATACAAGCCCGTTTGAGTGTTTGGGGCACTTTTTAGCTAAAATCATCCTACAGGGCCTAACTGCATATGCTAAAGCCTGCCTATTTTGAAGGGTGTAGTTGCCCCTGCAACCTCCAAAAATATCAGGATTTACTTCCCCAATAACCTGCTAACTCACCCCTGAAATAAATACTTATTCACCCTATTTTGTTAATTGGACTCATTTCTCATTTGAATTGCCCATTTTTGGGGGGCCAGAAATGTGCGTCTTTAAAAGGTGATTTCTACGATACCCCACTTTTGCGCGTCGGACCTCAACTTTTCCCGTAATTGCAGAAAAACCGCAATTTTCAGGAGAAACGAGACAGACATCCCCTCCCTCTGCCACCCACCCGCCCAACTGACAGCCAGCCATTAGACATGCACAGATAGTTCTGAGGGTCTGTCTGTGATGTCATAAAGGGCCTGCTGATCAATGGGCAGCTTTCTGATTGGCTGCTGTATTTGATTGACAGATGGAAGCTGGCAGTTGATTGGCTGTCTAGCCTAAAGTGCGTTACACACCTCCCTGATGGTACCACTGGCTAAGACTCCACCTCAGCTCATTGGGTAATGAAAAATTTAGAACAATTGATGGATGAAAGCAGGCAGGCCGGCCATTTTGGGACGCTCAGTGGACTTGTTTAATGCAATGCACATTTGTATATTCACATGCATTCGCTTCATGCTGTAACCACTGTGCATAAAAATTTGGAAACATGGCATACAGTGTATCATTTGGTGTCTAAGTCATGTTTCCCATATTTTCCCTTCCCAGATACAAGCCCGTTTGAGTGTTTGGGGCACTTTTTAGCTAAAATCATCCTACAGGGCCTAACTGCATATGCTAAAGCCTGCCTATTTTGAAGGGTGTAGTTGCCCCTGCAACCTCCAAAAATATCAGGATTTACTTCCCCAATAACCTGCTAACTCACCCCTGAAATACATACTTATTCACCCTATTTTGTTAATTGGACTCATTTCTCATTTGAAATGCCCATTTTTGGGGGGAAAAAAATGTGCGTCTTTAAAAGGTGATTTCTACGATACCCCACTTTTGCGCGTCGGACCTCAACTTTTCCCGTAATTGCAGAAAAACCGCAATTTTCAGGAGAAACGAGACAGACATCCCCTCCCTCTGCCACCCACCCGCCCAACTGAAAGCCAGCCATTAGACATGCACAGATAGTTCTGAGGGTCTGTCTGTGATGTCATAAAGGGCCTGCTGATCAATGGGCAGCTTTCTGATTGGCTACTGTATTTGATTGACAGATGGAAGCTGGCAGCTGATTGGCTGTTTAGCCTAAAGTGCGTTACACACCTCCCTGATGGTACCACTGGCTAAGACTCCACCTCAGCTCATTGGGTAATGAAAAATTTAGAACAATTGATGGATGAAAGCAGGCAGGCCGGCCATTTTGGGACGCTCATTGGACTTGTTTAATGCAATGCACCTTTGCATTTTCACATGCATTCGCTTCATGCTGTAACCACTGTGCATAAAAATTTGGAAACATGGCATACAGTGTATTATTTGGTGTCTAAGTCATATTTCCCATATTTTCCCTTCCCAGATACAAGCCCGTTTGAGTGTTTGGGGCACTTTTTAGCTAAAATCATCCTACAGGGCCTAACTGCATATGCTAAAGCCTGCCTATTTTGAATGGTGTAGTTGCCCCTGCAACCTCCAAAAATATCAGGATTTACTTCCCCAATAACCTGCTAACTCATCCCTGAAATACATACTTATTCACCCTATTTTGTTAATTGGACTCATTTCTCATTTGAAATGCCCATTTTTTGGGGGAAAAAATGTGCGTCTTTAAAAGGTGATTTCTACGATACCCCACTTTTGCGCGTCGGACCTCAACTTTTCCCGTAATTGCAGAAAAACCGCAATTTTCAGGAGAAACGAGACAGACATCCCCTCCCTCTGCCACCCACCCGCCCAACTGAAAGCCAGCCATTAGACATGCACAGATAGTTCTGAGGGTCTGTCTGTGATGTCATAAAGGGCCTGCTGATCAATGGGCAGCTTTCTGATTGGCTACTGTATTTGATTGACAGATGGAAGCTGGCAGCTGATTGGCTGTTTAGCCTAAAGTGCGTTACACACCTCCCTGATGGTACCACTGGCTAAGACTCCACCTCAGCTCATTGGGTAATGAAAAATTTAGAACAATTGATGGATGAAAGCAGGCAGGCCGGCCATTTTGGGACGCTCATTGGACTTGTTTAATGCAATGCACCTTTGCATTTTCACATGCATTCGCTTCATGCTGTAACCACTGTGCATAAAAATTTGGAAACATGGCATACAGTGTATTATTTGGTGTCTAAGTCATATTTCCCATATTTTCCCTTCCCAGATACAAGCCCGTTTGAGTGTTTGGGGCACTTTTTAGCTAAAATCATCCTACAGGGCCTAACTGCATATGCTCAAGCCTGCCTATTTTGAATGGTGTAGTTGCCCCTGCAACCTCCAAAAATATCAGGATTTACTTCCCCAATAACCTGCTAACTCATCCCTGAAATACATACTTATTCACCCTATTTTGTTAATTGGACTCATTTCTCATTTGAAATGCCCATTTTTGGGGGGCCAGAAATGTGCGTCTTTAAAAGGTGATTTCTACGATACCCCACTTTTGCGCGTCGGACCTCAACTTTTCCCGTAATTGCAGAAAAACCGCAATTTTCAGGAGACACGAGACAGACATCCCCTCCCTCTGCCACCCACCCGCCCAACTGAAAGCCAGCCATTAGACATGCACAGATAGTTCTGAGGGTCTGTCTGTGATGTCATAAAGGGCCTGCTGATCAATGGGCAGCTTTCTGATTGGCTACTGTATTTGATTGACAGATGGAAGCTGGCAGCTGATTGGCTGTTTAGCCTAAAGTGCTTTACACACCTCCCTGAAGGTACCACTGGCTAAGACTCCACCTCAGCTCATTGGGTAATGAAAAATTTTGAACAATTGATGGATGAAAGCAGGCAGGCCGGCCATTTTGGGACGCTCAGTGGACTTGTTTAATGCAATGCACCTTTGTATATTCACATGCATTCGCTTCATGCTGTAACCACTGTGCATAAAAATTTGGAAACATGGCATACAGTGTATCATTTGGTGTCTAAGTCATGTTTCCCTTATTTTCCCTTCCCAGATACAAGCCCGTTTGAGTGTTTGGGGCACTTTTTAGCTAAAATCATCCTACAGGGCCTAACTGCATATGCTAAAGCCTGCCTATTTTGAAGGGTGTAGTTGCCCCTGCAACCTCCAAAAATATCAGGATTTACTTCCCCAATAACCTGCTAACTCACCCCTGAAATACATACTTATTCACCCTATTTTGTTCATTGGACTCATTTCTCATTTGAAATGCCCATTTTTGGGGGGAAAGAAATGTGCGTCTTTAAAAGGTGATTTCTACGATACCCCACTTTTGCGCGTCGGACCTCAACTTTTCCGGTAAACGCAGAAAAACCGCAATTTTCAGGAGAAACGAGACAGACATCCCCTACCTCTGCCACCCACCCGCCCAACTGACAGCCAGCCATTAGACATGCACAGATAGTTCTGAGGGTCTGTCTGTGATGTCATAAAGGGCCTGCTGATCAATGGGCAGCTTTCTGATTGGCTGCTGTATTTGATTGACAGATGGAAGCTGGCAGCTGATTGGCTGTCTAGCCTAAAGTGCTTTACACACCTCCCTGATGGTACCACTGGCTAAGACTCCACCTCAGCTCATTGGGTAATGAAAAAATTAGAACAATTGATGGATGAAAGCAGGCAGGCCGGCCATTTTGGGACGCTCATTGGACTTGTTTAATGCAATGCACCTTTGTATATTCACATGCATTCGCTTCATGCTGTAACCACTGTGCATAAAAATTTGGAAACATGGCATACAGTGTATCATTTGGTGTCTAAGTCATGTTTCCCATATTTTCCCTTCCCAGATACAAGCCCGTTTGAGTGTTTGGGGCACTTTTTAGCTAAAATCATCCTACAGGGCCTAACTGCAAATGCTAAAGCCTGCCTATTTTGAATGGTGTAGTGGCCCCTGCAACCTCCAAAAATATCAGGACTTACTTCCGCAATAACCTGCTAACTCACCCCTGAAATACATACTTATTCACCCTATTTTGTTCATTGGACTCATTTCTCATTTGAAATGCCCATTTTTGGGGGGCCAGAAATGTGCGTCTTTAAAAGGTGATTTATACGATACCCCACTTTTGCGCGTCGGAACCTCAACTTTTCCCGTAAACGCAGAAAAACCGCAATTTTCAGGAGAAACGAGACAGACATCCCCTCCCTCTGCCACCCACCCGCCCAACTGACAGCCAGCCATTAGACATGCACAGATAGTTCTGAGGGTCTGTCTGTGATGTCATAAAGGGCCTGCTGATCAATGGGCAGCTTTCTGATTGGCTGCTGTATTTGATTGACAGATGGAAGCTGGCAGTTGATTGGCTGTCTAGCCTAAAGTGCGTTACACACCTCCCTGATGGTACCACTGGCTAAGACTCCACCTCAGCTCATTGGGTAATGAAAAATTTAGAACAATTGATGGATGAAAGCAGGCAGGCCGGCCATTTTGGGACGCTCAGTGGACTTGTTTAATGCAATGCACCTTTGTATATTCACATGCATTCACTTCATGCTGTAACCACTGTGCATAAAAATTTGGAAACATGGCATGCAGTGTATCATTTGGTGTCTAAGTCATGTTTCCCTTATTTTCCCTTCCCAGATACAAGCCCGTTTGAGTGTTTGGGGCACTTTTTAGCTAAAATCATCCTACAGGGCCTAACTGCATATGCTAAAGCCTGCCTATTTTGAAGGGTGTAGTTGCCCCTGCAACCTCCAAAAATATCAGGATTTACTTCCCCAATAACCTGCTAACTCACCCCTGAAATACATACTTATTCACCCTATTTTGTTAATTGGACTCATTTCTCATTTGAAATGCCCATTTTTGGGGGGAAAGAAATGTGCGTCTTTAAAAGGTGATTTCTACGATACCCCACTTTTGCGCGTCGGACCTCAACTTTTCCCGTAAACGCAGAAAAAACGCAATTTTCAGGAGAAACGAGACAGACATCCCCTCCCTCTGCCACCCACCCGCCCGCCCAACTGACAGCCATCCATTAGACATGCACAGATAGTTCTGAGGGTCTGTCTGTGATGTCATAAAGGGCCTGCTGATCAATGGGCAGCTTTCTGATTGGCTGCTGTATTTGATTGACAGATGGAAGCTGGCAGCTGATTGGCTGTCTAGCCTAAAGTGCTTTACACACCTCCCTGATGGTACCACTGGCTAAGACTCCACCTCAGCTCATTGGGTAATGAAAAAATTAGAACAATTGATGGATGAAAGCAGGCAGGCCGGCCATTTTGGGACGCTCATTGGACTTGTTTAATGCAATGCACCTTTGTATATTTACATGCATTCGCTTCATGCTGTAACCACTGTGCATAAAAATTTGGAAACATGGCATACAGTGTATCATTTGGGGTCTAAGTCATGTTTCCCATATTTTCCCTTCCCAGATACAAGCCTGTTTGAGTGTTTGGGGCACTTTTTAGCTAAAATCATCCTACAGGGCCTAACTGCAAATGCTAAAGCCTGCCTATTTTGAATGGTGTAGTGGCCCCTGCAACCTCCAAAAATATCAGGACTTACTTCCGCAATAACCTGCTAACTCACCCCTGAAATACATACTTATTCACACTATTTTGTTCATTGGACTCATTTCTCATTTGAAATGCCCATTTTTGGGGGGCCAGAAATGTGCGTCTTTAAAAGGTGATTTATACGATACCCCACTTTTGCGCGTCGGACCTCAACTTTTCCCGTAAACGCAGAAAAACCGCAATTTTCAGGAGAAACGAGACAGACATCCCCTCCCTCTGCCACCCACCCGCCCAACTGACAGCCAGCCATTAGACATGCGCAGGTAGTTCTGAGGGTCTGTCTGTGATGTCATAAAGGGCCTGCTGATCAATGGGCAGCTTTCAAATTGGCTGCTGTATTTGATTGACAGATGGAAGCTGGCAGCTGATTGGCTGTCTAGCCTAAAGTGCTTTACACACCTCCCTGATGATACCACTGGCTAAGACTCCACCTCAGCTCATTGGGTAATGAAAAATTTAGAACAATTGATGGATGAAAGCAGGCAGGCCGGCCATTTTGGGACGCTCAGTGGACTTGTTTAATGCAATGCACCTTTGTATATTCACATGCGTTCGCTTCATGCTGTAACCACTGTTCATAAAAATTTGGAAACATGGCATACAGTGTATCATTTGGTGTCTAAGTCATGTTTCCCATATTTTCCCTTCCCAGATACAAGCCCGTTTGAGTGTTTGGGGCACTTTTTAGCTAAAATCATCCTACAGGGCCTAACTGCAAATGCTAAAGCCTGCCTATTTTGAATGGTGTAGTGGCCCCTGCAACCTCCAAAAATATCAGGACTTACTTCCCCAATAACCTGCTAACTGACCCCTGAAATACATACTTATTCACCCAATTTTGTTCATTGGACTCATTTCTCATTTTAAATGCCCATTTTTGGGGGGCCAGAAATGTGCGTCTTTAAAAGTTGATTTCTACGATACCCCAGTTTTGCACGTCGGACCTCAACTTTTCCCGTAATTGCAGAAAAACCGCAATTTTCAGGAGAAAGGAGACAGACAGCCCCTCCCTCTGCCACCCACCCGCCCAACTGAAAGCCAGCCATTAGACATGCACAGATAGTTCTGAGGGTCTGTCTGTGATGTCATAAAGGGCCTGCTGATCAATGGGCAGCTTTCTGATTGGCTACTGTATTTGATTGACAGATGGAAGCTGGCAGCTGATTGGCTGTTTAGCCTAAAGTGCTTTACACACCTCCCTGATGGTACCACTGGCTAAGACTCCACCTCAGCTCATTGGGTAATGAAAAATTTAGAACAATTGATGGATGAAAGCAGGCAGGCCGGCCATTTTGGGACGCTCATTGGACTTGTTTAATGCAATGCACCTTTGTATATTCACATGCATTCGCTTCATGCTGTAACCACTGTGCATAAAAATTTGGAAACATGGCATACAGTGTATCATTTGGTGTCTAAGTCATGTTTCCCATATTTTCCCTTCCCAGATACAAGCCCGTTTGAGTGTTTGGGGCACTTTTTAGCTAAAATCATCCTACAGGGCCTAACTGCATATGCTAAAGCCTGCCTATTTTGAAGGGTGTAGTTGCCCCTGCAACCTCCAAAAATATCAGGATTTACTTCCCCAATAACCTGCTAACTCACCCCTGAAATACATACTTATTCACCCTATTTTGTTCATTGGACTCATTTCTCATTTGAAATGCCCATTTTTGAGGGGAAGGAAATGTGCGTCTTTAAAAGGTGATTTCTACGATACCCCACTTTTGCGCGTCGGACCTCAACTTTTCCCGTAAACGCAGAAAAACCGCAATTTTCAGGAGAAACGAGACAGACATCCCCTCCCTCTGCCACCCACCCGCCCAACTGACAGCCAGCCATTAGACATGCACAGATAGTTCTGAGGGTCTGTCTGTGATGTCATAAAGGGCCTGCTGATCAATGGGCAGCTTTCTGATTGGCTGCTGTATTTGATTGACAGATGGAAGCTGGCAGCTGATTGGCTGTCTAGCCTAAAGTGCTTTACACACCTCCCTGATGGTACCACTGGCTAAGACTCCACCTCAGCTCATTGGGTAATGAAAAATTTAGAACAATTGATGGATGAAAGCAGGCAGGCCGGCCATTTTGGGACGCTCATTGGACTTGTTTAATGCAATGCACCTTTGTATTTTCACATGTATTCGCTTCATGCTGTAACCACTGTGCATAAAAATTTGGAAACATGGCATACAGTGTATCATTTGGTGTCTAAGTCATGTTTCCCATATTTTCCCTTCCCAGATACTAGCCCGTTTGAGTGTTTGGGGCACTTTTTATCTAAAATCATCCTACAGGGCCTAACTGCATATGCTAAAGCCTGCCTATTTTGAATGGTGTAGTTGCCCCTGCAACCTCCAAATATATCAGTATTTACTTCCCCAATAACCTGCTAACTCACCCCTGAAATACATACTTATTCACCCTATTTTGTTAATTGGACTCATTTCTCTTTTGAATTGCCCATTTTTGGGGGGCCAGAAATGTGCGTCTTTAAAAGTTGATTTCTACGATACCCCAGTTTTGCGCGTCGGACCTCAACTTTTCCCGTAATTGCAGAAAAAACGCAATTTTCAGGAGAAACGAGACAGACATCCCCTCCCTCTGCCACCCACCCGCCCAACTGACAGCCAGCCATTAGACATGCACAGATAGTTCTGAGGGTCTGTCTGTGATGTCATAAAGGGCCTGCTGATCAATGGGCAGCTTTCTGATTGGCTGCTGTATTTGATTAACAGATGGAAGCTGGCAGCTGATTGGCTGTCTAGCCTAAAGTGCTTTACACACCTCCCTGATGGTACCACTGGCTAAGACTCCACCTCAGCTCATTGGGTAATGAAAAATTTAGAACAATTGATGGATGAAAGCAGGCAGGCCGGCCATTTTGGGACGCTCATTGGACTTGTTTAATGCAATGCACCTTTGCATTTTCACATGCATTCGCTTCATGCTGTAACCACTGTGCATAAAAATTTGGAAACATGGCATACAGTGTATTATTTGGTGTCTAAGGGCCTTATTTTGGTTCATTCTTTCTGACAAAATCCTTCTTAGATGGACAAAACCATGTGCACTGCAGGGGGGGCAGATGTTACTTGTGCAGAGAGAATTAGATTTGGGTGAGTAATTTTGTTTCTGTGCAGGGAAAATACTGACTGCTTTATTTTTACACTGCAATATAGATCTCACTTTGAAGTAAAACCCCACCCAAATCTAATTCTCTCTGCACATGTTACATCTGCCCCACCTGCAGTGCACATGGTTTTGCCCATCTAAGAAGGATTTTGTCAGAAAGAATGAACCAAAATAAGGCCCTAATCATATTTCCCATATTTTCACTTCCCAGATACAAGCCCGTTTGAGTCACTTTTTAGCTAAAATCATCCTACAGGGCCTAACTTCATATGCTAAAGCCTGCCTATTTTGAATGGTGTAGTTGCCCCTGCAACCTCCAAAAATATCAGGATTTACTTCCCCAATAACCTGCTAACTCACCCCTGAAATACATACTTATTCACCCTATTTTGTTAATTGGACTGATTTCTCATTTGAAATGCCCATTTTTGGGGGGCCAGAAATGTGCGTCTTTAAAAGGTGATTTCTACGATACCCCACTTTTGCGCGTCGGACCTCAACTTTTCCCGTAATTGCAGAAAAACCGCAATTTTCAGGAGAAACGAGACAGACATCCCCTCCCTCTGCCACCCACCCGCCCAACTGAAAGCCAGCCATTAGACATGCACAGATAGTTCTGAGGGTCTGTCTGTGATGTCATAAAGGGCCTGCTGATCAATGGGCAGCTTTCTGATTGGCTACTGTATTTGATTGACAGATGGAAGCTGGCAGCTGATTGGCTGTTTAGCCTAAAGTGCTTTACACACCTCCCTGAAGGTACCACTGGCTAAGACTCCACCTCAGCTCATTGGGTAATGAAAAATTTTGAACAATTGATGGATGAAAGCAGGCAGGCCGGCCATTTTGGGACGCTCAGTGGACTTGTTTAATGCAATGCACCTTTGTATATTCACATGCATTCGCTTCATGCTGTAACCACTGTGCATAAAAATTTGGAAACATGGCATACAGTGTATCATTTGGTGTCTAAGTCATGTTTCCCTTATTTTCCCTTCCCAGATACAAGCCCGTTTGAGTGTTTGGGGCACTTTTTAGCTAAAATCATCCTACAGGGCCTAACTGCATATGCTAAAGCCTGCCTATTTTGAAGGGTGTAGTTGCCCCTGCAACCTCCAAAAATATCAGGATTTACTTCCCCAATAACCTGCTAACTCACCCCTGAAATACATACTTATTCACCCTATTTTGTTAATTGGACTCATTTCTCATTTGAAATGCCCATTTTTGGGGGGAAAGAAATGTGCGTCTTTAAAAGGTGATTTCTACGATACCCCACTTTTGCGCGTCGGACCTCAACTTTTCCCGTAAACGCAGAAAAACCGCAGTTTTCAGGAGAAACGAGACAGACATCCCCTCCCTCTGCCACCCACCCGCCCAACTGACAGTCAGCCATTAGACATGCACAGATAGTTCTGAGGGTCTGTCTGTGATGTCATAAAGGGCCTGCTGATCAATGGGCAGCTTTCTGATTGGCTGCTGTATTTGATTGACAGATGGAAGCTGGCAGCTGATTGGCTGTCTAGCCTAAAGTGCTTTACACACCTCCCTGATGGTACCACTGGCTAAGACTCCACCTCAGCTCATTGGGTAATGAAAAATTTAGAACAATTGATGGATGAAAGCAGGCAGGCCGGCCATTTTGGGACGCTCATTGGACTTGTTTAATGCAATGCACCTTTGTATTTTCACATGTATTCGCTTCATGCTGTAACCACTGTGCATAAAAATTTGGAAACATGGCATACAGTGTATCATTTGGTGTCTAAGTCATGTTTCCCATATTTTCCCTTCCCAGATACTAGCCCGTTTGAGTGTTTGGGGCAATTTTTAGCTAAAATCATCCTACAGGGCCTAACTGCATATGCTAAAGCCTGCCTATTTTGAATGGTGTAGTTGCCCCTGCAACCTCCAAAAATATCAGTATTTACTTCCCCAATAACCTGCTAACTCACCCCGGAAATACATACTTATTCGCCCTATTTTGTTAATTGGACTCATTTCTCATTTGAATTGCCCATTTTTGGGGGGCCAGAAATGTGCGTCTTTAAAAGTTGATTTCTACGATACCCCAGTTTTGCGCGTCGGACCTCAACTTTTCCCGTAATTGCAGAAAAACCGCAATTTTCAGGAGAAACGAGACAGACATCCCCTCCCTCTGCCACCCACCCGCCCAACTGAAAGCCAGCCATTAGACATGCACAGATAGTTCTGAGGGTCTGTCTGTGATGTCATAAAGGGCCTGCTGATCAATGGGCAGCTTTCTGATTGGCTACTGTATTTGATTGACAGATGGAAGCTGGCAGCTGATTGGCTGTTTAGACTAAAGTGCGTTACACACCTCCCTGATGGTACCACTGGCTAAGACTTCACCTCAGCTCATTGGGTAATAAAAAATTTAGAACAATTGATGGATGAAAGCAGGCAGGCCGGCCATTTTGGGACCCTCATTGGACTTGTTTAATGCAATGCACCTTTGCATTTCACATGCATTCGCTTCATGCTGTAACCACTGTGCATAAAAATTTGGAAACATGGGATACAGTGTATTATTTGGTGTCTAAGTCATATTTCCCATATTTTCCCTTCCCAGATACAAGCCCGTTTGAGTGTTTGGGGCACTTTTTAGCTAAAATAATCCTACAGGGCCTAACTGCATATGCTAAAGCCTGCCTATTTTGAATGGTGTAGTTGCCCCTGCAACCTCCAAAAATATCAGGATTTACTTCCCCAATAACCTGCTAACTCACCCCTGAAATACATACTTATTCACCCTATTTTGTTAATTGGACTGATTTCTCATTTGAAATGCCCATTTTAGGGGGGCCAGAAATGTGCGTCTTTAAAAGGTGATTTCTTCGATACCCCACTTTTGCGCGTCGGACCTCAACTTTTCCCGTAATTGCAGAAAAACCGCAATTTTCAGGAGAAACGAGACAGACAACCCCTCCCTCTGCCACCCACCCGCCCAACTGAAAGCCAGCCATTAGACATGCACAGATAGTTCTGAGGGTCTGTCTGTGATGTCATAAAGGGCCTGCTGATCAATGGGCAGCTTTCTGATTGGCTACTGTATTTGATTGACAGATGGAAGCTGGCAGCTGATTGGCTGTTTAGCCTAAAGTGCTTTACACACCTCCCTGAAGGTACCACTGGCTAAGACTCCACCTCAGCTCATTGGGTAATGAAAAATTTTGAACAATTGATGGATGAAAGCAGGCAGGCTGGCCATTTTGGGACGCTCAGTGGACTTGTTTAATGCAATGCACCTTTGTATATTCACATGCATTCGCTTCATGCTGTAACCACTGTGCATAAAAATTTGGAAACATGGCATACAGTGTATCATTTGGTGTCTAAGTAATGTTTCCCTTATTTTCCCTTCCCAGATACAAGCCCGTTTGAGTGTTTGGGGCACTTTTTAGCTAAAATCATCCTACAGGGCCTAACTGCATATGCTAAAGCCTGCCTATTTTGAAGGGTGTAGTTGCCCCTGCAACCTCCAAAAATATCAGGATTTACTTCCCCAATAACCTGCTAACTCACCCCTGAAATACATACTTATTCACCCTATTTTGTTAATTGGACTCATTTCTCATTTGAATTGCCCATTTTTGGGGGGCCAGAAATGTGCGTCTTTAAAAGTTGATTTCTACGATACCCCAGTTTTGCGCGTCGGACCTCAACTTTTCCCGTAATTGCAGAAAAACCGCAATTTTCAGGAGAAACGAGACACACATCCCCTCCCTCTGCCACCCACCCGCCCAACTGAAAGCCAGCCATTAGACATGCACAGATAGTTCTGAGGGTCTGTCTGTGATGTCATAAAGGGCCTGCTGATCAATGGGCAGCTTTCTGATTGGCTACTGTGTTTGATTGACAGATGGAAGCTGGCAGCTGATTGGCTGTTTAGCCTAAAGTGCTTTACACACCTCCCTGATGGTACCACTGGCTAAGACTCCACCTCAGCAAATTGGGTAATGAAAAATTTAGAACAATTGATGGATGAAAGCAGGCAGGCCGGCCATTTTGGGACGCTCATTGGACTTGTTTAATGCAATGCACCTTTGTATTTTCACATGTATTCGCTTCATGCTGTAACCACTGTGCATAAAAATTTGGAAACATGGCATACAGTGTATCATTTGGTGTCTAAGTCATGTTTCCCATATTTTCCCTTCCCAGATACTAGCCCGTTTGAGTGTTTGGGGCACTTTTTATCTAAAATCATCCTACAGGGCCTAACTGCATATGCTAAAGCCTGCCTATTTTGAAGGGTGTAGTTGCCCCTGCAACCTCCAAAAATATCAGGATTTACTTCCCCAATAACCTGCTAACTCACCCCTGAAATACATACTTATTCACCTTATTTTGTTAATTGGACTCATTTCTCATTTGAAATGCCCATTTTTGGGGGGAAAGGAATGTTCGTCTTTAAAAGGTGATTTCTACGATACCCCACTTTTGCGCGTCGGACCTCAACTTTTCCCGTAAACGCAGAAAAACCGCAATTTTCAGGAGAAACGAGACAGACATCCCCTCCCTCTGCCACCCACCCGCCCAACTGACAGCCAGCCATTAGACATGCACAGATAGTTCTGAGGGTCTGTCTGTGATGTCATAAAGGGCCTGCTGATCAATGGGCAGCTTTCTGATTGGCTGCTGTATTTGATTGACAGATGGAAGCTGGCAGCTGATTGGCTGTCTAGCCTAAAGTGCTTTACACACCTCCCTGATGGTACCACTGGCTAAGACTCCACCTCAGCTCATTGGGTAATGAAAAATTTAGAACAATTGATGGATGAAAGCAGGCAGGCCGGCCATTTTGGGACGCTCATTGGACTTGTTTAATGCAATGCACCTTTGTATTTTCACATGTATTCGCTTCATGCTGTAACCACTGTGCATAAAAATTTGGAAACATGGCATACAGTGTATCATTTGGTGTCTAAGTCATGTTTCCCATATTTTCCCTTCCCAGATACTAGCCCGTTTGAGTGTTTGGGGCACTTTTTATCTAAAATCATCCTACAGGGCCTAACTGCATATGCTAAAGCCTGCCTATTTTGAATGGTGTAGTTGCCCCTGCAACCTCCAAAAATATCAGTATTTACTTCCCCAATAACCTGCTAACTCACCCCTGAAATACATACTTATTCACCCTATTTTGTTAATTGGACTCATTTCTCATTTGAATTGCCCATTTTTGGGGGGCCAGAAATGTGCGTCTTTAAAAGTTGATTTCTACGATACCCCAGTTTTGCGCGTCGGACCTCAACTTTTCCCGTAATTGCAGAAAAACCGCAATTTTCAGGAGAAACGAGACAGACATCCCCTCCCTCTGCCACCCACCCGCCCAACTGAAAGCCAGCCATTAGACATGCACAGATAGTTCTGAGGGTCTGTCTGTGATGTCATAAAGGGCCTGCTGATCAATGGGCAGCTTTCTGATTGGCTACTGTATTTGATTGACAGATGGAAGCTGGCAGCTGATTGGCTTTTTAGCCTAAAGTACTTTACACACCTCCCTGATGGTACCATTGGCTAAGACTCCACCTCAGCTCATTGGGTAATGAAAAATTTAGAACAATTGATGGATGAAAGCAGGCAGGCCGGCCATTTTGGGACGCTCATTGGACTTGTTTAATGCAATGCACCTTTGTATTTTCACATGCATTCGCTTCATGCTGTAACCACTGTGCATAAAAATTTAGAAACATGGCATACAGTGTATTATTTGGTGTCTAAGTCATATTTCCCATATTTTCCCTTCCCAGATACAAGCCCGTTTGAGTGTTTGGGGCACTTTTTAGCTAAAATCATCCTACAGGGCCTAACTGCATATGCTAAAGCCTGCCTATTTTGAATGGTGTAGTTGCCCCTGCAACCTCCAAAAATATCAGTATTTACTTCCCCAATAACCTGCTAACTTACCCCTGAAATACATACTTATTCACACTATTTTGTTAATTGGACTCATTTCTCATTTGAATTGCCCATTTTTTGGGGGCCAGAAATGTGCGTCTTTAAAAGGTGATTTCTACGATACCCCACTTTTGCGCGTCGGACCTCAACTTTTCCCGTAAACGCAGAAAAACCGTAATTTTCAGGAGAAACGAGACAGACATCCCCTCCCTCTGCCACCCACCCACCCAACTGAAAGCCAGCCATTAGACATGCACAGATAGTTCTGAGGGTCTGTCTGTGATGTCATAAAGGGCCTGCTGATCAATGGGCAGCTTTCTGATTGGCTGCTGTATTTGATTGACAGATGGAAGCTGGCAGCTGATTGGCTGTCTAGCCTTAAGTGCTTTACACACCTCCCTGATGGTACCACTGGCTAAGATTCCACCTCAGCTCATTGGGTAATGAAAAATATAGAACAATTGATGGATGAAAGCAGGCAGGCCGGCCATTTTGGGACGCTCATTGGACTTGTTTAATGCAATGCACCTTTGTATTTTCACATGCATTCGCTTCATGCTGTAACCACTGTGCATAAAAATTTGGAAACATGGCATACAGTGTATCATTTGGTGTCTAAGTCATGTTTCCCATATTTTCCCTTCCCAGATACAAGCCCGTTTAAGTGTTTGGGGCACTTTTTAGCTAAAATCATCCTACAGGGCCTAACTGCATATGCTAAAGCCTTCCTTTTTTTGAATGGTGTAGTTGCCCCTGCAACCTCCAAAAATATCAGGATTTACTTCCCCAATAACCTGCTAACTCACCCCTGAAATACATACTTATTCACCCTATTTTGTTAATTGGACTGATTTCTCATTTGAAATGCCCATTTTTGGGGGGCCAGAAATGTGCGTCTTTAAAAGGTGATTTCTACGATACCCCACTTTTGCGCGTCGGACCTCAACTTTTCCCGTAATTGCAGAAAAACCGCAATTTTCAGGAGAAACGAGACAGACATCCCCTCCCTCTGCCACCCACCCGCCCAACTGAAAGCCAGCCATTAGACATGCACAGATAGTTCTGAGGGTCTGTCTGTGATGTCATAAAGGGCCTGCTGATCAATGGGCAGCTTTCTGATTGGCTACTGTATTTGATTGACAGATGGAAGCTGGCAGCTGATTGGCTGTTTAGCCTAAAGTGCTTTACACACCTCCCTGAAGGTACCACTGGCTAAGACTCCACCTCAGCTCATTGGGTAATGAAAAATTTTGAACAATTGATGGATGAAAGCAGGCAGGCCGGCCATTTTGGGACGCTCAGTGGACTTGTTTAATGCAATGCACCTTTGTATATTCACATGCATTCGCTTCATGCTGTAACCACTGTGCATAAAAATTTGGAAACATGGCATACAGTGTATCATTTGGTGTCTAAGTCATGTTTCCCTTATTTTCCCTTCCCAGATACAAGCCCGTTTGAGTGTTTGGGGCACTTTTTAGCTAAAATCATCCTACAGGGCCTAACTGCATATGCTAAAGCCTGCCTATTTTGAAGGGTGTAGTTGCCCCTGCAACCTCCAAAAATATCAGGATTTACTTCCCCAATAACCTGCTAACTCACCCCTGAAATACATACTTATTCACCCTATTTTGTTAATTGGACTCATTTCTCATTTGAAATGCCCATTTTTGGGGGGAAAGAAATGTGCGTCTTTAAAAGGTGATTTCTACGATACCCCACTTTTGCGCGTCGGACCTCAACTTTTCCCGTAAACGCAGAAAAACCGCAGTTTTCAGGAGAAACGAGACAGACATCCCCTCCCTCTGCCACCCACCCGCCCAACTGACAGTCAGCCATTAGACATGCACAGATAGTTCTGAGGGTCTGTCTGTGATGTCATAAAGGGCCTGCTGATCAATGGGCAGCTTTCTGATTGGCTGCTGTATTTGATTGACAGATGGAAGCTGGCAGCTGATTGGCTGTCTAGCCTAAAGTGCTTTACACACCTCCCTGATGGTACCACTGGCTAAGACTCCACCTCAGCTCATTGGGTAATGAAAAATTTAGAACAATTGATGGATGAAAGCAGGCAGGCCGGCCATTTTGGGACGCTTATTGGACTTGTTTAATGCAATGCACCTTTGTATTTTCACATGCATTCGCTTCATGCTGTAACCACTGTGCATAAAAATTTGGAAACATGGCATACAGTGTATCATTTGGTGTCTAAGTCATGTTTCCCATATTTTCCCTTCCCAGATACTAGCCCGTTTGAGTGTTTGGGGCAATTTTTAGCTAAAATCATCCTACAGGGCCTAACTGCATATGCTAAAGCCTGCCTATTTTGAATGGTGTAGTTGCCCCTGCAACCTCCAAAAATATCAGTATTTACTTCCCCAATAACCTGCTAACTCACCCCGGAAATACATACTTATTCGCCCTATTTTGTTAATTGGACTCATTTCTCATTTGAATTGCCCATTTTTGGGGGGCCAGAAATGTGCGTCTTTAAAAGTTGATTTCTACGATACCCCACTTTTGCGCGTCGGACCTCAACTTTTCCCGTAAACGCAGAAAAACCACAATTTTCAGGAGAAACGAGACAGACATCCCCTCCCTCTGCCACCCACCCGCCCAACTGAAAGCCAGCCATTAGACATGCACAGATAGTTCTGAGGGTCTGTCTGTGATGTCATAAAGGGCCTGCTGATCAATGGGCAGCTTTCTGATTGGCTACTGTATTTGATTGACAGATGGAAGCTGGCAGCTGATTGGCTGTTTAGACTAAAGTGCGTTACACACCTCCCTGATGGTACCACTGGCTAAGACTTCACCTCAGCTCATTGGGTAATGAAAAATTTAGAACAATTGATGGATGAAAGCAGGCAGGCCGGCCATTTTGGGACCCTCATTGGACTTGTTTAATGCAATGCACCTTTGCATTTTCACATGCATTCGCTTCATGCTGTAACCACTGTGCATAAAAATTTGGAAACATGGGATACAGTGTATTATTTGGTGTCTAAGTCATATTTCCCATATTTTCCCTTCCCAGATACAAGCCCGTTTGAGTGTTTGGGGCACTTTTTAGCTAAAATAATCCTACAGGGCCTAACTGCATATGCTAAAGCCTGCCTATTTTGAATGGTGTAGTTGCCCCTGCAACCTCCAAAAATATCAGGATTTACTTCCCCAATAACCTGCTAACTCACCCCTGAAATACATACTTATTCACCCTATTTTGTTAATTGGACTGATTTCTCATTTGAAATGCCCATTTTAGGGGGGCCAGAAATGTGCGTCTTTAAAAGGTGATTTCTACGATACCCCACTTTTGCGCGTCGGACCTCAACTTTTCCCGTAATTGCAGAAAAACCGCAATTTTCAGGAGAAACGAGACAGACAACCCCTCCCTCTGCCACCCACCCGCCCAACTGAAAGCCAGCCATTAGACATGCACAGATAGTTCTGAGGGTCTGTCTGTGATGTAATAAAGGGCCTGCTGATCAATGGGCAGCTTTCTGATTGGCTACTGTATTTGATTGACAGATGGAAGCTGGCAGCTGATTGGCTGTTTAGCCTAAAGTGCTTTACACACCTCCCTGAAGGTACCACTGGCTAAGACTCCACCTCAGCTCATTGGGTAATGAAAAATTTTGAACAATTGATGGATGAAAGCAGGCAGGCTGGCCATTTTGGGACGCTCAGTGGACTTGTTTAATGCAATGCACCTTTGTATATTCACATGCATTCGCTTCATGCTGTAACCACTGTGCATAAAAATTTGGAAACATGGCATACAGTGTATCATTTGGTGTCTAAGTAATGTTTCCCTTATTTTCCCTTCCCAGATACAAGCCCGTTTGAGTGTTTGGGGCACTTTTTAGCTAAAATCATCCTACAGGGCCTAACTGCATATGCTAAAGCCTGCCTATTTTGAAGGGTGTAGTTGCCCCTGCAACCTCCAAAAATATCAGGATTTACTTCCCCAATAACCTGCTAACTCACCCCTGAAATACATACTTATTCACCCTATTTTGTTAATTGGACTCATTTCTCATTTGAATTGCCCATTTTTGGGGGGCCAGAAATGTGCGTCTTTAAAAGTTGATTTCTACGATACCCCAGTTTTGCGCGTCGGACCTCAACTTTTCCCGTAATTGCAGAAAAACCGCAATTTTCAGGAGAAACGAGACACACATCCCCTCCCTCTGCCACCCACCCGCCCAACTGAAAGCCAGCCATTAGACATGCACAGATAGTTCTGAGGGTCTGTCTGTGATGTCATAAAGGGCCTGCTGATCAATGGGCAGCTTTCTGATTGGCTACTGTGTTTGATTGACAGATGGAAGCTGGCAGCTGATTGGCTGTTTAGCCTAAAGTGCTTTACACACCTCCCTGATGGTACCACTGGCTAAGACTCCACCTCAGCAAATTGGGTAATGAAAAATTTAGAACAATTGATGGATGAAAGCAGGCAGGCCGGCCATTTTGGGACGCTCATTGGACTTGTTTAATGCAATGCACCTTTGTATTTTCACATGTATTCGCTTCATGCTGTAACCACTGTGCATAAAAATTTGGAAACATGGCATACAGTGTATCATTTGGTGTCTAAGTCATGTTTCCCATATTTTCCCTTCCCAGATACTAGCCCGTTTGAGTGTTTGGGGCACTTTTTATCTAAAATCATCCTACAGGGCCTAACTGCATATGCTAAAGCCTGCCTATTTTGAAGGGTGTAGTTGCCCCTGCAACCTCCAAAAATATCAGGATTTACTTCCCCAATAACCTGCTAACTCACCCCTGAAATACATACTTATTCACCCTATTTTGTTAATTGGACTCATTTCTCATTTGAAATGCCCATTTTTGGGGGGAAAGGAATGTTCGTCTTTAAAAGGTGATTTCTACGATACCCCACTTTTGCGCGTCGGACCTCAACTTTTCCCGTAAACGCAGAAAAACCGCAATTTTCAGGAGAAACGAGACAGACATCCCCTCCCTCTGCCACCCACCCGCCCAACTGACAGCCAGCCATTAGACATGCACAGATAGTTCTGAGGGTCTGTCTGTGATGTCATAAAGGGCCTGCTGATCAATGGGCAGCTTTCTGATTGGCTGCTGTATTTGATTGACAGATGGAAGCTGGCAGCTGATTGGCTGTCTAGCCTAAAGTGCTTTACACACCTCCCTGATGGTACCACTGGCTAAGACTCCACCTCAGCTCATTGGGTAATGAAAAATTTAGAACAATTGATGGATGAAAGCAGGCAGGCCGGCCATTTTGGGACGCTCATTGGACTTGTTTAATGCAATGCACCTTTGTATTTTCACATGTATTCGCTTCATGCTGTAACCACTGTGCATAAAAATTTGGAAACATGGCATACAGTGTATCATTTGGTGTCTAAGTCATGTTTCCCATATTTTCCCTTCCCAGATACTAGCCCGTTTGAGTGTTTGGGGCACTTTTTATCTAAAATCATCCTACAGGGCCTAACTGCATATGCTAAAGCCTGCCTATTTTGAATGGTGTAGTTGCCCCTGCAACCTCCAAAAATATCAGTATTTACTTCCCCAATAACCTGCTAACTCACCCCTGAAATACATACTTATTCACCCTATTTTGTTAATTGGACTCATTTCTCATTTGAATTGCCCATTTTTGGGGGGCCAGAAATGTGCGTCTTTAAAAGTTGATTTCTACGATACCCCAGTTTTGCGCGTCGGACCTCAACTTTTCCCGTAATTGCAGAAAAACCGCAATTTTCAGGAGAAACGAGACAGACATCCCCTCCCTCTGCCACCCACCCGCCCAACTGAAAGCCAGCCATTAGACATGCACAGATAGTTCTGAGGGTCTGTCTGTGATGTCATAAAGGGCCTGCTGATCAATGGGCAGCTTTCTGATTGGCTACTGTATTTGATTGACAGATGGAAGCTGGCAGCTGATTGGCTTTTTAGCCTAAAGTGCTTTACACACCTCCCTGATGGTACCATTGGCTAAGACTCCACCTCAGCTCATTGGGTAATGAAAAATTTAGAACAATTGATGGATGAAAGCAGGCAGGCCGGCCATTTTGGGACGCTCATTGGACTTGTTTAATGCAATGCACCTTTGTATTTTCACATGCATTCGCTTCATGCTGTAACCACTGTGCATAAAAATTTAGAAACATGGCATACAGTGTATTATTTGGTGTCTAAGTCATATTTCCCATATTTTCCCTTCCCAGATACAAGCCCGTTTGAGTGTTTGGGGCACTTTTTAGCTAAAATCATCCTACAGGGCCTAACTGCATATGCTAAAGCCTGCCTATTTTGAATGGTGTAGTTGCCCCTGCAACCTCCAAAAATATCAGTATTTACTTCCCCAATAACCTGCTAACTTACCCCTGAAATACATACTTATTCACACTATTTTGTTAATTGGACTCATTTCTCATTTGAATTGCCCATTTTTTGGGGGCCAGAAATGTGCGTCTTTAAAAGGTGATTTCTACGATACCCCACTTTTGCGCGTCGGACCTCAACTTTTCCCGTAAACGCAGAAAAACCGTAATTTTCAGGAGAAACGAGACAGACATCCCCTCCCTCTGCCACCCACCCACCCAACTGAAAGCCAGCCATTAGACATGCACAGATAGTTCTGAGGGTCTGTCTGTGATGTCATAAAGGGCCTGCTGATCAATGGGCAGCTTTCTGATTGGCTGCTGTATTTGATTGACAGATGGAAGCTGGCAGCTGATTGGCTGTCTAGCCTTAAGTGCTTTACACACCTCCCTGATGGTACCACTGGCTAAGATTCCACCTCAGCTCATTGGGTAATGAAAAATATAGAACAATTGATGGATGAAAGCAGGCAGGCCGGCCATTTTGGGACGCTCATTGGACTTGTTTAATGCAATGCACCTTTGTATTTTCACATGCATTCGCTTCATGCTGTAACCACTGTGCATAAAAATTTGGAAACATGGCATACAGTGTATCATTTGGTGTCTAAGTCATGTTTCCCATATTTTCCCTTCCCAGATACAAGCCCGTTTAAGTGTTTGGGGCACTTTTTAGCTAAAATCATCCTACAGGGCCTAACTGCATATGCTAAAGCCTTCCTTTTTTTGAATGGTGTAGTTGCCCCTGCAACCTCCAAAAATATCAGGATTTACTTCCCCAATAACCTGCTAACTCACCCCTGAAATACATACTTATTCACCCTATTTTGTTAATTGGACTGATTTCTCATTTGAAATGCCCATTTTTGGGGGGCCAGAAATGTGCGTCTTTAAAAGGTGATTTCTACGATACCCCACTTTTGCGCGTCGGACCTCAACTTTTCCCGTAATTGCAGAAAAACCGCAATTTTCAGGAGAAACGAGACAGACATCCCCTCCCTCTGCCACCCACCCGCCCAACTGAAAGCCAGCCATTAGACATGCACAGATAGTTCTGAGGGTCTGTCTGTGATGTCATAAAGGGCCTGCTGATCAATGGGCAGCTTTCTGATTGGCTACTGTATTTGATTGACAGATGGAAGCTGGCAGCTGATTGGCTGTTTAGCCTAAAGTGCTTTACACACCTCCCTGAAGGTACCACTGGCTAAGACTCCACCTCAGCTCATTGGGTAATGAAAAATTTTGAACAATTGATGGATGAAAGCAGGCAGGCCGGCCATTTTGGGACGCTCAGTGGACTTGTTTAATGCAATGCACCTTTGTATATTCACATGCATTCGCTTCATGCTGTAACCACTGTGCATAAAAATTTGGAAACATGGCATACAGTGTATCATTTGGTGTCTAAGTCATGTTTCCCTTATTTTCCCTTCCCAGATACAAGCCCGTTTGAGTGTTTGGGGCACTTTTTAGCTAAAATCATCCTACAGGGCCTAACTGCATATGCTAAAGCCTGCCTATTTTGAAGGGTGTAGTTGCCCCTGCAACCTCCAAAAATATCAGGATTTACTTCCCCAATAACCTGCTAACTCACCCCTGAAATACATACTTATTCACCCTATTTTGTTAATTGGACTCATTTCTCATTTGAAATGCCCATTTTTGGGGGAAAAGAAATGTGCGTCTTTAAAAGGTGATTTCTACGATACCCCACTTTTGCGCGTCGGACCTCAACTTTTCCCGTAAACGCAGAAAAACCGCAGTTTTCAGGAGAAACGAGACAGACATCCCCTCCCTCTGCCACCCACCCGCCCAACTGACAGTCAGCCATTAGACATGCACAGATAGTTCTGAGGGTCTGTCTGTGATGTCATAAAGGGCCTGCTGATCAATGGGCAGCTTTCTGATTGGCTGCTGTATTTGATTGACAGATGGAAGCTGGCAGCTGATTGGCTGTCTAGCCTAAAGTGCTTTACACACCTCCCTGATGGTACCACTGGCTAAGACTCCACCTCAGCTCATTGGGTAATGAAAAATTTAGAACAATTGATGGATGAAAGCAGGCAGGCCGGCCATTTTGGGACGCTTATTGGACTTGTTTAATGCAATGCACCTTTGTATTTTCACATGTATTCGCTTCATGCTGTAACCACTGTGCATAAAAATTTGGAAACATGGCATACAGTGTATCATTTGGTGTCTAAGTCATGTTTCCCATATTTTCCCTTCCCAGATACTAGCCCGTTTGAGTGTTTGGGGCAATTTTTAGCTAAAATCATCCTACAGGGCCTAACTGCATATGCTAAAGCCTGCCTATTTTGAATGGTGTAGTTGCCCCTGCAACCTCCAAAAATATCAGTATTTACTTCCCCAATAACCTGCTAACTCACCCCGGAAATACATACTTATTCGCCCTATTTTGTTAATTGGACTCATTTCTCATTTGAATTGCCCATTTTTGGGGGGCCAGAAATGTGCGTCTTTAAAAGTTGATTTCTACGATACCCCAGTTTTGCGCGTCGGACCTCAACTTTTCCCGTAATTGCAGAAAAACCGCAGTTTTCAGGAGAAACGAGACAGACATCCCCTCCCTCTGCCACCCACCCGGCCAACTGAAAGCCAGCCATTAGACATGCACAGATAGTTCTGAGGGTCTGTCTGTGATGTCATAAAGGGCCTGCTGATCAATGGGCAGCTTTCTGATTGGCTACTGTATTTGATTGACAGATGGAAGCTGGCAGCTGATTGGCTGTTTAGCCTAAAGTGCGTTACACACCTCCCTGATGGTACCACTGGCTAAGACTTCACCTCAGCTCATTGGGTAATGAAAAATTTAGAACAATTGATGGATGAAAGCAGGCAGGCCGGCCATTTTGGGACCCTCATTGGACTTGTTTAATGCAATGCACCTTTGCATTTTCACATGCATTCGCTTCATGCTGTAACCACTGTGCATAAAAATTTGGAAACATGGGATACAGTGTATTATTTGGTGTCTAAGTCATATTTCCCATATTTTCCCTTCCCAGATACAAGCCCGTTTGAGTGTTTGGGGCACTTTTTAGCTAAAATAATCCTACAGGGCCTAACTGCATATGCTAAAGCCTGCCTATTTTGAATGGTGTAGTTGCCCCTGCAACCTCCAAAAATATCAGGATTTACTTCCCCAATAACCTGCTAACTTACCCCTGAAATACATACTTATTCACACTATTTTGTTAATTGGACTCATTTCTCATTTGAATTGCCCATTTTTTGGGGGCCAGAAATGTGCGTCTTTAAAAGGTGATTTCTACGATACCCCACTTTTGCGCGTCGGACCTCAACTTTTCCCGTAAACGCAGAAAAACCGTAATTTTCAGGAGAAACGAGACAGACATCCCCTCCCTCTGCCACCCACCCACCCAACTGAAAGCCAGCCATTAGACATGCACAGATAGTTCTGAGGGTCTGTCTGTGATGTCATAAAGGGCCTGCTGATCAATGGGCAGCTTTCTGATTGGCTGCTGTATTTGATTGACAGATGGAAGCTGGCAGCTGATTGGCTGTCTAGCCTTAAGTGCTTTACACACCTCCCTGATGGTACCACTGGCTAAGATTCCACCTCAGCTCATTGGGTAATGAAAAATATAGAACAATTGATGGATGAAAGCAGGCAGGCCGGCCATTTTGGGACGCTCATTGGACTTGTTTAATGCAATGCACCTTTGTATTTTCACATGCATTCGCTTCATGCTGTAACCACTGTGCATAAAAATTTGGAAACATGGCATACAGTGTATCATTTGGTGTCTAAGTCATGTTTCTCATATTTTCCCTTCCCAGATACAAGCCCGTTTAAGTGTTTGGGGCACTTTTTAGCTAAAATCATCCTACAGGGCCTAACTGCATATGCTAAAGCCTTCCTTTTTTTGAATGGTGTAGTTGCCCCTGCAACCTCCAAAAATATCAGGATTTACTTCCCCAATAACCTGCTAACTCACCCCTGAAATACATACTTATTCACCCTATTTTGTTAATTGGACTGATTTCTCATTTGAAATGCCCATTTTTGGGGGGCCAGAAATGTGCGTCTTTAAAAGGTGATTTCTACGATACCCCACTTTTGCGCGTCGGACCTCAACTTTTCCCGTAATTGCAGAAAAACCGCAATTTTCAGGAGAAACGAGACAGACATCCCCTCCCTCTGCCACCCACCCGCCCAACTGAAAGCCAGCCATTAGACATGCACAGATAGTTCTGAGGGTCTGTCTGTGATGTCATAAAGGGCCTGCTGATCAATGGGCAGCTTTCTGATTGGCTACTGTATTTGATTGACAGATGGAAGCTGGCAGCTGATTGGCTGTTTAGCCTAAAGTGCTTTACACACCTCCCTGAAGGTACCACTGGCTAAGACTCCACCTCAGCTCATTGGGTAATGAAAAATTTTGAACAATTGATGGATGAAAGCAGGCAGGCCGGCCATTTTGGGACGCTCAGTGGACTTGTTTAATGCAATGCACCTTTGTATATTCACATGCATTCGCTTCATGCTGTAACCACTGTGCATAAAAATTTGGAAACATGGCATACAGTGTATCATTTGGTGTCTAAGTCATGTTTCCCTTATTTTCCCTTCCCAGATACAAGCCCGTTTGAGTGTTTGGGGCACTTTTTAGCTAAAATCATCCTACAGGGCCTAACTGCATATGCTAAAGCCTGCCTATTTTGAAGGGTGTAGTTGCCCCTGCAACCTCCAAAAATATCAGGATTTACTTCCCCAATAACCTGCTAACTCACCCCTGAAATACATACTTATTCACCCTATTTTGTTAATTGGACTCATTTCTCATTTGAAATGCCCATTTTTGGGGGGAAAGAAATGTGCGTCTTTAAAAGGTGATTTCTACGATACCCCACTTTTGCGCGTCGGACCTCAACTTTTCCCGTAAACGCAGAAAAACCGCAGTTTTCAGGAGAAACGAGACAGACATCCCCTCCCTCTGCCACCCACCCGCCCAACTGACAGTCAGCCATTAGACATGCACAGATAGTTCTGAGGGTCTGTCTGTGATGTCATAAAGGGCCTGCTGATCAATGGGCAGCTTTCTGATTGGCTGCTGTATTTGATTGACAGATGGAAGCTGGCAGCTGATTGGCTGTCTAGCCTAAAGTGCTTTACACACCTCCCTGATGGTACCACTGGCTAAGACTCCACCTCAGCTCATTGGGTAATGAAAAATTTAGAACAATTGATGGATGAAAGCAGGCAGGCCGGCCATTTTGGGACGCTTATTGGACTTGTTTAATGCAATGCACCTTTGTATTTTCACATGTATTCGCTTCATGCTGTAACCACTGTGCATAAAAATTTGGAAACATGGCATACAGTGTATCATTTGGTGTCTAAGTCATGTTTCCCATATTTTCCCTTCCCAGATACTAGCCCGTTTGAGTGTTTGGGGCAATTTTTAGCTAAAATCATCCTACAGGGCCTAACTGCATATGCTAAAGCCTGCCTATTTTGAATGGTGTAGTTGCCCCTGCAACCTCCAAAAATATCAGTATTTACTTCCCCAATAACCTGCTAACTCACCCCGGAAATACATACTTATTCGCCCTATTTTGTTAATTGGACTCATTTCTCATTTGAATTGCCCATTTTTGGGGGGCCAGAAATGTGCGTCTTTAAAAGTTGATTTCTACGATACCCCAGTTTTGCGCGTCGGACCTCAACTTTTCCCGTAATTGCAGAAAAACCGCAATTTTCAGGAGAAACGAGACAGACATCCCCTCCCTCTGCCACCCACCCGCCCAACTGAAAGCCAGCCATTAGACATGCACAGATAGTTCTGAGGGTCTGTCTGTGATGTCATAAAGGGCCTGCTGATCAATGGGCAGCTTTCTGATTGGCTACTGTATTTGATTGACAGATGGAAGCTGGCAGCTGATTGGCTGTTTAGCCTAAAGTGCGTTACACACCTCCCTGATGGTACCACTGGCTAAGACTTCACCTCAGCTCATTGGGTAATGAAAAATTTAGAACAATTGATGGATGAAAGCAGGCAGGCCGGCCATTTTGGGACCCTCATTGGACTTGTTTAATGCAATGCACCTTTGCATTTTCACATGCATTCGCTTCATGCTGTAACCACTGTGCATAAAAATTTGGAAACATGGGATACAGTGTATTATTTGGTGTCTAAGTCATATTTCCCATATTTTCCCTTCCCAGATACAAGCCCGTTTGAGTGTTTGGGGCACTTTTTAGCTAAAATAATCCTACAGGGCCTAACTGCATATGCTAAAGCCTGCCTATTTTGAATGGTGTAGTTGCCCCTGCAACCTCCAAAAATATCAGGATTTACTTCCCCAATAACCTGCTAACTCACCCCTGAAATACATACTTATTCACCCTATTTTGTTAATTGGACTGATTTCTCATTTGAAATGCCCATTTTAGGGGGGCCAGAAATGTGCGTCTTAAAAAGGTGATTTCTACGATACCCCACTTTTGCGCGTCGGACCTCAACTTTTCCCGTAATTGCAGAAAAACCGCAATTTTCAGGAGAAACGAGACAGACAACCCCTCCCTCTGCCACCCACCCGCCCAACTGAAAGCCAGCCATTAGACATGCACAGATAGTTCTGAGGGTCTGTCTGTGATGTAATAAAGGGCCTGCTGATCAATGGGCAGCTTTCTGATTGGCTACTGTATTTGATTGACAGATGGAAGCTGGCAGCTGATTGGCTGTTTAGCCTAAAGTGCTTTACACACCTCCCTGAAGGTACCACTGGCTAAGACTCCACCTCAGCTCATTGGGTAATGAAAAATTTTGAACAATTGATGGATGAAAGCAGGCAGGCTGGCCATTTTGGGACACTCAGTGGACTTGTTTAATGCAATGCACCTTTGTATATTCACATGCATTCGCTTCATGCTGTAACCACTGTGCATAAAAATTTGGAAACATGGCATACAGTGTATCATTTGGTGTCTAAGTAATGTTTCCCTTATTTTCCCTTCCCAGATACAAGCCCGTTTGAGTGTTTGGGGCACTTTTTAGCTAAAATCATCCTACAGGGCCTAACTGCATATGCTAAAGCCTGCCTATTTTGAAGGGTGTAGTTGCCCCTGCAACCTCCAAAAATATCAGAAATTACTTCCCCAATAACCTGCTAACTCACCCCTGAAATACATACTTATTCACCCTATTTTGTTAATTGGACTCATTTCTCATTTGAATTGCCCATTTTTGGGGGGCCAGAAATGTGCGTCTTTAAAAGTTGATTTCTACGATACCCCAGTTTTGCGCGTCGGACCTCAACTTTTCCCGTAATTGCAGAAAAACCGCAATTTTCAGGAGAAACGAGACACACATCCCCTCCCTCTGCCACCCACCCGCCCAACTGAAAGCCAGCCATTAGACATGCACAGATAGTTCTGAGGGTCTGTCTGTGATGTCATAAAGGGCCTGCTGATCAATGGGCAGCTTTCTGATTGGCTACTGTGTTTGATTGACAGATGGAAGCTGGCAGCTGATTGGCTGTTTAGCCTAAAGTGCTTTACACACCTCCCTGATGGTACCACTGGCTAAGACTCCACCTCAGCAAATTGGGTAATGAAAAATTTAGAACAATTGATGGATGAAAGCAGGCAGGCCGGCCATTTTGGGACGCTCATTGGACTTGTTTAATGCAATGCACCTTTGTATTTTCACATGTATTCGCTTCATGCTGTAACCACTGTGCATAAAAATTTGGAAACATGGCATACAGTGTATCATTTGGTGTCTAAGTCATGTTTCCCATATTTTCCCTTCCCAGATACTAGCCCGTTTGAGTGTTTGGGGCACTTTTTATCTAAAATCATCCTACAGGGCCTAACTGCATATGCTAAAGCCTGCCTATTTTGAAGGGTGTAGTTGCCCCTGCAACCTCCAAAAATATCAGGATTTACTTCCCCAATAACCTGCTAACTCACCCCTGAAATACATACTTATTCACCCTATTTTGTTAATTGGACTCATTTCTCATTTGAAATGCCCATTTTTGGGGGGAAAGGAATGTTCGTCTTTAAAAGGTGATTTCTACGATACCCCACTTTTGCGCGTCGGACCTCAACTTTTCCCGTAAACGCAGAAAAACCGCAATTTTCAGGAGAAACGAGACAGACATCCCCTCCCTCTGCCACCCACCCGCCCAACTGACAGCCAGCCATTAGACATGCACAGATAGTTCTGAGGGTCTGTCTGTGATGTCATAAAGGGCCTGCTGATCAATGGGCAGCTTTCTGATTGGCTGCTGTATTTGATTGACAGATGGAAGCTGGCAGCTGATTGGCTGTCTAGCCTAAAGTGCTTTACACACCTCCCTGATGGTACCACTGGCTAAGACTCCACCTCAGCTCATTGGGTAATGAAAAATTTAGAACAATTGATGGATGAAAGCAGGCAGGCCGGCCATTTTGGGACGCTCATTGGACTTGTTTAATGCAATGCACCTTTGTATTTTCACATGTATTCGCTTCATGCTGTAACCACTGTGCATAAAAATTTGGAAACATGGCATACAGTGTATCATTTGGTGTCTAAGTCATGTTTCCCATATTTTCCCTTCCCAGATACTAGCCCGTTTGAGTGTTTGGGGCACTTTTTATCTAAAATCATCCTACAGGGCCTAACTGCATATGCTAAAGCCTGCCTATTTTGAATGGTGTAGTTGCCCCTGCAACCTCCAAAAATATCAGTATTTACTTCCCCAATAACCTGCTAACTCACCCCTGAAATACATACTTATTCACCCTATTTTGTTAATTGGACTCATTTCTCATTTGAATTGCCCATTTTTGGGGGGCCAGAAATGTGCGTCTTTAAAAGTTGATTTCTACGATACCCCAGTTTTGCGCGTCGGACCTCAACTTTTCCCGTAATTGCAGAAAAACCGCAATTTTCAGGAGAAACGAGACAGACATCCCCTCCCTCTGCCACCCACCCGCCCAACTGAAAGCCAGCCATTAGACATGCACAGATAGTTCTGAGGGTCTGTCTGTGATGTCATAAAGGGCCTGCTGATCAATGGGCAGCTTTCTGATTGGCTACTGTATTTGATTGACAGATGGAAGCTGGCAGCTGATTGGCTGTTTAGCCTAAAGTGCTTTACACACCTCCCTGATGGTACCATTGGCTAAGACTCCACCTCAGCTCATTGGGTAATGAAAAATTTAGAACAATTGATGGATGAAAGCAGGCAGGCCGGCCATTTTGGGACGCTCATTGGACTTGTTTAATGCAATGCACCTTTGTATTTTCACATGCATTCGCTTCATGCTGTAACCACTGTGCATAAAAATTTAGAAACATGGCATACAGTGTATTATTTGGTGTCTAAGTCATATTTCCCATATTTTCCCTTCCCAGATACAAGCCCGTTTGAGTGTTTGGGGCACTTTTTAGCTAAAATCATCCTACAGGGCCTAACTGCATATGCTAAAGCCTGCCTATTTTGAATGGTGTAGTTGCCCCTGCAACCTCCAAAAATATCAGTATTTACTTCCCCAATAACCTGCTAACTTACCCCTGAAATACATACTTATTCACACTATTTTGTTAATTGGACTCATTTCTCATTTGAATTGCCCATTTTTTGGGGGCCAGAAATGTGCGTCTTTAAAAGGTGATTTCTACGATACCCCACTTTTGCGCGTCGGACCTCAACTTTTCCCGTAAACGCAGAAAAACCGCAATTTTCAGGAGAAACGAGACAGACATCCCCTCCCTCTGCCACCCACCCGCCCAACTGAAAGCCAGCCATTAGACATGCACAGATAGTTCTGAGGGTCTGTCTGTGATGTCATAAAGGGCCTGCTGATCAATGGGCAGCTTTCTGATTGGCTGCTGTATTTGATTGACAGATGGAAGCTGGCAGCTGATTGGCTGTCTAGCCTTAAGTGCTTTACACACCTCCCTGATGGTACCACTGGCTAAGATTCCACCTCAGCTCATTGGGTAATGAAAACTATAGAACAATTGATGGATGAAAGCAGGCAGGCCGGCCATTTTGGGACGCTCATTGGACTTGTTTAATGCAATGCACCTTTGTATTTTCACATGCATTCGCTTCATGCTGTAACCACTGTGCATAAAAATTTGGAAACATGGCATACAGTGTATCATTTGGTGTCTAAGTCATGTTTCCCATATTTTCCCTTCCCAGATACAAGCCCGTTTAAGTGTTTGGGGCACTTTTTAGCTAAAATCATCCTACAGGGCCTAACTGCATATGCTAAAGCCTTCCTTTTTTTGAATGGTGTAGTTGCCCCTGCAACCTCCAAAAATATCAGGATTTACTTCCCCAATAACCTGCTAACTCACCCCTGAAATACATACTTATTCACCCTATTTTGTTAATTGGACTGATTTCTCATTTGAAATGCCCATTTTTGGGGGGCCAGAAATGTGCGTCTTTAAAAGGTGATTTCTACGATACCCCACTTTTGCGCGTCGGACCTCAACTTTTCCCGTAATTGCAGAAAAACCGCAATTTTCAGGAGAAACGAGACAGACATCCCCTCCCTCTGCCACCCACCCGCCCAACTGAAAGCCAGCCATTAGACATGCACAGATAGTTCTGAGGGTCTGTCTGTGATGTCATAAAGGGCCTGCTGATCAATGGGCAGCTTTCTGATTGGCTACTGTATTTGATTGACAGATGGAAGCTGGCAGCTGATTGGCTGTTTAGCCTAAAGTGCGTTACACACCTCCCTGATGGTACCACTGGCTAAGACTTCACCTCAGCTCATTGGGTAATGAAAAATTTAGAACAATTGATGGATGAAAGCAGGCAGGCCGGCCATTTTGGGACCCTCATTGGACTTGTTTAATGCAATGCACCTTTGCATTTTCACATGCATTCGCTTCATGCTGTAACCACTGTGCATAAAAATTTGGAAACATGGGATACAGTGTATTATTTGGTGTCTAAGTCATATTTCCCATATTTTCCCTTCCCAGATACAAGCCCGTTTGAGTGTTTGGGGCACTTTTTAGCTAAAATAATCCTACAGGGCCTAACTGCATATGCTAAAGCCTGCCTATTTTGAATGGTGTAGTTGCCCCTGCAACCTCCAAAAATATCAGGATTTACTTCCCCAATAACCTGCTAACTCACCCCTGAAATACATACTTATTCACCCTATTTTGTTAATTGGACTGATTTCTCATTTGAAATGCCCATTTTAGGGGGGCCAGAAATGTGCGTCTTTAAAAGGTGATTTCTACGATACCCCACTTTTGCGCGTCGGACCTCAACTTTTCCCGTAATTGCAGAAAAACCGCAATTTTCAGGAGAAACGAGACAGACAACCCCTCCCTCTGCCACCCACCCGCCCAACTGAAAGCCAGCCATTAGACATGCACAGATAGTTCTGAGGGTCTGTCTGTGATGTAATAAAGGGCCTGCTGATCAATGGGCAGCTTTCTGATTGGCTACTGTATTTGATTGACAGATGGAAGCTGGCAGCTGATTGGCTGTTTAGCCTAAAGTGCTTTACACACCTCCCTGAAGGTACCACTGGCTAAGACTTCACCTCAGCTCATTGGGTAATGAAAAATTTTGAACAATTGATGGATGAAAGCAGGCAGGCTGGCCATTTTGGGACACTCAGTGGACTTGTTTAATGCAATGCACCTTTGTATATTCACATGCATTCGCTTCATGCTGTAACCACTGTGCATAAAAATTTGGAAACATGGCATACAGTGTATCATTTGGTGTCTAAGTAATGTTTCCCTTATTTTCCCTTCCCAGATACAAGCCCGTTTGAGTGTTTGGGGCACTTTTTAGCTAAAATCATCCTACAGGGCCTAACTGCATATGCTAAAGCCTGCCTATTTTGAAGGGTGTAGTTGCCCCTGCAACCTCCAAAAATATCAGGATTTACTTCCCCAATAACCTGCTAACTCACCCCTGAAATACATACTTATTCACCCTATTTTGTTAATTGGACTCATTTCTCATTTGAATTGCCCATTTTTGGGGGGCCAGAAATGTGCATCTTTAAAAGTTGATTTCTACGATACCCCAGTTTTGCGCGTCGGACCTCAACTTTTCCCGTAATTGCAGAAAAACCGCAATTTTCAGGAGAAACGAGACACACATCCCCTCCCTCTGCCACCCACCCGCCCAACTGAAAGCCAGCCATTAGACATGCACAGATAGTTCTGAGGGTCTGTCTGTGATGTCATAAAGGGCCTGCTGATCAATGGGCAGCTTTCTGATTGGCTACTGTGTTTGATTGACAGATGGAAGCTGGCAGCTGATTGGCTGTTTAGCCTAAAGTGCTTTACACACCTCCCTGATGGTACCACTGGCTAAGACTCCACCTCAGCAAATTGGGTAATGAAAAATTTAGAACAATTGATGGATGAAAGCAGGCAGGCCGGCCATTTTGGGACGCTCATTGGACTTGTTTAATGCAATGCACCTTTGTATTTTCACATGTATTCGCTTCATGCTGTAACCACTGTGCATAAAAATTTGGAAACATGGCATACAGTGTATCATTTGGTGTCTAAGTCATGTTTCCCATATTTTCCCTTCCCAGATACTAGCCCGTTTGAGTGTTTGGGGCACTTTTTATCTAAAATCATCCTACAGGGCCTAACTGCATATGCTAAAGCCTGCCTATTTTGAAGGGTGTAGTTGCCCCTGCAACCTCCAAAAATATCAGGATTTACTTCCCCAATAACCTGCTAACTCACCCCTGAAATACATACTTATTCACCCTATTTTGTTAATTGGACTCATTTCTCATTTGAAATGCCCATTTTTGGGGGGAAAGGAATGTTCGTCTTTAAAAGGTGATTTCTACGATACCCCACTTTTGCGCGTCGGACCTCAACTTTTCCCGTAAACGCAGAAAAACCGCAATTTTCAGGAGAAACGAGACAGACATCCCCTCCCTCTGCCACCCACCCGCCCAACTGACAGCCAGCCATTAGACATGCACAGATAGTTCTGAGGGTCTGTCTGTGATGTCATAAAGGGCCTGCTGATCAATGGGCAGCTTTCTGATTGGCTGCTGTATTTGATTGACAGATGGAAGCTGGCAGCTGATTGGCTGTCTAGCCTAAAGTGCTTTACACACCTCCCTGATGGTACCACTGGCTAAGACTCCACCTCAGCTCATTGGGTAATGAAAAATTTAGAACAATTGATGGATGAAAGCAGGCAGGCCGGCCATTTTGGGACGCTCATTGGACTTGTTTAATGCAATGCACCTTTGTATTTTCACATGTATTCGCTTCATGCTGTAACCACTGTGCATAAAAATTTGGAAACATGGCATACAGTGTATCATTTGGTGTCTAAGTCATGTTTCCCATATTTTCCCTTCCCAGATACTAGCCCGTTTGAGTGTTTGGGGCACTTTTTATCTAAAATCATCCTACAGGGCCTAACTGCATATGCTAAAGCCTGCCTATTTTGAATGGTGTAGTTGCCCCTGCAACCTCCAAAAATATCAGTATTTACTTCCCCAATAACCTGCTAACTCACCCCTGAAATACATACTTATTCACCCTATTTTGTTAATTGGACTCATTTCTCATTTGAATTGCCCATTTTTGGGGGGCCAGAAATGTGCGTCTTTAAAAGTTGATTTCTACGATACCCCAGTTTTGCGCGTCGGACCTCAACTTTTCCCGTAATTGCAGAAAAACCGCAATTTTCAGGAGAAACGAGACAGACATCCCCTCCCTCTGCCACCCACCCGCCCAACTGAAAGCCAGCCATTAGACATGCACAGATAGTTCTGAGGGTCTGTCTGTGATGTCATAAAGGGCCTGCTGATCAATGGGCAGCTTTCTGATTGGCTACTGTATTTGATTGACAGATGGAAGCTGGCAGCTGATTGGCTGTTTAGCCTAAAGTGCTTTACACACCTCCCTGATGGTACCATTGGCTAAGACTCCACCTCAGCTCATTGGGTAATGAAAAATTTAGAACAATTGATGGATGAAAGCAGGCAGGCCGGCCATTTTGGGACGCTCATTGGACTTGTTTAATGCAATGCACCTTTGTATTTTCACATGCATTCGCTTCATGCTGTAACCACTGTGCATAAAAATTTAGAAACATGGCATACAGTGTATTATTTGGTGTCTAAGTCATATTTCCCATATTTTCCCTTCCCAGATACAAGCCCGTTTGAGTGTTTGGGGCACTTTTTAGCTAAAATCATCCTACAGGGCCTAACTGCATATGCTAAAGCCTGCCTATTTTGAATGGTGTAGTTGCCCCTGCAACCTCCAAAAATATCAGTATTTACTTCCCCAATAACCTGCTAACTTACCCCTGAAATACATACTTATTCACACTATTTTGTTAATTGGACTCATTTCTCATTTGAATTGCCCATTTTTTGGGGGCCAGAAATGTGCGTCTTTAAAAGGTGATTTCTACGATACCCCACTTTTGCGCGTCGGACCTCAACTTTTCCCGTAAACGCAGAAAAACCGCAATTTTCAGGAGAAACGAGACAGACATCCCCTCCCTCTGCCACCCACCCGCCCAACTGAAAGCCAGCCATTAGACATGCACAGATAGTTCTGAGGGTCTGTCTGTGATGTCATAAAGGGCCTGCTGATCAATGGGCAGCTTTCTGATTGGCTGCTGTATTTGATTGACAGATGGAAGCTGGCAGCTGATTGGCTGTCTAGCCTTAAGTGCTTTACACACCTCCCTGATGGTACCACTGGCTAAGATTCCACCTCAGCTCATTGGGTAATGAAAACTATAGAACAATTGATGGATGAAAGCAGGCAGGCCGGCCATTTTGGGACGCTCATTGGACTTGTTTAATGCAATGCACCTTTGTATTTTCACATGCATTCGCTTCATGCTGTAACCACTGTGCATAAAAATTTGGAAACATGGCATACAGTGTATCATTTGGTGTCTAAGTCATGTTTCCCATATTTTCCCTTCCCAGATACAAGCCCGTTTAAGTGTTTGGGGCACTTTTTAGCTAAAATCATCCTACAGGGCCTAACTGCATATGCTAAAGCCTTCCTTTTTTTGAATGGTGTAGTTGCCCCTGCAACCTCCAAAAATATCAGGATTTACTTCCCCAATAACCTGCTAACTCACCCCTGAAATACATACTTATTCACCCTATTTTGTTAATTGGACTGATTTCTCATTTGAAATGCCCATTTTTGGGGGGCCAGAAATGTGCGTCTTTAAAAGGTGATTTCTACGATACCCCACTTTTGCGCGTCGGACCTCAACTTTTCCCGTAATTGCAGAAAAACCGCAATTTTCAGGAGAAACGAGACAGACATCCCCTCCCTCTGCCACCCACCCGCCCAACTGAAAGCCAGCCATTAGACATGCACAGATAGTTCTGAGGGTCTGTCTGTGATGTCATAAAGGGCCTGCTGATCAATGGGCAGCTTTCTGATTGGCTACTGTATTTGATTGACAGATGGAAGCTGGCAGCTGATTGGCTGTTTAGCCTAAAGTGCTTTACACACCTCCCTGAAGGTACCACTGGCTAAGACTCCACCTCAGCTCATTGGGTAATGAAAAATTTTGAACAATTGATGGATGAAAGCAGGCAGGCCGGCCATTTTGTGACGCTGAGTGGACTTGTTTAATGCAATGCACCTTTGTATATTCACATGCATTCGCTTCATGCTGTAACCACTGTGCATAAAAATTTGGAAACATGGCATACAGTGTATCATTTGGTGTCTAAGTCATGTTTCCCTTATTTTCCCTTCCCAGATACAAGCCCGTTTGAGTGTTTGGGGCACTTTTTAGCTAAAATCATCCTACAGGGCCTAACTGCATATGCTAAAGCCTGCCTATTTTGAAGGGTGTAGTTGCCCCTGCAACCTCCAAAAATATCAGGATTTACTTCCCCAATAACCTGCTAACTCACCCCTGAAATACATACTTATTCACCCTATTTTGTTAATTGGACTCATTTCTCATTTGAAATGCCCATTTTTGGGGGGAAAGAAATGTGCGTCTTTAAAAGGTGATTTCTACGATACCCCACTTTTGCGCGTCGGACCTCAACTTTTCCCGTAAACGCAGAAAAACCGCAGTTTTCAGGAGAAACGAGACAGACATCCCCTCCCTCTGCCACCCACCCGCCCAACTGACAGTCAGCCATTAGACATGCACAGATAGTTCTGAGGGTCTGTCTGTGATGTCATAAAGGGCCTGCTGATCAATGGGCAGCTTTCTGATTGGCTGCTGTATTTGATTGACAGATGGAAGCTGGCAGCTGATTGGCTGTCTAGCCTAAAGTGCTTTACACACCTCCCTGATGGTACCACTGGCTAAGACTCCACCTCAGCTCATTGGGTAATGAAAAATTTAGAACAATTGATGGATGAAAGCAGGCAGGCCGGCCATTTTGGGACGCTCATTGGACTTGTTTAATGCAATGCACCTTTGTATTTTCACATGTATTCGCTTCATGCTGTAACCACTGTGCATAAAAATTTGGAAACATGGCATACAGTGTATCATTTGGTGTCTAAGTCATGTTTCCCATATTTTCCCTTCCCAGATACTAGCCCGTTTGAGTGTTTGGGGCAATTTTTAGCTAAAATCATCCTACAGGGCCTAACTGCATATGCTAAAGCCTGCCTATTTTGAATGGTGTAGTTGCCCCTGCAACCTCCAAAAATATCAGTATTTACTTCCCCAATAACCTGCTAACTCACCCCGGAAATACATACTTATTCGCCCTATTTTGTTAATTGGACTCATTTCTCATTTGTATTGCCCATTTTTGGGGGGCCAGAAATGTGCGTCTTTAAAAGTTGATTTCTACGATACCCCAGTTTTGCGCGTCGGACCTCAACTTTTCCCGTAATTGCAGAAAAACCGCAATTTTCAGGAGAAACGAGACAGACATCCCCTCCCTCTGCCACCCACCCGCCCAACTGAAAGCCAGCCATTAGACATGCACAGATAGTTCTGAGGGTCTGTCTGTGATGTCATAAAGGGCCTGCTGATCAATGGGCAGCTTTCTGATTGGCTACTGTATTTGATTGACAGATGGAAGCTGGCAGCTGATTGGCTGTTTAGCCTAAAGTGCGTTACACACCTCCCTGATGGTACCACTGGCTAAGACTTCACCTCAGCTCATTGGGTAATGAAAAATTTAGAACAATTGATGGATGAAAGCAGGCAGGCCGGCCATTTTGGGACCCTCATTGGACTTGTTTAATGCAATGCACCTTTGCATTTTCACATGCATTCGCTTCATGCTGTAACCACTGTGCATAAAAATTTGGAAACATGGGATACAGTGTATTATTTGGTGTCTAAGTCATATTTCCCATATTTTCCCTTCCCAGATACAAGCCCGTTTGAGTGTTTGGGGCACTTTTTAGCTAAAATAATCCTACAGGGCCTAACTGCATATGCTAAAGCCTGCCTATTTTGAATGGTGTAGTTGCCCCTGCAACCTCCAAAAATATCAGGATTTACTTCCCCAATAACCTGCTAACTCACCCCTGAAATACATACTTATTCACCCTATTTTGTTAATTGGACTGATTTCTCATTTGAAATGCCCATTTTAGGGGGGCCAGAAATGTGCGTCTTTAAAAGGTGATTTCTACGATACCCCACTTTTGCGCGTCGGACCTCAACTTTTCCCGTAATTGCAGAAAAACCGCAATTTTCAGGAGAAACGAGACAGACAACCCCTCCCTCTGCCACCCACCCGCCCAACTGAAAGCCAGCCATTAGACATGCACAGATAGTTCTGAGGGTCTGTCTGTGATGTAATAAAGGGCCTGCTGATCAATGGGCAGCTTTCTGATTGGCTACTGTATTTGATTGACAGATGGAAGCTGGCAGCTGATTGGCTGTTTAGCCTAAAGTGCTTTACACACCTCCCTGAAGGTACCACTGGCTAAGACTCCACCTCAGCTCATTGGGTAATGAAAAATTTTGAACAATTGATGGATGAAAGCAGGCAGGCTGGCCATTTTGGGACGCTCAGTTGACTTGTTTAATGCAATGCACCTTTGTATATTCACATGCATTCGCTTCATGCTGTAACCACTGTGCATAAAAATTTGGAAACATGGCATACAGTGTATCATTTGGTGTCTAAGTAATGTTTCCCTTATTTTCCCTTCCCAGATACAAGCCCGTTTGAGTGTTTGGGGCACTTTTTAGCTAAAATCATCCTACAGGGCCTAACTGCATATGCTAAAGCCTGCCTATTTTGAAGGGTGTAGTTGCCCCTGCAACCTCCAAAAATATCAGGATTTACTTCCCCAATAACCTGCTAACTCACCCCTGAAATACATACTTATTCACCCTATTTTGTTAATTGGACTCATTTCTCATTTGAATTGCCCATTTTTGGGGGGCCAGAAATGTGCGTCTTTAAAAGTTGATTTCTACGATACCCCAGTTTTGCGCGTCGGACCTCAACTTTTCCCGTAATTGCAGAAAAACCGCAATTTTCAGGAGAAACGAGACACACATCCCCTCCCTCTGCCACCCACCCGCCCAACTGAAAGCCAGCCATTAGACATGCACAGATAGTTCTGAGGGTCTGTCTGTGATGTCATAAAGGGCCTGCTGATCAATGGGCAGCTTTCTGATTGGCTACTGTGTTTGATTGACAGATGGAAGCTGGCAGCTGATTGGCTGTTTAGCCTAAAGTGCTTTACACACCTCCCTGATGGTACCACTGGCTAAGACTCCACCTCAGCAAATTGGGTAATGAAAAATTTAGAACAATTGATGGATGAAAGCAGGCAGGCCGGCCATTTTGGGACGCTCATTGGACTTGTTTAATGCAATGCACCTTTGTATTTTCACATGTATTCGCTTCATGCTGTAACCACTGTGCATAAAAATTTGGAAACATGGCATACAGTGTATCATTTGGTGTCTAAGTCATGTTTCCCATATTTTCCCTTCCCAGATACTAGCCCGTTTGAGTGTTTGGGGCACTTTTTATCTAAAATCATCCTACAGGGCCTAACTGCATATGCTAAAGCCTGCCTATTTTGAAGGGTGTAGTTGCCCCTGCAACCTCCAAAAATATCAGGATTTACTTCCCCAATAACCTGCTAACTCACCCCTGAAATACATACTTATTCACCCTATTTTGTTAATTGGACTCATTTCTCATTTGAAATGCCCATTTTTGGGGGGAAAGGAATGTTCGTCTTTAAAAGGTGATTTCTACGATACCCCACTTTTGCGCGTCGGACCTCAACTTTTCCCGTAAACGCAGAAAAACCGCAATTTTCAGGAGAAACGAGACAGACATCCCCTCCCTCTGCCACCCACCCGCCCAACTGACAGCCAGCCATTAGACATGCACAGATAGTTCTGAGGGTCTGTCTGTGATGTCATAAAGGGCCTGCTGATCAATGGGCAGCTTTCTGATTGGCTGCTGTATTTGATTGACAGATGGAAGCTGGCAGCTGATTGGCTGTCTAGCCTAAAGTGCTTTACACACCTCCCTGATGGTACCACTGGCTAAGACTCCACCTCAGCTCATTGGGTAATGAAAAATTTAGAACAATTGATGGATGAAAGCAGGCAGGCCGGCCATTTTGGGACGCTCATTGGACTTGTTTAATGCAAAGCACCTTTGTATTTTCACATGCATTCGCTTCATGCTGTAACCACTGTGCATAAAAATTTAGAAACATGGCATACAGTGTATTATTTGGTGTCTAAGTCATATTTCCCATATTTTCCCTTCCCAGATACAAGCCCGTTTGAGTGTTTGGGGCACTTTTTAGCTAAAATCATCCTACAGGGCCTAACTGCATATGCTAAAGCCTGCCTATTTTGAATGGTGTAGTTGCCCCTGCAACCTCCAAAAATATCAGTATTTACTTCCCCAATAACCTGCTAACTTACCCCTGAAATACATACTTATTCACACTATTTTGTTAATTGGACTCATTTCTCATTTGAATTGCCCATTTTTTGGGGGCCAGAAATGTGCGTCTTTAAAAGGTGATTTCTACGATACCCCACTTTTGCGCGTCGGACCTCAACTTTTCCCGTAAACGCAGAAAAACCGCAATTTTCAGGAGAAACGAGACAGACATCCCCTCCCTCTGCCACCCACCCGCCACACTGAAAGCCAGCCATTAGACATGCACAGATAGTTCTGAGGGTCTGTCTGTGATGTCATAAAGGGCCTGCTGATCAATGGGCAGCTTTCTGATTGGCTGCTGTATTTGATTGACAGATGGAAGCTGGCAGCTGATTGGCTGTCTAGCCTAAAGTGCTTTACACACCTCCCTGATGGTACCACTGGCTAAGATTCCACCTCAGCTCATTGGGTAATGAAAAATATAGAACAATTGATGGATGAAAGCAGGCAGGCCGGCCATTTTGGGACGCTCATTGGACTTGTTTAATGCAATGCACCTTTGTATTTTCACATGCATTCGCTTCATGCTGTAACCACTGTGCATAAAAATTTGGAAACATGGCATACAGTGTATCATTTGGTGTCTAAGTCATGTTTCCCATATTTTCCCTTCCCAGATACAAGCCCGTTTGAGTGTTTGGGGCACTTTTTAGCTAAAATCATCCTAAGGGGCCTAACTGCTTATGCTAAAGCCTTCCTTTTTTTGAATGGTGTAGTTGCCCCTGCAACCTCCAAAAATATCAGGACTTACTTCCCCAATAACCTGCTAACTCACCCCTAAAATACATACTTATTCACGCTATTTTGTTCATTGGACTTATTTCTCATTTGAAATGCCCATTTTTGGGGGGCCATAAATGTGCGTCTTTAAAAGGTGATTTCTACGATACCCCACTTTTGCGCGTCGGACCTCAACTTTTCCCGTAAACGCAGAACAACCGCAATTTTCAGGAGAAACGAGACAGACATCCCCTCCCTCTGCCACCCACCCGCCCAACGGACAGCCAGCCATTAGACATGCACAGATAGTTCTGAGGGTCTGTCTGTGATGTCATAAAGGGCCTGCTGATCAATGGGCAGCTTTCTGATTGGCTGCTGTATTTGATTGACAGATGGAAGCTGGCAGCTGATTGGCTGTCTAGCCTAAAGTGCTTTACACACCTCCCTGATGGTACCACTGGCTAAGACTCCACCTCAGCTCATTGGGTAATGAAAAATTTAGAACAATTGATGGATGAAAGCAGGCAGGCCGGCCATTTTGGGACGCTCAGTGGACTTGTTTAATGCAATGCACCTTTGTATATTCACATGCATTCGCTTCATGCTGTAACCACTGTGCATAAAAATTTGGAAACATGGCATACAGTGTATCATTTGGTGTCTAAGTCATGTTTCCCATATTTTCCCTTCCCAGATACAAGCCCGTTTGAGTGTTTGGGGCACTTTTTAGCTAAAATCATCCTACGGGGCCTAACTGCATATGCTAAAGCCTGCCTATTTTGAATGGTGTAGTGGCCCCTGCAACCTCCAAAAATATCAGGACTTACTTCCCCAATAACCTGCTAACTCACCCCTGAAATACATACTTATTCACCCTATTTTGTTCATTGGACTCATTTCTCATTTGAAATGCCCATTTTTGGGGGGCCAGAAATGTGCGTCTTTAAAAGGTGATTTCTACGATACCCCACTTTTGCGCGTCGGACCTCAACTTTTCCCGTAAACGCAGAAAAACCGCAATTTTCAGGAGAAACGAGACAGACATCCCCTCCCTCTGCCACCCACCCGCCCAACTGACAGCCAGCCGTTAGACATGCACAGATAGTTCTGAGGGTCTGTCTGTGATGTCATAAAGGGCCTGCTGATCAATGGGCAGCTTTCTGATTGGCTGCTGTATTTGATTGACAGATGGAAGCTGGCAGCTGATTGGCTGTCTAGCCTAAAGTGCTTTACACACCTCCCTGATGGTACCACTGGCTAAGATTCCACCTCAGCTCATTGGGTAATGAAAAATATAGAACAATTGATGGATGAAAGCAGGCAGGCCGGCCATTTTGGGACGCTCATTGGACTTGTTTAATGCAATGCACCTTTGTATTTTCACATGCATTGGCTTCATGCTGTAACCACTGTGCATAAAAATTTGGAAACATGGCATACAGTGAATCATTTGGTGTCTAAGTCATGTTTCCCATATTTTCCCTTCCCAGATACAAGCCCGTTTGAGTGTTTGGGGCACTTTTTAGCTAAAATCATCCTACGGGGCCTAACTGCATATGCTAAAGCCTTCCTTTTTTTGAATGGTGTAGTTGCCCCTGCAACCTCCAAAAATATCAGGACTTACTTCCCCAATAACCTGCTAACTCACCCCTAAAATACATACTTATTCACTCTATTTTGTTCATTGGACTTATTTCTCATTTGAAATGCCCATTTTTGGGGGGCCAGAAATGTGCGTCTTTAAAAGGTGATTTCTACGATACCCCACTTTTGCGCGTCGGACCTCAACTTTTCCCGTAAACGCAGAAAAACTGTAATTTTCAGGAGAAACGAGACAGACATCCCCTCCCTCTGCCACCCACCCGCCCAACTGAAAGCCAGCCATTAGACATGCACAGATAGTTCTGAGGGTCTGTCTGTGATGTCATAAAGGGCCTGCTGATCAATGGGCAGCTTTCTGATTGGCTGCTGTATTTGATTGACAGATGGAAGCTGGCAGCTGATTGGCTGTCTAGCCTAAACTGCTTTACACACCTCCCTGATGGTACCACTGGCTAAGACTCCACCTCAGCTCATTGGGTAATGAAAAATTTAGAACAATTGATGGATGAAAGCAGGCAGGCCGGCCATTTTGTGACGCTGAGTGGACTTGTTTAATGCAATGCACCTTTGTATATTCACATGCATTCGCTTCATGCTGTAACCACTGTGCATAAAAATTTGGAAACATGGCATACAGTGTATCATTTGGTGTCTAAGTCATGTTTCCCTTATTTTCCCTTCCCAGATACAAGCCCGTTTGAGTGTTTGGGGCACTTTTTAGCTAAAATCATCCTACAGGGCCTAACTGCATATGCTAAAGCCTGCCTATTTTGAAGGGTGTAGTTGCCCCTGCAACCTCCAAAAATATCAGGATTTACTTCCCCAATAACCTGCTAACTCACCCCTGAAATACATACTTATTCACCCTATTTTGTTAATTGGACTCATTTCTCATTTGAAATGCCCATTTTTGGGGGGAAAGAAATGTGCGTCTTTAAAAGGTGATTTCTACGATACCCCACTTTTGCGCGTCGGACCTCAACTTTTCCCGTAAACGCAGAAAAACCGCAGTTTTCAGGAGAAACGAGACAGACATCCCCTCCCTCTGCCACCCACCCGCCCAACTGACAGTCAGCCATTAGACATGCACAGATAGTTCTGAGGGTCTGTCTGTGATGTCATAAAGGGCCTGCTGATCAATGGGCAGCTTTCTGATTGGCTGCTGTATTTGATTGACAGATGGAAGCTGGCAGCTGATTGGCTGTCTAGCCTAAAGTGCTTTACACACCTCCCTGATGGTACCACTGGCTAAGACTCCACCTCAGCTCATTGGGTAATGAAAAATTTAGAACAATTGATGGATGAAAGCAGGCAGGCCGGCCATTTTGGGACGCTCATTGGACTTGTTTAATGCAATGCACCTTTGTATTTTCACATGTATTCGCTTCATGCTGTAACCACTGTGCATAAAAATTTGGAAACATGGCATACAGTGTATCATTTGGTGTCTAAGTCATGTTTCCCATATTTTCCCTTCCCAGATACTAGCCCGTTTGAGTGTTTGGGGCAATTTTTAGCTAAAATCATCCTACAGGGCCTAACTGCATATGCTAAAGCCTGCCTATTTTGAATGGTGTAGTTGCCCCTGCAACCTCCAAAAATATCAGTATTTACTTCCCCAATAACCTGCTAACTCACCCCGGAAATACATACTTATTCGCCCTATTTTGTTAATTGGACTCATTTCTCATTTGTATTGCCCATTTTTGGGGGGCCAGAAATGTGCGTCTTTAAAAGTTGATTTCTACGATACCCCAGTTTTGCGCGTCGGACCTCAACTTTTCCCGTAATTGCAGAAAAACCGCAATTTTCAGGAGAAACGAGACAGACATCCCCTCCCTCTGCCACCCACCCGCCCAACTGAAAGCCAGCCATTAGACATGCACAGATAGTTCTGAGGGTCTGTCTGTGATGTCATAAAGGGCCTGCTGATCAATGGGCAGCTTTCTGATTGGCTACTGTATTTGATTGACAGATGGAAGCTGGCAGCTGATTGGCTGTTTAGCCTAAAGTGCGTTACACACCTCCCTGATGGTACCACTGGCTAAGACTTCACCTCAGCTCATTGGGTAATGAAAAATTTAGAACAATTGATGGATGAAAGCAGGCAGGCCGGCCATTTTGGGACCCTCATTGGACTTGTTTAATGCAATGCACCTTTGCATTTTCACATGCATTCGCTTCATGCTGTAACCACTGTGCATAAAAATTTGGAAACATGGGATACAGTGTATTATTTGGTGTCTAAGTCATATTTCCCATATTTTCCCTTCCCAGATACAAGCCCGTTTGAGTGTTTGGGGCACTTTTTAGCTAAAATAATCCTACAGGGCCTAACTGCATATGCTAAAGCCTGCCTATTTTGAATGGTGTAGTTGCCCCTGCAACCTCCAAAAATATCAGGATTTACTTCCCCAATAACCTGCTAACTCACCCCTGAAATACATACTTATTCACCCTATTTTGTTAATTGGACTGATTTCTCATTTGAAATGCCCATTTTAGGGGGGCCAGAAATGTGCGTCTTTAAAAGGTGATTTCTACGATACCCCACTTTTGCGCGTCGGACCTCAACTTTTCCCGTAATTGCAGAAAAACCGCAATTTTCAGGAGAAACGAGACAGACAACCCCTCCCTCTGCCACCCACCCGCCCAACTGAAAGCCAGCCATTAGACATGCACAGATAGTTCTGAGGGTCTGTCTGTGATGTAATAAAGGGCCTGCTGATCAATGGGCAGCTTTCTGATTGGCTACTGTATTTGATTGACAGATGGAAGCTGGCAGCTGATTGGCTGTTTAGCCTAAAGTGCTTTACACACCTCCCTGAAGGTACCACTGGCTAAGACTCCACCTCAGCTCATTGGGTAATGAAAAATTTTGAACAATTGATGGATGAAAGCAGGCAGGCTGGCCATTTTGGGACGCTCAGTTGACTTGTTTAATGCAATGCACCTTTGTATATTCACATGCATTCGCTTCATGCTGTAACCACTGTGCATAAAAATTTGGAAACATGGCATACAGTGTATCATTTGGTGTCTAAGTAATGTTTCCCTTATTTTCCCTTCCCAGATACAAGCCCGTTTGAGTGTTTGGGGCACTTTTTAGCTAAAATCATCCTACAGGGCCTAACTGCATATGCTAAAGCCTGCCTATTTTGAAGGGTGTAGTTGCCCCTGCAACCTCCAAAAATATCAGGATTTACTTCCCCAATAACCTGCTAACTCACCCCTGAAATACATACTTATTCACCCTATTTTGTTAATTGGACTCATTTCTCATTTGAATTGCCCATTTTTGGGGGGCCAGAAATGTGCGTCTTTAAAAGTTGATTTCTACGATACCCCAGTTTTGCGCGTCGGACCTCAACTTTTCCCGTAATTGCAGAAAAACCGCAATTTTCAGGAGAAACGAGACACACATCCCCTCCCTCTGCCACCCACCCGCCCAACTGAAAGCCAGCCATTAGACATGCACAGATAGTTCTGAGGGTCTGTCTGTGATGTCATAAAGGGCCTGCTGATCAATGGGCAGCTTTCTGATTGGCTACTGTGTTTGATTGACAGATGGAAGCTGGCAGCTGATTGGCTGTTTAGCCTAAAGTGCTTTACACACCTCCCTGATGGTACCACTGGCTAAGACTCCACCTCAGCAAATTGGGTAATGAAAAATTTAGAACAATTGATGGATGAAAGCAGGCAGGCCGGCCATTTTGGGACGCTCATTGGACTTGTTTAATGCAATGCACCTTTGTATTTTCACATGTATTCGCTTCATGCTGTAACCACTGTGCATAAAAATTTGGAAACATGGCATACAGTGTATCATTTGGTGTCTAAGTCATGTTTCCCATATTTTCCCTTCCCAGATACTAGCCCGTTTGAGTGTTTGGGGCACTTTTTATCTAAAATCATCCTACAGGGCCTAACTGCATATGCTAAAGCCTGCCTATTTTGAAGGGTGTAGTTGCCCCTGCAACCTCCAAAAATATCAGGATTTACTTCCCCAATAACCTGCTAACTCACCCCTGAAATACATACTTATTCACCCTATTTTGTTAATTGGACTCATTTCTCATTTGAAATGCCCATTTTTGGGGGGAAAGGAATGTTCGTCTTTAAAAGGTGATTTCTACGATACCCCACTTTTGCGCGTCGGACCTCAACTTTTCCCGTAAACGCAGAAAAACCGCAATTTTCAGGAGAAACGAGACAGACATCCCCTCCCTCTGCCACCCACCCGCCCAACTGACAGCCAGCCATTAGACATGCACAGATAGTTCTGAGGGTCTGTCTGTGATGTCATAAAGGGCCTGCTGATCAATGGGCAGCTTTCTGATTGGCTGCTGTATTTGATTGACAGATGGAAGCTGGCAGCTGATTGGCTGTCTAGCCTAAAGTGCTTTACACACCTCCCTGATGGTACCACTGGCTAAGACTCCACCTCAGCTCATTGGGTAATGAAAAATTTAGAACAATTGATGGATGAAAGCAGGCAGGCCGGCCATTTTGGGACGCTCATTGGACTTGTTTAATGCAAAGCACCTTTGTATTTTCACATGCATTCGCTTCATGCTGTAACCACTGTGCATAAAAATTTAGAAACATGGCATACAGTGTATTATTTGGTGTCTAAGTCATATTTCCCATATTTTCCCTTCCCAGATACAAGCCCGTTTGAGTGTTTGGGGCACTTTTTAGCTAAAATCATCCTACAGGGCCTAACTGCATATGCTAAAGCCTGCCTATTTTGAATGGTGTAGTTGCCCCTGCAACCTCCAAAAATATCAGTATTTACTTCCCCAATAACCTGCTAACTTACCCCTGAAATACATACTTATTCACACTATTTTGTTAATTGGACTCATTTCTCATTTGAATTGCCCATTTTTTGGGGGCCAGAAATGTGCGTCTTTAAAAGGTGATTTCTACGATACCCCACTTTTGCGCGTCGGACCTCAACTTTTCCCGTAAACGCAGAAAAACCGCAATTTTCAGGAGAAACGAGACAGACATCCCCTCCCTCTGCCACCCACCCGCCACACTGAAAGCCAGCCATTAGACATGCACAGATAGTTCTGAGGGTCTGTCTGTGATGTCATAAAGGGCCTGCTGATCAATGGGCAGCTTTCTGATTGGCTGCTGTATTTGATTGACAGATGGAAGCTGGCAGCTGATTGGCTGTCTAGCCTAAAGTGCTTTACACACCTCCCTGATGGTACCACTGGCTAAGATTCCACCTCAGCTCATTGGGTAATGAAAAATATAGAACAATTGATGGATGAAAGCAGGCAGGCCGGCCATTTTGGGACGCTCATTGGACTTGTTTAATGCAATGCACCTTTGTATTTTCACATGCATTCGCTTCATGCTGTAACCACTGTGCATAAAAATTTGGAAACATGGCATACAGTGTATCATTTGGTGTCTAAGTCATGTTTCCCATATTTTCCCTTCCCAGATACAAGCCCGTTTGAGTGTTTGGGGCACTTTTTAGCTAAAATCATCCTAAGGGGCCTAACTGCTTATGCTAAAGCCTTCCTTTTTTTGAATGGTGTAGTTGCCCCTGCAACCTCCAAAAATATCAGGACTTACTTCCCCAATAACCTGCTAACTCACCCCTAAAATACATACTTATTCACGCTATTTTGTTCATTGGACTTATTTCTCATTTGAAATGCCCATTTTTGGGGGGCCATAAATGTGCGTCTTTAAAAGGTGATTTCTACGATACCCCACTTTTGCGCGTCGGACCTCAACTTTTCCCGTAAACGCAGAACAACCGCAATTTTCAGGAGAAACGAGACAGACATCCCCTCCCTCTGCCACCCACCCGCCCAACGGACAGCCAGCCATTAGACATGCACAGATAGTTCTGAGGGTCTGTCTGTGATGTCATAAAGGGCCTGCTGATCAATGGGCAGCTTTCTGATTGGCTGCTGTATTTGATTGACAGATGGAAGCTGGCAGCTGATTGGCTGTCTAGCCTAAAGTGCTTTACACACCTCCCTGATGGTACCACTGGCTAAGACTCCACCTCAGCTCATTGGGTAATGAAAAATTTAGAACAATTGATGGATGAAAGCAGGCAGGCCGGCCATTTTGGGACGCTCAGTGGACTTGTTTAATGCAATGCACCTTTGTATATTCACATGCATTCGCTTCATGCTGTAACCACTGTGCATAAAAATTTGGAAACATGGCATACAGTGTATCATTTGGTGTCTAAGTCATGTTTCCCATATTTTCCCTTCCCAGATACAAGCCCGTTTGAGTGTTTGGGGCACTTTTTAGCTAAAATCATCCTACGGGGCCTAACTGCATATGCTAAAGCCTGCCTATTTTGAATGGTGTAGTGGCCCCTGCAACCTCCAAAAATATCAGGACTTACTTCCCCAATAACCTGCTAACTCACCCCTGAAATACATACTTATTCACCCTATTTTGTTCATTGGACTCATTTCTCATTTGAAATGCCCATTTTTGGGGGGCCAGAAATGTGCGTCTTTAAAAGGTGATTTCTACGATACCCCACTTTTGCGCGTCGGACCTCAACTTTTCCCGTAAACGCAGAAAAACCGCAATTTTCAGGAGAAACGAGACAGACATCCCCTCCCTCTGCCACCCACCCGCCCAACTGACAGCCAGCCGTTAGACATGCACAGATAGTTCTGAGGGTCTGTCTGTGATGTCATAAAGGGCCTGCTGATCAATGGGCAGCTTTCTGATTGGCTGCTGTATTTGATTGACAGATGGAAGCTGGCAGCTGATTGGCTGTCTAGCCTAAAGTGCTTTACACACCTCCCTGATGGTACCACTGGCTAAGATTCCACCTCAGCTCATTGGGTAATGAAAAATATAGAACAATTGATGGATGAAAGCAGGCAGGCCGGCCATTTTGGGACGCTCATTGGACTTGTTTAATGCAATGCACCTTTGTATTTTCACATGCATTGGCTTCATGCTGTAACCACTGTGCATAAAAATTTGGAAACATGGCATACAGTGAATCATTTGGTGTCTAAGTCATGTTTCCCATATTTTCCCTTCCCAGATACAAGCCCGTTTGAGTGTTTGGGGCACTTTTTAGCTAAAATCATCCTACGGGGCCTAACTGCATATGCTAAAGCCTTCCTTTTTTTGAATGGTGTAGTTGCCCCTGCAACCTCCAAAAATATCAGGACTTACTTCCCCAATAACCTGCTAACTCACCCCTAAAATACATACTTATTCACTCTATTTTGTTCATTGGACTTATTTCTCATTTGAAATGCCCATTTTTGGGGGGCCAGAAATGTGCGTCTTTAAAAGGTGATTTCTACGATACCCCACTTTTGCGCGTCGGACCTCAACTTTTCCCGTAAACGCAGAAAAACTGTAATTTTCAGGAGAAACGAGACAGACATCCCCTCCCTCTGCCACCCACCCGCCCAACTGAAAGCCAGCCATTAGACATGCACAGATAGTTCTGAGGGTCTGTCTGTGATGTCATAAAGGGCCTGCTGATCAATGGGCAGCTTTCTGATTGGCTGCTGTATTTGATTGACAGATGGAAGCTGGCAGCTGATTGGCTGTCTAGCCTAAACTGCTTTACACACCTCCCTGATGGTACCACTGGCTAAGACTCCACCTCAGCTCATTGGGTAATGAAAAATTTAGAACAATTGATGGATGAAAGCAGGCAGGCCGGCCATTTTGGGACGCTCATTGGACTTGTTTAATGCAATGCACCTTTGTATTTTCACATGTATTCGCTTCATGCTGTAACCACTGTGCATAAAAATTTGGAAACATGGCATACAGTGTATCATTTGGTGTCTAAGTCATGTTTCCCATATTTTCCCTTCCCAGATACTAGCCCGTTTGAGTGTTTGGGGCACTTTTTATCTAAAATCATCCTACAGGGCCTAACTGCATATGCTAAAGCCTGCCTATTTTGAATGGTGTAGTTGCCCCTGCAACCTCCAAAAATATCAGTATTTACTTCCCCAATAACCTGCTAACTCACCCCTGAAATACATACTTATTCACCCTATTTTGTTAATTGGACTCATTTCTCATTTGAATTGCCCATTTTTGGGGGGCCAGAAATGTGCGTCTTTAAAAGTTGATTTCTACGATACCCCAGTTTTGCGCGTCGGACCTCAACTTTTCCCGTAATTGCAGAAAAACCGCAATTTTCAGGAGAAACGAGACAGACATCCCCTCCCTCTGCCACCCACCCGCCCAACTGAAAGCCAGCCATTAGACATGCACAGATAGTTCTGAGGGTCTGTCTGTGATGTCATAAAGGGCCTGCTGATCAATGGGCAGCTTTCTGATTGGCTACTGTATTTGATTGACAGATGGAAGCTGGCAGCTGATTGGCTGTTTAGCCTAAAGTGCTTTACACACCTCCCTGATGGTACCATTGGCTAAGACTCCACCTCAGCTCATTGGGTAATGAAAAATTTAGAACAATTGATGGATGAAAGCAGGCAGGCCGGCCATTTTGGGACGCTCATTGGACTTGTTTAATGCAATGCACCTTTGTATTTTCACATGCATTCGCTTCATGCTGTAACCACTGTGCATAAAAATTTAGAAACATGGCATACAGTGTATTATTTGGTGTCTAAGTCATATTTCCCATATTTTCCCTTCCCAGATACAAGCCCGTTTGAGTGTTTGGGGCACTTTTTAGCTAAAATCATCCTACAGGGCCTAACTGCATATGCTAAAGCCTGCCTATTTTGAATGGTGTAGTTGCCCCTGCAACCTCCAAAAATATCAGTATTTACTTCCCCAATAACCTGCTAACTTACCCCTGAAATACATACTTATTCACACTATTTTGTTAATTGGACTCATTTCTCATTTGAATTGCCCATTTTTTGGGGGCCAGAAATGTGCGTCTTTAAAAGGTGATTTCTACGATACCCCACTTTTGCGCGTCGGACCTCAACTTTTCCCGTAAACGCAGAAAAACCGCAATTTTCAGGAGAAACGAGACAGACATCCCCTCCCTCTGCCACCCACCCGCCCAACTGAAAGCCAGCCATTAGACATGCACAGATAGTTCTGAGGGTCTGTCTGTGATGTCATAAAGGGCCTGCTGATCAATGGGCAGCTTTCTGATTGGCTGCTGTATTTGATTGACAGATGGAAGCTGGCAGCTGATTGGCTGTCTAGCCTAAAGTGCTTTACACACCTCCCTGATGGTACCACTGGCTAAGATTCCACCTCAGCTCATTGGGTAATGAAAAATATAGAACAATTGATGGATGAAAGCAGGCAGGCCGGCCATTTTGGGACGCTCATTGGACTTGTTTAATGCAATGCACCTTTGTATTTTCACATGCATTCGCTTCATGCTGTAACCACTGTGCATAAAAATTTGGAAACATGGCATACAGTGTATCATTTGGTGTCTAAGTCATGTTTCCCATATTTTCCCTTCCCAGATACAAGCCCGTTTGAGTGTTTGGGGCACTTTTTAGCTAAAATCATCCTAAGGGGCCTAACTGCTTATGCTAAAGCCTTCCTTTTTTTGAATGGTGTAGTTGCCCCTGCAACCTCCAAAAATATCAGGACTTACTTCCCCAATAACCTGCTAACTCACCCCTAAAATACATACTTATTCACGCTATTTTGTTCATTGGACTTATTTCTCATTTGAAATGCCCATTTTTGGGGGGCCATAAATGTGCGTCTTTAAAAGGTGATTTCTACGATACCCCACTTTTGCGCGTCGGACCTCAACTTTTCCCGTAAACGCAGAACAACCGCAATTTTCAGGAGAAACGAGACAGACATCCCCTCCCTCTGCCACCCACCCGCCCAACGGACAGCCAGCCATTAGACATGCACAGATAGTTCTGAGGGTCTGTCTGTGATGTCATAAAGGGCCTGCTGATCAATGGGCAGCTTTCTGATTGGCTGCTGTATTTGATTGACAGATGGAAGCTGGCAGCTGATTGGCTGTCTAGCCTAAAGTGCTTTACACACCTCCCTGATGGTACCACTGGCTAAGACTCCACCTCAGCTCATTGGGTAATGAAAAATTTAGAACAATTGATGGATGAAAGCAGGCAGGCCGGCCATTTTGGGACGCTCAGTGGACTTGTTTAATGCAATGCACCTTTGTATATTCACATGCATTCGCTTCATGCTGTAACCACTGTGCATAAAAATTTGGAAACATGGCATACAGTGTATCATTTGGTGTCTAAGTCATGTTTCCCATATTTTCCCTTCCCAGATACAAGCCCGTTTGAGTGTTTGGGGCACTTTTTAGCTAAAATCATCCTACGGGGCCTAACTGCATATGCTAAAGCCTGCCTATTTTGAATGGTGTAGTGGCCCCTGCAACCTCCAAAAATATCAGGACTTACTTCCCCAATAACCTGCTAACTCACCCCTGAAATACATACTTATTCACCCTATTTTGTTCATTGGACTCATTTCTCATTTGAAATGCCCATTTTTGGGGGGCCAGAAATGTGCGTCTTTAAAAGGTGATTTCTACGATACCCCACTTTTGCGCGTCGGACCTCAACTTTTCCCGTAAACGCAGAAAAACCGCAATTTTCAGGAGAAACGAGACAGACATCCCCTCCCTCTGCCACCCACCCGCCCAACTGACAGCCAGCCGTTAGACATGCACAGATAGTTCTGAGGGTCTGTCTGTGATGTCATAAAGGGCCTGCTGATCAATGGGCAGCTTTCTGATTGGCTGCTGTATTTGATTGACAGATGGAAGCTGGCAGCTGATTGGCTGTCTAGCCTAAAGTGCTTTACACACCTCCCTGATGGTACCACTGGCTAAGATTCCACCTCAGCTCATTGGGTAATGAAAAATATAGAACAATTGATGGATGAAAGCAGGCAGGCCGGCCATTTTGGGACGCTCATTGGACTTGTTTAATGCAATGCACCTTTGTATTTTCACATGCATTGGCTTCATGCTGTAACCACTGTGCATAAAAATTTGGAAACATGGCATACAGTGAATCATTTGGTGTCTAAGTCATGTTTCCCATATTTTCCCTTCCCAGATACAAGCCCGTTTGAGTGTTTGGGGCACTTTTTAGCTAAAATCATCCTACGGGGCCTAACTGCATATGCTAAAGCCTTCCTTTTTTTGAATGGTGTAGTTGCCCCTGCAACCTCCAAAAATATCAGGACTTACTTCCCCAATAACCTGCTAACTCACCCCTAAAATACATACTTATTCACTCTATTTTGTTCATTGGACTTATTTCTCATTTGAAATGCCCATTTTTGGGGGGCCAGAAATGTGCGTCTTTAAAAGGTGATTTCTACGATACCCCACTTTTGCGCGTCGGACCTCAACTTTTCCCGTAAACGCAGAAAAACTGTAATTTTCAGGAGAAACGAGACAGACATCCCCTCCCTCTGCCACCCACCCGCCCAACTGAAAGCCAGCCATTAGACATGCACAGATAGTTCTGAGGGTCTGTCTGTGATGTCATAAAGGGCCTGCTGATCAATGGGCAGCTTTCTGATTGGCTGCTGTATTTGATTGACAGATGGAAGCTGGCAGCTGATTGGCTGTCTAGCCTAAACTGCTTTACACACCTCCCTGATGGTACCACTGGCTAAGACTCCACCTCAGCTCATTGGGTAATGAAAAATTTAGAACAATTGATGGATGAAAGCAGGCAGGCCGGCCATTTTGGGACGCTCATTGGACTTGTTTAATGCAATGCACCTTTGTATTTTCACATGTATTCGCTTCATGCTGTAACCACTGTGCATAAAAATTTGGAAACATGGCATACAGTGTATCATTTGGTGTCTAAGTCATGTTTCCCATATTTTCCCTTCCCAGATACTAGCCCGTTTGAGTGTTTGGGGCACTTTTTATCTAAAATCATCCTACAGGGCCTAACTGCATATGCTAAAGCCTGCCTATTTTGAATGGTGTAGTTGCCCCTGCAACCTCCAAAAATATCAGTATTTACTTCCCCAATAACCTGCTAACTCACCCCTGAAATACATACTTATTCACCCTATTTTGTTAATTGGACTCATTTCTCATTTGAATTGCCCATTTTTGGGGGGCCAGAAATGTGCGTCTTTAAAAGTTGATTTCTACGATACCCCAGTTTTGCGCGTCGGACCTCAACTTTTCCCGTAATTGCAGAAAAACCGCAATTTTCAGGAGAAACGAGACAGACATCCCCTCCCTCTGCCACCCACCCGCCCAACTGAAAGCCAGCCATTAGACATGCACAGATAGTTCTGAGGGTCTGTCTGTGATGTCATAAAGGGCCTGCTGATCAATGGGCAGCTTTCTGATTGGCTACTGTATTTGATTGACAGATGGAAGCTGGCAGCTGATTGGCTGTTTAGCCTAAAGTGCTTTACACACCTCCCTGATGGTACCATTGGCTAAGACTCCACCTCAGCTCATTGGGTAATGAAAAATTTAGAACAATTGATGGATGAAAGCAGGCAGGCCGGCCATTTTGGGACGCTCATTGGACTTGTTTAATGCAATGCACCTTTGTATTTTCACATGCATTCGCTTCATGCTGTAACCACTGTGCATAAAAATTTAGAAACATGGCATACAGTGTATTATTTGGTGTCTAAGTCATATTTCCCATATTTTCCCTTCCCAGATACAAGCCCGTTTGAGTGTTTGGGGCACTTTTTAGCTAAAATCATCCTACAGGGCCTAACTGCATATGCTAAAGCCTGCCTATTTTGAATGGTGTAGTTGCCCCTGCAACCTCCAAAAATATCAGTATTTACTTCCCCAATAACCTGCTAACTTACCCCTGAAATACATACTTATTCACACTATTTTGTTAATTGGACTCATTTCTCATTTGAATTGCCCATTTTTTGGGGGCCAGAAATGTGCGTCTTTAAAAGGTGATTTCTACGATACCCCACTTTTGCGCGTCGGACCTCAACTTTTCCCGTAAACGCAGAAAAACCGCAATTTTCAGGAGAAACGAGACAGACATCCCCTCCCTCTGCCACCCACCCGCCCAACTGAAAGCCAGCCATTAGACATGCACAGATAGTTCTGAGGGTCTGTCTGTGATGTCATAAAGGGCCTGCTGATCAATGGGCAGCTTTCTGATTGGCTGCTGTATTTGATTGACAGATGGAAGCTGGCAGCTGATTGGCTGTCTAGCCTAAAGTGCTTTACACACCTCCCTGATGGTACCACTGGCTAAGATTCCACCTCAGCTCATTGGGTAATGAAAAATATAGAACAATTGATGGATGAAAGCAGGCAGGCCGGCCATTTTGGGACGCTCATTGGACTTGTTTAATGCAATGCACCTTTGTATTTTCACATGCATTCGCTTCATGCTGTAACCACTGTGCATAAAAATTTGGAAACATGGCATACAGTGTATCATTTGGTGTCTAAGTCATGTTTCCCATATTTTCCCTTCCCAGATACAAGCCCGTTTGAGTGTTTGGGGCACTTTTTAGCTAAAATCATCCTAAGGGGCCTAACTGCATATGCTAAAGCCTTCCTTTTTTTGAATGGTGTAGTTGCCCCTGCAACCTCCAAAAATATCAGGACTTACTTCCCCAATAACCTGCTAACTCACCCCTAAAATACATACTTATTCACGCTATTTTGTTCATTGGACTTATTTCTCATTTGAAATGCCCATTTTTTGGGGGCCATAAATGTGCGTCTTTAAAAGGTGATTTCTACGATACCCCACTTTTGCGCGTCGGACCTCAACTTTTCCCGTAAACGCAGAAAAACTGTAATTTTCAGGAGAAACGAGACAGACATCCCCTCCCTCTGCCACCCACCCGCCCAACTGAAAGCCAGCCATTAGACATGCACAGATAGTTCTGAGGGTCTGTCTGTGATGTCATAAAGGGCCTGCTGATCAATGGGCAGCTTTCTGATTGGCTGCTGTATTTGATTGACAGATGGAAGCTGGCAGCTGATTGGCTGTCTAGCCTAAACTGCTTTACACACCTCCCTGATGGTACCACTGGCTAAGACTCCACCTCAGCTCATTGGGTAATGAAAAATTTAGAACAATTGATGGATGAAAGCAGGCAGGCCGGCCATTTTGGGACGCTCATTGGACTTGTTTAATGCAATGCACCTTTGTATTTTCACATGTATTCGCTTCATGCTGTAACCACTGTGCATAAAAATTTGGAAACATGGCATACAGTGTATCATTTGGTGTCTAAGTCATGTTTCCCATATTTTCCCTTCCCAGATACTAGCCCGTTTGAGTGTTTGGGGCACTTTTTATCTAAAATCATCCTACAGGGCCTAACTGCATATGCTAAAGCCTGCCTATTTTGAATGGTGTAGTTGCCCCTGCAACCTCCAAAAATATCAGTATTTACTTCCCCAATAACCTGCTAACTCACCCCTGAAATACATACTTATTCACCCTATTTTGTTAATTGGACTCATTTCTCATTTGAATTGCCCATTTTTGGGGGGCCAGAAATGTGCGTCTTTAAAAGTTGATTTCTACGATACCCCAGTTTTGCGCGTCGGACCCCAACTTTTCCCGTAATTGCAGAAAAACCGCAATTTTCAGGAGAAACGAGACAGACATCCCCTCCCTCTGCCACCCACCCGCCCAACTGAAAGCCAGCCATTAGACATGCACAGATAGTTCTGAGGGTCTGTCTGTGATGTCATAAAGGGCCTGCTGATCAATGGGCAGCTTTCTGATTGGCTGCTGTATTTGATTGACAGATGGAAGCTGGCAGCTGATTGGCTGTCTAGCCTAAACTGCTTTACACACCTCCCTGATGGTACCACTGGCTAAGACTCCACCTCAGCTCATTGGGTAATGAAAAATTTAGAACAATTGATGGATGAAAGCAGGCAGGCCGGCCATTTTGGGACGCTCATTGGACTTGTTTAATGCAATGCACCTTTGTATTTTCACATGTATTCGCTTCATGCTGTAACCACTGTGCATAAAAATTTGGAAACATGGCATACAGTGTATCATTTGGTGTCTAAGTCATGTTTCCCATATTTTCCCTTCCCAGATACTAGCCCGTTTGAGTGTTTGGGGCACTTTTTATCTAAAATCATCCTACAGGGCCTAACTGCATATGCTAAAGCCTGCCTATTTTGAATGGTGTAGTTGCCCCTGCAACCTCCAAAAATATCAGTATTTACTTCCCCAATAACCTGCTAACTCACCCCTGAAATACATACTTATTCACCCTATTTTGTTAATTGGACTCATTTCTCATTTGAATTGCCCATTTTTGGGGGGCCAGAAATGTGCGTCTTTAAAAGTTGATTTCTACGATACCCCAGTTTTGCGCGTCGGACCTCAACTTTTCCCGTAATTGCAGAAAAACCGCAATTTTCAGGAGAAACGAGACAGACATCCCCTCCCTCTGCCACCCACCCGCCCAACTGAAAGCCAGCCATTAGACATGCACAGATAGTTCTGAGGGTCTGTCTGTGATGTCATAAAGGGCCTGCTGATCAATGGGCAGCTTTCTGATTGGCTACTGTATTTGATTGACAGATGGAAGCTGGCAGCTGATTGGCTGTTTAGCCTAAAGTGCTTTACACACCTCCCTGATGGTACCATTGGCTAAGACTCCACCTCAGCTCATTGGGTAATGAAAAATTTAGAACAATTGATGGATGAAAGCAGGCAGGCCGGCCATTTTGGGACGCTCATTGGACTTGTTTAATGCAATGCACCTTTGTATTTTCACATGCATTCGCTTCATGCTGTAACCACTGTGCATAAAAATTTAGAAACATGGCATACAGTGTATTATTTGGTGTCTAAGTCATATTTCCCATATTTTCCCTTCCCAGATACAAGCCCGTTTGAGTGTTTGGGGCACTTTTTAGCTAAAATCATCCTACAGGGCCTAACTGCATATGCTAAAGCCTGCCTATTTTGAATGGTGTAGTTGCCCCTGCAACCTCCAAAAATATCAGTATTTACTTCCCCAATAACCTGCTAACTTACCCCTGAAATACATACTTATTCACACTATTTTGTTAATTGGACTCATTTCTCATTTGAATTGCCCATTTTTTGGGGGCCAGAAATGTGCGTCTTTAAAAGGTGATTTCTACGATACCCCACTTTTGCGCGTCGGACCTCAACTTTTCCCGTAAACGCAGAAAAACCGCAATTTTCAGGAGAAACGAGACAGACATCCCCTCCCTCTGCCACCCACCCGCCCAACTGAAAGCCAGCCATTAGACATGCACAGATAGTTCTGAGGGTCTGTCTGTGATGTCATAAAGGGCCTGCTGATCAATGGGCAGCTTTCTGATTGGCTGCTGTATTTGATTGACAGATGGAAGCTGGCAGCTGATTGGCTGTCTAGCCTAAAGTGCTTTACACACCTCCCTGATGGTACCACTGGCTAAGATTCCACCTCAGCTCATTGGGTAATGAAAAATATAGAACAATTGATGGATGAAAGCAGGCAGGCCGGCCATTTTGGGACGCTCATTGGACTTGTTTAATGCAATGCACCTTTGTATTTTCACATGCATTCGCTTCATGCTGTAACCACTGTGCATAAAAATTTGGAAACATGGCATACAGTGTATCATTTGGTGTCTAAGTCATGTTTCCCATATTTTCCCTTCCCAGATACAAGCCCGTTTGAGTGTTTGGGGCACTTTTTAGCTAAAATCATCCTAAGGGGCCTAACTGCATATGCTAAAGCCTTCCTTTTTTTGAATGGTGTAGTTGCCCCTGCAACCTCCAAAAATATCAGGACTTACTTCCCCAATAACCTGCTAACTCACCCCTAAAATACATACTTATTCACGCTATTTTGTTCATTGGACTTATCTCTCATTTGAAATGCCCATTTTTTGGGGGCCATAAATGTGCGTCTTTAAAAGGTGATTTCTACGATACCCCACTTTTGCGCGTCGGACCTCAACTTTTCCCGTAAACGCAGAACAACCGCAATTTTCAGGAGAAACGAGACAGACATCCCCTCCCTCTGCCACCCACCCGCCCAACTGACAGCCAGCCATTAGACATGCACAGATAGTTCTGAGGGTCTGTCTGTGATGTCATAAAGGGCCTGCTGATCAATGGGCAGCTTTCTGATTGGCTGCTGTATTTGATTGACAGATGGAAGCTGGCAGCTGATTGGCTGTCTAGCCTAAAGTGCTTTACACACCTCCCTGATGGTACCACTGGCTAAGACTCCACCTCAGCTCATTGGGTAATGAAAAATTTAGAACAATTGATGGATGAAAGCAGGCAGGCCGGCCATTTTGGGACGCTCAGTGGACTTGTTTAATGCAATGCACCTTTGTATATTCACATGCATTCGCTTCATGCTGTAACCACTGTGCATAAAAATTTGGAAACATGGCATACAGTGTATCATTTGGTGTCTAAGTCATGTTTCCCATATTTTCCCTTCCCAGATACAAGCCCGTTTGAGTGTTTGGGGCACTTTTTAGCTAAAATCATCCTACGGGGCCTAACTGCATATGCTAAAGCCTGCCTATTTTGAATGGTGTAGTGGCCCCTGCAACCTCCAAAAATATCAGGACTTACTTCCCCAATAACCTGCTAACTCACCCCTGAAATACATACTTATTCACCCTATTTTGTTCATTGGACTCATTTCTCATTTGAAATGCCCATTTTTGGGGGGCCAGAAATGTGCGTCTTTAAAAGGTGATTTCTACGATACCCCACTTTTGCGCGTCGGACCTCAACTTTTCCCGTAAACGCAGAAAAACCGCAATTTTCAGGAGAAACGAGACAGACATCCCCTCCCTCTGCCACCCACCCGCCCAACTGACAGCCAGCCGTTAGACATGCACAGATAGTTCTGAGGGTCTGTCTGTGATGTCATAAAGGGCCTGCTGATCAATGGGCAGCTTTCTGATTGGCTGCTGTATTTGATTGACAGATGGAAGCTGGCAGCTGATTGGCTGTCTAGCCTAAAGTGCTTTACACACCTCCCTGATGGTACCACTGGCTAAGATTCCACCTCAGCTCATTGGGTAATGAAAAATATAGAACAATTGATGGATGAAAGCAGGCAGGCAGGCCATTTTGGGACGCTCATTGGACTTGTTTAATGCAATGCACCTTTGTATTTTCACATGCATTCGCTTCATGCTGTAACCACTGTGCATAAAAATTTGGAAACATGGCATACAGTGAATCATTTGGTGTCTAAGTCATGTTTCCCATATTTTCCCTTCCCAGATACAAGCCCGTTTGAGTGTTTGGGGCACTTTTTAGCTAAAATCATCCTACGGGGCCTAACTGCATATGCTAAAGCCTTCCTTTTTTTGAATGGTGTAGTTGCCCCTGCAACCTCCAAAAATATCAGGACTTACTTCCCCAATAACCTGCTAACTCACCCCTAAAATACATACTTATTCACTCTATTTTGTTCATTGGACTTATTTCTCATTTGAAATGCCCATTTTTGGGGGGCCATAAATGTGCGTCTTTAAAAGGTGATTTCTACGATACCCCACTTTTGCGCGTCGGACCTCAACTTTTCCCGTAAACGCAGAAAAACTGCAATTTTCAGGAGAAACGAGACAGACATCCCCTCCCTCTGCCACCCACCCGCCCAACTGAAAGCCAGCCATTAGACATGCACAGATAGTTCTGAGGGTCTGTCTGTGATGTCATAAAGGGCCTGCTGATCAATGGGCAGCTTTCTGATTGGCTGCTATATTTGATTGACAGATGGAAGCTGGCAGCTGATTGGCTGTCTAGCCTAAACTGCTTTACACACCTCCCTGATGGTACCACTGGCTAAGACTCCACCTCAGCTCATTGGGTAATGAAAAATTTAGAACAATTGATGGATGAAAGCAGGCAGGCCGGCCATTTTGGGACGCTCATTGGACTTGTTTAATGCAATGCACCTTTGTATTTTCACATGTATTCGCTTCATGCTGTAACCACTGTGCATAAAAATTTGGAAACATGGCATACAGTGTATCATTTGGTGTCTAAGTCATGTTTCCCATATTTTCCCTTCCCAGATACTAGCCCGTTTGAGTGTTTGGGGCATTTTTTATCTAAAATCATCCTACAGGGCCTAACTGCATATGCTAAAGCCTGCCTATTTTGAATGGTGTAGTTGCCCCTGCAACCTCCAAAAATATCAGTATTTACTTCCCCAATAACCTGCTAACTCACCCCTGAAATACATACTTATTCACCCTATTTTGTTAATTGTACTCATTTCTCATTTGAATTGCCCATTTTTGGGGGGCCAGTAATGTGCGTCTTTAAAAGTTGATTTCTACGATACCCCAGTTTTGCGCGTCGGACCTCAACTTTTCCCGTAATTGCAGAAAAACCGCAATTTTCAGGAGAAACGAGACAGACATCCCCTCCCTCTGCCATCCACCCGCCCAACTGAAAGCCAGCCATTAGACATGCACAGATAGTTCTGAGGGTCTGTCTGTGATGTCATAAAGGGCCTGCTGATCAATGGGCAGCTTTCTGATTGGCTACTGTATTTGATTGACAGATGGAAGCTGGCAGCTGATTGGCTGTTTAGCCTAAAGTGCTTTACACACCTCCCTGATGGTACCATTGGCTAAGACTCCACCTCAGCTCATTGGGTAATGAAAAATTTAGAACAATTGATGGATGAAAGCAGGCAGGCCGGCCATTTTGGGACGCTCATTGGACTTGTTTAATGCAATGCACCTTTGTATTTTCACATGCATTCGCTTCATGCTGTAACCACTGTGCATAAAAATTTGGAAACATGGCATACAGTGTATTATTTGGTGTCTAAGTCATATTTCCCATATTTTCCCTTCCCAGATACAAGCCCGTTTGAGTGTTTGGGGCACTTTTTAGCTAAAATCATCCTACAGGGCCTAACTGCATATGCTAAAGCCTGCCTATTTTGAATGGTGTAGTTGCCCCTGCAACCTCCAAAAATATCAGTATTTACTTCCCCAATAACCTGCTAACTCACCCCTGAAATACATACTTATTCACACTATTTTGTTAATTGGACTCATTTCTCATTTGAATTGCCCATTTTTTGGGGGCCAGAAATGTGCGTCTTTAAAAGGTGATTTCTACGATACCCCACTTTTGCGCGTCGGACCTCAACTTTTCCCGTAAACGCAGAAAAAACGCAATTTTCAGGAGAAACGAGACAGACATCCCCTCCCTCTGCCACCCACCCGCCCAACTGAAAGCCAGCCATTAGACATGCACAGATAGTTCTGAGGGTCTGTCTGTGATGTCATAAAGGGCCTGCTGATCAATGGGCAGCTTTCTGATTGGCTGCTGTATTTGATTGACAGATGGAAGCTGGCAGCTGATTGGCTGTCTAGCCTAAAGTGCTTTACACACCTCCCTGATGGTACCACTGGCTAAGATTCCACCTCAGCTCATTGGGTAATGAAAAATATAGAACAATTGATGGATGAAAGCAGGCAGGCCGGCCATTTTGGGACGCTCATTGGACTTGTTTAATGCAATGCACCTTTGTATTTTCACATGCATTCGCTTCATGCTGTAACCACTGTGCATAAAAATTTGGAAACATGGCATACAGTGTATCATTTGGTGTCTAAGTCATGTTTCCCATATTTTCCCTTCCCAGATACAAGCCCGTTTGAGTGTTTGGGGCACTTTTTAGCTAAAATCATCCTAAGGGGCCTAACTGCATATGCTAAAGCCTTCCTTTTTTCGAATGGTGTAGTTGCCCCTGCAACCTCCAAAAATATCAGGACTTACTTCCCCAATAACCTGCTAACTCACCCCTAAAATACATACTTATTCACGCTATTTTGTTCATTGGACTTATTTCTCATTTGAAATGCCCATTTTTGGGGGGCCATAAATGTGCGTCTTTAAAAGGTGATTTCTACGATACCCCACTTTTGCGCGTCGGACCTCAACTTTTCCCGTAAACGCAGAAAAACCGCAATTTTCAGGAGAAACGAGACAGACATCCCCTCCCTCTGCCACCCACCCGCCCAACTGAAAGCCAGCCATTAGACGTGCACAGATAGTTCTGAGGGTCTGTCTGTGATGTCATAAAGGGCCTGCTGATCAATGGGCAGCTTTCTGATTGGCTGCTGTATTTGATTGACAGATGGAAGCTGGCAGCTGATTGGCTGTCTAGCCTAAAGTTCTTTACACACCTCCCTGATGGTACCACTGGCTAAGACTCCACCTCAGCTCATTGGGTAATGAAAAATTTAGAACAATTGATGGATGAAAGCAGGCAGGCCGGCCATTTTGGGACACTCAGTGGACTTGTTTAATGCAATGCACCTTTGTATATTCACATGCATTCGCTTCATGCTGTAACCACTGTGCATAAAAATTTGGAAACATGGCATACAGTGTATCATTTGGTGTCTAAGTCATGTTTCCCATATTTTCCCTTCCCAGATACAAGCCCGTTTGAGTGTTTGGGGCACTTTTTAGCTAAAATCATCCTACGGGGCCTAACTGCATATGCTAAAGCCTGCCTATTTTGAATGGTGTAGTGGCCCCTGCAACCTCCAAAAATATCAGGACTTACTTCCCCAAAAACCTGCTAACTCACCCCTGAAATACATACTTATTCACCCTATTTTGTTCATTGGACTCATTTCTCATTAGAAATGCCCATTTTTGGGGGGCCAGAAATGTGCGTCTTTAAAAGGTGATTTCTACGATACCCCACTTTTGCGCGTCGGACCTCAACTTTTCCCGTAAACGCAGAAAAACCGCAATTTTCAGGAGAAACGAGACAGACATCCCCTCCCTCTGCCACCCACCCGCCCAACTGACAGCCAGCCGTTAGACATGCACAGATAGTTCTGAGGGTCTGTCTGTGATGTCATAAAGGGCCTGCTGATCAATGGGCAGCTTTCTGATTGGCTGCTGTATTTGATTGACAGATGGAAGCTGGCAACTGATTGGCTGTCTAGCCTAAAGTGCTTTACACACCTCCCTGATGGTACCACTGGCTAAGATTCCACCTCAGCTCATTGGGTAATGAAAAATATAGAACAATTGATGGATGAAAGCAGGCAGGCCGGCCATTTTGGGACGCTCATTGGACTTGTTTAATGCAATGCACCTTTGTATTTTCACATGCATTCGCTTCATGCTGTAACCACTGTGCATAAAAATTTGGAAACATGGCATACAGTGAATCATTTGGTGTCTAAGTCATGTTTCCCATATTTTCCCTTCCCAGATACAAGCCCGTTTGAGTGTTTGGGGCACTTTTTAGCTAAAATCATCCTACGGGGCCTAACTGCATATGCTAAAGCCTTCCTTTTTTTGAATGGTGTAGTTGCCCCTGCAACCTCCAAAAATATCAGGACTTACTTCCCCAATAACCTGCTAACTCACCCCTAAAATACATACTTATTCACTCTATTTTGTTCATTGGACTTATTTCTCATTTGAAATGCCCATTTTTGGGGGGCAATAAATGTGCGTCTTTAAAAGGTGATTTCTACGATACCCCACTTTTGCGCGTCGGACCTCAACTTTTCCCGTAAACGCAGAAAAACCGCAATTTTCAGGAGAAACGAGACAGACATCCCCTCCCTCTGCCACCCACCCGCCCAACTGAAAGCCAGCCATTAGACATGCACAGATAGTTCTGAGGGTCTGTCTGTGATGTCATAAAGGGCCTGCTGATCAATGGACAGCTTTCTGATTGGCTGCTGTATTTGATTGACAGATGGAAGCTGGCAGCTGATTGGCTGTCTAGCCTAAACTGCTTTACACACCTCCCTGATGGTACCACTGGCTAAGACTCCACCTCAGCTCATTAGGTAATGAAAAATTTAGAACAATTGATGGATGAAAGCAGGCAGGCCGGCCATTTTGGGACGCTCATTGGACTTGTTTAATGAAATGCACCTTTGTATTTTCACATGCATTCGCTTTATGCTGTAACCACTGTGCATAAAAATTTGGAAACATGGCATACAGTGTATCATTTGGTGTCTAAGTCATGTTTCCCATATTTTCCCTTCCCAGATACAAGCCCGTTTAAGTGTTTGGGGCACTTTTTAGCTAAAATCATCCTACAGGGCCTAACTGCATATGCTAAAGCCTTCCTTTTTTTGAATGGTGTAGTTGCCCCTGCAACCTCCAAAAATATCAGGATTTACTTCCCCAATAACCTGCTAACTCACCCCTGAAATACATACTTATTCACCCTATTTTGTTAATTGGACTGATTTCTCATTTGAAATGCCCATTTTTGGGGGGCCAGAAATGTGCGTCTTTAAAAGGTGATTTCTACGATACCCCACTTTTGCGCGTCGGACCTCAACTTTTCCCGTAATTGCAGAAAAACCGCAATTTTCAGGAGAAACGAGACAGACATCCCCTCCCTCTGCCACCCACCCGCCCAACTGAAAGCCAGCCATTAGATATGCACAGATAGTTCTGAGGGTCTGTCTGTGATGTCATAAAGGGCCTGCTGATCAATGGGCAGCTTTCTGATTGGCTACTGTATTTGATTGACAGATGGAAGCTGGCAGCTGATTGGCTGTTTAGCCTAAAGTGCTTTACACACCTCCCTGAAGGTACCACTGGCTAAGACTCCACCTCAGCTCATTGGGTAATGAAAAATTTTGAACAATTGATGGATGAAAGCAGGCAGGCCGGCCATTTTGTGACGCTCAGTGGACTTGTTTAATGCAATGCACCTTTGTATATTCACATGCATTCGCTTCATGCTGTAACCACTGTGCATAAAAATTTGGAAACATGGCATACAGTGTATCATTTGGTGTCTAAGTCATGTTTCCCTTATTTTCCCTTCCCAGATACAAGCCCGTTTGAGTGTTTGGGGCACTTTTTAGCTAAAATCATCCTACAGGGCCTAACTGCATATGCTAAAGCCTGCCTATTTTGAAGGGTGTAGTTGCCCCTGCAACCTCCAAAAATATCAGGATTTACTTCCCCAATAACCTGCTAACTCACCCCTGAAATACATACTTATTCACCCTATTTTGTTAATTGGACTCATTTCTCATTTGAAATGCCCATTTTTGGGGGGAAAGAAATGTGCGTCTTTAAAAGGTGATTTCTACGATACCCCACTTTTGCGCGTCGGACCTCAACTTTTCCCGTAAACGCAGAAAAACCGCAGTTTTCAGGAGAAACGAGACAGACATCCCCTCCCTCTGCCACCCACCCGCCCAACTGACAGTCAGCCATTAGACATGCACAGATAGTTCTGAGGGTCTGTCTGTGATGTCATAAAGGGCCTGCTGATCAATGGGCAGCTTTCTGATTGGCTGCTGTATTTGATTGACAGATGGAAGCTGGCAGCTGATTGGCTGTCTAGCCTAAAGTGCTTTACACACCTCCCTGATGGTACCACTGGCTAAGACTCCACCTCAGCTCATTGGGTAATGAAAAATTTAGAACAATTGATGGATGAAAGCAGGCAGGCCGGCCATTTTGGGACGCTCATTGGACTTGTTTAATGCAATGCACCTTTGTATTTTCACATGTATTCGCTTCATGCTGTAACCACTGTGCATAAAAATTTGGAAACATGGCATACAGTGTATCATTTGGTGTCTAAGTCATGTTTCCCATATTTTCCCTTCCCAGATACTAGCCCGTTTGAGTGTTTGGGGCAATTTTTAGCTAAAATCATCCTACAGGGCCTAACTGCATATGCTAAAGCCTGCCTATTTTGAATGGTGTAGTTGCCCCTGCAACCTCCAAAAATATCAGTATTTACTTCCCCAATAACCTGCTAACTCACCCCGGAAATACATACTTATTCGCCCTATTTTGTTAATTGGACTCATTTCTCATTTGAATTGCCCATTTTTGGGGGGCCAGAAATGTGCGTCTTTAAAAGTTGATTTCTACGATACCCCAGTTTTGCGCGTCGGACCTCAACTTTTCCCGTAATTGCAGAAAAACCGCAATTTTCAGGAGAAACGAGACAGACATCCCCTCCCTCTGCCACCCACCCGCCCAACTGAAAGCCAGCCATTAGACATGCACAGATAGTTCTGAGGGTCTGTCTGTGATGTCATAAAGGGCCTGCTGATCAATGGGCAGCTTTCTGATTGGCTACTGTATTTGATTGACAGATGGAAGCTGGCAGCTGATTGGCTGTTTAGCCTAAAGTGCGTTACACACCTCCCTGATGGTACCACTGGCTAAGACTTCACCTCAGCTCATTGGGTAATGAAAAATTTAGAACAATTGATGGATGAAAGCAGGCAGGCCGGCCATTTTGGGACCCTCATTGGACTTGTTTAATGCAATGCACCTTTGCATTTTCACATGCATTCGCTTCATGCTGTAACCACTGTGCATAAAAATTTGGAAACATGGGATACAGTGTATTATTTGGTGTCTAAGTCATATTTCCCATATTTTCCCTTCCCAGATACAAGCCCGTTTGAGTGTTTGGGGCACTTTTTAGCTAAAATAATCCTACAGGGCCTAACTGCATATGCTAAAGCCTGCCTATTTTGAATGGTGTAGTTGCCCCTGCAACCTCCAAAAATATCAGGATTTACTTCCCCAATAACCTGCTAACTCACCCCTGAAATACATACTTATTCACCCTATTTTGTTAATTGGACTGATTTCTCATTTGAAATGCCCATTTTAGGGGGGCCAGAAATGTGCGTCTTTAAAAGGTGATTTCTACGATACCCCACTTTTGCGCGTCGGACCTCAACTTTTCCCGTAATTGCAGAAAAACCGCAATTTTCAGGAGAAACGAGACAGACAACCCCTCCCTCTGCCACCCACCCGCCCAACTGAAAGCCAGCCATTAGACATGCACAGATAGTTCTGAGGGTCTGTCTGTGATGTAATAAAGGGCCTGCTGATCAATGGGCAGCTTTCTGATTGGCTACTGTATTTGATTGACAGATGGAAGCTGGCAGCTGATTGGCTGTTTAGCCTAAAGTGCTTTACACACCTCCCTGAAGGTACCACTGGCTAAGACTCCACCTCAGCTCATTGGGTAATGAAAAATTTTGAACAATTGATGGATGAAAGCAGGCAGGCTGGCCATTTTGGGACGCTCAGTGGACTTGTTTAATGCAATGCACCTTTGTATATTCACATGCATTCGCTTCATGCTGTAACCACTGTGCATAAAAATTTGGAAACATGGCATACAGTGTATCATTTGGTGTCTAAGTAATGTTTCCCTTATTTTCCCTTCCCAGATACAAGCCCGTTTGAGTGTTTGGGGCACTTTTTAGCTAAAATCATCCTACAGGGCCTAACTGCATATGCTAAAGCCTGCCTATTTTGAAGGGTGTAGTTGCCCCTGCAACCTCCAAAAATATCAGGATTTACTTCCCCAATAACCTGCTAACTCACCCCTGAAATACATACTTATTCACCCTATTTTGTTAATTGGACTCATTTCTCATTTGAATTGCCCATTTTTGGGGGGCCAGAAATGTGCGTCTTTAAAAGTTGATTTCTACGATACCCCAGTTTTGCGCGTCGGACCTCAACTTTTCCCGTAATTGCAGAAAAACCGCAATTTTCAGGAGAAACGAGACACACATCCCCTCCCTCTGCCACCCACCCGCCCAACTGAAAGCCAGCCATTAGACATGCACAGATAGTTCTGAGGGTCTGTCTGTGATGTCATAAAGGGCCTGCTGATCAATGGGCAGCTTTCTGATTGGCTACTGTGTTTGATTGACAGATGGAAGCTGGCAGCTGATTGGCTGTTTAGCCTAAAGTGCTTTACACACCTCCCTGATGGTACCACTGGCTAAGACTCCACCTCAGCAAATTGGGTAATGAAAAATTTAGAACAATTGATGGATGAAAGCAGGCAGGCCGGCCATTTTGGGACGCTCATTGGACTTGTTTAATGCAATGCACCTTTGTATTTTCACATGTATTCGCTTCACGCTGTAACCACTGTGCATAAAAATTTGGAAACATGGCATACAGTGTATCATTTGGTGTCTAAGTCATGTTTCCCATATTTTCCCTTCCCAGATACTAGCCCGTTTGAGTGTTTGGGGCACTTTTTATCTAAAATCATCCTACAGGGCCTAACTGCATATGCTAAAGCCTGCCTATTTTGAAGGGTGTAGTTGCCCCTGCAACCTCCAAAAATATCAGGATTTACTTCCCCAATAACCTGCTAACTCACCCCTGAAATACATACTTATTCACCCTATTTTGTTAATTGGACTCATTTCTCATTTGAAATGCCCATTTTTGGGGGGAAAGGAATGTTCGTCTTTAAAAGGTGATTTCTACGATACCCCACTTTTGCGCGTCGGACCTCAACTTTTCCCGTAAACGCAGAAAAACCGCAATTTTCAGGAGAAACGAGACAGACATCCCCTCCCTCTGCCACCCACCCGCCCAACTGACAGCCAGCCATTAGACATGCACAGATAGTTCTGAGGGTCTGTCTGTGATGTCATAAAGGGCCTGCTGATCAATGGGCAGCTTTCTGATTGGCTGCTGTATTTGATTGACAGATGGAAGCTGGCAGCTGATTGGCTGTCTAGCCTAAACTGCTTTACACACCTCCCTGATGGTACCACTGGCTAAGACTCCACCTCAGCTCATTGGGTAATGAAAAATTTAGAACAATTGATGGATGAAAGCAGGCAGGCCGGCCATTTTGGGACGCTCATTGGACTTGTTTAATGCAAAGCACCTTTGTATTTTCACATGTATTCGCTTCATGCTGTAACCACTGTGCATAAAAATTTGGAAACATGGCATACAGTGTATCATTTGGTGTCTAAGTCATGTTTCCCATATTTTCCCTTCCCAGATACTAGCCCGTTTGAGTGTTTGGGGCACTTTTTATCTAAAATCATCCTACAGGGCCTAACTGCATATGCTAAAGCCTGCCTATTTTGAATGGTGTAGTTGCCCCTGCAACCTCCAAAAATATCAGTATTTACTTCCCCAATAACCTGCTAACTCACCCCTGAAATACATACTTATTCACCCTATTTTGTTAATTGGACTCATTTCTCATTTGAATTGCCCATTTTTGGGGGGCCAGAAATGTGCGTCTTTAAAAGTTGATTTCTACGATACCCCAGTTTTGCGCGTCGGACCTCAACTTTTCCCGTAATTGCAGAAAAACCGCAATTTTCAGGAGAAACGAGACAGACATCCCCTCCCTCTGCCACCCACCCGCCCAACTGAAAGCCAGCCATTAGACATGCACAGATAGTTCTGAGGGTCTGTCTGTGATGTCATAAAGGGCCTGCTGATCAATGGGCAGCTTTCTGATTGGCTACTGTATTTGATTGACAGATGGAAGCTGGCAGCTGATTGGCTGTTTAGCCTAAAGTGCTTTACACACCTCCCTGATGGTACCATTGGCTAAGACTCCACCTCAGCTCATTGGGTAATGAAAAATTTAGAACAATTGATGGATGAAAGCAGGCAGGCTGGCCATTTTGGGACGCTCATTGGACTTGTTTAATGCAATGCACCTTTGTATTTTCACATGCATTCGCTTCATGCTGTAACCACTGTGCATAAAAATTTAGAAACATGGCATACAGTGTATTATTTGGTGTCTAAGTCATATTTCCCATATTTTCCCTTCCCAGATACAAGCCCGTTTGAGTGTTTGGGGCACTTTTTAGCTAAAATCATCCTACAGGGCCTAACTGCATATGCTAAAGCCTGCCTATTTTGAATGGTGTAGTTGCCCCTGCAACCTCCAAAAATATCAGTATTTACTTCCCCAATAACCTGCTAACTTACCCCTGAAATACATACTTATTCACACTATTTTGTTAATTGGACTCATTTCTCATTTGAATTGCCCATTTTTTGGGGGCCAGAAATGTGCGTCTTTAAAAGGTGATTTCTACGATACCCCACTTTTGCGCGTCGGACCTCAACTTTTCCCGTAAACGCAGAAAAACCGCAATTTTCAGGAGAAACGAGACAGACATCCCCTCCCTCTGCCACCCACCCGCCCAACTGAAAGCCAGCCATTAGACATGCACAGATAGTTCTGAGGGTCTGTCTGTGATGTCATAAAGGGCCTGCTGATCAATGGGCAGCTTTCTGATTGGCTGCTGTATTTGATTGACAGATGGAAGCTGGCAGCTGATTGGCTGTCTAGCCTAAAGTGCTTTACACACCTCCCTGATGGTACCACTGGCTAAGATTCCACCTCAGCTCATTGGGTAATGAAAAATATAGAACAATTGATGGATGAAAGCAGGCAGGCCGGCCATTTTGGGACGCTCATTGGACTTGTTTAATGCAATGCACCTTTGTATTTTCACATGCATTCGCTTCATGCTGTAACCACTGTGCATAAAAATTTGGAAACATGGCATACAGTGTATCATTTGGTGTCTAAGTCATGTTTCCCATATTTTCCCTTCCCAGATACAAGCCCGTTTGAGTGTTTGGGGCACTTTTTAGCTAAAATCATCCTAAGGGGCCTAACTGCTTATGCTAAAGCCTTCCTTTTTTTGAATGGTGTAGTTGCCCCTGCAACCTCCAAAAATATCAGGACTTACTTCCCCAATAACCTGCTAACTCACCCCTAAAATACATACTTATTCACGCTATTTTGTTCATTGGACTTATTTCTCATTTGAAATGCCCATTTTTGGGGGGCCATAAATGTGCGTCTTTAAAAGGTGATTTCTACGATACCCCACTTTTGCGCGTCGGACCTCAACTTTTCCCGTAAACGCAGAACAACCGCAATTTTCAGGAGAAACGAGACAGACATCCCCTCCCTCTGCCACCCACCCGCCCAACGGACAGCCAGCCATTAGACATGCACAGATAGTTCTGAGGGTCTGTCTGTGATGTCATAAAGGGCCTGCTGATCAATGGGCAGCTTTCTGATTGGCTGCTGTATTTGATTGACAGATGGAAGCTGGCAGCTGATTGGCTGTCTAGCCTAAAGTGCTTTACACACCTCCCTGATGGTACCACTGGCTAAGACTCCACCTCAGCTCATTGGGTAATGAAAAATTTAGAACAATTGATGGATGAAAGCAGGCAGGCCGGCCATTTTGGGACGCTCAGTGGACTTGTTTAATGCAATGCACCTTTGTATATTCACATGCATTCGCTTCATGCTGTAACCACTGTGCATAAAAATTTGGAAACATGGCATACAGTGTATCATTTGGTGTCTAAGTCATGTTTCCCATATTTTCCCTTCCCAGATACAAGCCCGTTTGAGTGTTTGGGGCACTTTTTAGCTAAAATCATCCTACGGGGCCTAACTGCATATGCTAAAGCCTGCCTATTTTGAATGGTGTAGTGGCCCCTGCAACCTCCAAAAATATCAGGACTTACTTCCCCAATAACCTGCTAACTCACCCCTGAAATACATACTTATTCACCCTATTTTGTTCATTGGACTCATTTCTCATTTGAAATGCCCATTTTTGGGGGGCCAGAAATGTGCGTCTTTAAAAGGTGATTTCTACGATACCCCACTTTTGCGCGTCGGACCTCAACTTTTCCCGTAAACGCAGAAAAACCGCAATTTTCAGGAGAAACGAGACAGACATCCCCTCCCTCTGCCACCCACCCGCCCAACTGACAGCCAGCCGTTAGACATGCACAGATAGTTCTGAGGGTCTGTCTGTGATGTCATAAAGGGCCTGCTGATCAATGGGCAGCTTTCTGATTGGCTGCTGTATTTGATTGACAGATGGAAGCTGGCAGCTGATTGGCTGTCTAGCCTAAAGTGCTTTACACACCTCCCTGATGGTACCACTGGCTAAGATTCCACCTCAGCTCATTGGGTAATGAAAAATATAGAACAATTGATGGATGAAAGCAGGCAGGCCGGCCATTTTGGGACGCTCATTGGACTTGTTTAATGCAATGCACCTTTGTATTTTCACATGCATTGGCTTCATGCTGTAACCACTGTGCATAAAAATTTGGAAACATGGCATACAGTGAATCATTTGGTGTCTAAGTCATGTTTCCCATATTTTCCCTTCCCAGATACAAGCCCGTTTGAGTGTTTGGGGCACTTTTTAGCTAAAATCATCCTACGGGGCCTAACTGCATATGCTAAAGCCTTCCTTTTTTTGAATGGTGTAGTTGCCCCTGCAACCTCCAAAAATATCAGGACTTACTTCCCCAATAACCTGCTAACTCACCCCTAAAATACATACTTATTCACTCTATTTTGTTCATTGGACTTATTTCTCATTTGAAATGCCCATTTTTGGGGGGCCATAAATGTGCGTCTTTAAAAGGTGATTTCTACGATACCCCACTTTTGCGCGTCGGACCTCAACTTTTCCCGTAAACGCAGAAAAACTGTAATTTTCAGGAGAAACGAGACAGACATCCCCTCCCTCTGCCACCCACCCGCCCAACTGAAAGCCAGCCATTAGACATGCACAGATAGTTCTGAGGGTCTGTCTGTGATGTCATAAAGGGCCTGCTGATCAATGGGCAGCTTTCTGATTGGCTGCTGTATTTGATTGACAGATGGAAGCTGGCAGCTGATTGGCTGTCTAGCCTAAACTGCTTTACACACCTCCCTGATGGTACCACTGGCTAAGACTCCACCTCAGCTCATTGGGTAATGAAAAATTTAGAACAATTGATGGATGAAAGCAGGCAGGCCGGCCATTTTGGGACGCTCATTGGACTTGTTTAATGCAATGCACCTTTGTATTTTCACATGTATTCGCTTCATGCTGTAACCACTGTGCATAAAAATTTGGAAACATGGCATACAGTGTATCATTTGGTGTCTAAGTCATGTTTCCCATATTTTCCCTTCCCAGATACTAGCCCGTTTGAGTGTTTGGGGCACTTTTTATCTAAAATCATCCTACAGGGCCTAACTGCATATGCTAAAGCCTGCCTATTTTGAATGGTGTAGTTGCCCCTGCAACCTCCAAAAATATCAGTATTTACTTCCCCAATAACCTGCTAACTCACCCCTGAAATACATACTTATTCACCCTATTTTGTTAATTGGACTCATTTCTCATTTGAATTGCCCATTTTTGGGGGGCCAGAAATGTGCGTCTTTAAAAGTTGATTTCTACGATACCCCAGTTTTGCGCGTCGGACCCCAACTTTTCCCGTAATTGCAGAAAAACCGCAATTTTCAGGAGAAACGAGACAGACATCCCCTCCCTCTGCCACCCACCCGCCCAACTGAAAGCCAGCCATTAGACATGCACAGATAGTTCTGAGGGTCTGTCTGTGATGTCATAAAGGGCCTGCTGATCAATGGGCAGCTTTCTGATTGGCTGCTGTATTTGATTGACAGATGGAAGCTGGCAGCTGATTGGCTGTCTAGCCTAAACTGCTTTACACACCTCCCTGATGGTACCACTGGCTAAGACTCCACCTCAGCTCATTGGGTAATGAAAAATTTAGAACAATTGATGGATGAAAGCAGGCAGGCCGGCCATTTTGGGACGCTCATTGGACTTGTTTAATGCAATGCACCTTTGTATTTTCACATGTATTCGCTTCATGCTGTAACCACTGTGCATAAAAATTTGGAAACATGGCATACAGTGTATCATTTGGTGTCTAAGTCATGTTTCCCATATTTTCCCTTCCCAGATACTAGCCCGTTTGAGTGTTTGGGGCACTTTTTATCTAAAATCATCCTACAGGGCCTAACTGCATATGCTAAAGCCTGCCTATTTTGAATGGTGTAGTTGCCCCTGCAACCTCCAAAAATATCAGTATTTACTTCCCCAATAACCTGCTAACTCACCCCTGAAATACATACTTATTCACCCTATTTTGTTAATTGGACTCATTTCTCATTTGAATTGCCCATTTTTGGGGGGCCAGAAATGTGCGTCTTTAAAAGTTGATTTCTACGATACCCCAGTTTTGCGCGTCGGACCTCAACTTTTCCCGTAATTGCAGAAAAACCGCAATTTTCAGGAGAAACGAGACAGACATCCCCTCCCTCTGCCACCCACCCGCCCAACTGAAAGCCAGCCATTAGACATGCACAGATAGTTCTGAGGGTCTGTCTGTGATGTCATAAAGGGCCTGCTGATCAATGGGCAGCTTTCTGATTGGCTACTGTATTTGATTGACAGATGGAAGCTGGCAGCTGATTGGCTGTTTAGCCTAAAGTGCTTTACACACCTCCCTGATGGTACCATTGGCTAAGACTCCACCTCAGCTCATTGGGTAATGAAAAATTTAGAACAATTGATGGATGAAAGCAGGCAGGCCGGCCATTTTGGGACGCTCATTGGACTTGTTTAATGCAATGCACCTTTGTATTTTCACATGCATTCGCTTCATGCTGTAACCACTGTGCATAAAAATTTAGAAACATGGCATACAGTGTATTATTTGGTGTCTAAGTCATATTTCCCATATTTTCCCTTCCCAGATACAAGCCCGTTTGAGTGTTTGGGGCACTTTTTAGCTAAAATCATCCTACAGGGCCTAACTGCATATGCTAAAGCCTGCCTATTTTGAATGGTGTAGTTGCCCCTGCAACCTCCAAAAATATCAGTATTTACTTCCCCAATAACCTGCTAACTTACCCCTGAAATACATACTTATTCACACTATTTTGTTAATTGGACTCATTTCTCATTTGAATTGCCCATTTTTTGGGGGCCAGAAATGTGCGTCTTTAAAAGGTGATTTCTACGATACCCCACTTTTGCGCGTCGGACCTCAACTTTTCCCGTAAACGCAGAAAAACCGCAATTTTCAGGAGAAACGAGACAGACATCCCCTCCCTCTGCCACCCACCCGCCCAACTGAAAGCCAGCCATTAGACATGCACAGATAGTTCTGAGGGTCTGTCTGTGATGTCATAAAGGGCCTGCTGATCAATGGGCAGCTTTCTGATTGGCTGCTGTATTTGATTGACAGATGGAAGCTGGCAGCTGATTGGCTGTCTAGCCTAAAGTGCTTTACACACCTCCCTGATGGTACCACTGGCTAAGATTCCACCTCAGCTCATTGGGTAATGAAAAATATAGAACAATTGATGGATGAAAGCAGGCAGGCCGGCCATTTTGGGACGCTCATTGGACTTGTTTAATGCAATGCACCTTTGTATTTTCACATGCATTCGCTTCATGCTGTAACCACTGTGCATAAAAATTTGGAAACATGGCATACAGTGTATCATTTGGTGTCTAAGTCATGTTTCCCATATTTTCCCTTCCCAGATACAAGCCCGTTTGAGTGTTTGGGGCACTTTTTAGCTAAAATCATCCTAAGGGGCCTAACTGCATATGCTAAAGCCTTCCTTTTTTTGAATGGTGTAGTTGCCCCTGCAACCTCCAAAAATATCAGGACTTACTTCCCCAATAACCTGCTAACTCACCCCTAAAATACATACTTATTCACGCTATTTTGTTCATTGGACTTATCTCTCATTTGAAATGCCCATTTTTTGGGGGCCATAAATGTGCGTCTTTAAAAGGTGATTTCTACGATACCCCACTTTTGCGCGTCGGACCTCAACTTTTCCCGTAAACGCAGAAAAACTGTAATTTTCAGGAGAAACGAGACAGACATCCCCTCCCTCTGCCACCCACCCGCCCAACTGAAAGCCAGCCATTAGACATGCACAGATAGTTCTGAGGGTCTGTCTGTGATGTCATAAAGGGCCTGCTGATCAATGGGCAGCTTTCTGATTGGCTGCTGTATTTGATTGACAGATGGAAGCTGGCAGCTGATTGGCTGTCTAGCCTAAACTGCTTTACACACCTCCCTGATGGTACCACTGGCTAAGACTCCACCTCAGCTCATTGGGTAATGAAAAATTTAGAACAATTGATGGATGAAAGCAGGCAGGCCGGCCATTTTGGGACGCTCATTGGACTTGTTTAATGCAATGCACCTTTGTATTTTCACATGTATTCGCTTCATGCTGTAACCACTGTGCATAAAAATTTGGAAACATGGCATACAGTGTATCATTTGGTGTCTAAGTCATGTTTCCCATATTTTCCCTTCCCAGATACTAGCCCGTTTGAGTGTTTGGGGCACTTTTTATCTAAAATCATCCTACAGGGCCTAACTGCATATGCTAAAGCCTGCCTATTTTGAATGGTGTAGTTGCCCCTGCAACCTCCAAAAATATCAGTATTTACTTCCCCAATAACCTGCTAACTCACCCCTGAAATACATACTTATTCACCCTATTTTGTTAATTGGACTCATTTCTCATTTGAATTGCCCATTTTTGGGGGGCCAGAAATGTGCGTCTTTAAAAGTTGATTTCTACGATACCCCAGTTTTGCGCGTCGGACCCCAACTTTTCCCGTAATTGCAGAAAAACCGCAATTTTCAGGAGAAACGAGACAGACATCCCCTCCCTCTGCCACCCACCCGCCCAACTGAAAGCCAGCCATTAGACATGCACAGATAGTTCTGAGGGTCTGTCTGTGATGTCATAAAGGGCCTGCTGATCAATGGGCAGCTTTCTGATTGGCTGCTGTATTTGATTGACAGATGGAAGCTGGCAGCTGATTGGCTGTCTAGCCTAAACTGCTTTACACACCTCCCTGATGGTACCACTGGCTAAGACTCCACCTCAGCTCATTGGGTAATGAAAAATTTAGAACAATTGATGGATGAAAGCAGGCAGGCCGGCCATTTTGGGACGCTCATTGGACTTGTTTAATGCAATGCACCTTTGTATTTTCACATGTATTCGCTTCATGCTGTAACCACTGTGCATAAAAATTTGGAAACATGGCATACAGTGTATCATTTGGTGTCTAAGTCATGTTTCCCATATTTTCCCTTCCCAGATACTAGCCCGTTTGAGTGTTTGGGGCACTTTTTATCTAAAATCATCCTACAGGGCCTAACTGCATATGCTAAAGCCTGCCTATTTTGAATGGTGTAGTTGCCCCTGCAACCTCCAAAAATATCAGTATTTACTTCCCCAATAACCTGCTAACTCACCCCTGAAATACATACTTATTCACCCTATTTTGTTCATTGGACTCATTTCTCATTTGAATTGCCCATTTTTTGGGGGCCAGAAATGTGCGTCTTTAAAAGGTGATTTCTACGATACCCCACTTTTGCGCGTCGGACCTCAACTTTTCCCGTAAACGCAGAACAACCGCAATTTTCAGGAGAAACGAGACAGACATCCCCTCCCTCTGCCACCCACCCGCCCAACTGAAAGCCAGCCATTAGACATGCACAGATAGTTCTGAGGGTCTGTCTGTGATGTCATAAAGGGCCTGCTGATCAATGGGCAGCTTTCTGATTGGCTGCTGTATTTGATTGACAGATGGAAGCTGGCAGCTGATTGGCTGTCTAGCCTAAAGTGCTTTACACACCTCCCTGATGGTACCACTGGCTAAGACTCCACCTCAGCTCATTAGGTAATGAAAAATTTAGAACAATTGATGGATGAAAGCAGGCAGGCCGGCCATTTTGGGACGCTCAGTGGACTTGTTTAATGCAATGCACCTTTGTATATTCACATGCATTCGCTTCATGCTGTAACCACTGTGCATAAAAATTTGGAAACATGGCATACAGTGTATCATTTGGTGTCTAAGTCATGTTTCCCATATTTTCCCTTCCCAGATACAAGCCCGTTTGAGTGTTTGGGGCACTTTTTAGCTAAAATCATCCTACGGGGCCTAACTGCATATGCTAAAGCCTGCCTATTTTGAATGGTGTAGTGGCCCCTGCAACCTCCAAAAATATCAGGACTTACTTCCCCAATAACCTGCTAACTCACCCCTGAAATACATACTTATTCACCCTATTTTGTTCATTGGACTCATTTCTCATTTGAAATGCCCATTTTTGGGGGGCCAGAAATGTGCGTCTTTAAAAGGTGATTTCTACGATACCCCACTTTTGCGCGTCGGACCTCAACTTTTCCCGTAAACGCAGAAAAACCGCAATTTTCAGGAGAAACGAGACAGACATCCCCTCCCTCTGCCACCCACCCGCCCAACTGACAGCCAGCCGTTAGACATGCACAGATAGTTCTGAGGGTCTGTCTGTGATGTCATAAAGGACCTGCTGATCAATGGGCAGCTTTCTGATTGGCTGCTGTATTTGATTGACAGATGGAAGCTGGCAGCTGATTGGCTGTCTAGCCTAAAGTGCTTTACACACCTCCCTGATGGTACCACTGGCTAAGATTCCACCTCAGCTCATTGGGTAATGAAAAATATAGAACAATTGATGGATGAAAGCAGGCAGGCAGGCCATTTTGGGACGCTCATTGGACTTGTTTAATGCAATGCACCTTTGTATTTTCACATGCATTCGCTTCATGCTGTAACCACTGTGCATAAAAATTTGGAAACATGGCATACAGTGAATCATTTGGTGTCTAAGTCATGTTTCCCATATTTTCCCTTCCCAGATACAAGCCCGTTTGAGTGTTTGGGGCACTTTTTAGCTAAAATCATCCTACGGGGCCTAACTGCATATGCTAAAGCCTTCCTTTTTTTGAATGGTGTAGTTGCCCCTGCAACCTCCAAAAATATCAGGACTTACTTCCCCAATAACCTGCTAACTCACCCCTAAAATACATACTTATTCACTCTATTTTGTTCATTGGACTTATTTCTCATTTGAAATGCCCATTTTTGGGGGGCCATAAATGTGCGTCTTTAAAAGGTGATTTCTACGATACCCCACTTTTGCGCGTCGGACCTCAACTTTTCCCGTAAACGCAGAAAAACTGCAATTTTCAGGAGAAACGAGACAGACATCCCCTCCCTCTGCCACCCACCCGCCCAACTGAAAGCCAGCCATTAGACATGCACAGATAGTTCTGAGGGTCTGTCTGTGATGTCATAAAGGGCCTGCTGATCAATGGGCAGCTTTCTGATTGGCTGCTGTATTTGATTGACAGATGGAAGCTGGCAGCTGATTGGCTGTCTAGCCTAAACTGCTTTACACACCTCCCTGATGGTACCACTGGCTAAGACTCCACCTCAGCTCATTGGGTAATGAAAAATTTAGAACAATTGATGGATGAAAGCAGGCAGGCCGGCCATTTTGGGACGCTCATTGGACTTGTTTAATGCAATGCACCTTTGTATTTTCACATGTATTCGCTTCATGCTGTAACCACTGTGCATAAAAATTTGGAAACATGGCATACAGTGTATCATTTGGTGTCTAAGTCATGTTTCCCATATTTTCCCTTCCCAGATACTAGCCCGTTTGAGTGTTTGGGGCATTTTTTATCTAAAATCATCCTACAGGGCCTAACTGCATATGCTAAAGCCTGCCTATTTTGAATGGTGTAGTTGCCCCTGCAACCTCCAAAAATATCAGTATTTACTTCCCCAATAACCTGCTAACTCACCCCTGAAATACATACTTATTCACCCTATTTTGTTAATTGTACTCATTTCTCATTTGAATTGCCCATTTTTGGGGGGCCAGTAATGTGCGTCTTTAAAAGTTGATTTCTACGATACCCCAGTTTTGCGCGTCGGACCTCAACTTTTCCCGTAATTGCAGAAAAACCGCAATTTTAAGGAGAAACGAGACAGACATCCCCTCCCTCTGCCATCCACCCGCCCAACTGAAAGCCAGCCATTAGACATGCACAGATAGTTCTGAGGGTCTGTCTGTGATGTCATAAAGGGCCTGCTGATCAATGGGCAGCTTTCTGATTGGCTACTGTATTTGATTGACAGATGGAAGCTGGCAGCTGATTGGCTGTTTAGCCTAAAGTGCTTTACACACCTCCCTGATGGTACCATTGGCTAAGACTCCACCTCAGCTCATTGGGTAATGAAAAATTTAGAACAATTGATGGATGAAAGCAGGCAGGCCGGCCATTTTGGGACGCTCATTGGACTTGTTTAATGCAATGCACCTTTGTATTTTCACATGCATTCGCTTCATGCTGTAACCACTGTGCATAAAAATTTGGAAACATGGCATACAGTGTATTATTTGGTGTCTAAGTCATATTTCCCATATTTTCCCTTCCCAGATACAAGCCCGTTTGAGTGTTTGGGGCACTTTTTAGCTAAAATCATCCTACAGGGCCTAACTGCATATGCTAAAGCCTGCCTATTTTGAATGGTGTAGTTGCCCCTGCAACCTCCAAAAATATCAGTATTTACTTCCCCAATAACCTGCTAACTCACCCCTGAAATACATACTTATTCACACTATTTTGTTAATTGGACTCATTTCTCATTTGAATTGCCCATTTTTTGGGGGCCAGAAATGTGCGTCTTTAAAAGGTGATTTCTACGATACCCCACTTTTGCGCGTCGGACCTCAACTTTTCCCGTAAACGCAGAAAAAACGCAATTTTCAGGAGAAACGAGACAGACATCCCCTCCCTCTGCCACCCACCCGCCCAACTGAAAGCCAGCCATTAGACATGCACAGATAGTTCTGAGGGTCTGTCTGTGATGTCATAAAGGGCCTGCTGATCAATGGGCAGCTTTCTGATTGGCTGCTGTATTTGATTGACAGATGGAAGCTGGCAGCTGATTGGCTGTCTAGCCTAAAGTGCTTTACACACCTCCCTGATGGTACCACTGGCTAAGATTCCACCTCAGCTCATTGGGTAATGAAAAATATAGAACAATTGATGGATGAAAGCAGGCAGGCCGGCCATTTTGGGACGCTCATTGGACTTGTTTAATGCAATGCACCTTTGTATTTTCACATGCATTCGCTTCATGCTGTAACCACTGTGCATAAAAATTTGGAAACATGGCATACAGTGTATCATTTGGTGTCTAAGTCATGTTTCCCATATTTTCCCTTCCCAGATACAAGCCCGTTTGAGTGTTTGGGGCACTTTTTAGCTAAAATCATCCTAAGGGGCCTAACTGCATATGCTAAAGCCTTCCTTTTTTTGAATGGTGTAGTTGCCCCTGCAACCTCCAAAAATATCAGGACTTACTTCCCCAATAACCTGCTAACTCACCCCTAAAATACATACTTATTCACGCTATTTTGTTCATTGGACTTATTTCTCATTTGAAATGCCCATTTTTGGGGGGCCATAAATGTGCGTCTTTAAAAGGTGATTTCTACGATACCCCACTTTTGCGCGTCGGACCTCAACTTTTCCCGTAAACGCAGAAAAACCGCAATTTTCAGGAGAAACGAGACAGACATCCCCTCCCTCTGCCACCCACCCGCCCAACTGAAAGCCAGCCATTAGACGTGCACAGATAGTTCTGAGGGTCTGTCTGTGATGTCATAAAGGGCCTGCTGATCAATGGGCAGCTTTCTGATTGGCTGCTGTATTTGATTGACAGATGGAAGCTGGCAGCTGATTGGCTGTCTAGCCTAAAGTGCTTTACACACCTCCCTGATGGTACCACTGGCTAAGACTCCACCTCAGCTCATTGGGTAATGAAAAATTTAGAACAATTGATGGATGAAAGCAGGCAGGCCGGCCATTTTGGGACACTCAGTGGACTTGTTTAATGCAATGCACCTTTGTATATTCACATGCATTCGCTTCATGCTGTAACCACTGTGCATAAAAATTTGGAAACATGGCATACAGTGTATCATTTGGTGTCTAAGTCATGTTTCCCATATTTTCCCTTCCCAGATACAAGCCCGTTTGAGTGTTTGGGGCACTTTTTAGCTAAAATCATCCTACGGGGCCTAACTGCATATGCTAAAGCCTGCCTATTTTGAATGGTGCAGTGGCCCCTGCAACCTCCAAAAATATCAGGACTTACTTCCCCAAAAACCTGCTAACTCACCCCTGAAATACATACTTATTCACCCTATTTTGTTCATTGGACTAATTTCTCATTTGAAATGCCCATTTTTGGGGGGCCAGAAATGTGCGTCTTTAAAAGGTGATTTCTACGATACCCCACTTTTGCGCGTCGGACCTCAACTTTTCCCGTAAACGCAGAAAAACCGCAATTTTCAGGAGAAACGAGACAGACATCCCCTCCCTCTGCCACCCACCCGCCCAACTGACAGCCAGCCGTTAGACATGCACAGATAGTTCTGAGGGTCTGTCTGTGATGTCATAAAGGGCCTGCTGATCAATGGGCAGCTTTCTGATTGGCTGCTGTATTTGATTGACAGATGGAAGCTGGCAACTGATTGGCTGTCTAGCCTAAAGTGCTTTACACACCTCCCTGATGGTACCACTGGCTAAGATTCCACCTCAGCTCATTGGGTAATGAAAAATATAGAACAATTGATGGATGAAAGCAGGCAGGCCGGCCATTTTGGGACGCTCATTGGACTTGTTTAATGCAATGCACCTTTGTATTTTCACATGCATTCGCTTCATGCTGTAACCACTGTGCATAAAAATTTGGAAACATGGCATACAGTGAATCATTTGGTGTCTAAGTCATGTTTCCCATATTTTCCCTTCCCAGATACAAGCCCGTTTGAGTGTTTGGGGCACTTTTTAGCTAAAATCATCCTACGGGGCCTAACTGCATATGCTAAAGCCTTCCTTTTTTTGAATGGTGTAGTTGCCCCTGCAACCTCCAAAAATATCAGGACTTACTTCCCCAATAACCTGCTAACTCACCCCTAAAATACATACTTATTCACTCTATTTTGTTCATTGGACTTATTTCTCATTTGAAATGCCCATTTTTGGGGGGCAATAAATGTGCGTCTTTAAAAGGTGATTTCTACGATACCCCACTTTTGCGCGTCGGACCTCAACTTTTCCCGTAAACGCAGAAAAACCGCAATTTTCAGGAGAAACGAGACAGACATCCCCTCCCTCTGCCACCCACCCGCCCAACTGAAAGCCAGCCATTAGACATGCACAGATAGTTCTGAGGGTCTGTCTGTGATGTCATAAAGGGCCTGCTGATCAATGGGCAGCTTTCTGATTGGCTGCTGTATTTGATTGACAGATGGAAGCTGGCAGCTGATTGGCTGTCTAGCCTAAACTGCTTTACACACCTCCCTGATGGTACCACTGGCTAAGACTCCACCTCAGCTCATTAGGTAATGAAAAATTTAGAACAATTGATGGATGAAAGCAGGCAGGCCGGCCATTTTGGGACGCTCATTGGACTTGTTTAAAGCAATGCACCTTTGTATTTTCACATGCATTCGCTTCATGCTGTAACCACTGTGCATAAAAATTTGGAAACATGGCATACAGTGTATCATTTGGTGTCTAAGTCATGTTTCCCATGTTTTTCCTTCCCAGATACTAGCCCGTTTCAGTGTTTGGGGCACTTTTTAGCTAAAATCATCCTACGGGGCCTAACTGCATATGCTAAAGCCTGCCTATTTTGAATGGTCTAGTGGCCCCTGCAACCTCCAAAAATATCAGGACTTACTTCCCCAATAACCTGCTAACTCACCCCTGAAATACATACTTATTCACCCTATTTTGTTAATTGGACTCATTTCTCATTTGAATTGCCCATTTTTTGGGGGCCAGAAATGTGCGTCTTTAAAAGGTGATTTCTACGATACCCCACTTTTGCGCGTCGGACCTCAACTTTTCCCGTAAACGCAGAAAAACCGCAATTTTCAGGAGAAACGAGACACACATCCCCTCCCTCTGCCACCCACCCGCCCAACTGAAAGCCAGCCATTAGACATGCACAGATAGTTCTGAGGGTCTGTCTGTGATGTCATAAAGGGCCTGCTGATCAATGGGCAGCTTTCTGATTGGCTGCTGTATTTGATTGACAGATGGAAGCTGGCAGCTGATTGGCTGTTTAGCCTAAAGTGCTTTACACACCTCCCTGATGGTACCATTGGCTAAGACTCCACCTCAGCTCATTGGGTAATGAAAAATTTAGAACAATTGATGGATGAAAGCAGGCAGGCCGGCCATTTTGGGACGCTCATTGGACTTGTTTAATGCAATGCACCTTTGTATTTTCACATGCATTCGCTTCATGCTGTAACCACTGTGCATAAAAATTTAGAAACATGGCATACAGTGTATTATTTGGTGTCTAAGTCATATTTCCCATATTTTCCCTACCCAGATACAAGCCCGTTTGAGTGTTTGGGGCACTTTTTAGCTAAAATCATCCTACAGGGCCTAACTGCATATGCTAAAGCCTGCCTATTTTGAATGGTGTAGTTGCCCCTGCAACCTCCAAAAATATCAGTATTTACTTCCCCAATAACCTGCTAACTCACCCCTGAAATACATACTTATTCACACTATTTTGTTAATTGGACTCATTTCTCATTTGAATTGCCCATTTTTTGGGGGCCAGAAATGTGCGTCTTTAAAAGGTGATTTCTACGATACCCCACTTTTGCGCGTCGGACCTCAACTTTTCCCGTAAACGCAGAAAAACCGCAATTTTCAGGAGAAACGAGACAGACATCCCCTCCCTCTGCCACCCACCCGCCCAACTGAAAGCCAGCCATTAGACATGCACAGATAGTTCTGAGGGTCTGTCTGTGATGTCATAAAGGGCCTGCTGATCAATGGGCAGCTTTCTGATTGGCTGCTGTATTTGATTGACAGATGGAAGCTGGCAGCTGATTGGCTGTCTAGCCTAAAGTGCTTTACACACCTCCCTGATGGTACCACTGGCTAAGATTCCACCTCAGCTCATTGGGTAATGAAAAATATAGAACAATTGATGGATGAAAGCAGGCAGGCCGGCCATTTTGGGACGCTCATTGGACTTGTTTAATGCAATGCACCTTTGTATTTTCACATGCATTCGCTTCATGCTGTAACCACTGTGCATAAAAATTTGGAAACATGGCATACAGTGTATCATTTGGTGTCTAAGTCATGTTTCCCATATTTTCCCTTCCCAGATACAAGCCCGTTTGAGTGTTTGGGGCACTTTTTAGCTAAAATCATCCTAAGGGGCCTAACTGCATATGCTAAAGCCTTCCTTTTTTTGAATGGTGTAGTTGCCCCTGCAACCTCCAAAAATATCAGGACTTACTTCCCCAATAACCTGCTAACTCACCCCTAAAATACATACTTATTCACGCTATTTTGTTCATTGGACTTATTTCTCATTTGAAATGCCCATTTTTGGGGGGCCATAAATGTGCGTCTTTAAAAGGTGATTTCTACGATACCCCACTTTTGCGCGTCGGAACTCAACTTTTCCCGTAAACGCAGAAAAACCGCAATTTTCAGGAGAAACGAGACAGACATCCCCTCCCTCTGCCACCCACCCGCCCAACTGAAAGCCAGCCATTAGACATGCACAGATAGTTCTGAGGGTCTGTCTGTGATGTCATAAAGGGCCTGCTGATCAATGGGCAGCTTTCTGATTGGCTGCTGTATTTGATTGACAGATGGAAGCTGGCAGCTGATTGGCTGTCTAGCCTAAAGTGCTTTACACACCTCCCTGATGGTACCACTGGCTAAGACTCCACCTCAGCTCATTGGGTAATGAAAAATTTAGAACAATTGATGGATGAAAGCAGGCAGGCCGGCCATTTTGGGACGCTCAGTGGACTTGTTTAATGCAATGCACCTTTGTATATTCACATGCATTCGCTTCATGCTGTAACCACTGTGCATAAAAATTTGGAAACATGGCATACAGTGTATCATTTGGTGTCTAAGTCATGTTTCCCATATTTTCCCTTCCCAGATACAAGCCCGTTTGAGTGTTTGGGGCACTTTTTAGCTAAAATCATCCTACGGGGCCTAACTGCATATGCTAAAGCCTGCCTATTTTGAATGGTGTAGTGGCCCCTGCAACCTCCAAAAATATCAGGACTTACTTCCCCAATAACCTGCTAACTCACCCCTGAAATACATACTTATTCACCCTATTTTGTTCATTGGACTCATTTCTCATTTGAAATGCCCATTTTTGGGGGGCCAGAAATGTGCGTCTTTAAAAGGTGATTTCTACGATACCCCACTTTTGCGCGTCGGACCTCAACTTTTCCCGTAAACGCAGAAAAACCGCAATTTTCAGGAGAAACGAGACAGACAACCCCTCCCTCTGCCACCCACCCGCCCAACTGAAAGCCAGCCATTAGACATGCACAGATAGTTCTGAGGGTCTGTCTGTGATGTCATAAAGGGCCTGCTGATCAATGGGCAGCTTTCTGATTGGCTGCTGTATTTGATTGACAGATGGAAGCTGGCAGCTGATTGGCTGTTTAGCCTAAAGTGCTTTACACACCTCCCTGATGGTACCATTGGCTAAGACTCCACCTCAGCTCATTGGGTAATGAAAAATTTAGAACAATTGATGGATGAAAGCAGGCAGGCCGGCCATTTTGGGACGCTCATTGGACTTGTTTAATGCAATGCACCTTTGTATTTTCACATGCATTCGCTTCATGCTGTAACCACTGTGCATAAAAATTTAGAAACATGGCATACAGTGTATTATTTGGTGTCTAAGTCATATTTCCCATATTTTCCCTACCCAGATACAAGCCCGTTTGAGTGTTTGGGGCACTTTTTAGCTAAAATCATCCTACAGGGCCTAACTGCATATGCTAAAGCCTGCCTATTTGGAATGGTGTAGTTGCCCCTGCAACCTCCAAAAATATCAGTATTTACTTCCCCAATAACCTGCTAACTCACCCCTGAAATACATACTTATTCACACTATTTTGTTAATTGGACTCATTTCTCATTTGAATTGCCCATTTTTTGGGGGCCAGAAATGTGCGTCTTTAAAAGGTGATTTCTACGATACCCCACTTTTGCGCGTCGGACCTCAACTTTTCCCGTAAACGCAGAAAAACCGCAATTTTCAGGAGAAACGAGACAGACATCCCCTCCCTCTGCCACCCACCCGCCCAACTGAAAGCCAGCCATTAGACATGCACAGATAGTTCTGAGGGTCTGTCTGTGATGTCATAAAGGGCCTGCTGATCAATGGGCAGCTTTCTGATTGGCTGCTGTATTTGATTGACAGATGGAAGCTGGCAGCTGATTGGCTGTCTAGCCTAAAGTGCTTTACACACCTCCCTGATGGTACCACTGGCTAAGATTCCACCTCAGCTCATTGGGTAATGAAAAATATAGAACAATTGATGGATGAAAGCAGGCAGGCCGGCCATTTTGGGACGCTCATTGGACTTGTTTAATGCAATGCACCTTTGTATTTTCACATGCATTCGCTTCATGCTGTAACCACTGTGCATAAAAATTTGGAAACATGGCATACAGTGTATCATTTGGTGTCTAAGTCATGTTTCCCATATTTTCCCTTCCCAGATACAAGCCCGTTTGAGTGTTTGGGGCACTTTTTAGCTAAAATCATCCTAAGGGGCCTAACTGCATATGCTAAAGCCTTCCTTTTTTTGAATGGTGTAGTTGCCCCTGCAACCTCCAAAAATATCAGGACTTACTTCCCCAATAACCTGCTAACTCACCCCTAAAATACATACTTATTCACGCTATTTTGTTCATTGGACTTATTTCTCATTTGAAATGCCCATTTTTGGGGGGCCATAAATGTGCGTCTTTAAAAGGTGATTTCTACGATACCCCACTTTTGCGCGTCGGACCTCAACTTTTCCCGTAAACGCAGAAAAACCGCAATTTTCAGGAGAAACGAGACAGTCATCCCCTCCCTCTGCCACCCACCCGCCCAACTGACAGCCAGCCATTAGACATGCACAGATAGTTCTGAGGGTCTGTCTGTGATGTCATAAAGGGCCTGCTGATCAATGGGCAGCTTTCTGATTGGCTGCTGTATTTGATTGACAGATGGAAGCTGGCAGCTGATTGGCTGTCTAGCCTAAACTGCTTTACACACCTCCCTGATGGTACCACTGGCTAAGACTCCACCTCAGCTCATTGGGTAATGAAAAATTTAGAACAATTGATGGATGAAAGCAGGCAGGCCGGCCATTTTGGGACGCTCAGTGGACTTGTTTAATGCAATGCACCTTTGTATATTCACATGCATTCGCTTCATGCTGTAACCACTGTGCATAAAAATTTGGAAACATGGCATACAGTGTATCATTTGGTGTCTAAGTCATGTTTCCCATATTTTCCCTTCCCAGATACAAGCCCGTTTGAGTGTTTGGGGCACTTTTTAGCTAAAATCATCCTACGGGGCCTAACTGCATATGCTAAAGCCTGCCTATTTTGAATGGTGTAGTGGCCCCTGCAACCTCCAAAAATATCAGGACTTACTTCCCCAATAACCTGCTAACTCACCGCTGAAATACATACTTATTCACCCTATTTTGTTCATTGGACTCATTTCTCATTTGAAATGCCCATTTTTGGGGGGCCAGAAATGTGCGTCTTTAAAAGGTGATTTCTACGATACCCCACTTTTGCGCGTCGGACCTCAACTTTTCCCGTAAACGCAGAAAAACCGCAATTTTCAGGAGAAACGAGACAGACATCCCCTCCCTCTGCCACCCACCCGCCCAACTGACAGCCAGCCGTTAGACATGCACAGATAGTTCTGAGGGTCTGTCTGTGATGTCATAAAGGGCCTGCTGATCAATGGGCAGCTTTCTGATTGGCTGCTGTATTTGATTGACAGATGGAAGCTGGCAGCTGATTGGCTGTCTAGCCTAAAGTGCTTTACACACCTCCCTGATGGTACCACTGGCTAAGATTCCACCTCAGCTCATTGGGTAATGAAAAATATAGAACAATTGATGGATGAAAGCAGGCAGGCCGGCCATTTTGGGACGCTCATTGGACTTGTTTAATGCAATGCACCTTTGTATTTTCACATGCATTCGCTTCATGCTGTAACCACTGTGCATAAAAATTTGGAAACATGGCATACAGTGAATCATTTGGTGTCTAAGTCATGTTTCCCATATTTTCCCTTCCCAGATACAAGCCCGTTTGAGTGTTTGGGGCACTTTTTAGCTAAAATCATCCTACGGGGCCTAACTGCATATGCTAAAGCCTTCCTTTTTTTGAATGGTGTAGTTGCCCCTGCAACCTCCAAAAATATCAGGACTTACTTCCCCAATAACCTGCTAACTCACCCCTAAAATACATACTTATTCACTCTATTTTGTTCATTGGACTTATTTCTCATTTGAAATGCCCATTTTTGGGGGGCAATAAATGTGCGTCTTTAAAAGGTGATTTCTACGATACCCCACTTTTGCGCGTCGGACCTAAACTTTTCCCGTAAACGCAGAAAAACCGCAATTTTCAGGAGAAACGAGACAGACATCCCCTCCCTCTGCCACCCACCCGCCCAACTGAAAGCCAGCCATTAGACATGCACAGATAGTTCTGAGGGTCTGTCTGTGATGTCATAAAGGGCCTGCTGATCAATGGGCAGCTTTCTGATTGGCTGCTGTATTTGATTGACAGATGGAAGCTGGCAGCTGATTGGCTGTCTAGCCTAAACTGCTTTACACACCTCCCTGATGGTACCACTGGCTAAGACTCCACCTCAGCTCATTAGGTAATGAAAAATTTAGAACAATTGATGGATGAAAGCAGGCAGGCCGGCCATTTTGGGACGCTCTTTGGACTTGTTTAAAGCAATGCACCTTTGTATTTTCACATGCATTCGCTTCATGCTGTAACCACTGTGCATAAAAATTTGGAAACATGGCATACAGTGTATCATTTGGTGTCTAAGTCATGTTTCCCGTGTTTTTCCTTCCCAGATACTAGCCCGTTTCAGTGTTTGGGGCACTTTTTAGCTAAAATCATCCTACGGGGCCTAACTGCATATGCTAAAGCCTGCCTATTTTGAATGGTCTAGTGGCCCCTGCAACCTCCAAAAATATCAGGACTTACTTCCCCAATAACCTGCTAACTCACCCCTGAAATACATACTTATTCACCCTATTTTGTTAATTGGACTCATTTCTCATTTGAATTGCCCATTTTTTGGGGGCCAGAAATGTGCGTCTTTAAAAGGTGATTTCTACGATACCCCACTTTTGCGCGTCGGACCGCAACTTTTCCCGTAAACGCAGAAAAAACGCAATTTTCAGGAGAAACGAGACAGACATCCCCTTCCTCTGCCACCCACCCGCCCAACTGAAAGCCAGCCATTAGACATGCACAGATAGTTCTGAGGGTCTGTCTGTGATGTCATAAAGGGCCTGCTGATCAATGGGTAGCTTTCTGATTGGCTGCTGTATTTGATTGACAGATGGAAGCTGGCAGCTGATTGGCTGTCTAGCCTAAAGTGCTTTACACACCTCCCTGATGGTACCACTGGCTAAGATTCCACCTCAGCTCATTGGGTAATGAAAAATATAGAACAATTGATGGATGAAAGCAGGCAGGCCGGCCATTTTGGGACGCTCATTGGACTTGTTTAATGCAATGCACCTTTGTATTTTCACATGCATTCGCTTCATGCTGTAACCACTGTGCATAAAAATTTGGAAACATGGCATACAGTGTATCATTTGGTGTCTAAGTCATGTTTCCCATATTTTCCCTTCCCAGATACAAGCCCGTTTGAGTGTTTGGGGCACTTTTTAGCTAAAATCATCCTACGGGGCCTAACTGCATATGCTAAAGCCTGCCTATTTTGAATGGTGTAGTGGCCTCTGCAACCTCCAAAAATATCAGGGCTTACTTCCCCAATAACCTGCTAACTCACCCCTAAAATACATACTTATTCACGCTATTTTGTTCATTGGACTTATTTCTCATTTGAAATGCCCATTTTTGGGGGGCCATAAATGTGTGTCTTTAAAAGGTGATTTCTACGATACCCCACTTTTGCGCGTCGGACCTCAACTTTTCCCGTAAACGCAGAAAAACCGCAATTTTCATGAGAAACGAGACAGACATCCCCTCCCTCTGCCACCCACCCGCCCAACTGATAGCCAGCCATTAGACATGCACAGATAGTTCTGAGGGTCTGTCTGTGATGTCATAAAGGGCCCTCTGATCAATGGGCAGCTTTCTGATTGGCTGCTGTATTTGATTGACAGATGGAAGCTGGCAGCTGATTGGCTGTCTAGCCTAAACTGCTTTACACACCTCCCTGATGGTACCACTGGCTAAGACTCCACCTCAGCTCATTGGGTAATGAAAAATTTAGAACAATTGATGGATGAAAGCAGGCAGGCCGGCCATTTTGGGACGCTCATTGGACTTGTTTAATGCAATGCACCTTTGTATTTTCACATGCATTCGCTTCATGCTGTAACCACTGTGCATAAAAATTTGGAAACATGGCATACAGTGTATTATTTGGTGTCTAAGTCATATTTCCCATATTTTCACTTCCCAGATACAAGCCCGTTTGAGTGTTTGGGGCACTTTTTAGCTAAAATCATCCTACGGGGCCTAACTGCATATGCTAAAGCCTTCCTTTTTTTGAATGGTGTAGTTGCCCCTGCAACCTCCAAAAATATCAGGACTTACTTCCCCAATAACCTGCTAACTCACCCCTAAAATACATACTTATTCATGCTATTTTTTTCATTGGACTTATTTCTCATTTGAAATGCCCATTTTTGGGGGGCCATAAATGTGCGTCTTTAAAAGGTGATTTCTACGATACCCCACTTTTGCGCGTCGGACCTCAACTTTTCCCGTAAACGCAGAAAAACCTCAATTTTCAGGAGAAACGAGACAGACATCCCCTCCCTCTGCCACCCACCCGCCCAACTGACAGCCAGCCGTTAGACATGCACAGATAGTTCTGAGGGTCTGTCTGTGATGTCATAAAGGGCCTGCTGATCAATGGGCAGCTTTCTGATTGGCTGCTGTATGTGATTGACAGATGGAAGCTGGCAGCTGATTGGCTGTCTAGCCTAAAGTGCTTTACACACCTCCCTGATGGTACCACTGGCTAAGATTCCACCTCAGCTCATTGGGTAATGAAAAATATAGAACAATTGATGGATGAAAGCAGGCAGGCCGGCCATTTTGGGACGCTCATTGGACTTGTTTAATGCAATGCACCTTTGTATTTTCACATGCATTCGCTTCATGCTGTAACCACTGTGCATAAAAATTTGGAAACATGGCATACAGTGAATCATTTGGTGTCTAAGTCATGTTTCCCATATTTTCCCTTCCCAGATACAAGCCCGTTTGAGTGTTTGGGGCACTTTTTAGCTAAAATCATCCTACGGGGCCTAACTGCATATGCTAAAGCCTTCCTTTTTTTGAATGGTGTAGTTGCCCCTGCAACCTCCAAAAATATCAGGACTTACTTCCCCAATAACCTGCTAACTCACCCCTAAAATACATACTTATTCACTCTATTTTGTTCATTGGACTTATTTCTCATTTGAAATGCCCATTTTTGGGGGGCCATAAATGTGCGTCTTTAAAAGGTGATTTCTACGATACCCCACTTTTGCGCGTCGGACCTCAACTTTTCCCGTAAACGCAGAAAAACCGCAATTTTCAGGAGAAACGAGACAGACATCCCCTCCCTCTGCCACCCACCCGCCCAACTGAAAGCCAGCCATTAGACATGCACAGATAGTTCTGAGGGTCTGTCTGTGATGTCATAAAGGGCCCTCTGATCAATGGGCAGCTTTCTGATTGGCTGCTGTATTTGATTGACAGATGGAAGCTGGCAGCTGATTGGCTGTCTAGCCTAAACTGCTTTACACACCTCCCTGATGGTACCACTGGCTAAGACTCCACCTCAGCTCATTAGGTAATGAAAAATTTAGAACAATTGATGGATGAAAGCAGGCAGGCCGGCCATTTTGGGACGCTCATTGGACTTGTTTAAAGCAATGCACCTTTGTATTTTCACATGCATTCGCTTCATGCTGTAACCACTGTGCATAAAAATTTGGAAACATGGCATACAGTGTATCATTTGGTGTCTAAGTCAAGTTTCCCATGTTTTTCCTTCCCAGATACTAGCCCGTTTCAGTGTTTGGGGCACTTTTTAGCTAAAATCATCCTACGGGGCCTAACTGCATATGCTAAAGCCTGCCTATTTTGAATGGTCTAGTGGCCCCTGCAACCTCCAAAAATATCAGGACTTACTTCCCCAATAACCTGCTAACTCACCCCTGAAATACATACTTATTCACCCTATTTTGTTAATTGGACTCATTTCTCATTTGAATTGCCCATTTTTTGGGGGCCAGAAATGTGCGTCTTTAAAAGGTGATTTCTACGATACCCCACTTTTGCGCGTTGGACCTCAACTTTTCCCGTAAACGCAGAAAAACCGCAATTTTCAGGAGAAACGAGACAGACATCCCCTCCCTCTGCCACCCACCCGCCCAACTGAAAGCCAGCCATTAGACATGCACAGATAGTTCTGAGGGTCTGTCTGTGATGTCATAAAGGGCCTGCTGATCAATGGGCAGCTTTCTGATTGGCTGCTGTATTTGATTGACAGATGGAAGCTGGCAGCTGATTGGCTGTCTAGCCTAAAGTGCTTTACACACCTCCCTGATGGTACCACTGGCTAAGATTCCACCTCAGCTCATTGGGTAATGAAAAATATAGAACAATTGATGGATGAAAGCAGGCAGGCCGGCCATTTTGGGACGCTCATTGGACTTGTTTAATGCAATGCACCTTTGTATTTTCACATGCATTCGCTTCATGCTGTAACCACTGTGCATAAAAATTTGGAAACATGGCATACAGTGTATCATTTGGTGTCTAAGTCATGTTTCCCATATTTTCCCTTCCCAGATACAAGCCCGTTTGAGTGTTTGGGGCACTTTTTAGCTAAAATCATCCTACGGGGCCTAACTGCATATGCTAAAGCCTTCCTTTTTTTGAATGGTGTAGTTGCCCCTGCAACCTCCAAAAATATCAGGACTTACTTCCCCAATAACCTGCTAACTCACCCCTAAAATACATACTTATTCACGCTATTTTGTTCATTGGACTTATTTCTCATTTGAAATGCCCATTTTTGGGGGGCCATAAATGTGCGTCTTTAAAAGGTGATTTCTACGATACCCAACTTTTGCGCGTCGGACCTCAACTTTTCCCGTAAGCGCAGAAAAACCGCAATTTTCATGAGAAACGAGACAGACATCCCCTCCCTCTGCCACCCACCCGCCCAACTGATAGCCAGCCATTAGACATGCACAGATAGTTCTGAGGGTCTGTCTGTGATGTCATAAAGGGCCCTCTGATCAATGGGCAGGTTTCTGATTGGCTGCTGTATTTGATTGACAGATGGAAGCTGGCAGCTGATTGGCTGTCTAGCCTAAACTGCTTTACACACCTCCCTGATGGTACCACTGGCTAAGACTCCACCTCAGCTCATTGGGTAATGAAAAATTTAGAACAATTGATGGATGAAAGCAGGCAGGCCGGCCATTTTGGGACGCTCATTGGACTTGTTTAATGCAATGCACCTTTGTATTTTCACATGCATTCGCTTCATGCTGTAACCACTGTGCATAAAAATTTGGAAACATGGCATACAGTGTATTATTTGGTGTCTAAGTCATATTTCCCATATTTTCCCTTCCCAGATACAAGCCCGTTTGAGTGTTTGGGGCACTTTTTAGCTAAAATCATCCTACAGGGCCTAACTGCATATGCTAAAGCCTGCCTATTTTGAATGGTGTAGTTGCCCCTGCAACCTCCAAAAATATCAGTATTTACTTCCCCAATAACCTGCTAACTCACCCCTGAAATACATACTTATTCACCCTATTTTGTTAATTGGACTCATTTCTCATTTGAATTGCCCATTTTTTGGGGGCCAGAAATGTGCGTCTTTAAAAGGTGATTTCTACGATACCCCACTTTTGCGCGTCGGTCCTCAACTTTTCCCGTAAACGCAGAAAAAACGCAATTTTCAGGAGAAACGAAACAGACATCCCCTCCCTCTGCCACCCACCCGCTCAACTGAAAGCCAGCCATTAGACATGCACAGATAGTTCTGAGGGTCTGTCTGTGATGTCATAAAGGGCCTGCTGATCAATGGGCAGCTTTCTGATTGGCTGCTGTATTTGATTGACAGATGGAAGCTGGCAGCTGATTGGCTGTCTAGCCTAAAGTGCTTTACACACCTCCCTGATGGTACCACTGGCTAAGACTCCACCTCAGCTCATTGGGTTATGAAAAATTTAGAACAATTGATGGATGAAAGCAGGCAGGCCGGCCATTTTGGGACGCTCATTGGACTTGTTTAATGCAATGCACCTTTGTATTTTCACATGCATTCGCTTCATGCTGTAACCACTGTGCATAAAAATTTGGAAACATGGCATACAGTGTATCATTTGGTGTCTAAGTCATGTTTCCCATGTTTTTCCTTCCCAGATACTAGCCCGTTTGAGTGTTTGGGGCACTTTTTAGCTAAAATCATCCTACGGGGCCTAACTGCATATGCTAAAGCCTGCCTATTTTGAATGGTCTAGTGGCCCCTGCAACCTCCAAAAATATCAGGACTTACTTCCCCAATAACCTGCTAACTCACCCCTGAAATACATACTTATTCACCCTATTTTGTTCATTGGACTCATTTCTCATTTGAAATGCCCATTTTTGGGGGGCCAGAAATGTGCGTCTTTAAAATGTGATTTCTACGATACCCCACATTTGCGCGTCGGACCTTAACTTTTCCCGTAAACGCAGAAAAACCGCAATTTTCAGGAGAAACGAGACAGACATCCCCTCCCTCTGCCACCCACCCGCCCAACTGAAAGCCAGCCATTAGACATGCACAGATAGTTCTGAGGGTCTGTCTGTGATGTCATAAAGGGCCTGCTGATCAATGGGCAGCTTTCTGATTGGCTGCTGTATTTGATTGACAGATGGAAGCTGGCAGCTGATTGGCTGTCTAGCCTAAAGTGCTTTACACACCTCCCTGATGGTACCACTGGCTAAGACTCCACCTCAGCTCATTGGGTAATGAAAAATTTAGAACAATTGATGGATGAAAGCAGGCAGGCCGGCCATTTTGGGACGCTCAGTGGACTTGTTTAATGCAATGCACCTTTGTATTTTCACATGCATTCGCTTCATGCTGTAACCACTGTGCATAAAAATTTGGAAACATGGCATACAGTGTATCATTTGGTGTCTAAGTCATGTTTCCCATATTTTCCCTTCCCAGATACAAGCCCGTTTGAGTGTTTGGGGCACTTTTTAGCTAAAATCATCCTACGGGGCCTAACTGCATATGCTAAAGCCTGCCTATTTTGAATGGTGTAGTGGCCCCTGCAACCTCCAAAAATATCAGGACTTACTTCCCCAATAACCTGCTAACTCACCCCTGAAATACATACTTATTCACCCTATTTTGTTCATTGGACTCATTTCTCATTTGAAATGCCCATTTTTGGGGGGCCAGAAATGTGCGTCTTTAAAAGGTGATTTCTACGATACCCCACTTTTGCGCGTCGGACCTCAACTTTTCCCGTAAACGCAGAAAAACCGCAATTTTCAGGAGAAACGAGACAGACATCCCCTCCCTCTGCCACCCACCCGCCCAACTGACAGCCAGCCGTTAGACATGCACAGATAGTTCTGAGGGTCTGTCTGTGATGTCATAAAGGGCCTGCTGATCAATGGGCAGCTTTCTGATTGGCTGCTGTATTTAATTGACAGATGGAAGCTGGCAGCTGATTGGCTGTCTAGCCTAAAGTGCTTTACACACCTCCCTGATGGTACCACTGGCTAAGATTCCACCTCAGCTCATTGGGTAATGAAAAATATAGATCAATTGATGGATGAAAGCAGGCAGGCCGGCCATTTTGGGACGCTCATTGGACTTGTTTAATGCAATGCACCTTTGTATTTTCACATGCATTCGCTTCATGCTGTAACCACTGTGCATAAAAATTTGGAAACATGGCATACAGTGAATCATTTGGTGTCTAAGTCATGTTTCCCATATTTTCCCTTCCCAGATACAAGCCCGTTTGAGTGTTTGGGGCACTTTTTAGCTAAAATCATCCTACGGGGCCTAACTGCATATGCTAAAGCCTTCCTTTTTTTGAATGGTGTAGTTGCCCCTGCAACCTCCAAAAATATCAGGACTTACTTCCCCAATAACCTGCTAACTCACCCCTAAAATACATACTTATTCACTCTATTTTGTTCATTGGACTTATTTCTCATTTGAAATGCCCATTTTTGGGGGGCCATAAATGTGCGTCTTTAAAAGGTGATTTCTACGATACCCCACTTTTGCGCGTCGGACCTCAACTTTTCCCGTAAACGCAGAAAAAACGCAATTTTCAGGAGAAACGAGACAGACATCCCCTCCCTCTGCCACCCACCCGCCCAACTGAAAGCCAGCCATTAGACATGCACAGATAGTTCTGAGGGTCTGTCTGTGATGTCATAAAGGGCCTGCTGATCAATGGGCAGCTTTCTGATTGGCTGCTGTATGTGATTGACAGATGGAAGCGGGCAGCTGATTGGCTGTCTAGCCTAAAGTGCTTTACACACCTCCCTGATGGTACCACTGGCTAAGATTCCACCTCAGCTCATTGGGTAATGAAAAATATAGAACAATTGATGGATGAAAGCAGGCAGGCCGGCCATTTTGGGACGCTCATTGGACTTGTTTAATGCAATGCACCTTTGTATTTTCACATGCATTCGCTTCATGCTGTAACCACTGTGCATAAAAATTTGGAAACATGGCATACAGTGAATCATTTGGTGTCTAAGTCATGTTTCCCATATTTTCCCTTCCCAGATACAAGCCCGTTTGAGTGTTTGGGGCACTTTTTAGCTAAAATCATCCTACGGGGCCTAACTGCATATGCTAAAGCCTTCCTTTTTTTGAATGGTGTAGTTGCCCCTGCAACCTCCAAAAATATCAGGACTTACTTCCCCAATAACCTGCTAACTCACCCCTAAAATACATACTTATTCACTCTATTTTGTTCATTGGACTTATTTCTCATTTGAAATGCCCATTTTTGGGGGGCCATAAATGTGCGTCTTTAAAAGGTGATTTCTACGATACCCCACTTTTGCGCGTCGGACCTCAACTTTTCCCGTAAACGCAGAAAAACCGCAATTTTCAGGAGAAACGAGACAGACATCCCCTCCCTCTGCCACCCACCCGCCCAACTGAAAGCCAGCCATTAGACATGCACAGATAGTTCTGAGGGTCTGTCTGTGATGTCATAAAGGGCCCTCTGATCAATGGGCAGCTTTCTGATTGGCTGCTGTATTTGATTGACAGATGGAAGCTGGCAGCTGATTGGCTGTCTAGCCTAAACTGCTTTACACACCTCCCTGATGGTACCACTGGCTAAGACTCCACCTCAGCTCATTAGGTAATGAAAAATTTAGAACAATTGATGGATGAAAGCAGGCAGGCCGGCCATTTTGGGACGCTCATTGGACTTGTTTAAAGCAATGCACCTTTGTATTTTCACATGCATTCGCTTCATGCTGTAACCACTGTGCATAAAAATTTGGAAACATGGCATACAGTGTATCATTTGGTGTCTAAGTCAAGTTTCCCATGTTTTTCCTTCCCAGATACTAGCCCGTTTCAGTGTTTGGGGCACTTTTTAGCTAAAATCATCCTACGGGGCCTAACTGCATATGCTAAAGCCTGCCTATTTTGAATGGTCTAGTGGCCCCTGCAACCTCCAAAAATATCAGGACTTACTTCCCCAATAACCTGCTAACTCACCCCTGAAATACATACTTATTCACCCTATTTTGTTAATTGGACTCATTTCTCATTTGAATTGCCCATTTTTTGGGGGCCAGAAATGTGCGTCTTTAAAAGGTGATTTCTACGATACCCCACTTTTGCGCGTCGGACCTCAACTTTTCCCGTAAACGCAGAAAAACCGCAATTTTCAGGAGAAACGAGACAGACATCCCCTCCCTCTGCCACCCACCCGCCCAACTGAAAGCCAGCCATTAGACATGCACAGATAGTTCTGAGGGTCTGTCTGTGATGTCATAAAGGGCCTGCTGATCAATGGGCAGCTTTCTGATTGGCTGCTGTATTTGATTGACAGATGGAAGCTGGCAGCTGATTGGCTGTCTAGCCTAAAGTGCTTTACACACCTCCCTGATGGTACCACTGGCTAAGATTCCACCTCAGCTCATTGGGTAATGAAAAATATAGAACAATTGATGGATGAAAGCAGGCAGGCCGGCCATTTTGGGACGCTCATTGGACTTGTTTAATGCAATGCACCTTTGTATTTTCACATGCATTCGCTTCATGCTGTAACCACTGTGCATAAAAATTTGGAAACATGGCATACAGTGTATCATTTGGTGTCTAAGTCATGTTTCCCATATTTTCCCTTCCCAGATACAAGCCCGTTTGAGTGTTTGGGGCACTTTTTAGCTAAAATCATCCTACGGGGCCTAACTGCATATGCTAAAGCCTTCCTTTTTTTGAATGGTGTAGTTGCCCCTGCAACCTCCAAAAATATCAGGACTTACTTCCCCAATAACCTGCTAACTCACCCCTAAAATACATACTTATTCACGCTATTTTGTTCATTGGACTTATTTCTCATTTGAAATGCCCATTTTTGGGGGGCCATAAATGTGCGTCTTTAAAAGGTGATTTCTACGATACCCAACTTTTGCGCGTCGGACCTCAACTTTTCCCGTAAACGCAGAAAAACCGCAATTTTCATGAGAAACGAGACAGACATCCCCTCCCTCTGCCACCCACCCGCCCAACTGATAGCCAGCCATTAGACATGCACAGATAGTTCTGAGGGTCTGTCTGTGATGTCATAAAGGGCCTGCTGATCAATGGGCAGCTTTCTGATTGGCTGCTGTATGTGATTGACAGATGGAAGCTGGCAGCTGATTGGCTGTCTAGCCTAAAGTGCTTTACACACCTCCCTGATGGTACCACTGGCTAAGATTCCACCTCAGCTCATTGGGTAATGAAAAATATAGAACAATTGATGGATGAAAGCAGGCAGGCCGGCCATTTTGGGACGCTCATTGGACTTGTTTAATGCAATGCACCTTTGTATTTTCACATGCATTCGCTTCATGCTGTAACCACTGTGCATAAAAATTTGGAAACATGGCATACAGTGAATCATTTGGTGTCTAAGTCATGTTTCCCATATTTTCCCTTCCCAGATACAAGCCCGTTTGAGTGTTTGGGGCACTTTTTAGCTAAAATCATCCTACGGGGCCTAACTGCATATGCTAAAGCCTGCCTATTTTGAATGGTGTAGTGGCCCCTGCAACCTCCAAAAATATCAGGACTTACTTCCCCAATAACCTGCTAACTCACCCCTGAAATACATACTTATTCACCCTATTTTGTTCATTGGACTCATTTCTCATTTGAAATGCCCATTTTTGGGGGGCCAGAAATGTGCGTCTTTAAAAGGTGATTTCTACGATACCCCACTTTTGCGCGTCGGACCTCAACTTTTCCCGTAAACGCAGAAAAACCGCAATTTTCAGGAGAAACGAGACAGACATCCCCTCCCTCTGCCACCCACCCGCCCAACTGACAGCCAGCCGTTAGACATGCACAGATAGTTCTGAGGGTCTGTCTGTGATGTCATAAAGGGCCTGCTGATCAATGGGCAGCTTTCTGATTGGCTGCTGTATTTAATTGACAGATGGAAGCTGGCAGCTGATTGGCTGTCTAGCCTAAAGTGCTTTACACACCTCCCTGATGGTACCACTGGCTAAGATTCCACCTCAGCTCATTGGGTAATGAAAAATATAGAACAATTGATGGATGAAAGCAGGCAGGCCGGCCATTTTGGGACGCTCATTGGACTTGTTTAATGCAATGCACCTTTGTATTTTCACATGCATTCGCTTCATGCTGTAACCACTGTGCATAAAAATTTGGAAACATGGCATACAGTGAATCATTTGGTGTCTAAGTCATGTTTCCCATATTTTCCCTTCCCAGATACAAGCCCGTTTGAGTGTTTGGGGCACTTTTTAGCTAAAATCATCCTACGGGGCCTAACTGCATATGCTAAAGCCTTCCTTTTTTTGAATGGTGTAGTTGCCCCTGCAACCTCCAAAAATATCAGGACTTACTTCCCCAATAACCTGCTAACTCACCCCTAAAATACATACTTATTCACTCTATTTTGTTCATTGGACTTATTTCTCATTTGAAATGCCCATTTTTGGGGGGCCATAAATGTGCGTCTTTAAAAGGTGATTTCTACGATACCCCACTTTTGCGCGTCGGACCTCAACTTTTCCCGTAAACGCAGAAAAAACGCAATTTTCAGGAGAAACGAGACAGACATCCCCTCCCTCTGCCACCCACCCGCCCAACTGAAAGCCAGCCATTAGACATGCACAGATAGTTCTGAGGGTCTGTCTGTGATGTCATAAAGGGCCTGCTGATCAATGGGCAGCTTTCTGATTGGCTGCTGTATGTGATTGACAGATGGAAGCTGGCAGCTGATTGGCTGTCTAGCCTAAAGTGCTTTACACACCTCCCTGATGGTACCACTGGCTAAGATTCCACCTCAGCTCATTGGGTAAAGAAAAATATAGAACAATTGATGGATGAAAGCAGGCAGGCAGGCCATTTTGGGACGCTCATTGGACTTGTTTAATGCAATGCACCTTTGTATTTTCACATGCATTCGCTTCATGCTGTAACCACTGTGCATAAAAATTTGGAAACATGGCATACAGTGAATCATTTGGTGTCTAAGTCATGTTTCCCATATTTTCCCTTCCCAGATACAAGCCCGTTTGAGTGTTTGGGGCACTTTTTAGCTAAAATCATCCTACGGGGCCTAACTGCATATGCTAAAGCCTTCCTTTTTTTGAATGGTGTAGTTGCCCCTGCAACCTCCAAAAATATCAGGACTTACTTCCCCAATAACCTGCTAACTCACCCCTAAAATACATATTTATTCACTCTATTTTGTTCATTGGACTTATTTCTCATATGAAATGCCCATTTTTGGGGGGCCATAAATGTGCGTCTTTAAAAGGTGATTTCTACGATACCCCACTTTTGCGCGTCGGACCTCAACTTTTCCCGTAAACGCAGAAAAACCGCAATTTTCAGGAGAAACGAGACAGACATCCCCTCCCTCTGCCACCCACCCGCCCAACTGAAAGCCAGCCATTAGACATGCACAGATAGTTCTGAGGGTCTGTCTGTGATGTCATAAAGGGCCCTCTGATCAATGGGCAGCTTTCTGATTGGCTGCTGTATTTGATTGACAGATGGAAGCTGGCAGCTGATTGGCTGTCTAGCCTAAACTGCTTTACACACCTCCCTGATGGTACCACTGGCTAAGACTCCACCTCAGCTCATTAGGTAATGAAAAATTTAGAACAATTGATGGATGAAAGCAGGCAGGCCGGCCATTTTGGGACGCTCATTGGACTTGTTTAAAGCAATGCACCTTTGTATTTTCACATGCATTCGCTTCATGCTGTAACCACTGTGCATAAAAATTTGGAAACATGGCATACAGTGTATCATTTGGTGTCTAAGTCAAGTTTCCCATGTTTTTCCTTCCCAGATACTAGCCCGTTTCAGTGTTTGGGGCACTTTTTAGCTAAAATCATCCTACGGGGCCTAACTGCATATGCTAAAGCCTGCCTATTTTGAATGGTCTAGTGGCCCCTGCAACCTCCAAAAATATCAGGACTTACTTCCCCAATAACCTGCTAACTCACCCCTGAAATACATACTTATTCACCCTATTTTGTTAATTGGACTCATTTCTCATTTGAATTGCCCATTTTTTGGGGGCCAGAAATGTGCGTCTTTAAAAGGTGATTTCTACGATACCCCACTTTTGCGCGTCGGACCTCAACTTTTCCCGTAAACGCAGAAAAACCGCAATTTTCAGGAGAAACGAGACAGACATCCCCTCCCTCTGCCACCCACCCGCCCAACTGAAAGCCAGCCATTAGACATGCACAGATAGTTCTGAGGGTCTGTCTGTGATGTCATAAAGGGCCTGCTGATCAATGGGCAGCTTTCTGATTGGCTGCTGTATTTGATTGACAGATGGAAGCTGGCAGCTGATTGGCTGTCTAGCCTAAAGTGCTTTACACACCTCCCTGATGGTACCACTGGCTAAGATTCCACCTCAGCTCATTGGGTAATGAAAAATATAGAACAATTGATGGATGAAAGCAGGCAGGCCGGCCATTTTGGGACGCTCATTGGACTTGTTTAATGCAATGCACCTTTGTATTTTCACATGCATTCGCTTCATGCTGTAACCACTGTGCATAAAAATTTGGAAACATGGCATACAGTGTATCATTTGGTGTCTAAGTCATGTTTCCCATATTTTCCCTTCCCAGATACAAGCCCGTTTGAGTGTTTGGGGCACTTTTTAGCTAAAATCATCCTACGGGGCCTAACTGCATATGCTAAAGCCTTCCTTTTTTTGAATGGTGTAGTTGCCCCTGCAACCTCCAAAAATATCAGGACTTACTTCCCCAATAACCTGCTAACTCACCCCTAAAATACATACTTATTCACGCTATTTTGTTCATTGGACTTATTTCTCATTTGAAATGCCCATTTTTGGGGGGCCATAAATGTGCGTCTTTAAAAGGTGATTTCTACGATACCCAACTTTTGCGCGTCGGACCTCAACTTTTCCCGTAAACGCAGAAAAACCGCAATTTTCATGAGAAACGAGACAGACATCCCCTCCCTCTGCCACCCACCCGCCCAACTGATAGCCAGCCATTAGACATGCACAGATAGTTCTGAGGGTCTGTCTGTGATGTCATAAAGGGCCTGCTGATCAATGGGCAGGTTTCTGATTGGCTGCTGTATTTGATTGACAGATGGAAGCTGGCAGCTGATTGGCTGTCTAGCCTAAACTGCTTTACACACCTCCCTGATGGTACCACTGGCTAAGACTACACCTCAGCTCATTGGGTAATGAAAAATTTAGAACAATTGATGGATGAAAGCAGGCAGGCCGGCCATTTTGGGACGCTCATTGGACTTGTTTAATGCAATGCACCTTTGTATTTTCACATGCATTCGCTTCATGCTGTAACCACTGTGCATAAAAATTTGGAAACATGGCATACAGTGTATTATTTGGTGTCTAAGTCATATTTCCCATATTTTCCCTTCCCAGATACAAGCCCGTTTGAGTGTTTGGGGCACTTTTTAGCTAAAATCATCCTACAGGGCCTAACTGCATATGCTAAAGCCTGCCTATTTTGAATGGTGTAGTTGCCCCTGCAACCTCCAAAAATATCAGTATTTACTTCCCCAATAACCTGCTAACTCACCCCTGAAATACATACTTATTCACCCTATTTTGTTCATTGGACTCATTTCTCATTTGAAATGCCCATTTTTGGGGGGCCAGAAATGTGCGTCTTTAAAAGGTGATTTCTACGATACCCCACTTTTGCGCGTCGGACCTCAACTTTTCCCGTAAACGCAGAAAAACCGCAATTTTCAGGAGAAACGAGACAGACATCCCCTCCCTCTGCCACCCACCCGCCCAACTGACAGCCAGCCGTTAGACATGCACAGATAGTTCTGAGGGTCTGTCTGTGATGTCATAAAGGGCCTGCTGATCAATGGGCAGCTTTCTGATTGGCTGCTGTATTTAATTGACAGATGGAAGCTGGCAGCTGATTGGCTGTCTAGCCTAAAGTGCTTTACACACCTCCCTGATGGTACCACTGGCTAAGATTCCACCTCAGCTCATTGGGTAATGAAAAATATAGAACAATTGATGGATGAAAGCAGGCAGGCCGGCCATTTTGGGACGCTCATTGGACTTGTTTAATGCAATGCACCTTTGTATTTTCACATGCATTCGCTTCATGCTGTAACCACTGTGCATAAAAATTTGGAAACATGGCATACAGTGAATCATTTGGTGTCTAAGTCATGTTTCCCATATTTTCCCTTCCCAGATACAAGCCCGTTTGAGTGTTTGGGGCACTTTTTAGCTAAAATCATCCTACGGGGCCTAACTGCATATGCTAAAGCCTTCCTTTTTTTGAATGGTGTAGTTGCCCCTGCAACCTCCAAAAATATCAGGACTTACTTCCCCAATAACCTGCTAACTCACCCCTAAAATACATACTTATTCACTCTATTTTGTTCATTGGACTTATTTCTCATTTGAAATGCCCATTTTTGGGGGGCCATAAATGTGCGTCTTTAAAAGGTGATTTCTACGATACCCCACTTTTGCGCGTCGGACCTCAACTTTTCCCGTAAACGCAGAAAAACCGCAATTTTCAGGAGAAACGAGACAGACATCCCCTCCCTCTGCCACCCACCCGCCCAACTGAAAGCCAGCCATTAGACATGCACAGATAGTTCTGAGGGTCTGTCTGTGATGTCATAAAGGGCCCTCTGATCAATGGGCAGCTTTCTGATTGGCTGCTGTATTTGATTGACAGATGGAAGCTGGCAGCTGATTGGCTGTCTAGCCTAAACTGCTTTACACACCTCCCTGATGGTACCACTGGCTAAGACTCCACCTCAGCTCATTAGGTAATGAAAAATTTAGAACAATTGATGGATGAAAGCAGGCAGGCCGGCCATTTTGGGACGCTCATTGGACTTGTTTAAAGCAATGCACCTTTGTATTTTCACATGCATTCGCTTCATGCTGTAACCACTGTGCATAAAAATTTGGAAACATGGCATACAGTGTATCATTTGGTGTCTAAGTCAAGTTTCCCATGTTTTTCCTTCCCAGATACTAGCCCGTTTCAGTGTTTGGGGCACTTTTTAGCTAAAATCATCCTACGGGGCCTAACTGCATATGCTAAAGCCTGCCTATTTTGAATGGTCTAGTGGCCCCTGCAACCTCCAAAAATATCAGGACTTACTTCCCCAATAACCTGCTAACTCACCCCTGAAATACATACTTATTCACCCTATTTTGTTAATTGGACTCATTTCTCATTTGAATTGCCCATTTTTTGGGGGCCAGAAATGTGCGTCTTTAAAAGGTGATTTCTACGATACCCCACTTTTGCGCGTCGGACCTCAACTTTTCCCGTAAACGCAGAAAAACCGCAATTTTCAGGAGAAACGAGACAGACATCCCCTCCCTCTGCCACCCACCCGCCCAACTGAAAGCCAGCCATTAGACATGCACAGATAGTTCTGAGGGTCTGTCTGTGATGTCATAAAGGGCCTGCTGATCAATGGGCAGCTTTCTGATTGGCTGCTGTATTTGATTGACAGATGGAAGCTGGCAGCTGATTGGCTGTCTAGCCTAAAGTGCTTTACACACCTCCCTGATGGTACCACTGGCTAAGATTCCACCTCAGCTCATTGGGTAATGAAAAATATAGAACAATTGATGGATGAAAGCAGGCAGGCCGGCCATTTTGGGACGCTCATTGGACTTGTTTAATGCAATGCACCTTTGTATTTTCACATGCATTCGCTTCATGCTGTAACCACTGTGCATAAAAATTTGGAAACATGGCATACAGTGTATCATTTGGTGTCTAAGTCATGTTTCCCATATTTTCCCTTCCCAGATACAAGCCCGTTTGAGTGTTTGGGGCACTTTTTAGCTAAAATCATCCTACGGGGCCTAACTGCATATGCTAAAGCCTTCCTTTTTTTGAATGGTGTAGTTGCCCCTGCAACCTCCAAAAATATCAGGACTTACTTCCCCAATAACCTGCTAACTCACCCCTAAAATACATACTTATTCACGCTATTTTGTTCATTGGACTTATTTCTCATTTGAAATGCCCATTTTTGGGGGGCCATAAATGTGCGTCTTTAAAAGGTGATTTCTACGATACCCAACTTTTGCGCGTCGGACCTCAACTTTTCCCGTAAACGCAGAAAAACCGCAATTTTCATGAGAAACGAGACAGACATCCCCTCCCTCTGCCACCCACCCGCCCAACTGATAGCCAGCCATTAGACATGCACAGATAGTTCTGAGGGTCTGTCTGTGATGTCATAAAGGGCCCTCTGATCAATGGGCAGGTTTCTGATTGGCTGCTGTATTTGATTGACAGATGGAAGCTGGCAGCTGATTGGCTGTCTAGCCTAAACTGCTTTACACACCTCCCTGATGGTACCACTGGCTAAGACTCCACCTCAGCTCATTGGGTAATGAAAAATTTAGAACAATTGATGGATGAAAGCAGGCAGGCCGGCCATTTTGGGACGCTCATTGGACTTGTTTAATGCAATGCACCTTTGTATTTTCACATGCATTCGCTTCATGCTGTAACCACTGTGCATAAAAATTTGGAAACATGGCATACAGTGTATTATTTGGTGTCTAAGTCATATTTCCCATATTTTCCCTTCCCAGATACAAGCCCGTTTGAGTGTTTGGGGCACTTTTTAGCTAAAATCATCCTACAGGGCCTAACTGCATATGCTAAAGCCTGCCTATTTTGAATGGTGTAGTTGCCCCTGCAACCTCCAAAAATATCAGTATTTACTTCCCCAATAACCTGCTAACTCACCCCTGAAATACATACTTATTCACCCTATTTTGTTAATTGGACTCATTTCTCATTTGAATTGCCCATTTTTTGGGGGCCAGAAATGTGCGTCTTTAAAAGGTGATTTCTACGATACCCCACTTTTGCGCGTCGGTCCTCAACTTTTCCCGTAAACGCAGAAAAAACGCAATTTTCAGGAGAAACGAGACAGACATCCCCTCCCTCTGCCACCCACCCGCCCAACTGAAAGCCAGCCATTAGACATGCACAGATAGTTCTGAGGGTCTGTCTGTGATGTCATAAAGGGCCTGCTGATCAATGGGCAGCTTTCTGATTGGCTGCTGTATTTGATTGACAGATGGAAGCTGGCAGCTGATTGGCTGTCTAGCCTAAAGTGCTTTACACACCTCCCTGATGGTACCACTGGCTAAGACTCCACCTCAGCTCATTGGGTAATGAAAAATTTTGAACAATTGATGGATGAAAGCAGGCAGGCCGGCCATTTTGGGACGCTCATTGGACTTGTTTAATGCAATGCACCTTTGTATTTTCACATGCATTCGCTTCATGCTGTAACCACTGTGCATAAAAATTTGGAAACATGGCATACAGTGTATCATTTGGTGTCTAAGTCATGTTTCCCATGTTTTTCCTTCCCAGATACTAGCCCGTTTGAGTGTTTGGGGCACTTTTTAGCTAAAATCATCCTACGGGGCCTAACTGCATATGCTAAAGCCTGCCTATTTTGAATGGTGTAGTTGCCCCTGCAACCTCCAAAAATATCAGTATTTACTTCCCCAATAACCTGCTAACTCACCCCTGAAATACATACTTATTCACCCTATTTTGTTAATTGGACTCATTTCTCATTTGAATTGCCCATTTTTTGGGGGCCAGAAATGTGCGTCTTTAAAAGGTGATTTCTACGATACCCCACTTTTGCGCGTCGGTCCTCAACTTTTCCCGTAAACGCAGAAAAAACGCAATTTTCAGGAGAAACGAGACAGACATCCCCTCCCTCTGCCACCCACCCGCCCAACTGAAAGCCAGCCATTAGACATGCACAGATAGTTCTGAGGGTCTGTCTGTGATGTCATAAAGGGCCTGCTGATCAATGGGCAGCTTTCTGATTGGCTGCTGTATTTGATTGACAGATGGAAGCTGGCAGCTGATTGGCTGTCTAGCCTAAAGTGCTTTACACACCTCCCTGATGGTACCACTGGCTAAGACTCCACCTCAGCTCATTGGGTAATGAAAAATTTAGAACAATTGATGGATGAAAGCAGGCAGGCCGGCCATTTTGGGACGCTCATTGGACTTGTTTAATGCAATGCACCTTTGTATTTTCACATGCATTCGCTTCATGCTGTAACCACTGTGCATAAAAATTTGGAAACATGGCATACAGTGTATCATTTGGTGTCTAAGTCATGTTTCCCATGTTTTTCCTTCCCAGATACTAGCCCGTTTGAGTGTTTGGGGCACTTTTTAGCTAAAATCATCCTACGGGGCCTAACTGCATATGCTAAAGCCTGCCTATTTTGAATGGTCTAGTGGCCCCTGCAACCTCCAAAAATATCAGGACTTACTTCCCCAATAACCTGCTAACTCACCCCTGAAATACATACTTATTCACCCTATTTTGTTCATTGGACTCATTTCTCATTTGAAATGCCCATTTTTGGGGGGCCAGAAATGTGCGTCTTTAAAATGTGATTTCTACGATACCCCACATTTGCGCGTCGGACCTTAACTTTTCCCGTAAACGCAGAAAAACCGCAATTTTCAGGAGAAACGAGACAGACATCCCCTCCCTCTGCCACCCACCCGCCCAACTGAAAGCCAGCCATTAGACATGCACAGATAGTTCTGAGGGTCTGTCTGTGATGTCATAAAGGGCCTGCTGATCAATGGGCAGCTTTCTGATTGGCTGCTGTATTTGATTGACAGATGGAAGCTGGCAGCTGATTGGCTGTCTAGCCTAAAGTGCTTTACACACCTCCCTGATGGTACCACTGGCTAAGACTCCACCTCAGCTCATTGGGTAATGAAAAATTTAGAACAATTGATGGATGAAAGCAGGCAGGCCGGCCATTTTGGGACGCTCAGTGGACTTGTTTAATGCAATGCACCTTTGTATTTTCACATGCATTCGCTTCATGCTGTAACCACTGTGCATAAAAATTTGGAAACATGGCATACAGTGTATCATTTGGTGTCTAAGTCATGTTTCCCATATTTTCCCTTCCCAGATACAAGCCCGTTTGAGTGTTTGGGGCACTTTTTAGCTAAAATCATCCTACGGGGCCTAACTGCATATGCTAAAGCCTGCCTATTTTGAATGGTGTAGTGGCCCCTGCAACCTCCAAAAATATCAGGACTTACTTCCCCAATAACCTGCTAACTCACCCCTGAAATACATACTTATTCACCCTATTTTGTTCATTGGACTCATTTCTCATTTGAAATGCCCATTTTTGGGGGGCCAGAAATGTGCGTCTTTAAAAGGTGATTTCTACGATACCCCACTTTTGCGCGTCGGACCTCAACTTTTCCCGTAAACGCAGAAAAACCGCAATTTTCAGGAGAAACGAGACAGACATCCCCTCCCTCTGCCACCCACCCGCCCAACTGACAGCCAGCCGTTAGACATGCACAGATAGTTCTGAGGGTCTGTCTGTGATGTCATAAAGGGCCTGCTGATCAATGGGCAGCTTTCTGATTGGCTGCTGTATTTAATTGACAGATGGAAGCTGGCAGCTGATTGGCTGTCTAGCCTAAAGTGCTTTACACACCTCCCTGATGGTACCACTGGCTAAGATTCCACCTCAGCTCATTGGGTAATGAAAAATATAGAACAATTGATGGATGAAAGCAGGCAGGCCGGCCATTTTGGGACGCTCATTGGACTTGTTTAATGCAATGCACCTTTGTATTTTCACATGCATTCGCTTCATGCTGTAACCACTGTGCATAAAAATTTGGAAACATGGCATACAGTGAATCATTTGGTGTCTAAGTCATGTTTCCCATATTTTCCCTTCCCAGATACAAGCCCGTTTGAGTGTTTGGGGCACTTTTTAGCTAAAATCATCCTACGGGGCCTAACTGCATATGCTAAAGCCTTCCTTTTTTTGAATGGTGTAGTTGCCCCTGCAACCTCCAAAAATATCAGGACTTACTTCCCCAATAACCTGCTAACTCACCCCTAAAATACATACTTATTCACTCTATTTTGTTCATTGGACTTATTTCTCATTTGAAATGCCCATTTTTGGGGGGCCATAAATGTGCGTCTTTAAAAGGTGATTTCTACGATACCCCACTTTTGCGCGTCGGACCTCAACTTTTCCCGTAAACGCAGAAAAAACGCAATTTTCAGGAGAAACGAGACAGACATCCCCTCCCTCTGCCACCCACCCGCCCAACTGAAAGCCAGCCATTAGACATGCACAGATAGTTCTGAGGGTCTGTCTGTGATGTCATAAAGGGCCTGCTGATCAATGGGCAGCTTTCTGATTGGCTGCTGTATGTGATTGACAGATGGAAGCTGGCAGCTGATTGGCTGTCTAGCCTAAAGTGCTTTACACACCTCCCTGATGGTACCACTGGCTAAGATTCCACCTCAGCTCATTGGGTAAAGAAAAATATAGAACAATTGATGGATGAAAGCAGGCAGGCAGGCCATTTTGGGACGCTCATTGGACTTGTTTAATGCAATGCACCTTTGTATTTTCACATGCATTCGCTTCATGCTGTAACCACTGTGCATAAAAATTTGGAAACATGGCATACAGTGAATCATTTGGTGTCTAAGTCATGTTTCCCATATTTTCCCTTCCCAGATACAAGCCCGTTTGAGTGTTTGGGGCACTTTTTAGCTAAAATCATCCTACGGGGCCTAACTGCATATGCTAAAGCCTTCCTTTTTTTGAATGGTGTAGTTGCCCCTGCAACCTCCAAAAATATCAGGACTTACTTCCCCAATAACCTGCTAACTCACCCCTAAAATACATATTTATTCACTCTATTTTGTTCATTGGACTTATTTCTCATATGAAATGCCCATTTTTGGGGGGCCATAAATGTGCGTCTTTAAAAGGTGATTTCTACGATACCCCACTTTTGCGCGTCGGACCTCAACTTTTCCCGTAAACGCAGAAAAACCGCAATTTTCAGGAGAAACGAGACAGACATCCCCTCCCTCTGCCACCCACCCGCCCAACTGAAAGCCAGCCATTAGACATGCACAGATAGTTCTGAGGGTCTGTCTGTGATGTCATAAAGGGCCCTCTGATCAATGGGCAGCTTTCTGATTGGCTGCTGTATTTGATTGACAGATGGAAGCTGGCAGCTGATTGGCTGTCTAGCCTAAACTGCTTTACACACCTCCCTGATGGTACCACTGGCTAAGACTCCACCTCAGCTCATTAGGTAATGAAAAATTTAGAACAATTGATGGATGAAAGCAGGCAGGCCGGCCATTTTGGGACGCTCATTGGACTTGTTTAAAGCAATGCACCTTTGTATTTTCACATGCATTCGCTTCATGCTGTAACCACTGTGCATAAAAATTTGGAAACATGGCATACAGTGTATCATTTGGTGTCTAAGTCAAGTTTCCCATGTTTTTCCTTCCCAGATACTAGCCCGTTTCAGTGTTTGGGGCACTTTTTAGCTAAAATCATCCTACGGGGCCTAACTGCATATGCTAAAGCCTGCCTATTTTGAATGGTCTAGTGGCCCCTGCAACCTCCAAAAATATCAGGACTTACTTCCCCAATAACCTGCTAACTCACCCCTGAAATACATACTTATTCACCCTATTTTGTTAATTGGACTCATTTCTCATTTGAATTGCCCATTTTTTGGGGGCCAGAAATGTGCGTCTTTAAAAGGTGATTTCTACGATACCCCACTTTTGCGCGTCGGACCTCAACTTTTCCCGTAAACGCAGAAAAACCGCAATTTTCAGGAGAAACGAGACAGACATCCCCTCCCTCTGCCACCCACCCGCCCAACTGAAAGCCAGCCATTAGACATGCACAGATAGTTCTGAGGGTCTGTCTGTGATGTCATAAAGGGCCTGCTGATCAATGGGCAGCTTTCTGATTGGCTGCTGTATTTGATTGACAGATGGAAGCTGGCAGCTGATTGGCTGTCTAGCCTAAAGTGCTTTACACACCTCCCTGATGGTACCACTGGCTAAGATTCCACCTCAGCTCATTGGGTAATGAAAAATATAGAACAATTGATGGATGAAAGCAGGCAGGCCGGCCATTTTGGGACGCTCATTGGACTTGTTTAATGCAATGCACCTTTGTATTTTCACATGCATTCGCTTCATGCTGTAACCACTGTGCATAAAAATTTGGAAACATGGCATACAGTGTATCATTTGGTGTCTAAGTCATGTTTCCCATATTTTCCCTTCCCAGATACAAGCCCGTTTGAGTGTTTGGGGCACTTTTTAGCTAAAATCATCCTACGGGGCCTAACTGCATATGCTAAAGCCTTCCTTTTTTTGAATGGTGTAGTTGCCCCTGCAACCTCCAAAAATATCAGGACTTACTTCCCCAATAACCTGCTAACTCACCCCTAAAATACATACTTATTCACGCTATTTTGTTCATTGGACTTATTTCTCATTTGAAATGCCCATTTTTGGGGGGCCATAAATGTGCGTCTTTAAAAGGTGATTTCTACGATACCCAACTTTTGCGCGTCGGACCTCAACTTTTCCCGTAAACGCAGAAAAACCGCAATTTTCATGAGAAACGAGACAGACATCCCCTCCCTCTGCCACCCACCCGCCCAACTGATAGCCAGCCATTAGACATGCACAGATAGTTCTGAGGGTCTGTCTGTGATGTCATAAAGGGCCTGCTGATCAATGGGCAGGTTTCTGATTGGCTGCTGTATTTGATTGACAGATGGAAGCTGGCAGCTGATTGGCTGTCTAGCCTAAACTGCTTTACACACCTCCCTGATGGTACCACTGGCTAAGACTACACCTCAGCTCATTGGGTAATGAAAAATTTAGAACAATTGATGGATGAAAGCAGGCAGGCCGGCCATTTTGGGACGCTCATTGGACTTGTTTAATGCAATGCACCTTTGTATTTTCACATGCATTCGCTTCATGCTGTAACCACTGTGCATAAAAATTTGGAAACATGGCATACAGTGTATTATTTGGTGTCTAAGTCATATTTCCCATATTTTCCCTTCCCAGATACAAGCCCGTTTGAGTGTTTGGGGCACTTTTTAGCTAAAATCATCCTACAGGGCCTAACTGCATATGCTAAAGCCTGCCTATTTTGAATGGTGTAGTTGCCCCTGCAACCTCCAAAAATATCAGTATTTACTTCCCCAATAACCTGCTAACTCACCCCTGAAATACATACTTATTCACCCTATTTTGTTCATTGGACTCATTTCTCATTTGAAATGCCCATTTTTGGGGGGCCAGAAATGTGCGTCTTTAAAAGGTGATTTCTACGATACCCCACTTTTGCGCGTCGGACCTCAACTTTTCCCGTAAACGCAGAAAAACCGCAATTTTCAGGAGAAACGAGACAGACATCCCCTCCCTCTGCCACCCACCCGCCCAACTGACAGCCAGCCGTTAGACATGCACAGATAGTTCTGAGGGTCTGTCTGTGATGTCATAAAGGGCCTGCTGATCAATGGGCAGCTTTCTGATTGGCTGCTGTATTTAATTGACAGATGGAAGCTGGCAGCTGATTGGCTGTCTAGCCTAAAGTGCTTTACACACCTCCCTGATGGTACCACTGGCTAAGATTCCACCTCAGCTCATTGGGTAATGAAAAATATAGAACAATTGATGGATGAAAGCAGGCAGGCCGGCCATTTTGGGACGCTCATTGGACTTGTTTAATGCAATGCACCTTTGTATTTTCACATGCATTCGCTTCATGCTGTAACCACTGTGCATAAAAATTTGGAAACATGGCATACAGTGAATCATTTGGTGTCTAAGTCATGTTTCCCATATTTTCCCTTCCCAGATACAAGCCCGTTTGAGTGTTTGGGGCACTTTTTAGCTAAAATCATCCTACGGGGCCTAACTGCATATGCTAAAGCCTTCCTTTTTTTGAATGGTGTAGTTGCCCCTGCAACCTCCAAAAATATCAGGACTTACTTCCCCAATAACCTGCTAACTCACCCCTAAAATACATACTTATTCACTCTATTTTGTTCATTGGACTTATTTCTCATTTGAAATGCCCATTTTTGGGGGGCCATAAATGTGCGTCTTTAAAAGGTGATTTCTACGATACCCCACTTTTGCGCGTCGGACCTCAACTTTTCCCGTAAACGCAGAAAAAACGCAATTTTCAGGAGAAACGAGACAGACATCCCCTCCCTCTGCCACCCACCCGCCCAACTGAAAGCCAGCCATTAGACATGCACAGATAGTTCTGAGGGTCTGTCTGTGATGTCATAAAGGGCCTGCTGATCAATGGGCAGCTTTCTGATTGGCTGCTGTATTTGATTGACAGATGGAAGCTGGCAGCTGATTGTCTGTCTAGCCTAAACTGCTTTACACACCTCCCTGATGGTACCACTGGCTAAGACTCCACCTCAGCTCATTAGGTAATGAAAAATTTAGAACAATTGATGGATGAAAGCAGGCAGGCCGGCCATTTTGGGACGCTCATTGGACTTGTTTAAAGCAATGCACCTTTGTATTTTCACATGCATTCGCTTCATGCTGTAACCACTGTGCATAAAAATTTGGAAACATGGCATACAGTGTATCATTTGGTGTCTAAGTCATGTTTCCCATGTTTTTCCTTCCCAGATACTAGCCCGTTTCAGTGTTTGGGGCACTTTTTAGCTAAAATCATCCTACGGGGCCTAACTGCATATGCTAAAGCCTGCCTATTTTGAATGGTCTAGTGGCCCCTGCAACCTCCAAAAATATCAGGACTTACTTCCCCAATAACCTGCTAACTCACCCCTGAAATACATACTTATTCACCCTATTTTGTTAATTGGACTCATTTCTCATTTGAATTGCCCATTTTTTGGGGGCCAGAAATGTGCGTCTTTAAAAGGTGATTTCTACGATACCCCACTTTTGCGCGTCGGACCTCAACTTTTCCCGTAAACGCAGAAAAACCGCAATTTTCAGGAGAAACGAGACAGACATCCCCTCCCTCTGCCACCCACCCGCCCAGGGCCGCCGAGAGGGAGGGGGGGAGGGTACATTTTACCTGGGCCCGGGCCTATCAGGGGGGCCCGGGCCAGGGGACACAAAGACACACTTAAAAAAAAAAAAAAAAAAACTTTTTTAAAGGCAGCGGTTTAGCGGGGGTGCGGGTCAGCAGCGGCAGCCTGTGGCACTCTCACTGTGTGCAGATCTGCAGTCTGCAGACAGTGACAGAGGCCGGCATCCAGCTGCGGAGCGTCTGCAGATAAACTGTGTCTGCTGCAGAGCACAACTCTTGAGACGCGAGAGGGGAAGGTCAGAAGGTCAGGTCACGTGCAAGGACGCGCGGCATGTGACAGGGGAAGATGAAGTGCAGGCTGGAGCTAGAGGAGCTCCTGAAACTGGCTGCCTCCGGGTCATGCCCTGTAAGTACATTTTTTTCTGCCCTGCATCTTAATACTTAATTATTCTCCATATCTATCTATCTATCTATCTATCTATCTATCTATCTATCTATCTATCTATGTATCTCTATAGATCTATCTATCTATATCTATCTTTCTATCTATCTATAGATCTATCTATCTATCTATGTATCTCTATCTATCTATCTCTATAGATCAGGGGTGGGGAACCACCGGCCCGCTGGCCGGATACGGCCCCCGCACCCAGTATGTCCGGCCCGCCCACCTATATTACTTTTTAAACAGCCACCCACCCGGCTATATTACCGATTAATCAGCCGCCCGCCCGCCTATATTACTGAAGTATCAGCCGCCCGCCCGCCTATATTACATACCAGCCGCCGGGGATGGCTGCTGCTGCTGCCGCCGGAGAGATGTGCATAAGACGCGCCCGCCAATCACTGCTCGTGCATCACCTCCACAGCCACTGTGATTGGCGGGCGCATCTTCTGCACATCTCTCCGGCGGCAGCAGCCATCCCCGGCGGCTGGTATGTAATATAGGGGGGCGGGCGGCTGATACATCAGTAATATAGGCGGGCGGCTGATTAATCGGTGATATAGCCGGGGAGATGTGCAGAAGACGCACCCGCCAATCACAATGGCTGTGGAGGTGTGTCGCCGGCAGTGATTGGCGGGCGTGATGCGGGCGGTAGGGAGGGGGACTCGCGAGGTTTGGGATGCGCCCGCCATGCATTGCACTGCATGGGCGGGAGCATCGGAGGTCAGAGTACAGCAGCAGCAGCCATCACGCTGTGGTGCCGCAGCTAAATCAGTGTAAACTTGTAAAGGTAAATGCTGCTTCTCTCACCCTCCCTTCCCCAGTGACTGACAGATCCAGGGGTTGTCATTTACCCCTGGATTCACCCCCAAACAGGTTAATGTGATTATGTCTGATTATCATAATCAGACATAATCACATTAACCTGTTTGGGGGTGACACCCCCCCTTCCTCCACACTGTCACTTTTTATGGTGTGTCTGCCCACATGTATATGTCGCTGCCCGTGTGTATAATGCCCACATGTATATGCCGCTGCCCTGTGTATAATGCCCACATGTATATGCCGCTGCCCTGTGTATAATGCCCACATGTATATGCCGCTGCCCGTGTGCATAATGCCCACATATATATGCCGCTGCCCTGTGTATAATGCCCACATGTATATGCCGCTGCCCTGTGTATAATGCCCACATGTATATGCCGCTGCCCGTGTGCACAATGCCCACATGTATATGTCGCTGCCCGTGTGTATAATGCCCACATGTATATGCCGCTGCCCTGTGTATAATGCCCATATGTATATGCTGCTGCCAGTCAGGGGCGGGCTGGGCCGGGGGGCAGAGTGCCATATGCCCCCCGGGCCGCTTACCCACCCACTGGCTGCGGGCCGTGCTGCGGCTGGATCAGCTTCTCCAGCCCTCCTGCACTGGCCGCGGCTTACAGAACACGGCCGCGGCTACAGGAAAATGGCCGCCGGCCCCCTGCACTGAGGACATGTTCTCAGTGCAGGAGGCCGGCGGCCATTTTCCTGTAGCCGCGGCCGTGTTCTGGAAGCCGCGGCCGTGTTCTGGAAGCCGCGGCCAGCGCAGGAGGGCTGGAGAAGCTGATCCAGCCGCAGCACGGCCCGCAGCTAGCGAGTGGGTAAGCGCTCTCCCCCCCCCCTCCCTCACCCCAGCATATGTGTTTCTGTCACTGTGGGGGCATATCTGGCACTGTGTGGGGGCATATCTGGCACTGTGTGGGGGCATATCTGGCACTGTGTGGGGGCATATCTGGCACTGTGTGGGGGCATATGTGTATCTGGCACTGTGGGGGGCATATCTGGCACTGTGGGGGCATATATGTATTTGGCACTGTGGGGGCATATGTGTATCTGGCACAGTGGGGCATATGTGTATTTGGCACTGTGGGGGCATATGTGTATCTGGCACTGTGGGGGCATATGTGTATTTGGCACTGTGGGGGCATATGTGTATCTGGCACTGTGGGGCATATGTGTATTTGGCACTGTGGGGGCATATCTGGCACTGTGGGGGCATATGTGTATCTGGCACTGTGGGGGCATATGTGTATCTGGCACTGTGGGGACATATGTGTATCTGGCACTGTGGGGGCATATGTGTCTGGCACTGTGGGGGCATGTGTGTATTTGGCACTGTGGGGGCATATGTGTCTCTGGCACTGTGGGGGCATATGTGTCTCTGGCACTGTGGGGGCATATCTGGCACTGTGGGGGCATATGTGTCTTTGGCACTGTGGGGGAATATGTGTCTCTGGCACTGAGGGGGCATATGTGTCTCTGGCACTGTGGGGGCATATGTGTCTCTGGCACTGTGGGGGCATATCTGGCACTGTGGGGGCATATGTGTCTTTGGCACTGTGGGGGAATATGTGTCTCTGGCACTGTGGGGGCATATGTGTCTCTGGCACTGTGGGGGCATATGTGTCTCTGGCACTCTGGGGGCATATCTGGCACTGTGGAGGAATATGCGTATTTGGCACTGTGGCAGAATATCTGGCACTGTGGCGGCATTTGTGTCTGGCACTGTGGGGGCATATGTGTATTTGGTACTGTGGCGGAATATCTTGCACTGTGGGGGCATATCTGGCACTGTGGACATCACATTGTGCGGTGTAATGGGCATCATGGTATGGGGCGTAATGGACATTACGGTGTGGGGAGCATTAGGTAATTGCCATCACAGTATGGGGTGTAATGGGCATCAAGGTGTGCAGCATAATGTGTAATTAGCATCACAGTGTGCGGTGTATTGAGTAATTAGCATCGCAGTGTTGGGCGTAATGTGTAACTGGCATCATGGTGTTCAGCATAATGTGTAATTGGCATTACGGCATGTGGCTTTATGTGTAATGGGTATTACAAGGTTCGCTAAAATGTGCAATCTGCAGGTACACAATACAATCATGGTACAGGCAACGCCCCTTATGAAAGGCCACGCCCCTAATTTTTCGGCGCGCCTACGGCGCGCAAAAGCATTCCTTCCGACGGTGACTTGGCTGATTATGGGCCAGTGCTCTGGACTTGCCCCCTAGGCTAAAAATTGCCAGCCAGCCCCTGCTGCCAGTGTGTATAATGCCCACATGTATATGCCGCTGCTCTGTGTATAATGCCCACATGTATATGCCGCTGCCCTGTGTATAATGCCCACATGTATATGCCGCTGCCCTGTGTATAATGCCCACATGTATATGCCGCTGCCCGTGTGTATAATGCTCACATGTATATGCCGCTGCCCTGTGTATAATGCCCACATGTATATGCCGCTGCCCTGTGTATAATGCCCACATGTATATGCCGATGCCAGTGTGTATAATGCCCACATGTATATGCCGCTGCTCTGTGTATAATGCCCACATGTATATGCTGCTGCCCTGTGTATAATGCCCACATGTATATGCCGCTGCCCTGTGTATAATGCCCACATGTATATGCCGCTGCCCTGTGTATAATGCCCACATGTATATGCCGCTGCCCTGTGTATAATGCCCACATGTATATGCCGCTGCCCTGTGTATAATGCCCACATGTATATGCCGCTGCCAGTGTGTATAATGCCCACATGTATATGCCGCTGCTCTGTGTATAATGCCCACATGTATATGCCGCTGCCCTGTGTATAATGCCCACATGTATATGCCGCTGCCCTGTGTATAATGCCCACATGTATATGCCGCTGCCCTGTGTATAATGCCCACATGTATATGCCGCTGCCCTGTGTATAATGCCCACATGTATATGCCGCTGCCAGTGTGTATAATGCCCACATGTATATTCCGCTGCTCTGTGTATAATGCCCACATGTATATGCCGCTGCTCTGTGTATAATGCCCACATGTATATGCCGCTGCCCTGTGTATAATGCCCACGTGTATATGCCGATAATTGATAATTTTTATATGGCCCCCGAAGGGTTTTCAAATTTTCCAAATGGCCCTCGGTAGAAAAAAGGTTCATACTTTTGTACTGTACTATGTGATGCTCGGTAGTGGGCATCGCATAGTACTAAACGGACGGCAGAAGAACGGACCATCTATGGGCACCTTAACTCTGAACGGTCTTCTCCAAAGCATAAATATACACTCAAAAAGACATTCACTTTCCCATATAAATACCCCCACTGTAGTCACCGCTGGGCGCCCGGATCCATCCTCCCAAAAGTGCTCGGCACCTTACTTCCCACTTATCCTGGAGCAGGATAAGTGGAACGCACGTGAGTGTGCCCTGACTTCCTACCGGAAGCCGGGAGCCCGGCGGGGATGGAGAGATGGGTCTACAGTGGAGGTATTTATATGGGTAAGTGAATGTCTTTTTGTGTGTATATTTATGCTGCCATGCTCCTGGGAGTGGGTTCTTCTCATGTGCTAAACACGCCCTTAACATGCCGTGTCACCCCCATGGGGGCCCCTGGAAGTTGATGTACCGGGGCCCAGGATTTCTCTTGGCAGCCCTGCACCCGCCCAACTGAAAGCCAGCCATTAGACATGCACAGATAGTTCTGAGGGTCTGTCTGTGATGTCATAAAGGGCCTGCTGATCAATGGGCAGCTTTCTGATTGGCTGCTGTATTTGATTGACAGATGGAAGCAGGCAGCTGATTGGCTGTCTAGCCTAAAGTGCTTTACACACCTCCCTGATGGTACCACTGGCTAAGATTCCACCTCAGCTCATTGGGTAATGAAAAATATAGAACAATTGATGGATGAAAGCAGGCAGGCCGGCCATTTTGGAACGCTCATTGGACTTGTTTAATGCAATGCACCTTTGTATATTCACATGCATTCGCTTCATGCTGTAACCACTGTGCATAAAAATTTGGAAACATGGCATACAGTGTATCATTTGGTGTCTAAGTCATGTTTCCCATATTTTCCCTTCCCAGATACAAGCCCGTTTGAGTGTTTGGGGCACTTTTTAGCTAAAATCATCCTACGGGGCCTAACTGCATATGCTAAAGCCTGCCTATTTTGAATGGTGTAGTGGCCTCTGCAACCTCCAAAAATATCAGGACTTACTTCCCCAATAACCTGCTAACTCACCCCTAAAATACATACTTATTCACGCTATTTTGTTCATTGGACTTATTTCTCATTTGAAATGCCCATTTTTGGGGGGCCATAAATGTGCGTCTTTAAAAGGTGATTTCTACGATACCCCACTTTTGCGCGTCGGACCTCAACTTTTCCCGTAAACGCAGAAAAACCGCAATTTTCATGAGAAACGAGACAGACATCCCCTCCCTCTGCCACCCACCCGCCCAACTGATAGCCAGCCATTAGACATGCACAGATAGTTCTGAGGGTCTGTCTGTGATGTCATAAAGGGCCCTCTGATCAATGGGCAGCTTTCTGATTGGCTGCTGTATTTGATTGACAGATGGAAGCTGGCAGCTGATTGGCTGTCTAGCCTAAACTGCTTTACACACCTCCCTGATGGTACCACTGGCTAAGACTCCACCTCAGCTCATTGGGTAATGAAAAATTTAGAACAATTGATGGATGAAAGCAGGCAGGCCGGCCATTTTGGGATGCTCATTGGACTTGTTTAATCCAATGCACCTTTGTATTTTCACATGCATTCGCTTCATGCTGTAACCACTGTGCATAAAAATTTGGAAACATGGCATACAGTGTATTATTTGGTGTCTAAGTCATATTTCCCATATTTTCCCTTCCCAGATACAAGCCCGTTTGAGTGTTTGGGGCACTTTTTAGCTAAAATCATCCTACGGGGCCTAACTGCATATGCTAAAGCCTTCCTTTTTTTAATGGTGTAGTTGCCCCTGCAACCTCCAAAAATATCAGGACTTACTTCCCCAATAACCTGCTAACTCACCCCTAAAATACATACTTATTCACGCTATTTTGTTCATTGGACTTATTTCTCATTTGAAATGCCCATTTTTGGGGTGCAATAAATGTGCGTCTTTAAAAGGTGATTTCTACGATACCCCACTTTTGCGCGTCGGACCTCAACTTTTCCCGTAAACGCAGAAAAACCTCAATTTTCAGGAGAAACGAGACAGACATCCCCTCCCGCTGCCACCCACCCGCCCAACTGAAAGCCAGCCATTAGACATGCACAGATAGTTCTGAGGGTCTGTCTGTGATGTCATAAAGGGCCTGCTGATCAATGGGCAGCTTTCTGATTGGCTGCTGTATGTGATTGACAGATGGAAGCTGGCAGCTGATTGACTGTCTAGCCTAAAGTGCTTTACACACCTCCCTGATGGTACCACTGGCTAAGATTCCACCTCAGCTCATTGGGTAATGAAAAATATAGAACAATTGATGGATGAAAGCAGGCAGGCCGGCCATTTTGGGACGCTCATTGGACTTGTTTAATGCAATGCACCTTTGTATTTTCACATGCATTCGCTTCATGCTGTAACCACTGTGCATAAAAATTTGGAAACATGGCATACAGTGAATCATTTGGTGTCTAAGTCATGTTTCCCATATTTTCCCTTCCCAGATACAAGCCCGTTTGAGTGTTTGGGGCACTTTTTAGCTAAAATCATAATACGGGGCCTAACTGCATATGCTAAAGCCTTCCTTTTTTTGAATGGTGTAGTTGCCCCTGCAACCTCCAAAAATATCAGGACTTACTTCCCCAATAACCTGCTAACTCACCCCTAAAATACATACTTATTCACTCTATTTTGTTCATTGGACTTATTTCTCATTTGAAATGCCCATTTTTGGGGGGCCATAAATGTGCGTCTTTAAAAGGTGATTTCTACGATACCCCACTTTTGCGCGTCGGACCTCAACTTTTCCCGTAAACGCAGAAAAACCGCAATTTTCAGGAGAAACGAGACAGACATCCCCTCCCTCTGCCACCCACCCGCCCAACTGAAAGCCAGCCATTAGACATGCACAGATAGTTCTGAGGGTCTGTCTGTGATGTCATAAAGGGCCTGCTGATCAATGGGCAGCTTTCTGATTGGCTGCTGTATTTGATTGACAGATGGAAGCTGGCAGCTGATTGGCTGTCTAGCCTAAACTGCTTTACACACCTCCCTGATGGTACCACTGGCTAAGACTCCACCTCAGCTCATTAGGTAATGAAAAATTTAGAACAATTGATGGATGAAAGCAGGCAGGCCGGCCATTTTGGGACGCTCATTGGACTTGTTTAAAGCAATGCACCTTTGTATTTTCACATGCATTCGCTTCATGCTGTAACCACTGTGCATATAAATTTGGAAACATGGCATACAGTGTATCATTTGGTGTCTAAGTCAAGTTTCCCATGTTTTTCCTTCCCAGATACTAGCCCGTTTCAGTGTTTGGGGCACTTTTTAGCTAAAATCATCCTACGGGGCCTAACTGCATATGCTAAAGCCTGCCTATTTTGAATGGTCTAGTGGCCCCTGCAACCTCCAAAAATATCAGGACTTACTTCCCCAATAACCTGCTAACTCACCCCTGAAATACATACTTATTCACCCTATTTTGTTAATTGGACTCATTTCTCATTTGAATTGCCCATTTTTTGGGGGCCAGAAATGTGCGTCTTTAAAAGGTGATTTCTACGATACCCCACTTTTGCGCGTCGGACCTCAACTTTTCCCGTAAACGCAGAAAAACCGCAATTTTCAGGAGAAACGAGACAGACATCCCCTCCCTCTGCCACCCACCCGCCCCAACTGAAAGCCAGCCATTAGACATGCACAGATAGTTCTGAGGGTCTGTCTGTGATGTCATAAAGGGCCTGCTGATCAATGGGCAGCTTTCTGATTGGCTGCTGTATTTGATTGACAGATGGAAGCTGGCAGCTGATTGGCTGTCTAGCCTAAACTGCTTTACACACCTCCCTGATGGTACCACTGGCTAAGACTCCACCTCAGCTCATTGGGTAATGAAAAATTTAGAACAATTGATGGATGAAAGCAGGCAGGCCGGCCATTTTGGGACGCTCATTGGACTTGTTTAATGCAATGCACCTTTGTATTTTCACATGCATTCGCTTCATGCTGTAACCACTGTGCATAAAAATTTGGAAACATGGCATACAGTGTATTATTTGGTGTCTAAGTCATATTTCCCATATTTTCCCTTCCCAGATACAAGCCCGTTTGAGTGTTTGGGGCACTTTTTAGCTAAAATCATCCTACAGGGCCTAACTGCATATGCTAAAGCCTGCCTATTTTGAATGGTGTAGTTGCCCCTGCAACCTCCAAAAATATCAGTATTTACTTCCTCAATAACCTGCTAACTCACCCCTGAAATACATACTTATTCACCCTATTTTGTTAATTGGACTCATTTCTCATTTGAATTGCCCATTTTTTGGGGGCCAGAAATGTGCGTCTTTAAAAGGTGATTTCTACGATACCCCACTTTTGCGCGTCGGTCCTCAACTTTTCCCGTAAACGCAGAAAAAAACGCAATTTTCAGGAGAAACGAGACAGACATCCCCTCCCTCTGCCACCCACCCGCCCAACTGAAAGCCAGCCATTAGACATGCACAGATAGTTCTGAGGGTCTGTCTGTGATGTCATAAAGGGCCTGCTGATCAATGGGCAGCTTTCTGATTGGCTGCTGTATTTGATTGACAGATGGAAGCTGGCAGCTGATTGGCTGTCTAGCCTAAAGTGCTTTACACACCTCCCTGATGGTACCACTGGCTAAGACTCCACCTCAGCTCATTGGGTAATGAAAAATTTTGAACAATTGATGGATGAAAGCAGGCAGGCCGGCCATTTTGGGACGCTCATTGGACTTGTTTAATGCAATGCACCTTTGTATTTTCACATGCATTCGCTTCATGCTGTAACCACTGTGCATAAAAATTTGGAAACATGGCATACAGTGTATCATTTGGTGTCTAAGTCATGTTTCCCATGTTTTTCCTTCCCAGATACTAGCCCATTTGAGTGTTTGGGGCACTTTTTAGCTAAAATCATCCTACGGGGCCTAACTGCATATGCTAAAGCCTGCCTATTTTGAATGGTCTAGTGGCCCCTGCAACCTCCAAAAATATCAGGACTTACTTCCCCAATAACCTGCTAACTCACCCCTGAAATACATACTTATTCACCCTATTTTGTCAATTGGACTCATTTCTCATTTGAAATGCCCATTTTTGGGGGGCCAGAAATGTGCGTCTTTAAAATGTGATTTCTACGATACCCCACTTTTGCGCGTCGGACCTTAACTTTTCCCGTAAACGCAGAAAAACCGCAATTTTCAGGAGAAACGAGACAGACATCCCCTCCCTCTGCCACCCACCCGCCCAACTGAAAGCCAGCCATTAGACATGCACAGATAGTTCTGAGGGTCTGTCTGTGATGTCATAAAGGGCCTGCTGATCAATGGGCAGCTTTCTGATTGGCTGCTGTATTTGATTGACAGATGGAAGCTGGCAGCTGATTGGCTGTCTAGCCTAAAGTGCTTTACACACCTCCCTGATGGTACCACTGGCTAAGACTCCACCTCAGCTCATTGGGTAATGAAAAATTTAGAACAATTGATGGATGAAAGCAGGCAGGCCGGCCATTTTGGGACGCTCAGTGGACTTGTTTAATGCAATGCACCTTTGTATTTTCACATGCATTCGCTTCATGCTGTAACCACTGTGCATACAAATTTGGAAACATGGCATACAGTGTATCATTTGGTGTCTAATTCATGTTTCCCATGTTTTTCCTTCCCAGATACTAGCCCGTTTGAGTGTTTGGGGCACTTTTTAGCTAAAATCATCCTACAGGGCCTAACTGCATATGCTAAAGCCTGCCTATTTTGAATGGTCTAGTGGCCCCTGCAACCTCCAAAAATATCAGGACTTACTTCCCCACTAACCTGCTAACTCACCCCTGAAATACACAGGGCCGCCGAGAGGGAGGGGGGGAGGGTACATTTTACCTGGGCCCGGGCCTATCAGGGGGGCCCGGGCCAGGGGACACAAAGACACACTTAAAAAAAAAAAAAAAAAAACTTTTTTAAAGGCAGCGGTTTAGCGGGGGTGCGGGTCAGCAGCGGCAGCCTGTGGCACTCTCACTGTGTGCAGATCTGCAGTCTGCAGACAGTGACAGAGGCCGGCATCCAGCTGCGGAGCGTCTGCAGATAAACTGTGTCTGCTGCAGAGCACAACTCTTGAGACGCGAGAGGGGAAGGTCAGAAGGTCAGGTCACGTGCAAGGACGCGCGGCATGTGACAGGGGAAGATGAAGTGCAGGCTGGAGCTAGAGGAGCTCCTGAAACTGGCTGCCTCCGGGTCATGCCCTGTAAGTACATTTTTTTCTGCCCTGCATCTTAATACTTAATTATTCTCCATATCTATCTATCTATCTATCTATCTATCTATCTATCTATCTATCTATCTATCTATGTATCTCTATAGATCTATCTATCTATATCTATCTTTCTATCTATCTATAGATCTATCTATCTATCTATCTATGTATCTCTATCTATCTATCTCTATAGATCAGGGGTGGGGAACCACCGGCCCGCTGGCCGGATACGGCCCCCGCACCCAGTATGTCCGGCCCGCCCACCTATATTACTTTTTAAACAGCCACCCACCCGGCTATATTACCGATTAATCAGCCGCCCGCCCGCCTATATTACTGAAGTATCAGCCGCCCGCCCGCCTATATTACATACCAGCCGCCGGGGATGGCTGCTGCTGCTGCCGCCGGAGAGATGTGCATAAGACGCGCCCGCCAATCACTGCTCGTGCATCACCTCCACAGCCACTGTGATTGGCGGGCGCATCTTCTGCACATCTCTCCGGCGGCAGCAGCCATCCCCGGCGGCTGGTATGTAATATAGGGGGGCGGGCGGCTGATACATCAGTAATATAGGCGGGCGGCTGATTAATCGGTGATATAGCCGGGGAGATGTGCAGAAGACGCACCCGCCAATCACAATGGCTGTGGAGGTGTGTCGCCGGCAGTGATTGGCGGGCGTGATGCGGGCGGTAGGGAGGGGGACTCGCGAGGTTTGGGATGCGCCCGCCATGCATTGCACTGCATGGGCGGGAGCATCGGAGGTCAGAGTACAGCAGCAGCAGCAGCAGCCATCACGCTGTGGTGCCGCAGCTAAATCAGTGTAAACTTGTAAAGGTAAATGCTGCTTCTCTCACCCTCCCTTCCCCAGTGACTGACAGATCCAGGGGTTGTCATTTACCCCTGGATTCACCCCCAAACAGGTTAATGTGATTATGTCTGATTATCATAATCAGACATAATCACATTAACCTGTTTGGGGGTGACACCCCCCCTTCCTCCACACTGTCACTTTTTATGGTGTGTCTGCCCACATGTATATGTCGCTGCCCGTGTGTATAATGCCCACATGTATATGCCGCTGCCCTGTGTATAATGCCCACATGTATATGCCGCTGCCCTGTGTATAATGCCCACATGTATATGCCGCTGCCCGTGTGCATAATGCCCACATATATATGCCGCTGCCCTGTGTATAATGCCCACATGTATATGCCGCTGCCCTGTGTATAATGCCCACATGTATATGCCGCTGCCCGTGTGCACAATGCCCACATGTATATGTCGCTGCCCGTGTGTATAATGCCCACATGTATATGCCGCTGCCCTGTGTATAATGCCCATATGTATATGCTGCTGCCAGTCAGGGGCGGGCTGGGCCGGGGGGCAGAGTGCCATATGCCCCCCGGGCCGCTTACCCACCCACTGGCTGCGGGCCGTGCTGCGGCTGGATCAGCTTCTCCAGCCCTCCTGCACTGGCCGCGGCTTACAGAACACGGCCGCGGCTACAGGAAAATGGCCACCGGCCCCCTGCACTGAGGACATGTTCTCAGTGCAGGAGGCCGGCGGCCATTTTCCTGTAGCCGCGGCCGTGTTCTGGAAGCCGCGGCCGTGTTCTGGAAGCCGCGGCCAGCGCAGGAGGGCTGGAGAAGCTGATCCAGCCGCAGCACGGCCCGCAGCTAGCGAGTGGGTAAGCGCTCTCCCCCCCCCCTCCCTCACCCCAGCATATGTGTTTCTGTCACTGTGGGGGCATATCTGGCACTGTGTGGGGGCATATCTGGCACTGTGTGGGGGCATATCTGGCACTGTGTGGGGGCATATCTGGCACTGTGTGGGGGCATATGTGTATCTGGCACTGTGGGGGGCATATCTGGCACTGTGGGGGCATATATGTATTTGGCACTGTGGGGGCATATGTGTATCTGGCACAGTGGGGCATATGTGTATTTGGCACTGTGGGGGCATATGTGTATCTGGCACTGTGGGGGCATATGTGTATTTGGCACTGTGGGGGCATATGTGTATCTGGCACTGTGGGGCATATGTGTATTTGGCACTGTGGGGGCATATCTGGCACTGTGGGGGCATATGTGTATCTGGCACTGTGGGGGCATATGTGTATCTGGCACTGTGGGGACATATGTGTATCTGGCACTGTGGGGGCATATGTGTCTGGCACTGTGGGGGCATGTGTGTATTTGGCACTGTGGGGGCATATGTGTCTCTGGCACTGTGGGGGCATATGTGTCTCTGGCACTGTGGGGGCATATCTGGCACTGTGGGGGCATATGTGTCTTTGGCACTGTGGGGGAATATGTGTCTCTGGCACTGAGGGGGCATATGTGTCTCTGGCACTGTGGGGGCATATGTGTCTCTGGCACTGTGGGGGCATATCTGGCACTGTGGGGGCATATGTGTCTTTGGCACTGTGGGGGAATATGTGTCTCTGGCACTGTGGGGGCATATGTGTCTCTGGCACTGTGGGGGCATATGTGTCTCTGGCACTCTGGGGGCATATCTGGCACTGTGGAGGAATATGCGTATTTGGCACTGTGGCAGAATATCTGGCACTGTGGCGGCATTTGTGTCTGGCACTGTGGGGGCATATGTGTATTTGGTACTGTGGCGGAATATCTTGCACTGTGGGGGCATATCTGGCACTGTGGACATCACATTGTGCGGTGTAATGGGCATCATGGTATGGGGCGTAATGGACATTACGGTGTGGGGAGCATTAGGTAATTGCCATCACAGTATGGGGTGTAATGGGCATCAAGGTGTGCAGCATAATGTGTAATTAGCATCACAGTGTGCGGTGTATTGAGTAATTAGCATCGCAGTGTTGGGCGTAATGTGTAACTGGCATCATGGTGTTCAGCATAATGTGTAATTGGCATTACGGCATGTGGCTTTATGTGTAATGGGTATTACAAGGTTCGCTAAAATGTGCAATCTGCAGGTACACAATACAATCATGGTACAGGCAACGCCCCTTATGAAAGGCCACGCCCCTAATTTTTCGGCGCGCCTACGGCGCGCAAAAGCATTCCTTCCGACGGTGACTTGGCTGATTATGGGCCAGTGCTCTGGACTTGCCCCCTAGGCTAAAAGTTGCCAGCCAGCCCCTGCTGCCAGTGTGTATAATGCCCACATGTATATGCCGCTGCTCTGTGTATAATGCCCACATGTATATGCCGCTGCCCTGTGTATAATGCCCACATGTATATGCCGCTGCCCTGTGTATAATGCCCACATGTATATGCCGCTGCCCGTGTGTATAATGCTCACATGTATATGCCGCTGCCCTGTGTATAATGCCCACATGTATATGCCGCTGCCCTGTGTATAATGCCCACATGTATATGCCGATGCCAGTGTGTATAATGCCCACATGTATATGCCGCTGCTCTGTGTATAATGCCCACATGTATATGCTGCTGCCCTGTGTATAATGCCCACATGTATATGCCGCTGCCCTGTGTATAATGCCCACATGTATATGCCGCTGCCCTGTGTATAATGCCCACATGTATATGCCGCTGCCCTGTGTATAATGCCCACATGTATATGCCGCTGCCCTGTGTATAATGCCCACATGTATATGCCGCTGCCAGTGTGTATAATGCCCACATGTATATGCCGCTGCTCTGTGTATAATGCCCACATGTATATGCCGCTGCCCTGTGTATAATGCCCACATGTATATGCCGCTGCCCTGTGTATAATGCCCACATGTATATGCCGCTGCCCTGTGTATAATGCCCACATGTATATGCCGCTGCCCTGTGTATAATGCCCACATGTATATGCCGCTGCCAGTGTGTATAATGCCCACATGTATATTCCGCTGCTCTGTGTATAATGCCCACATGTATATGCCGCTGCTCTGTGTATAATGCCCACATGTATATGCCGCTGCCCTGTGTATAATGCCCACGTGTATATGCCGATAATTGATAATTTTTATATGGCCCCCGAAGGGTTTTCAAATTTTCCAAATGGCCCTCGGTAGAAAAAAGGTTCATACTTTTGTACTGTACTATGTGATGCTCGGGAGTGCGCATCGCATAGTACTAAACGGACGGCAGAAGAACGGACCATCTATGGGCACCTTAACTCTGAACGGTCTTCTCCAAAGCATAAATATACACTCAAAAAGACATTCACTTTCCCATATAAATACCCCCACTGTAGTCACCGCTGGGCGCCCGGATCCATCCTCCCAAAAGTGCTCGGCACCTTACTTCCCACTTATCCTGGAGCAGGATAAGTGGAACGCACGTGAGTGTGCCCTGACTTCCTACCGGAAGCCGGGCGCCCGGCGGGGATGGAGAGATGGGTCTACAGTGGAGGTATTTATATGGGTAAGTGAATGTCTTTTTGTGTGTATATTTATGCTGCCATGCTCCTGGGAGTGGGTTCTTCTCATGTGCTAAACACGCCCTTAACATGCCGTGTCACCCCCATGGGGGCCCCTGGAAGTTGATGTACCGGGGCCCAGGATTTCTCTTGGCAGCCCTGGAAATACATACTTATTCACCCTATTTTGTTAATTGGACTCATTTCTCATTTGAAATGCCCATTTTTGGGGGGCCAGAAATGTGCGTCTTTAAAATGTGATTTCTACGATACCCCACTTTTGCGCGTCGGACCTCAACTTTTCCCGTAAACGCAGAAAAACCGCAATTTTCAGGAGAAACGAGACAGACATCCCCTCCCTCTGCCACCCACCCGCCCAACTGACAGCCAGCCATTAGACATGCACAGATAGTTCTGAGGGTCTGTCTGTGATGTCATAAAGGGCCTGCTGATCAATGGGCAGCTTTCTGATTGGCTGCTGTATTTGATTGACAGATGGAAGCTGGCAGCTGATTGGCTGTCTAGCCTAAAGTGCTTTACACACCTCCCTGATGGTACCACTGGCTAAGACTCCACCTCAGCTCATTGGGTAATGAAAAATTTAGAACAATTGATGGATGAAAGCAGGCAGGCCGGACATTTTGGGACGCTCAGTGGACTTGTTTAATGCAATGCACCTTTGTATATTCACATGCATTCGCTTCATGCTGTAACCACTGTGCATAAAAATTTGGAAACATGGCATACAGTGTATCATTTGGTGTCTAAGTCATGTTTCCCATATTTTCCCTTCCCAGATACAAGCCCGTTTGAGTGTTTGGGGCACTTTTTAGCTAAAATCATCCTACGGGGCCTAACTGCATATGCTAAAGCCTGCCTATTTTGAATGGTGTAGTGGCCCCTGCAACCTCCAAAAATATCAGGACTTACTTCCCCAATAACCTGCTAACTCACCCCTGAAATACATACTTATTCACCCTATTTTGTTAATTGGACTCATTTCTCATTTGAATTGCCCATTTTTTGGGGGCCAGAAATGTGCGTCTTTAAAAGGTGATTTCTACGATACCCCACTTTTGCGCGTCGGTCCTCAACTTTTCCCGTAAACGCAGAAAAACCGCAATTTTCAGGAGAAACGAGACAGACATCCCCTCCCTCTGCCACCCACCCGCCCAACTGAAAGCCAGCCATTAGACATGCACAGATAGTTCTGAGGGTCTGTCTGTGATGTCATAAAGGGCCTGCTGATCAATGGGCAGCTTTCTGATTGGCTGCTGTATTTGATTGACAGATGGAAGCTGGCAGCTGATTGGCTGTCTAGCCTAAAGTGCTTTACACACCTCCCTGATGGTACCACTGGCTAAGACTCCACCTCAGCTCATTGGGTAATGAAAAATTTTGAACAATTGATGGATGAAAGCAGGCAGGCCGGCCATTTTGGGACGCTCATTGGACTTGTTTAATGCAATGCACCTTTGTATTTTCACATGCATTCGCTTCATGCTGTAACCACTGTGCATAAAAATTTGGAAACATGGCATACAGTGTATCATTTGGTGTCTAAGTCATGTTTCCCATGTTTTTCCTTCCCAGATACTAGCCCGTTTGAGTGTTTGGGGCACTTTTTAGCTAAAATCATCCTACGGGGCCTAACTGCATATGCTAAAGCCTGCCTATTTTGAATGGTCTAGTGGCCCCTGTAACCTCCAAAAATATCAGGACTTACTTCCCCAATAACCTGCTAACTCACCCCTGAAATACATACTTATTCACCCTATTTTGTCAATTGGACTCATTTCTCATTTGAAATGCCCATTTTTGGGGGGCCAGAAATGTGCGTCTTTAAAATGTGATTTCTACGATACCCCACTTTTGCGCGTCGGACCTTAACTTTTCCCGTAAACGCAGAAAAACCGCAATTTTCAGGAGAAACGAGACAGACATCCCCTCCCTCTGCCACCCACCCGCCCAACTGAAAGCCAGCCATTAGACATGCACAGATAGTTCTGAGGGTCTGTCTGTGATGTCATAAAGGGCCTGCTGATCAATGGGCAGCTTTCTGATTGGCTGCTGTATTTGATTGACAGATGGAAGCTGGCAGCTGATTGGCTGTCTAGCCTAAAGTGCTTTACACACCTCCCTGATGGTACCACTGGCTAAGACTCCACCTCAGCTCATTGGGTAATGAAAAATTTAGAACAATTGATGGATGAAAGCAGGCAGGCCGGCCATTTTGGGACGCTCAGTGGACTTGTTTAATGCAATGCACCTTTGTATTTTCACATGCATTCGCTTCATGCTGTAACCACTGTGCATAAAAATTTGGAAACATGGCATACAGTGTATCATTTGGTGTCTAATTCATGTTTCCCATGTTTTTCCTTCCCAGATACTAGCCCGTTTGAGTGTTTGGGGCACTTTTTAGCTAAAATCATCCTACAGGGCCTAACTGCATATGCTAAAGCCTGCCTATTTTGAATGGTCTAGTGGCCCCTGCAACCTCCAAAAATATCAGGACTTACTTCCCCACTAACCTGCTAACTCACCCCTGAAATACATACTTATTCACCCTATTTTGTTAATTGGACTCATTTCTCATTTGAAATGCCCATTTTTGGGGGGCCAGAAATGTGCGTCTTTAAAATGTGATTTCTACGATACCCCACTTTTGCGCGTCGGACCTCAACTTTTCCCGTAAACGCAGAAAAACCGCAATTTTCAGGAGAAACGAGACAGACATCCCCTCCCTCTGCCACCCACCCGCCCAACTGACAGCCAGCCATTAGACATGCACAGATAGTTCTGAGGGTCTGTCTGTGATGTCATAAAGGGCCTGCTGATCAATGGGCAGCTTTCTGATTGGCTGCTGTATTTGATTGACAGATGGAAGCTGGCAGCTGATTGGCTGTCTAGCCTAAAGTGCTTTACACACCTCCCTGATGGTACCACTGGCTAAGACTCCACCTCAGCTCATTGGGTAATGAAAAATTTAGAACAATTGATGGATGAAAGCAGGCAGGCCGGACATTTTGGGACGCTCAGTGGACTTGTTTAATGCAATGCACCTTTGTATATTCACATGCATTCGCTTCATGCTGTAACCACTGTGCATAAAAATTTGGAAACATGGCATACAGTGTATCATTTGGTGTCTAAGTCATGTTTCCCATATTTTCCCTTCCCAGATACAAGCCCGTTTGAGTGTTTGGGGCACTTTTTAGCTAAAATCATCCTACGGGGCCTAACTGCATATGCTAAAGCCTGCCTATTTTGAATGGTGTAGTGGCCCCTGCAACCTCCAAAAATATCAGGACTTACTTCCCCAATAACCTGCTAACTCACCCCTGAAATACATACTTATTCACCCTATTTTGTTAATTGGACTCATTTCTCATTTGAATTGCCCATTTTTTGGGGGCCAGAAATGTGCGTCTTTAAAAGGTGATTTCTACGATACCCCACTTTTGCGCGTCGGTCCTCAACTTTTCCCGTAAACGCAGAAAAACCGCAATTTTCAGGAGAAACGAGACAGACATCCCCTCCCTCTGCCACCCACCCGCCCAACTGAAAGCCAGCCATTAGACATGCACAGATAGTTCTGAGGGTCTGTCTGTGATGTCATAAAGGGCCTGCTGATCAATGGGCAGCTTTCTGATTGGCTGCTGTATTTGATTGACAGATGGAAGCTGGCAGCTGATTGGCTGTCTAGCCTAAAGTGCTTTACACACCTCCCTGATGGTACCACTGGCTAAGACTCCACCTCAGCTCATTGGGTAATGAAAAATTTTGAACAATTGATGGATGAAAGCAGGCAGGCCGGCCATTTTGGGACGCTCATTGGACTTGTTTAATGCAATGCACCTTTGTATTTTCACATGCATTCGCTTCATGCTGTAACCACTGTGCATAAAAATTTGGAAACATGGCATACAGTGTATCATTTGGTGTCTAAGTCATGTTTCCCATGTTTTTCCTTCCCAGATACTAGCCCGTTTGAGTGTTTGGGGCACTTTTTAGCTAAAATCATCCTACGGGGCCTAACTGCATATGCTAAAGCCTGCCTATTTTGAATGGTCTAGTGGCCCCTGTAACCTCCAAAAATATCAGGACTTACTTCCCCAATAACCTGCTAACTCACCCCTGAAATACATACTTATTCACCCTATTTTGTCAATTGGACTCATTTCTCATTTGAAATGCCCATTTTTGGGGGGCCAGAAATGTGCGTCTTTAAAATGTGATTTCTACGATACCCCACTTTTGCGCGTCGGACCTTAACTTTTCCCGTAAACGCAGAAAAACCGCAATTTTCAGGAGAAACGAGACAGACATCCCCTCCCTCTGCCACCCACCCGCCCAACTGAAAGCCAGCCATTAGACATGCACAGATAGTTCTGAGGGTCTGTCTGTGATGTCATAAAGGGCCTGCTGATCAATGGGCAGCTTTCTGATTGGCTGCTGTAATTGATTGACAGATGGAAGCTGGCAGCTGATTGGCTGTCTAGCCTAAAGTGCTTTACACACCTCCCTGATGGTACCACTGGCTAAGACTCCACCTCAGCTCATTGGGTAATGAAAAATTTAGAACAATTGATGGATGAAAGCAGGCAGGCCGGCCATTTTGGGACGCTCAGTGGACTTGTTTAATGCAATGCACCTTTGTATTTTCACATGCATTCGCTTCATGCTGTAACCACTGTGCATAAAAATTTGGAAACATGGCATACAGTGTATCATTTGGTGTCTAATTCATGTTTCCCATGTTTTTCCTTCCCAGATACTAGCCCGTTTGAGTGTTTGGGGCACTTTTTAGCTAAAATCATCCTACAGGGCCTAACTGCATATGCTAAAGCCTGCCTATTTTGAATGGTCTAGTGGCCCCTGCAACCTCCAAAAATATCAGGACTTACTTCCCCACTAACCTGCTAACTCACCCCTGAAATACATACTTATTCACCCTATTTTGTTAATTGGACTCATTTCTCATTTGAAATGCCAATTTTTGGGGGGCCAGAAATGTGCGTCTTTAAAATGTGATTTCTACGATACCCCACTTTTGCGCGTCGGACCTCAACTTTTCCCGTAAACGCAGAAAAACCGCAATTTTCAGGAGAAACGAGACAGACATCCCCTCCCTCTGCCACCCACCCGCCCAACTGACAGCCAGCCATTAGACATGCACAGATAGTTCTGAGGGTCTGTCTGTGATGTCATAAAGGGCCTGCTGATCAATGGGCAGCTTTCTGATTGGCTGCTGTATTTGATTGACAGATGGAAGCTGGCAGCTGATTGGCTGTCTAGCCTAAAGTGCTTTACACACCTCCCTGATGGTACCACTGGCTAAGACTCCACCTCAGCTCATTGGGTAATGAAAAATTTAGAACAATTGATGGATGAAAGCAGGCAGGCCGGCCATTTTGGGACGCTCAGTGGACTTGTTTAATGCAATGCACCTTTGTATATTCACATGCATTCGCTTCATGCTGTAACCACTGTGCATAAAAATTTGGAAACATGGCATACAGTGTATCATTTGGTGTCTAAGTCATGTTTCCCATATTTTCCCTTCCAAGATACAAGCCCGTTTGAGTGTTTGGGGCACTTTTTAGCTAAAATCATCCTACGGGGCCTAACTGCATATGCTAAAGCCTGCCTATTTTGAATGGTGTAGTGGCCCCTGCAACCTCCAAAAATATCAGGACTTACTTCCCCAATAACCTGCTAACTCACCCCTGAAATACATACTTATTCACAATATTTTGTTCATTGGACTCATTTCTCATTTGAAATGCCCATTTTTGGGGGGCCAAGAAATGTGCGTCTTTAAAAGGTGATTTCTACGATACCCCACTTTTGCGCGTCGGACCTCAACTTTTCCCGTAAACGCAGAAAAACCGCAATTTTCAGGAGAAACGAGACAGACATCCCCTCCCTCTGCCACCCACCCGCCCAACTGAAAGCCAGCCATTAGACATGCACAGATAGTTCTGAGGGTCTGTCTGTGATCTCATAAAGGGCCTGCTGATCAATGGGCAGCTTTCTGATTGGCTGCTGTATTTGATTGACAGATGGAAGCTGGCAGCTGATTGGCTGTCTAGCCTAAAGTGCTTTACACACCTCCCTGATGGTACCACTGGCTAAGATTCCACCTCAGCTCATTGGGTAATGAAAAATATAGAACAATTGATGGATGAAAGCAGGCAGGCCGGCCATTTTGGGACGCTCATTGGACTTGTTTAATGCAATGCACCTTTGTATTTTCACATGCATTCGCTTCATGCTGTAACCACTGTGCATAAAAATTTGGAAACATGGCATACAGTGAATCATTTGGTGTCTAAGTCATGTTTCCCATATTTTCCCTTCCCAGATACAAGCCCGTTTGAGTGTTTGGGGCACTTTTTAGCTAAAATCATCCTACGGGGCCTAACTGCATATGCTAAAGCCTTCCTTTTTTTGAATGGTGTAGTTGCCCCTGCAACCTCCAAAAATATCAGGACTTACTTCCCCAATAACCTGCTAACTCACCCCTAAATTACATACTTATTCACTCTATTTTGTTCATTGGACTTATTTCTCATTTGAAATGCCCATTTTTGGGGGGCCATAAATGTGCGTCTTTAAAAGGTGATTTCTACGATACCCCATTTTTGCGCGTCGGACCTCAACTTTTCCCGTAAACGCAGAAAAACCGCAATTTTCAGGAGAAACGAGACAGACATCCCCTCCCTCTGCCACCCACCCGCCCAACTGAAAGCCAGCCATTAGACATGCACAGATAGTTCTGAGGGTCTGTCTGTGATGTCATAAAGGGCCCTCTGATCAATGGGCAGCTTTCTGATTGGCTGCTGTATTTGATTGACAGATGGAAGCTGGCAGCTGATTGGCTGTCTAGCCTAAACTGCTTTACACACCTCCCTGATGGTACCACTGGCTAAGACTCCACCTCAGCTCATTAGGTAATGAAAAATTTAGAACAATTGATGGATGAAAGCAGGCAGGCCGGCCATTTTGGGACGCTCATTGGACTTGTTTAAAGCAATGCACCTTTGTATTTTCACATGCATTCGCTTCATGCTGTAACCACTGTGCATAAAAATTTGGAAACATGGCATACAGTGTATCATTTGGTGTCTAAGTCATGTTTCCCATGTTTTTCCTTCCCAGATACTAGCCCGTTTGAGTGTTTGGGGCACTTTTTAGCTAAAATCATCCTACGGGGCCTAACTGCATATGCTAAAGCCTGCCTATTTTGAATGGTCTAGTGGCCCCTGCAACCTCCAAAAATATCAGGACTTACTTCCCCAATAACCTGCTAACTCACCCCTGAAATACATACTTATTCACCCTATGTTGTTCATTGGACTCATTTCTCATTTGAAATGCCCATTTTTGGGGGGCCAGAAATGTGCGTCTTTAAAAGGTGATTTCTACGATACCCCACTTTTGAGCGTCGGACCTCAACTTTTCCCGTAAACGCAGAAAAACCGTAATTTTCAGGAGAAACGAGACAGACATCCCCTCCCTCTGCCACCCACCCGCCCAACTGACAGCCAGCCATTAGACATGCACAGATAGTTCTGAGGGTCTGTCTGTGATGTCATAAAGGGCCTGCTGATCAATGGGCAGCTTTCTGATTGGCTGCTGTATTTGATTGACAGATGGAAGCTGGCAGCTGATTGGCTGTCTAGCCTAAAGTGCTTTACACACCTCCCTGATGGTACCACTGGCTAAGACTCCACCTCAGCTCATTGGGTAATGAAAAATTTAGAACAATTGATGGATGAAAGCAGGCAGGCCGGCCATTTTGGGACGCTCAGTGGACTTGTTTAATGCAATGCACCTTTGTATATTCACATGCATTCGCTTCATGCTGTAACCACTGTGCATAAAAATTTGGAAAGATGGCATACAGTGTATCATTTGGTGTCTAAGTCATGTTTCCCATATTTTCCCTTCCCAGATACAAGCCCGTTTGAGTGTTTGGGACACTTTTTAGCTAAAATCATCCTACAGGGCCTAACTGCATATGCTAAAGCCTGCCTATTTTGAATGGTGTAGTGGCCCCTGCAACCTCCAAAAATATCAGGACTTACTTCCCCAATAACCTGCTAACTCTCCTCTGAAATACATACTTATTCACCCTATTTTGTTAATTGGACTCATTTCTCATTTGAAATGCCCATTTTGGGGGGGCCAGAAATGTGCGTCTTTAAAAGGTGATTTCTAGGATACCCCACTTTTGCGCGTCGGACCTCAACTTTTCCCGTAAACGCAGAAAAACCGCAATTTTCAGGAGAAACGAGACAGACATCCCCTCCCTCTGCCACCCACCCGCCCAACTGACAGCCAGCCATTAGACATGCACAGATAGTTCTGAGGGTCTGTCTGTGATGTCATAAAGGGCCTGCTGATCAATGGGCAGCTTTCTGATTGGCTGCTGTATTTGATTGACAGATGGAAGCTGGCATCTGATTGGCTGTCTAGCCTAAAGTGCTTTACACACCTCCCTGATGGTACCACTGGCTAAGACTCCACCTCAGCTCATTGGGTAATGAAAAATTTAGAACAATTGATGGATGAAAGCAGGCAGGCCGGCCATTTTGGGATGCTCATTGGACTGGTTTAATGCAATGCACCTTTGTATATTCACATGCATTCGCTTCATGCTGTAACCACTGTGCATAAAAATTTGGAAACATGGCATACAGTGTATCATTTGGTGTGTAAGTCATGTTTCCCATATTTTCCCTTCCCAGATACAAGCCCGTTTGAGTGTTTGGGGCACTTTTTAGCTAAAATCATCCTACGGGGCCTAACTGCATATGCTAAAGCCTGCCTATTTTGAATGGTGTAGTGGCCCCTGCAACCTCCAAAAATATCAGGACTTACTTCCCCAATAACCTGCTAACTCACCCCTGAAATACATACTTATTCACCCTATTTGGTTCATTGGACTCATTTCTCATTTGAAATGCCCATTTTTGGGGGGCCAGAAATGTGCGTCTTTAAAAGGTGATTTCTACGATACCCCACTTTTGCGCGTCGGACCTCAACTTTTCCCGTAAACGCAGAAAAACCGCAATTTTCAGGAGAAACGAGACAGACATCCCCTCCCTCTGCCACCCACCCGCCCAACTGACAGCCAGCCATTAGACATGCACAGATAGTTCTGAGGGTCTGTCTGTGATGTCATAAAGGGCCTGCTGATCAATGGGCAGCTTTCAAATTGGCTGCTTTATTTGATTGACAGATGGAAGCTGGCAGCTGATTGGCTGTCTAGCCTAAAGTGCTTTACACAGCTCCCTAATGATACCACTGGCTAAGACTCCACCTCAGCTCATTGGGTAATGAAAAATTTAGAACAATTGATGGATGAAAGCGGGCAGGCAGGCCATTTTGGGACGCTCAGTGGACTTGTTTAATGCAATGCACCTTTGTATATTCACATGCATTCGCTTCATGCTGTAACCACTGTGCATAAAAATTTGGAAACATGGCATACAGTGTATCATTTGGTGTCTAAGTTATGTTTCCCATATTTTCCCTTCCCAGATACAAGCCCGTTTGAGTGTTTGGGGCACTTTTTAGCTAAAATAATCCTACAGGGCCTAACTGCATATGCTAAAACCTGCCTATTTTGAATGGTGTAGTGGCCCCTGCAACCTCCAAAAATATCAGGACTTACTTCCCCAATAACCTGCTAACTCACCCCTGAAATACATACTTTTTCACCCTATTTTGTTCATTGGACTCATTTCTCATTTGAAATGCCCATTTTGGGGAGCCAGAAATGTGCGTCTTTAAAAGGTGATTTCTACGATACCCCACTTTTGCGCGTCGGACCTCAACTTTTCCCGTAAACTCAGAAAAACCGCAATTTTCAGGAGAAACGAGACAGACATACCCTCCCTCTGCCACCCACCCGCCCAACTGAAAGCCAGCCATTAGACATGCACAGATAGTTCTGAGGGTCTGTCTGTGATGTCATAAAGGGCCTGCTGATCAATGGGCAGCTTTCTGATTGGCTGCTGTATTTGATTGACAGATGGAAGCTGGCAGCTGATTGGCTGTCTAGCCTAAAGTGCTTTACACACCTCCCTGATGGTACCACTGGCTAAGACTCCACCTCAGCTCATTGGGTAATGAAAAATTTAGAACAATTGATGGATGAAAGCAGGCAGGCCGGCCATTTTGGGACGCTCATTGGACTTGTTTCATGCAATGCACCTTTGTATTTTCACATGCATTCGCTTCATGCTGTAACCACTGTGCATAAAAATTTGGAAACATGGCATACAGTGTATCATTTGGTGTCTAAGTCATGTTTCCCATGTTTTCCCTTTCCAGATACAAGCCCGTTTGAGTGTTTGGGGCACTTTTTAGCTAAAATCATCCTACGGGGCCTAACTGCATATGGTAAAGCCTGCCTATTTTGAATGGTGTAGTGGCCCCTGCAACCTCCAAAAATTTCAGGACTTACTTCCCCAATAACCTGCTAACTCACCCCTGAAATACATACTTAATCACCCTATTTTGTTCATTGGACTCATTTCTCATTTGAAATGCCCATTTTTGGGGGGCCAGAAATGTGCGTCTTTAAAAGGTGATTTCTACGATACCCCACTTTTGCGCGTCGGACCTCAACTTTTCCCATAAACGCAGAAAAACCGCAATTTTCAGGAGAAACGAGACAGACATCCCCTCCCTCTGCCACCCACCCGCCCAACTGACAGCCAGCCATTAGACATGCACAGATAGTTCTGAGGGTCTGTCTGTGATGTCATAAAGGGCCTGCTGATCAATGGGCAGCTTTCTGATTGGCTGCTGTATTTGATTGACAGATGGAAGCTGGCAGCTGATTGGATGTCTAGCCCAAAGTGCTTTACACACCTCCCTGATGGTACCACTGGCTAAGACTCCACCTCAGCTCATTGGGTAATGAAAAATTTAGAACAATTGATGGATGAAAGAAGGCAGGCCGGCCATTTTGGGACGCTCATTGGACTTGTTTAATGCAATGCACCTTTGTATATTCACATGCATTCGCTTCATGCTGTAACCACTGTGCATAAAAATTTGGAAACATGGCATACAGTGTATCATTTGGTGTCTAAGTCATGTTTCCCATATTTTCCCTTCCCAGATACTAGCCCGTTTGAGTGTTTGGGGCACTTTTTAGCTAAAATCATCCTACGGGGCCTAACTGCATATGCTAAAGCCTGCCTATTTTGAATGGTGTAGTGGCCCCTGCAACCTCCAAAAATATCAGGACTTACTTCCCCAATAACCTGCTAACTCAACCCTGAAATACATACTTATTCACCCTATTTTGTTCATTGGACTCATTTCTCATTTGAAATGCCCATATTTGGGGGGCCAGAAATGTGCGTCTTTAAAAGGTGGTTTCTACGATACCCCACTTTTTCGCGTCGGACCTCAACTTTTCCCGTAAACGCAGAAAAACCACAATTTTCAGGAGAAACGAGACAGACATCCCCTCCCTCTGCCACCCACCCGCCCAACTGACAGCCAGCCATTAGACATGCACAGATAGTTCTGAGGGTCTGTCTGTGATGTCATAAAGGGCCTGCTGATCAATGGGCAGCTTTCTGATTGGCTGCTGTATTTGATTGACAGATGGAAGCTGGCAGCTGATTGGCTGTCTAGCCCAAAGTGCTTTACACACCTCCCTGATGGTATCACTGGCTAAGACTCCACCTCAGCTCATTGGGTAATGAAAAATTTAGAACAATTGATGGATGAAAGCAGGCAGGCCGGCCATTTTGGGACGCTCATTGGACTTGTTTAATGCAATGCACCTTTGTATATTCACATGCATTCGCTTCATGCTGTAACCACTGTGCATAAAAATTTGGAAACATGGCATACAGTGTATCATTTGGTGTCTAAGTCATGTTTCCCATATTTTCCCTTCCCAGATACAAGCCCGTTTGAGTGTTTGGGGCACTTTTTAGCTAAAATCATCCTACAGGGCCTAACTGCATATGCTAAGGCCTGCCTATTTTGAATGGTGTAGTGGCCCCTGCAACCTCCAAAAATATCAGGACTTACTTCCCCAATAACCTGCTAACACTCCCCTGAAATACATACTTATTCACCCTATTTTGTTAATTGGACTCATTTCTCATTTGAAATGCCCATTTTTGGGGGGCCAGAAATGTGCGTCTTTAAAAGGTGATTTCGACGATACCCCACTTTTGCGCGTCGGACCTCAACTTTTCCCGTAAACGCAGAAAAAACGCAATTTTCAGGAGAAACGAGACAGACATCCCCTCCCTCTGCCACCCACCCGCCCAACTGACAGCCAGCCATTAGACATGCACAGATATTTCTGAGGGTCTGTCTATGATGTCTTAAAGGGCCTGCTGATCAATGGGCAGCTTTTTGATTGGCTGCTGTATTTTATTGATAGATGGAAGCTGGCAGCTGATTGGCTGTCTAGCCTAAAGTGCTTTACACACCTCCCTGATGGTACCACTGGCTAAGACTCCACCTCAGCTCATTGGGTAATAAAAAATTTAGAACAATTGATGGATGAAAGCAGGCAGGCTGGCCATTTTGGGATGCTCAGTGGACTTGTTTAATGCAATGCACCTTTGTATATTCACATGCATTCGCTTCATGCTGTAACCACTGTGCATAAAAATTTGGAAACATGGCATACAGTGTATCATTTGGTGTCTAAGTCATGTTTCCCATATTTTCCCTTCCCAGATACTAGCCCGTTTGAGTGTTTGGGGCACTTTTTAGCTAAAATCATCCTACGGGGCCTAACTGCATATGCTAAAGCCTGCCTATTTTGAATGGTGTAGTGGCCCCTGCAACCTCCAAAAATATCAGGACTTACTTCCCCAATAACCTGCTAACTCACCCCTGAAATACATACTTATTCACCCTATTTGGTTCATTGGACTCATTTCTCATTTGAAATGCCCATTTTTGGGGGGCCAGAAATGTGCGTCTTTAAAAGGTGATTTCTACGATACCCCACTTTTGCGCGTCGGACCTCAACTTTTCCCGTAAACGCAGAAAAACCGCAATTTTCAGGAGAAACGAGACAGACATCCCCTCCCTCTGCCACCCACCCGCCCAACTGACAGCCAGCCATTAGACATGCACAGATAGTTCTGAGGGTCTGTCTGTGATGTCATAAAGGGCCTGCTGATCAATGGGCAGCTTTCAAATTGGCTGCTTTATTTGATTGACAGATGGAAGCTGTCAGCTGATTGGCTGTCTAGCCTAAAGTGCTTTACACAGCTCCCTGATGATACCACTGGCTAAGACTCCACCTCAGCTCATTGGGTAATGAAAAATTTAGAACAATTGATGGATGAAAGCGGGCAGGCAGGCCATTTTGGGACGCTCAGTGGACTTGTTTAATGCAATGCACCTTTGTATATTCACATGCATTCGCTTCATGCTGTAACCACTGTGCATAAAAATTTGGAAACATGGCATACAGTGTATCATTGTGTGTCTAAGTTATGTTTCCCATATTTTCCCTTCCCAGATACAAGCCCGTTTGAGTGTTTGGGGCACTTTTTAGCTAAAATAATCCTACAGGGCCTAACTGCATATGCTAAAGCCTGCCTATTTTGAATGGTGTAGTGGCCCCTGCAACCTCCAAAAATATCAGCACTTACTTCCCCAATAACCTGCTAACTCACCCCTGAAATACATACTTATTCACCCTATTTGGTTCATTGGACTCATTTCTCATTTGAAATGCCCATTTTTGGGGGGCCAGAAATGTGCGTCTTTAAAAGGTGATTTCTACGATACCCCACTTTTGCGCGTCGGACCTCAACTTTTCCCGTAAACGCAGAAAAACCACAATTTTCAGGAGAAACGAGACAGACATCCCCTCCCTCTGCCACCCACCCGCCCAACTGACAGCCAGCCATTAGACATGCACAGATAGTTCTGAGGGTCTGTCTGTGATGTCATAAAGGGCCTGCTGATCAATGGGCAGCTTTCAAATTGGCTGCTTTATTTGATTGACAGATGGAAGCTGGCAGCTGATTGGCTGTCTAGCCTAAAGTGCTTTACACAGCTCCCTGATGATACCACTGGCTAAGACTCCACCTCAGCTCATTGGGTAATGAAAAATTTAGAACAATTGATGGATGAAAGCAGGCAGGCAGGCCATTTTGGGACGCTCAGTGGACTTGTTTAATGCAATGCACCTTTGTATATTCACATGCATTCGCTTCATGCTGTAACCACTGTGCATAAAAATTTGGAAACATGGCATACAGTGTATCATTTGGTGTCTAAGTTATGTTTCCCATATTTTTCCTTCCCAGATACAAGCCCGTTTGAGTGTTTGGGGCACTTTTTAGCTAAAATAATCCTACAGGGCCTAACTGCATATGCTAAAACCTGCCTATTTTGAATGGTGTAGTGGCCCCTGCAACCTCCAAAAATATAAGGGCTTACTTCCCCAATAACCTGCTAACTCACCCCTGAAATACATACTTTTTCACCCTATTTTGTTCATTGGACTCATTTCTCATTTGAAATGCCCATATTTGGGGGGCCAGAAATGTGCGTCTTTAAAAGGTGGTTTCTACGATACCCCACGTTTTCGCGTCGGACCTCAACTTTTCCCGTAAACGCAGAAAAACCACAATTTTCAGGAGAAACGAGACAGACATCCCCTCCCTCTGCCACCCACCCGCCCAACTGACAGCCAGCCATTAGACATGCACAGATAGTTCTGAGGGTCTGTCTGTGATGTCATAAAGGGCCTGCTGATCAATGGGCAGCTTTCTGATTGGCTGCTGTATTTGATTGACAGATGGAAGCTGGCAGCTGATTGGCTGTCTAGCCCAAAGTGCTTTACACACCTCCCTGATGGTATCACTGGCTAAGACTCCACCTCAGCTCATTGGGTAATGAAAAATTTAGAACAATTGATGGATGAAAGCAGGCAGGCCGGCCATTTTGGGACGCTCATTGGACTTGTTTAATGCAATGCACCTTTGTATATTCACATGCATTCGCTTCATGCTGTAACCACTGTGCATAAAAATTTGGAAACATGGCATACAGTGTATCATTTGGTGTCTAAGTCATGTTTCCCATATTTTCCCTTCCCAGATACAAGCCCGTTTGAGTGTTTGGGGCACTTTTTAGCTAAAATCATCCTACAGGGCCTAACTGCATATGCTAAGGCCTGCCTATTTTAAATGGTGTAGTGGCCCCTGCAACCTCCAAAAATATCAGGACTTACTTCCCCAATAACCTGCTAACTCTCCCCTGAAATACATACTTATTCACCCTATTTGGTTCATTGGACTCATTTCTCATTTGAAATGCCCATTTTTGGGGGGCCAGAAATGTGCGTCTTTAAAAGGTGATTTCTACGATACCCCACTTTTGCGCGTCGGACCTCAACTTTTCCCGTAAACGCAGAAAAACCACAATTTTCAGGAGAAACGAGACAGACATCCCCTCCCTCTGCCACCCACCCGCCCAACTGACAGCCAGCCATTAGACATGCACAGATAGTTCTGAGGGTCTGTCTGTGATGTCATAAAGGGCCTGCTGATCAATGGGCAGCTTTCAAATTGGCTGCTTTATTTGATTGACAGATGGAAGCTGGCAGCTGATTGGCTGTCTAGCCTAAAGTGCTTTACACAGCTCCCTGATGATACCACTGGCTAAGACTCCACCTCAGCTCATTGGGTAATGAAAAATTTAGAACAATTGATGGATGAAAGCAGGCAGGCAGGCCATTTTGGGACGCTCAGTGGACTTGTTTAATGCAATGCACCTTTGTATATTCACATGCATTCGCTTCATGCTGTAACCACTGTGCATAAAAATTTGGAAACATGGCATACAGTGTATCATTTGGTGTCTAAGTTATGTTTCCCATATTTTTCCTTCCCAGATACAAGCCCGTTTGAGTGTTTGGGGCACTTTTTAGCTAAAATAATCCTACAGGGCCTAACTGCATATGCTAAAACCTGCCTATTTTGAATGGTGTAGTGGCCCCTGCAACCTCCAAAAATATCAGGACTTACTTCCCCAATAACCTGCTAACTCACCCCTGAAATACATACTTTTTCACCCTATTTTGTTCATTGGACTCATTTCTCATTTGAAATGCCCATATTTGGGGGGCCAGAAATGTGCGTCTTTAAAAGGTGGTTTCTACGATACCCCACTTTTTCGCGTCGGACCTCAACTTTTCCCGTAAACGCAGAAAAACCACAATTTTCAGGAGAAACGAGACAGACATCCCCTCCCTCTGCCACCCACCCGCCCAACTGACAGCCAGCCATTAGACATGCACAGATAGTTCTGAGGGTCTGTCTGTGATGTCATAAAGGGCCTGCTGATCAATGGGCAGCTTTCTGATTGGCTGCTGTATTTGATTGACAGATGGAAGCTGGCAGCTGATTGGCTGTCTAGCCCAAAGTGCTTTACACACCTCCCTGATGGTATCACTGGCTAAGACTCCACCTCAGCTCATTGGGTAATGAAAAATTTAGAACAATTGATGGATGAAAGCAGGCAGGCCGGCCATTTTGGGACGCTCATTGGACTTGTTTAATGCAATGCACCTTTGTATATTCACATGCATTCGCTTCATGCTGTAACCACTGTGCATAAAAATTTGGAAACATGGCATACAGTGTATCATTTGGTGTCTAAGTCATGTTTCCCATATTTTCCCTTCCCAGATACAAGCCCGTTTGAGTGTTTGGGGCACTTTTTAGCTAAAATCATCCTACAGGGCCTAACTGCATATGCTAAGGCCTGCCTATTTTAAATGGTGTAGTGGCCCCTGCAACCTCCAAAAATATCAGGACTTACTTCCCCAATAACCTGCTAACTCTCCCCTGAAATACATACTTATTCACCCTATTTTGTTAATTGGACTCATTTCTCATTTGAAATGCCCATTTTTGGGGGGCCAGAAATGTGTGTCTTTAAAAGGTGATTTCTACGATACCCCACTTTTGCGCGTCGGACCTCAACTTTTCCCGTAAACGCAGAAAAACCGCAATTTTCAGGAGAAACGAGACAGACATCCCCTCCCTCTGCCACCCACCCGCCCAACTGACAGCCAGCCATTAGACATGCACAGATAGTTCTGAGGGTCTGTCTGTGATGTCATAAAGGGCCTGCTGATCAATGGGCAGCTTTCAAATTGGCTGCTTTATTTGATTGACAGATGGAAGCTGTCAGCTGATTGGCTGTCTAGCCTAAAGTGCTTTACACAGCTCCCTGATGATACCACTGGCTAAGACTCCACCTCAGCTCATTGGGTAATGAAAAATTTAGAACAATTGATGGATGAAAGCGGGCAGGCAGGCCATTTTGGGACGCTCAGTGGACTTGTTTAATGCAATGCACCTTTGTATATTCACATGCATTCGCTTCATGCTGTAACCACTGTGCATAAAAATTTGGAAACATGGCATACAGTGTATCATTTGGTGTCTAAGTTATGTTTCCCATATTTTCCCTTCCCAGATACAAGCCCGTTTGAGTGTTTGGGGCACTTTTTAGCTAAAATAATCCTACAGGGCCTAACTGCATATGCTAAAGCCTGCCTATTTTGAATGGTGTAGTGGCCCCTGCAACCTCCAAAAATATCAGGACTTACTTCCCCAATAACCTGCTAACTCACCCCTGAAATACATACTTATTCACCCTATTTGGTTCATTGGACTCATTTCTCATTTGAAATGCCCATTTTTGGGGGGCCAGAAATGTGCGTCTTTAAAAGGTGATTTCTACGATACCCCACTTTTGCGCGTCGGACCTCAACTTTTCCCGTAAACGCAGAAAAACCGCAATTTTCAGGAGAAACGAGACAGACATCCCCTCCCTCTGCCACCCACCCGCCCAACTGACAGCCAGCCATTAGACATGCACAGATAGTTCTGAGGGTCTGTCTGTGATGTCATAAAGGGCCTGCTGATCAATGGGCAGCTTTCAAATTGGCTGCTTTATTTGATTGACAGATGGAAGCTGGCAGCTGATTGGCTGTCTAGCCTAAAGTGCTTTACACACCTCCCTGATGGTACCACTGGCTAAGACTCCACCTCAGCTCATTGGGTAATGAAAAATTTAGAACAATTGATGGATGAAAGCAGGCAGGCCGGCCATTTTGGGATGCTCATTGGACTGGTTTAATGCAATGCACCTTTATATATTTACATGCATTCGCTTCATGCTGTAACCACTGTGCATAAAAATTTGGAAACATGGCATACAGTGTATCATTTGGTGTGTAAGTCATGTTTCCCATATTTTCCCTTCCCAGATACAAGCCCGTTTGAGTGTTTGGGGCACTTTTTAGCTAAAATCATCCTACGGGGCCTAACTGCATATGCTAAAGCCTGCCTATTTTGAATGGTGTAGTGGCCCCTGCAACCTCCAAAAATATCAGGACTTACTTCCCCAATAACCTGCTAACTCACCCCTGAAATACATACTTATTCACCCTATTTGGTTCATTGGACTCATTTCTCATTTGAAATGCCCATTTTTGGGGGGCCAGAAATGTGCGTCTTTAAAAGGTGATTTCTACGATACCCCACTTTTGCGCGTCGGACCTCAACTTTTCCCGTAAACGCAGAAAAACCGCAATTTTCAGGAGAAACGAGACAGACATCCCCTCCCTCTGCCACCCACCCGCCCAACTGACAGCCAGCCATTAGACATGCACAGATAGTTCTGAGGGTCTGTCTGTGATGTCATAAAGGGCCTGCTGATCAATGGGCAGCTTTCAAATTGGCTGCTTTATTTGATTGACAGATGGAAGCTGGCAGCTGATTGGCTGTCTAGCCTAAAGTGCTTTACACAGCTCCCTAATGATACCACTGGCTAAGACTCCACCTCAGCTCATTGGGTAATGAAAAATTTAGAACAATTGATGGATGAAAGCGGGCAGGCAGGCCATTTTGGGACGCTCAGTGGACTTGTTTAATGCAATGCACCTTTGTATATTCACATGCATTCGCTTCATGCTGTAACCACTGTGCATAAAAATTTGGAAACATGGCATACAGTGTATCATTTGGTGTCTAAGTTATGTTTCCCATATTTTCCCTTCCCAGATACAAGCCCGTTTGAGTGTTTGGGGCACTTTTTAGCTAAAATAATCCTACAGGGCCTAACTGCATATGCTAAAACCTGCCTATTTTGAATGGTGTAGTGGCCCCTGCAACCTCCAAAAATATCAGGACTTACTTCCCCAATAACCTGCTAACTCACCCCTGAAATACATACTTTTTCACCCTATTTTGTTCATTGGACTCATTTCTCATTTGAAATGCCCATATTTGGGGGGCCAGAAATGTGCGTCTTTAAAAGGTGGTTTCTACGATACCCCACTTTTTCGCGTCGGACCTCAACTTTTCCCGTAAACGCAGAAAAACCACAATTTTCAGGAGAAACGAGACAGACATCCCCTCCCTCTGCCACCCACCCGCCCAACTGACAGCCAGCCATTAGACATGCACAGATAGTTCTGAGGGTCTGTCTGTGATGTCATAAAGGGCCTGCTGATCAATGGGCAGCTTTCTGATTGGCTGCTGTATTTGATTGACAGATGGAAGCTGGCAGCTGATTGGCTGTCTAGCCCAAAGTGCTTTACACACCTCCCTGATGGTATCACTGGCTAAGACTCCACCTCAGCTCATTGGGTAATGAAAAATTTAGAACAATTGATGGATGAAAGCAGGCAGGCCGGCCATTTTGGGACGCTCATTGGACTTGTTTAATGCAATGCACCTTTGTATATTCACATGCATTCGCTTCATGCTGTAACCACTGTGCATAAAAATTTGGAAACATGGCATACAGTGTATCATTTGGTGTCTAAGTCATGTTTCCCATATTTTCCCTTCCCAGATACAAGCCCGTTTGAGTGTTTGGGGCACTTTTTAGCTAAAATCATCCTACAGGGCCTAACTGCATATGCTAAGGCCTGCCTATTTTAAATGGTGTAGTGGCCCCTGCAACCTCCAAAAATATCAGGACTTACTTCCCCAATAACCTGCTAACTCTCCCCTGAAATACATACTTATTCACCCTATTTTGTTAATTGGACTCATTTCTCATTTGAAATGCCCATTTTTGGGGGGCCAGAAATGTGCGTCTTTAAAAGGTGATTTCTACGATACCCCACTTTTGCGCGTCGGACCTCAACTTTTCCCGTAAACGCAGAAAAACCGCAATTTTCAGGAGAAACGAGACAGACATCCCCTCCCTCTGCCACCCACCCGCCCAACTGACAGCCAGCCATTAGACATGCACAGATAGTTCTGAGGGTCTGTCTGTTATGTCATAAAGGGCCTGCTGATCAATGGGCAGCTTTCAAATTGGCTGCTTTATTTGATTGACAGATGGAAGCTGTCAGCTGATTGGCTGTCTAGCCTAAAGTGCTTTACACAGCTCCCTGATGATACCACTGGCTTAGACTCCACCTCAGCTCATTGGGTAATGAAAAATTTAGAACAATTGATGGATGAAAGCGGGCAGGCAGGCCATTTTGGGACGCTCAGTGGACTTGTTTAATGCAATGCACCTTTGTATATTCACATGCATTCGCTTCATGCTGTAACCACTGTGCATAAAAATTTGGAAACATGGCATACAGTGTATCATTTGGTGTCTAAGTTATGTTTCCCATATTTTCCCTTCCCAGATACAAGCCCGTTTGAGTGTTTGGGGCACTTTTTAGCTAAAATAATCCTACAGGGCCTAACTGCATATGCTAAAGCCTGCCTATTTTGAATGGTGTAGTGGCCCCTGCAACCTCCAAAAATATCAGGACTTACTTCCCCAATAACCTGCTAACTCACCCCTGAAATACATACTTATTCACCCTATTTGGTTCATTGGACTCATTTCTCATTTGAAATGCCCATTTTTGGGGGGCCAGAAATGTGCGTCTTTAAAAGGTGATTTCTACGATACCCCACTTTTGCGCGTCGGACCTCAACTTTTCCCGTAAACGCAGAAAAACCGCAATTTTCAGGAGAAACGAGACAGACATCCCCTCCCTCTGCCACCCACCCGCCCAACTGACAGCCAGCCATTAGACATGCACAGATAGTTCTGAGGGTCTGTCTGTGATGTCATAAAGGGCCTGCTGATCAATGGGCAGCTTTCAAATTGGCTGCTTTATTTGATTGACAGATGGAAGCTGGCAGCTGATTGGCTGTCTAGCCTAAAGTGCTTTACACACCTCCCTGATGGTACCACTGGCTAAGACTCCACCTCAGCTCATTGGGTAATGAAAAATTTAGAACAATTGATGGATGAAAGCAGGCAGGCCGGCCATTTTGGGATGCTCATTGGACTGGTTTAATGCAATGCACCTTTGTATATTCACATGCATTCGCTTCATGCTGTAACCACTGTGCATAAAAATTTGGAAACATGGCATACAGTGTATCATTTGGTGTGTAAGTCATGTTTCCCATATTTTCCCTTCCCAGATACAAGCCCGTTTGAGTGTTTGGGGCACTTTTTAGCTAAAATCATCCTACGGGGCCTAACTGCATATGCTAAAGCCTGCCTATTTTGAATGGTGTAGTGGCCCCTGCAACCTCCAAAAATATCAGGACTTACTTCCCCAATAACCTGCTAACTCACCCCTGAAATACATACTTATTCACCCTATTTGGTTCATTGGACTCATTTCTCATTTGAAATGCCCATTTTTGGGGGGCCAGAAATGTGCGTCTTTAAAAGGTGATTTCTACGATACCCCACTTTTGCGCGTCGGACCTCAACTTTTCCCGTAAACGCAGAAAAACCGCAATTTTCAGGAGAAACGAGACAGACATCCCCTCCCTCTGCCACCCACCCGCCCAACTGACAGCCAGCCATTAGACATGCACAGATAGTTCTGAGGGTCTGTCTGTGATGTCATAAAGGGCCTGCTGATCAATGGGCAGCTTTCAAATTGGCTGCTTTATTTGATTGACAGATGGAAGCTGGCAGCTGATTGGCTGTCTAGCCTAAAGTGCTTTACACAGCTCCCTAATGATACCACTGGCTAAGACTCCACCTCAGCTCATTGGGTAATGAAAAATTTAGAACAATTGATGGATGAAAGCGGGTAGGCAGGCCATTTTGGGACGCTCAGTGGACTTGTTTAATGCAATGCACCTTTGTATATTCACATGCATTCGCTTCATGCTGTAACCACTGTGCATAAAAATTTGGAAACATGGCATACAGTGTATCATTTGGTGTCTAAGTTATGTTTCCCATATTTTCCCTTCCCAGATACAAGCCCGTTTGAGTGTTTGGGGCACTTTTTAGCTAAAATAATCCTACAGGGCCTAACTGCATATGCTAAAACCTGCCTATTTTGAATGGTGTAGTGGCCCCTGCAACCTCCAAAAATATCAGGACTTACTTCCCCAATAACCTGCTAACTCACCCCTGAAATACATACTTTTTCACCCTATTTTGTTCATTGGACTCATTTCTCATTTGAAATGCCCATTTTTGGGGAGCCAGAAATGTGCGTCTTTAAAAGGTGATTTCTACGATACCCCACTTTTGCGCGTCGGACCTCAACTTTTCCCGTAAACTCAGAAAAACCGCAATTTTCAGGAGAAACGAGACAGACATACCCTCCCTCTGCCACCCACCCGCCCAACTGAAAGCCAGCCATTAGACATGCACAGATAGTTCTGAGGGTCTGTCTGTGATGTCATAAAGGGCCTGCTGATCAATGGGCAGCTTTCTGATTGGCTGCTGTATTTGATTGACAGATGGAAGCTGGCAGCTGATTGGCTGTCTAGCCTAAAGTGCTTTACACACCTCCCTGATGGTACCACTGGCTAAGACTCCACCTCAGCTCATTGGGTAATGAAAAATTTAGAACAATTGATGGATGAAAGCAGGCAGGCCGGCCATTTTGGGACGCTCATTGGACTTGTTTCATGCAATGCACCTTTGTATTTTCACATGCATTCGCTTCATGCTGTAACCACTGTGCATAAAAATTTGGAAACATGGCATACAGTGTATCATTTGGTGTCTAAGTCATGTTTCCCATGTTTTCCCTTTCCAGATACAAGCCCGTTTGAGTGTTTGGGGCACTTTTTAGCTAAAATCATCCTACGGGGCCTAACTGCATATGGTAAAGCCTGCCTATTTTGAATGGTGTAGTGGCCCCTGCAACCTCCAAAAATTTCAGGACTTACTTCCCCAATAACCTGCTAACTCACCCCTGAAATACATACTTAATCACCCTATTTTGTTCATTGGACTCATTTCTCATTTGAAATGCCCATTTTTGGGGGGCCAGAAATGTGCGTCTTTAAAAGGTGATTTCTACGATACCCCACTTTTGCGCGTCGGACCTCAACTTTTCCCATAAACGCAGAAAAACCGCAATTTTCAGGAGAAACGAGACAGACATCCCCTCCCTCTGCCACCCACCCGCCCAACTGACAGCCAGCCATTAGACATGCACAGATAGTTCTGAGGGTCTGTCTGTGATGTCATAAAGGGCCTGCTGATCAATGGGCAGCTTTCTGATTGGCTGCTGTATTTGATTGACAGATGGAAGCTGGCAGCTGATTGGCTGTCTAGCCCAAAGTGCTTTACACACCTCCCTGATGGTACCACTGGCTAAGACTCCACCTCAGCTCATTGGGTAATGAAAAATTTAGAACAATTGATGGATGAAAGAAGGCAGGCCGGCCATTTTGGGACGCTCATTGGACTTGTTTAATGCAATGCACCTTTGTATATTCACATGCATTCGCTTCATGCTGTAACCACTGTGCATAAAAATTTGGAAACATGGCATACAGTGTATCATTTGGTGTCTAAGTCATGTTTCCCATATTTTCCCTTCCCAGATACTAGCCCGTTTGAGTGTTTGGGGCACTTTTTAGCTAAAATCATCTTACGGGGCCTAACTGCATATGCTAAAGCCTGCCTATTTTGAATGGTGTAGTGGCCCCTGCAACCTCCAAAAATATCAGGACTTACTTCCCCAATAACCTGCTAACTCAACCCTGAAATACATACTTATTCACCCTATTTTGTTCATTGGACTCATTTCTCATTTGAAATGCCCATATTTGGGGGGCCAGAAATGTGCGTCTTTAAAAGGTGGTTTCTACGATACCCCACTTTTTCGCGTCGGACCTCAACTTTTCCCGTAAACGCAGAAAAACCACAATTTTCAGGAGAAACGAGACAGACATCCCCTCCCTCTGCCACCCACCCGCCCAACTGACAGCCAGCCATTAGACATGCACAGATAGTTCTGAGGGTCTGTCTGTGATGTCATAAAGGGCCTGCTGATCAATGGGCAGCTTTCTGATTGGCTGCTGTATTTGATTGACAGATGGAAGCTGGCAGCTGATTGGCTGTCTAGCCCAAAGTGCTTTACACACCTCCCTGATGGTATCACTGGCTAAGACTCCACCTCAGCTCATTGGGTAATGAAAAATTTAGAACAATTGATGGATGAAAGCAGGCAGGCCGGCCATTTTGGGACGCTCATTGGACTTGTTTAATGCAATGCACCTTTGTATATTCACATGCATTCGCTTCATGCTGTAACCACTGTGCATAAAAATTTGGAAACATGGCATACAGTGTATCATTTGGTGTCTAAGTCATGTTTCCCATATTTTCCCTTCCCAGATACAAGCCCGTTTGAGTGTTTGGGGCACTTTTTAGCTAAAATCATCCTACAGGGCCTAACTGCATATGCTAAGGCCTGCCTATTTTGAATGGTGTAGTGGCCCCTGCAACCTCCAAAAATATCAGGACTTACTTCCCCAATAACCTGCTAACACTCCCCTGAAATACATACTTATTCACCCTATTTTGTTAATTGGACTCATTTCTCATTTGAAATGCCCATTTTTGGGGGGCCAGAAATGTGCGTCTTTAAAAGGTGATTTCGACGATACCCCACTTTTGCGCGTCGGACCTCAACTTTTCCCGTAAACGCAGAAAAAACGCAATTTTCAGGAGAAACGAGACAGACATCCCCTCCCTCTGCCACCCACCCGCCCAACTGACAGCCAGCCATTAGACATGCACAGATATTTCTGAGGGTCTGTCTATGATGTCTTAAAGGGCCTGCTGATCAATGGGCAGCTTTTTGATTGGCTGCTGTATTTTATTGATAGATGGAAGCTGGCAGCTGATTGGCTGTCTAGCCTAAAGTGCTTTACACACCTCCCTGATGGTACCACTGGCTAAGACTCCACCTCAGCTCATTGGGTAATAAAAAATTTAGAACAATTGATGGATGAAAGCAGGCAGGCTGGCCATTTTGGGATGCTCAGTGGACTTGTTTAATGCAATGCACCTTTGTATATTCACATGCATTCGCTTCATGCTGTAACCACTGTGCATAAAAATTTGGAAACATGGCATACAGTGTATCATTTGGTGTCTAAGTCATGTTTCCCATATTTTCCCTTCCCAGATACTAGCCCGTTTGAGTGTTTGGGGCACTTTTTAGCTAAAATCATCCTACGGGGCCTAACTGCATATGCTAAAGCCTGCCTATTTTGAATGGTGTAGTGGCCCCTGCAACCTCCAAAAATATCAGGACTTACTTCCCCAATAACCTGCTAACTCACCCCTGAAATACATACTTATTCAACCTATTTGGTTCATTGGACTCATTTCTCATTTGAAATGCCCATTTTTGGGGGGCCAGAAATGTGCGTCTTTAAAAGGTGATTTCTACGATACCCCACTTTTGCGCGTCGGACCTCAACTTTTCCCGTAAACGCAGAAAAACCGCAATTTTCAGGAGAAACGAGACAGACATCCCCTCCCTCTGCCACCCACCCGCCCAACTGACAGCCAGCCATTAGACATGCACAGATAGTTCTGAGGGTCTGTCTGTGATGTCATAAAGGGCCTGCTGATCAATGGGCAGCTTTCAAATTGGCTGCTTTATTTGATTGACAGATGGAAGCTGTCAGCTGATTGGCTGTCTAGCCTAAAGTGCTTTACACAGCTCCCTGATGATACCACTGGCTAAGACTCCACCTCAGCTCATTGGGTAATGAAAAATTTAGAACAATTGATGGATGAAAGCGGGCAGGCAGGCCATTTTGGGACGCTCAGTGGACTTGTTTAATGCAATGCACCTTTGTATATTCACATGCATTCGCTTCATGCTGTAACCACTGTGCATAAAAATTTGGAAACATGGCATACAGTGTATCATTGTGTGTCTAAGTTATGTTTCCCATATTTTCCCTTCCCAGATACAAGCCCGTTTGAGTGTTTGGGGCACTTTTTAGCTAAAATAATCCTACAGGGCCTAACTGCATATGCTAAAGCCTGCCTATTTTGAATGGTGTAGTGGCCCCTGCAACCTCCAAAAATATCAGGACTTACTTCCCCAATAACCTGCTAACTCACCCCTGAAATACATACTTATTCACCCTATTTGGTTCATTGGACTCATTTCTCATTTGAAATGCCCATTTTTGGGGGGCCAGAAATGTGCGTCTTTAAAAGGTGATTTCTACGATACCCCACTTTTGCGCGTCGGACCTCAACTTTTCCCGTAAACGCAGAAAAACCACAATTTTCAGGAGAAACGAGACAGACATCCCCTCCCTCTGCCACCCACCCGCCCAACTGACAGCCAGCCATTAGACATGCACAGATAGTTCTGAGGGTCTGTCTGTGATGTCATAAAGGGCCTGCTGATCAATGGGCAGCTTTCAAATTGGCTGCTTTATTTGATTGACAGATGGAAGCTGGCAGCTGATTGGCTGTCTAGCCTAAAGTGCTTTACACAGCTCCCTGATGATACCACTGGCTAAGACTCCACCTCAGCTCATTGGGTAATGAAAAATTTAGAACAATTGATGGATGAAAGCAGGCAGGCAGGCCATTTTGGGACGCTCAGTGGACTTGTTTAATGCAATGCACCTTTGTATATTCACATGCATTCGCTTCATGCTGTAACCACTGTGCATAAAAATTTGGAAACATGGCATACAGTGTATCATTTGGTGTCTAAGTTATGTTTCCCATATTTTTCCTTCCCAGATACAAGCCCGTTTGAGTGTTTGGGGCACTTTTTAGCTAAAATAATCCTACAGGGCCTAACTGCATATGCTAAAACCTGCCTATTTTGAATGGTGTAGTGGCCCCTGCAACCTCCAAAAATATCAGGACTTACTTCCCCAATAACCTGCTAACTCACCCCTGAAATACATACTTTTTCACCCTATTTTGTTCATTGGACTCATTTCTCATTTGAAATGCCCATATTTGGGGGGCCAGAAATGTGCGTCTTTAAAAGGTGGTTTCTACGATACCCCACTTTTTCGCGTCGGACCTCAACTTTTCCCGTAAACGCAGAAAAACCACAATTTTCAGGAGAAACGAGACAGACATCCCCTCCCTCTGCCACCCACCCGCCCAACTGACAGCCAGCCATTAGACATGCACAGATAGTTCTGAGGGTCTGTCTGTGATGTCATAAAGGGCCTGCTGATCAATGGGCAGCTTTCTGATTGGCTGCTGTATTTGATTGACAGATGGAAGCTGGCAGCTGATTGGCTGTCTAGCCCAAAGTGCTTTACACACCTCCCTGATGGTATCACTGGCTAAGACTCCACCTCAGCTCATTGGGTAATGAAAAATTTAGAACAATTGATGGATGAAAGCAGGCAGGCCGGCCATTTTGGGACGCTCATTGGACTTGTTTAATGCAATGCACCTTTGTATATTTACATGCATTCGCTTCATGCTGTAACCACTGTGCATAAAAATTTGGAAACATGGCATACAGTGTATCATTTGGTGTCTAAGTCATGTTTCCCATATTTTCCCTTCCCAGATACAAGCCCGTTTGAGTGTTTGGGGCACTTTTTAGCTAAAATCATCCTACAGGGCCTAACTGCATATGCTAAGGCCTGCCTATTTTAAATGGTGTAGTGGCCCCTGCAACCTCCAAAAATATCAGGACTTACTTCCCCAATAACCTGCTAACTCTCCCCTGAAATACATACTTATTCACCCTATTTTGTTAATTGGACTCATTTCTCATTTGAAATGCCCATTTTTGGGGGGCCAGAAATGTGCGTCTTTAAAAGGTGATTTCTACGATACCCCACTTTTGCGCGTCGGACCTCAACTTTTCCCGTAAACGCAGAAAAACCGCAATTTTCAGGAGAAACGAGACAGACATCCCCTCCCTCTGCCACCCACCCGCCCAACTGACAGCCAGCCATTAGACATGCACAGATAGTTCTGAGGGTCTGTCTGTGATGTCATAAAGGGCCTGCTGATCAATGGGCAGCTTTCAAATTGGCTGCTTTATTTGATTGACAGATGGAAGCTGTCAGCTGATTGGCTGTCTAGCCTAAAGTGCTTTACACAGCTCCCTGATGATACCACTGGCTAAGACTCCACCTCAGCTCATTGGGTAATGAAAAATTTAGAACAATTGATGGATGAAAGCGGGCAGGCAGGCCATTTTGGGACGCTCAGTGGACTTGTTTAATGCAATGCACCTTTGTATATTCACATGCATTCGCTTCATGCTGTAACCACTGTGCATAAAAATTTGGAAACATGGCATACAGTGTATCATTTGGTGTCTAAGTTATGTTTCCCATATTTTCCCTTCCCAGATACAAGCCCGTTTGAGTGTTTGGGGCACTTTTTAGCTAAAATAATCCTACAGGGCCTAACTGCATATGCTAAAGCCTGCCTATTTTGAATGGTGTAGTGGCCCCTGCAACCTCCAAAAATATCAGGACTTACTTCCCCAATAACCTGCTAACTCACCCCTGAAATACATACTTATTCACCCTATTTGGTTCATTGGACTCATTTCTCATTTGAAATGCCCATTTTTGGGGGGCCAGAAATGTGCGTCTTTAAAAGGTGATTTCTACGATACCCCACTTTTGCGCGTCGGACCTCAACTTTTCCCGTAAACGCAGAAAAACCGCAATTTTCAGGAGAAACGAGACAGACATCCCCTCCCTCTGCCACCCACCCGCCCAACTGACAGCCAGCCATTAGACATGCACAGATAGTTCTGAGGGTCTGTCTGTGATGTCATAAAGGGCCTGCTGATCAATGGGCAGCTTTCAAATTGGCTGCTTTATTTGATTGACAGATGGAAGCTGGCAGCTGATTGGCTGTCTAGCCTAAAGTGCTTTACACAGCTCCCTGATGATACCACTGGCTAAGACTCCACCTCAGCTCATTGGGTAATGAAAAATTTAGAACAATTGATGGATGAAAGCAGGCAGGCAGGCCATTTTGGGACGCTCAGTGGACTTGTTTAATGCAATGCACCTTTGTATATTCACATGCATTCGCTTCATGCTGTAACCACTGTGCATAAAAATTTGGAAACATGGCATACAGTGTATCATTTGGTGTCTAAGTTATGTTTCCCATATTTTCCCTTCCCAGATACAAGCCCGTTTGAGTGTTTGGGGCACTTTTTAGCTAAAATAATCCTACAGGGCCTAACTGCATATGCTAAAACCTGCCTATTTTGAATGGTGTAGTGGCCCCTGCAACCTCCAAAAATATCAGGACTTACTTCCCCAATAACCTGCTAACTCACCCCTGAAATACATACTTTTTCACCCTATTTTGTTCATTGGACTCATTTCTCATTTGAAATGCCCATTTTTGGGGAGCCAGAAATGTGCGTCTTTAAAAGGTGATTTCTACGATACCCCACTTTTGCGCGTCGGACCTCAACTTTTCCCGTAAACGCAGAAAAACCGCAATTTTCAGGAGAAACGAGATAGACATACCCTCCCTCTGCCACCCACCCGCCCAACTGAAAGCCAGCCATTAGACATGCACAGATAGTTCTGAGGGTCTGTCTGTGATGTCATAAAGGGCCTGCTGATCAATGGGCAGCTTTCTGATTGGCTGCTGTATTTGATTGACAGATGGAAGCTGGCAGCTGATTGGCTGTCTAGCCTAAAGTGCTTTACACACCTCCCTGATGGTACCACTGGCTAAGACTCCACCTCAGCTCATTGGGTAATGAAAAATTTAGAACAATTGATGGATGAAAGCAGGCAGGCCGGCCATTTTGGGACGCTCATTGGACTTGTTTCATGCAATGCACCTTTGTATTTTCACATGCATTCGCTTCATGCTGTAACCACTGTGCATAAAAATTTGGAAACATGGCATACAGTGTATCATTTGGTGTCTAAGTCATGTTTCCCATGTTTTCCCTTTCCAGATACAAGCCCGTTTGAGTGTTTGGGGCACTTTTTAGCTAAAATCATCCTACGGGGCCTAACTGCATATGGTAAAGCCTGCCTATTTTGAATGGTGTAGTGGCCCCTGCAACCTCCAAAAATTTCAGGACTTACTTCCCCAATAACCTGCTAACTCACCCCTGAAATACATACTTAATCACCCTATTTTGTTCATTGGACTCATTTCTCATTTGAAATGCCCATTTTTGGGGGGCCAGAAATGTGCGTCTTTAAAAGGTGATTTCTACGATACCCCACTTTTGCGCGTCGGTCCTCAACTTTTTCCCGTAAACGCAGAAAAACCGCAATTTTCAGGAGAAACGAGACAGACATCCCCTCCCTCTGCCACCCACCCGCCCAACTGACAGCCAGCCATTAGACATGCACAGATAGTTCTGAGGGTCTGTCTGTGATGTCATAAAGGGCCTGCTGATCAATGGGCAGCTTTCAAATTGGCTGCTGTATTTGATTGACAGATGGAAGCTGGCAGCTGATTGGCTGTCTAGCCTAAAGTGCTTTACACACCTCCCTGATGATACCACTGGCTAAGACTCCACCTCAGCTCATTTGGTAATGAAAAATATAGAACAATTGATGGATGAAAGCAGGCAGGCCGGCCATTTTGGGACGCTCATTGGACTTGTTTAATGCAATGCACCTTTGTATTTTCACATGCATTCGCTTCATGCTGTAACCACTGTGCATACAAATTTGGAAACATGGCATACAGTGTATCATTTGGTGTCTAAGTCATGTTTCCCATATTTTCCCTTCCCAGATACAAGCCCGTTTGAGTGTTTGGGGCTCTTTTTAGCTAAAATCATCCTACGGGGCCTAACTGCATATGCTAAAGCCTTCCTTTTTTTGAATGGTGTAGTTGCCCCTGCAACCTCCAAAAATATCAGGACTTACTTCCCCAATAACCTGCTAACTCACCCCTAAAATACATACTTAATCACCCTATTTTGTTCATTAAGCTTATTTCTCATTTGAAATGCCCATTTTTGGGGGGCCAGAAATGTGCGTCTTTAAAAGGTGATTTCTACGATACCCCACTTTTGCGCGTCGGACCTCAACTTTTCCCGTAAACGCAGAAAAACCGCAATTTTCAGGAGAAACGAGACAGACATCCCCTCCCTCTGCCACCCACCCGCCCAACTGACAGCCATCCATTAGACATGCACAGATAGTTCTGAGGGTCTGTCTGTGATGTCATAAAGGGGCTGCTGATCAATGGGCAGCTTTCAAATTGGCTGCTGTATTTGATTGACAGATGGAAGCTGGCAGCTGATTGGCTGTCTAGCCTAAAGTGCTTTACACACCTCCCTGATGGTACCACTGGCTAAGACTCCACCTCAGCTCATTGGGTAATGAAAAATTTAGAACAATTGATGGATGAAAGCAGGCAGGCCGGCCATTTTGGGACGCTCATTGGACTTGTTTAATGCAATGCACCTTTGTATTTTCACATGCATTCGCTTCATGCTGTAACCACTGTGCATAAAAATTTGGAAACATGGCATACAGTGTATCATTTGGTGTCTAAGTCATGTTTCCCATATTTTCCCTTCCCAGATACAAGCCCGTTTGAGTGTTTGGGACACTTTTTAGCTAAAATCATCCTACAGGGCCTAACTGCATATGCTAAAGCCTGCCTATTTTGAATGGTGTAGTGGCCACTGCAACCTCAAAAAATATCAGGACTTACTTCCCCAATAACCTGCTAACTCACCCCTGAAATACATACTTATTCACCCTATTTTGTTCATTGGACTAATTTCTCATTTGAAATGCCCATTTTTGGGGAGCAAGAAATGTGCGTCTTTAAAAGGTGATTTCTACGATACCCCACTTTTGCGCGTCGGATCTTAACTTTTCCCGTAAACGCAGAAAAACCGCAATTTTCAGGAGAAACGAGACAGACATCCCCTCCCTCTGCCACCCACCCACCCAACTGACAGCCAGCTATTAGACATGCACAGATAGTTCTGAGGGTCTGTCTGTGATGTCATAAAGGGCCTGCTGATCAATGGGCAGCTTTCTAAATGGCTGCTGTATTTGATTGACAGATGGAAGCTGGCAGCTGATTGGCTGTCTAGCCTAAAGTGCTTTACACACCTCCCTGATGGTACCACTGGCTAAGACTCCACCTCAGCTCATTGGGTAATGAAAAATTTAGAACAATTGATGGATGAAAGCAGGCAGGCCGGCCTTTTTGGGACGCTCAGTGGACTTGTTTAATGCAATGCACCGTTGCATATTCACATGCATTCGCTTCATGCTGTAACCACTGTGCATACAAATTTTGAAACATGGCATACAGTGAATCATTTGGTGTCTAAGTCATGTTTCCCATATTTTCCCTTCCCAGATACAAGCCCGTTTAAGTGTTTGGGACACTTTTTAGCTAAAATCATCCTACAGGGTGGTTGTGAGCAGAGGCTGCAGACATGACCTCCACCCTCACTCAGGGTCTTGAGCGGATCCCAGACCAGATGGGGTACTTGGTAATGAGCGATGATGGGGTTCTAGCGAGTGCTGGGGACTTGGAGAATGACGAACGCTTAGCCGGAGTAATTAGAGAGATGGTAGCCACTGCATGCAGCTTTCACGGATTGGGGGACCAGATACCGTTCAAGCGTATGAGCATCGTGTTTGGGGAGCACTCCTTCCTGGTCACCATCTCTGGTCAGAAGATCTACGTGGTGAAACGTCACAACGTTGTCCGGGAACCGGTAAATGTTTAGGGGCGGAGTTCCTCCCTCCCGCTCCTGATGTCCCATCTTCTACCAGAAACTCTCCAGCATTAGGATGCACATCCCCCGGAAGGAAAGATTAGTTCATCTTCAATTCTTTTGTTCGTATTTAAGGATTTTTGTAAAATAAATGTTTGATCGGAATGTATAACCCCAATTATAGACCGTCATTGCGTGCTAACAAAAGGTGATTCAAATATGACAATTGGGGTTTGATAGAATTATTGGCTTATGCCAGGAGCGCCAGCTTTCATCCTGTATGGCTATATTATTTATAGTGAACGTGTTGGCAAAACCAGAGCTGGTGGCTGACAAACAGAAGCAGTACCTTATCCACCACCACATAACTACACCTGAGGGTGACATACAAACACAACTTACAGATGTGTCCAGATACATCTAGCCCAGGTCTGGCCGACCTGTGGCTCTGTAGATGTGGGACTGCGGTTCCCAGCATGCCCTGCCACAGGTTTAACAATACCTTATGGCAGAACTGTGGCAGGGCATGATGGGATTTGTGGTTTCAAAACATCTGGGGAGCCGCAGGTTGGCCTTGCCTGATCTAGCCTCCTTTCACATTAAACAGCCCTTCTACACACAGGGTAGTACCGGGCGTCATTAACCCCTTCCTGACAGAGCTAGTTTTTGCGTTCCTGACAGAGCCATTTTTTTCAAATCTGACATGTCTCACTTAAGTGGGGATAACTTTTTTTTGCTTTTACTTATCCCAGTGATTTTGAGATTGTTTTTTCGTGACACATTGTACTTCAAATTAGTGGTAAATTTGGGTCGATACAGTCTGTGTTTTTTTGTGAAAAATACCAAAATGTCGTGAAAAAATGGAAAATTTAGCGATTTGCAAAATGTTAAATTTTCTGCTTGTGAGACAAATAATCATACCACTCAAAATAGTTAATAACTAACATAGACCATATGTCTACTTTATGTTTCCATCATTATTTCAACTTCCTTTTAATTTTTTGGGACACTAGGAGGCTTACAATATGAATAGCAAATTCTCAAATTTTCAAGAAAATTTCAAACACTGATTTTTTTAGGGACCAGTTCAGTTCTGATGTGACTTTGAGGGACTTGTATGTGAGACACCCCCATAAATGATGCCATTTCAAAAACTGCACCCCTCACAGTATTCAAAACAGCATTTTGAAAGTTTGTTAACCCTTTAGGTGTTTCACAGGAATTAAAACAAAGTGTAGGTGAAATTTCAAAATTTCATTTTTTTTGCAGATTTGCAATTTTAATACATTTTTCTAAGGAACACAGTACATTTTACTAGAGAAATGAGACTAAAAATTGATTCCCCCAATTCTTTTGTTTTCAAAAATATCCTATATGTGGCCCTAGTGTGCACGTTGACCAAACCACAGGCTTCATAATAGAAGGAGCACCTACTTGATTTTGGAGCCTCCTTTTTATGAGATTATTTTTTAGGCACCATGTAGGTTTCTAGGCACCATAAGATGCTAAAATTTAGGAACCCCCCCACAAGTTACCCCATTTTGCAAACTACACCCCTCAGGGAATTCATCTAGGGGTATAGTGTACATTTCAAACCCCCAGGGGTTTCACCAATTGTGGTACAACTGGGCAGTGAAAATGAAAAATTACATTTTTTACACAAAAATGCAGTTCTGGCTCAAAATTTTTCATTTTCACAAGGAATGAAGGAGACAAAGCACCCCAAAATCTGTGCCCCAATTTCTCCCGAGTACGGCAATGCCTCACATGTGACCAAAAAATACCAGTTGGGTGCATGGCAGGACTCAGAAGGGAAGGAGTGATTTTTGGATTTTGCAGCTCAGATTCTGGTGGAATTTTGGTGGGTGCTATGTCGCATTAGCAAGACCCCCCAAGCACCAATACAGTGGAACCCCCCCACAAGTGACCCCATTTTGCAAACTACACCCCTCAGGGAATTCATCTAGGGGTATAGTGTACATTTCAAACCCCCAGGGGTTTCACCAATTTTGATACAAGTGGGCAGTGAACATGAAAAATTACATTTTTTTACACAAAAATGCAGTTCTGGCTCAAAATTTTTCATTTTCAGAAGGTATGAAGGAGAAAAAGCACCCCAAAATCTGTGCCCCAATTTCTCCCGAGTACGGCAATGCCTCACATGTGAACAAAAAATACCAGTTGGGTGCATGGCAGGACTCAGAAGGGAAGGAGTGATTTTTGGATTTTGCAGCACAGATTTTGGTGGAATGAATGGTGGGTGCTATGTTGCACCAATACAGTGGAACCCCCCCACAAGTCACCCCATTTTGCAAACTACACCCCTCAGGGAATTCATCTAGGGGTATAGTGTACATTTCAAACCCCCAGGGGTTTCACCAATTTTGATACAAGTGGGCAGTGAACATGAAAAATTACATTTTTTTACACAAAAATGCAGTTCTGGCTCAAAATTTTTCATTTTCAGAAGGTATGAAGGAGAAAAAGCACCCCAAAATCTGTGCCCCAATTTCTCCCGAGTACGGCAATGCCTCACATGTGACCAAAAAATACCAGTTGGGTGCATGGCAGGACTCAAAAGGGAAGGAGTGATTTTTGGATTTTGCAGCTCAGATTCTGGTGGAATTTGGTGGGTGCTATGTCGCATTAGCAAGACCCCCCAAGCACCAATACAGTGGAACCCCCCCACAAGTGACCCCATTTTGCAAACTACACCCCTCAGGGAATTCATCTAGGGGTATAGTGTACATTTCAAACCCCCAGGGGTTTCACCAATTTTGATACAAGTGGGCAGTGAACATGAAAAATTACATTTTTTTACACAAAAATGCAGTTCTGGCTCAAAATTTTTCATTTTCAGAAGGTATGAAGTAGAAAAAGCACCCCAAAATCTGTGCCCCAATTTCTCCCGAGTACGGCAATGCCTCACATGTGACCAAAAAATACCAGTTGGGTGCATGGCAGGACTCAAAAGGGAAGGAGTGATTTTTGGATTTTGCAGCTCAGATTCTGGTGGAATTTTGGTGGGTGCTATGTCGCATTAGCAAGACCCCCCAAGCACCAATACAGTGGAACCCCCCCACAAGTGACCCCATTTTGCAAACTACACCCCTCAGGGAATTCATCTAGGGGTATAGTGTACATTTCAAACCCCCAGGGGTTTCACCAATTTTGATACAAGTGGGCAGTGAACATGAAAAATTACATTTTTTTACACAAAAATGCAGTTCTGGCTCAAAATTTTTCATTTTCAGAAGGTATGAAGGAGAAAAAGCACCCCAAAATCTGTGCCCCAATTTCTCCCGAGTACGGCAATGCCTCACATGTGAACAAAAAATACCAGTTGGGTGCATGGCAGGACTCAGAAGGGAAGGAGTGATTTTTGGATTTTGCAGCACAGATTTTGGTGGAATGAATGGTGGGTGCTATGTTGCACCAATACAGTGGAACCCCCCCACAAGTCACCCCATTTTGCAAAGTACACCCCTAAGGGAATTCATCTAGGGGTATAGTGTACATTTCAAACCCCCAGGGGTTTCACCAATTTTGATACAAGTGGGCAGTGAACATGAAAAATTACATTTTTTTACACAAAAATGCAGTTCTGGCTCAAAATTTTTCATTTTCAGAAGGTATGAAGGAGAAAAAGCACCCCAAAATCTGTGCCCCAATTTCTCCCGAGTACGGCAATGCCTCACATGTGACCAAAAAATACCAGTTGGGTGCATGGCAGGACTCAAAAGGGAAGGAGTGATTTTTGGATTTTGCAGCTCAGATTCTGGTGGAATTTTGGTGGGTGCTATGTCGCATTAGCAAGACCCCCCAAGCACCAATACAGTGGAACCCCCCCACAAGTGACCCCATTTTGCAAACTACACCCCTCAGGGAATTCATCTAGGGGTATAGTGTACATTTCAAACCCCCAGGGGTTTCACCAATTTTGATACAAGTGGGCAGTGAACATGAAAAATTACATTTTTTTACACAAAAATGCAGTTCTGGCTCAAAATTTTTCATTTTCAGAAGGTATGAAGGAGAAAAAGCACCCCAAAATCTGTGCCCCAATTTCTCCCGAGTACGGCAATGCCTCACATGTGACCAAAAAATACCAGTTGGGTGCATGGCAGGACTCAAAAGGGAAGGAGTGATTTTTGGATTTTGCAGCTCAGATTCTGGTGGAATTTTGGTGGGTGCTATGTCGCATTAGCAAGACCCCCCAAGCACCAATACAGTGGAACCCCCCCACAAGTGACCCCATTTTGCAAACTACACCCCTCAGGGAATTCATCTAGGGGTATAGTGTACATTTCAAACCCCCAGGGGTTTCACCAATTTTGATACAAGTGGGCAGTGAACATGACAAATTAAATTTTTTTACACAAAAATGCAGTTCTGGCTCAAAAATTTTCATTTTCAGAAGGTATGAAGGAGAAAAAGCACCCCAAAATCTGTGCCCCAATTTCTCCCGAGTACGGCAATGCCTCACATGTGAACAAAAAATACCAGTTGGGTGCATGGCAGGACTCAGAAGGGAAGGAGTGATTTTTGGATTTTGCAGCACAGATTTTGGTGGAATGAATGGTGGGTGCTATGTTGCACCAATACAGTGGAACCCCCCCACAAGTCACCCCATTTTGCGAAGTACACCCCTCAGGGAATTTATCTAGGGGTATAGTGTACATTTCAAACCCCCAGGGGTTTCACCAATTTTGATACAAGTGGGCAGTGAAAATGAAAAATTACATTTTTTTACACAAAAATGCAGTTCTGGCTCAAAATTTTTCATTTTCAGAAGGAATGAAGGAGACAAAGCACCCCAAAATCTGTGCCCCAATTTCTCCCGAGTACGGCAATGCCTCATGTGTGACCAAAAAGTGGCAGGACTCAGAAGGGAAGGAGTGATATTTGGATTTTGCAGCACAAATTCTGGTGGAATGATGGTGGGTGCTATGTCGCATTAGCAAGACCCCCAAAGCACCAATACAGTGGAACCCCCCCACAAGTGACCCCATTTTGCAAACTACACCCCTCAGGGAATTCATCTAGGGGTATAGTGTACATTTCAAACCCCCAGGGGTTTCACCAATTTTGATAAAACTGGGCAGTGAACATGAAAAATTACATTTTTTTACACAAAAATGCAGTTCTGGCTCAAAATTTTTCATTTTCACAAGGAATGAAGGAGACAAAGCACCCCAAAATCTGTGCCCCAATTTCTCCCGAGTACGGCAATGCCTCACATGTGACCAAAAAATACCAGTTGGGTGCATGGCAGGACTCAGAAGGGAAGGAGTGATTTTTGGATTTTGCGGCTCAGATTCTGGTGGAATGAATGGTGGGTGCTATGTGGCATTAGCAAGACCCCCGAAGCACGGTGAAATTATGAACCTAATATTCCATAGATGTGTGGTATATTTTAAAACACTCCTTTATACATAGGCCGGGTTTGTCGGGGCAAGTGTCACACTGGAAAATAGTTTGCTTTCTTATTCCCTTTTTATAGCAAACTTTGCACCTTTTTTGTGTCCTGCCCTTTTTTCCAGTGGAGGGGATTTCATCAGGAAAATGCTGCCCTGGTACAATACGGGGGCCAGTACTAGAAGTACTGGGGCCCTCTGCCTGCTGGTTCCCAAATATTAGGCCCTTTATGACTTCCTCTTGAAAGTGCATAAATGTCCCCCTCTGGCCGGTAGAACGGAATAGCACGTAAGCGTTATACAGTGCCATCTGGATGATATACACGGCCACCTTCTTGTACCAGATTTTTGTTTTCCGCAGGGCACTGTACGGCTTCAGTACCTGATCTGAAAGATCCACTCCGCCCATGTACCTATTGTAATCCAGGATACAATTAGGTTTTGAGGTGTGGGTACTGGTACCTCGTACAGGGACGGAGGTGGTACTGTCTCCGTGAATTGTTGTCAGTATAAGGACATCCCTCTTGTCCTTATATTTGACCAACAACATATTTTCGTTGCATATTCCCCTGCTTTCACCCCTTCTCATTACTTGGGCAATGTGCGTTTTTGGGAGGCCTCTTTGGTTCTTGCGCACAGTACCGCAAGCTGCTGTACCTCTTGAACCAAGGGCCTTAAACAGGGGGATGCTAGTGTAAAAGTTATCCACATAGAGGTGATAACCTTTATCCAGGAAGGGGTGCACTAAATCCCAGACAATTTTCCCACTAACACCTACGAGGGAGGGGGGGCATTCTGGCGGTTCAATTCTTGAATCCTTCCCTTCATAAACCCTAAACCTGTGGGTGTACCCTGAGGTGCTTTCACACAGTTTATACATTTTTATGCCATACCTTGCCCTCTTACTGGGAAGGTACTGGCGGAATTTAACCCTTCCTTTAAAATGTATAAGGGACTCGTCGATACAAATAAATTTTTCAGGGATGTACACCTCTTCAAATTTGGCACTGAAATGATCAATGACCGGCCTGACTTTGAATAGCCGGTCAAAGGTGGGATCATCTCTGGGTGGGCACTGTGCATTATCGGTGTAATGTATAAATTTAAGAATTGTCTCAAATCGAGTCCGGGTCATGGCCATACGGTAAAATGGAGTACTGTACAGAACATCTGTACTCCAATATTGCCTAATTTCTGGCTTTTTTACTATGCCCATATGAAACACCAGACCCCAAAACGTCATCATCTCTACTGCATCTACAGGGGTCCACCTAGCAAATGATGACGTGGGGTTTTGAGCAATAAACTGCTGGGCATATAAATTAGTTTGGTCCACCATTAAATTTACAAAATCATCAGAGAAAAATAATTTGAAAAAGTCAATTTCTCTGAGACCTGTGGAATCAAATTGGATTCCTGGCATGGCCAAAAACTCAGGAACCTGGGGCTCAAAATTGTCTGGTGGTGGGGTCCATACGAGATCAATTGTTGGGGGGGGGGTCTCAGCTGCTCTACGGGGGCGTCTTTGAGGGGGTCCCTCATCATCAGAGGAGGAAGAGGAGCTTAAGGCGAATCCTTCAAATTCCCCGCTTGCATCACTGGCTGTGTCAGAGTCAGAAGCAAGCAGGGCATATGCCTCCTCCGCTGAATACATTCTTCTGGATGACTGTGATGACATTTGGGAGGACATTTGGGATGCCATTTTTATTTTTGTGTTACTGGTAGTGAAATGTTTCAACACGTGTATAGTGTAGGGGGGGGTACAAACTTTATTTCAACCCGGGGGATATGTAGTGTGTATGTAGTGCAGAAAAAAAAAAATACTTTATACCAATAAAAAAAAAAAAAAAATGAAGGGGTTAAAAATAAAAAATTGAAGGGGTTAAAAAAAAAAAAAAAAAAGGTCCTGCGCCAAAAATTGAGCACAGATGTTGGTCAGTAACGTCTGTCACTGAACAGCGCTCAAAGGCAACAGGAATTTGATCAAAAAAATAAATAAAATAGATCAACCCTGTGCCGAAAAAGCTGATCAGTGATGTACGTCACTGATCAGCGCACAGTGGCCACAGGACACCCACAAAATCACAGTGTGTGTAAAAAAAAAATTAAAAAAAGACCCCACAGCACTCACAAAAAAAAAAAAAGGTGATCAGTGATGCGACACTGATTACCAGTGAGGTGCAGCAGGTGCACAACCTTTGGTGCAACTGACAGTGCAACTGACAGGTATATATATAAAAAAAAAAAAACCTCTGCACCCCCAAAAAAGTTGCTGATCACCTCAGATATAGTGATCAGCACAAAAGGCGGGGGCAGCAGACACAAAATTTAGCACTCTCTGTCACTCTCTATCACTCTCTGTCACTCTCTGTCACTATCTCTCACTATCTCTCACTATCTCTCACTATCTCTCACTATCTCTCACTATCTATCACTCTAGGACACTAAAAAACCTGCACCCCCAAAAAGGGGGGGTAGCAGACACAAAATATACACTCTCTATCACTCTCTGTCACTATCTCTCTCTATCTCTCACTATCTATCACTATCTATCACTATCTATCACTATCTATCACTCTATGACACTACAGCAGCAGCACTGACAGGTATATCTATATATAAAAAAAAACCTGCGCCCCCAAAAAGTTGCTGATCAGTTAATTTATACTGATCAGCACAAAAGGGGGGGGCAGCAGTCAGTTATATAAAAAATATATAGCACAATCTGTCACTATCTCTCTCTATCTCTCTCTCTCTATCTCTCTCTATCTCTCTATAACTATCACACTGCAGCAGCACAAAATATAGCACTCTGTCACTAGGCCTCTCTATCTATCTCTCTCTCTCTCTATCTCTCTATCTCTCTCTCTCTATCTATAACTATATCACACTGCAGCAGCACAAAATATAGCACTCTCTGACACTATCTCTCTCTCTATCTCTCTCTATCTCTCTCTATCTCTCTATCTCTCTCTATCTATCTCTCTATCTAGCTATTACACTGCAGCAGCACAATTTCACAGCACAGGAAGGCACAAGTAGCAACAGGATCCAGGAAGCATCCAGCACACTACTAGGCACAGATCAAGCAGTGATCAAGCAGTGATGAAGCAGTGATCAGGTAAGTATGGAGCAAGGTTCTGGTCAGTATATGGCGGCAGGTGGGCACGGTGACCGCACTGCACGCTATTCCAGACCGGAATGGCGTCTGCAGTGCAGTCACCGTTAGTTTAAACCCCCCTCCATGGCTGTGATTGGTCCGTCGGTCCGACGAACCAATCACGGCCTTTGGGGGCGGGAGGGGTGAGGTGGGGTGACACCAGTGTCACCCTTACACCCCGCGGTGATTGGTGCTGTACTTTACAGCACCAATCATCTCCGATCCCGTGTCACCGGCGAACGTTATTCGCCGGTGACACAGGAAAACGCTGTAATTGGCTGTTCACACTGAACAGCCAATCACAGCAATCGCCGACGGGGGGGCGGCATCGCAGCCCCCCCTGGGCATGCACGGACATGTCTGCTGTCAGGGACAGCAGACATGTTGAAACTGTCACCGCGTCTATAGACGCGGTGACAGTTTAAATCCATGACGTACATTTACGCCATGTGTCGGGAAGTGCTTCCCGACCATGACGTAAATGTACGTCAAATGTCGGGAAGGGGTTAAATAGCATCTTATTTGTAAAAAAAAAAAAGCAGGTTTGATGCACAGTCAGCTTCTGCTGATTACATTTCTGTGCATCATGTCTATATGCAGTGTGCAACTGCACTGTACCTGCAAAAACTACATTACATGGTTTTCCAGGAAAATACTGAAGGTCCAATTTCATATATATGATGCAGCTCGGTCGCACAATGAATATGGACATGCCATGTATAGTTTACATCAGCAGAGGCTGATTGTGCACACAATCTGCTCCATTTTCCAAAGTAGGATGCTATTTAACAGAAAAAGTTGCAGAAGGCGTCTGGTGCTACAGAAATCACACGGAGTTCCCACTTTATGTATCATGTATCATGTATCATGTGACTTGTATTGCATGGAGGATGTATATACGTGGACACATTTGATATCTTTGCAGTTACTCAAGAAGAAACGTTGGGCACAGGGGTTCCATGATCATAATGCTGATATTTTAGTGTAAAGTTTTGGAATCACTTGCTTTGGCTATTTTTGATCACATGGACCACACAGATGCCTAGAAATAAAACCACCAGACCCGTTTCATTGGAACTGAGTTTTGTATTTCGCACCTTTTTGTTCAAAATAAATTACAAATGTATAGAGCAAAACAACGTAAAGTGCGGTCATAACATAAAACGTACATATTAGAAACGGCAAATAAAATTACAATGTACAAAAAAAATAAAAAATAAAACAACTTAAAAAAAAAAAAAAAAAAAAATCATCCTACAGGACCTAACTGCATATGCTAAAGCCTGCCTAATTTGAATGGTGTAGTGGTTATTGCAACCTCCAAAAATATCAGGACTTACTTCCCCAATAACCTGCTAACTCACCCCTGAAATACATACTTATTCACCCTATTTTGTTCATTGGACTAATTTCTCATTTGAAATGCCCATTTTTGGGGAGCCAGAAATGTGCGTCTTGAAAAGGTGATTTCTACGATACCCCACTTTTGCGCGTCGGATCTCAACTTTTCCCGTAAACGCAGAAAAACCGCAATTTTCAGGAGAAACGAGACAGACATCCCCTCCCTCTGCCACCCACCCGCCCAACTGACAGCCAGCCATTAGACATGCACAGATAGTTCTGAGGGTCTGTCTGTGATGTCATAAAGGGCCTGCTGATCAATGGGCAGCTTTCTGATTGGCTGCTGTATTTGATTGACAGATGGAAGCTGGCAGCTGATTGGCTGTCTAGCCTAAAGTGCTTTACACACCTCCCTGATGGTACCACTGGCTAAGACTCCACCTCAGCTCATTGGGTAATGAAAAATTTAGAACAATTGATGGATGAAAGCAGGCAGGCCGGCCATTTTGGGACGCTCATTGGACTTGTTTAATGCAATGCACCTTTGTATATTCACATGCATTCGCTTCATGCTGTAACCACTGTGCATAAAAATTTGGAAACATGGCATACAGTGTATCATTTGGTGTCTAAGTCATGTTTCCCATATTTTCCCTTCCCAGATACAAGCCCGTTTGAGTGTTTGGGACACTTTTTAGCTAAAATAATCCTACAGGGCCTAACTGCATATGCTAAAGCCTGCCTAATTTGAATGGTGTAGTGGCCATTGCAACCTCCAAAAATATCAGGACTTACTTCCCCAATAACCTGCTAACTCACCCCTGAAATACATACTTATTCACCCTATTTTGTTCATTGGACTCATTTCTCATTTGAAATGCCCATTTTTGGGGAGCCAGAAATGTGCGTCTTTAAAAGGTGATTTCTACGATACCCCACTTTTGCGCGTCGGATCTCAACTTTTCCCGTAAACGCAGAAAAACCGCAATTTTCAGGAGAAACGAGACAGACATCCCCTCCCTCTGCCACCCACCCGCCCAACTGACAGCCAGCCATTAGACATGCACAGATAGTTCTGAGGGTCTGTCTGTGATGTCATAAAGGGCCTGCTGATCAATGGGCAGCTTTCTGATTGGCTGCTGTATTTGATTGACAGATGGAAGCTGGCAGCTGATTGGCTGTCTAGCCTAAAGTGCTTTACAGACCTCCCTGATGGTACCACTGGCTAAGACTCCACCTCAGCTCATTGGGTAATGAAAAATTTAGAACAATTGATGGATGAAAGCAGGCAGGCCGGCCATTTTGGGACGCTCAGTGGACTTGTTTAATGCAATGCACCTTTGTATATTCACATGCATTCGCTTCATGCTGTAACCACTGTGCATAAAAATTTGGAAACATGGCATACAGTGTATCATTTGGTGTCTAAGTCATGTTTCCCATATTTTCCCTTCCCAGATACAAGCCCGTTTGAGTGTTAGGGGCTCTTTTTAGCTAAAATCATCCTACGGGGCCTAACTGCATATGCTAAAGCCTTCCTTTTTTTGAATGGTGTAGTTGCCCCTGCAACCTCCAAAAATATCAGGACTTATTTCCCCAATAACCTGCTAACTCACCCCTAAAATACATACTTAATCACCCTATTTTGTTCATTGGACTCATTTCTCATTTGAAATGCCCATTTTTGGGGGGCCAGAAATGTGCGTCTTTAAAAGGTGATTTCTACGATACCCCACTTTTGCGCGTCGGACCTCAACTTTTCCCGTAAACGCAGAAAAAACGCAATTTTCAGGAGAAACTAGACAGACATCCCCTCCCTCTGCCACCCACCCGCCCAACTGACAGCCAGCCATTAGACATGCACAGATAGTTCTGAGGGTCTGTCTGTGATGTCATAAAGGGCCCTCTGATCAATGGGCAGCTTTCTGATTGGCTGCTGTATTTGATTGACAGATGGAAGCTGGCAGCTGATTGGCTGTCTAGCCTAAAGTGCTTTACACACCTCCCTGATGGTACCACTGGCTAAGACTCCACCTCAGCTCATTGGGTAATGAAAAATTTAGAACAATTGATGGATGAAAGCAGGCAGGTCGGCCATTTTGGGACGCTCAGTGGACTTGTTTAATGCAATGCACCTTTGTATATTCACATGCATTCGCTTCATGCTGTAACCACTGTGCATAAAAATTTGGAAACATGGCATACAGTGTATCATTTGGTGTCTAAGTCATGTTTCCCATATTTTCCCTTCCCAGATACAAGCCCGTTTGAGTGTTTGGGACACTTTTTAGCTAAAATCATCCTACAGGGCCTAACTGCATATGCTAAAGCCTGCCTATTTTGAATGGTGTAGTGGCCCCTGCAACCTCCAAAAATATCAGGACTTACTTCCCCAATAACCTGCTAACTCACCCCTGAAATACATACTTATTCACCCTATCTGTTCATTGGACTCATTTCTCATTTGAAATGCCCATTTTTGGGGGGCCAGAAATGTGCGTCTTTAAAAGGTGGTTTCTACGATACCCCACTTTTGCGCGTCAGACCTCAACTTTTCCCGTAAACGCAAAAAAAACGCAATTTTCAGGAGAAACGAGACAGACATCCCCTCCCTCTGCCACCCACCCGCCCAACTGACAGCCAGCCATTAGACATGCACAGATAGTTCTGAGGGTCTGTCTGTGATGTCATAAAGGGCCTGCTGATCAATGGGCAGCTTTCTGATTGGCTGCTGTATTTGATTGACAGATGGAAGCTGGCAGCTGATTGGCTGTCTAGCCTAAAGTGCTTTACACACCTCCCTGATGGTACCACTGGCTAAGACTCCACCTCAGCTCATTGGGTAATGAAAAATTTAGAACAATTGATGGATGAAAGAAGGCAGGCCGGCCATTTTGGGACGCTCATTGGACTTGTTTAATGCACCTTTGTATTTTCACATGCATTCGCTTCATGCTGTAACCACTGTGCATAAAAATTTGGAAACATGGCATACAGTGTATCATTTGGTGTCTAAGTCATGTTTAACATATTTTCCCTTCCCAGATACAAGCCCGTTTGAGTGTTTGGGACACTTTTTAGCTAAAATCATCCTACAGGGCCTAACTGCATATGCTAAAGCCTGCCTATTTTGAATGGTGTAGTGGCCACTGCAACCTCCAAAAATATCAGGACTTACTTCCCCAATAACCTGCTAACTCACCCCTGAAATACATACTTATTCACCCTATTTTGTTCATTGGACTAATTTCTCATTTGAAATGCCCATTTTTGGGGGGCCAGAAATGTGCGTCTTTAAAAGGTGTTTTCTACGATACCCCACTTTTGCGCGTCAGACCTCAACTTTTCCCGTAAACGCAAAAAAAACGCAATTTTCAGGAGAAACGAGACAGACATCCCCTCCCTCTGCCACCCACCCGCCCAACTGACAGCCAGCCATTAGACATGCACAGATAGTTCTGAGGGTCTGTCTGTGATGTCATAAAGGGCCTGCTGATCAATGGGCAGCTTTCTGATTGGCTGCTGTATTTGATTGACAGATGGAAGCTGGCAGCTGATTGGCTGTCTAGCCTAAAGTGCTTTACACACCTCCCTGATGGTACCACTGGCTAAGACTCCACCTCAGCTCATTGGGTAATGAAAAATTTAGAACAATTGATGGATGAAAGCAGGCAGGCCGGCCATTTTGGGACGCTCATTGGACTTGTTTAATGCACCTTTGTATTTTCACATGCATTCGCTTCATGCTGTAACCACTGTGCATAAAAATTTGGAAACATGGCATACAGTGTATCATTTGGTGTCTAAGTCATGTTTCCCATATTTTCCCTTCCCAGATACAAGCCCGTTTGAGTGTTTGGGACACTTTTTAGCTAAAATCATCCTACAGGGCCTAACTGCATATGCTAAAGCCTGCCTATTTTGAATGGTGTAGTGGCCACTGCAACCTCCAAAAATATCAGGACTTACTTCCCCAATAACCTGCTAACTCACCCCTGAAATACATACTTATTCACCCTATTTTGTTCATTGGACTAATTTCTCATTTGAAATGCCCATTTTTGGGGAGCCAGAAATGTGCGTCTTTAAAAGGTGATTTCTACGATACCCCACTTTTGCGCGTCGGATCTCAACTTTTCCCGTAAACGCAGAAAAACCGCAATTTTCAGGAGAAACGAGACAGACATCCCCTCCCTCTGCCACCCACCCGCCCAACTGACAGCCAGCCATTAGACATGCACAGATAGTTCTGAGGGTCTGTCTGTGATGTCATAAAGGGCCTGCTGATCAATGGGCAGCTTTCTGATTGGCTGCTGTATTTGATTGACAGATGGAAGCTGGCAGCTGATTGGCTGTCTAGCCTAAAGTGCTTTACACACCTCCCTGAGGATACCACTGGCTAAGACTCCACCTCAGCAAATTGGGTAATGAAAAATTTAGAACAATTGATGGATGAAAGCAGGCAGGCCGGCCATTTTGGGACGCTCAGTGGACTTGTTTAATGCAATGCACCTTTGTATATTCACATGCATTCGCTTCATGCTGTAACCACTGTGCATAAAAATTTGGAAACATGGCATACAGCGTATCATTTGGTGTCTAATTCATGTTTCCCATATTTTCCCTTCCCAGATACAAGCCCGTTTGAGTGTTTGGGGCACTTTTTAGCTAAAATCATCCTACAGGGCCTAACTGCATATGCTAAAGCCTGCCTATTTTGAATGGTGTAGTGGCCCCTGCAACCTCCAAAAATATCAGGACTTACTTCCCCAATAACCTGCTAACTCACCCCTGAAATACATACTTATTCACCATATCTGTTCATTGGACTCATTTCTCATTTGAAATGCCCATTTTTGGGGGGCCAGAAATGTGCGTCTTTAAAAGGTGATTTCTACGATACCCCACTTTTGCGCGTCAGACCTCAACTTTTCCCGTAAACGCAAAAAAACCGCAATTTTCAGGAGAAACGAGACAGATATCCCCTCCCTCTGCCACCCACCCGCCCAACTGACAGTCAGCCATTAGACATGCACAGATAGTTCTGAGGGTCTCTCTGTGATGTCATAAAGGGCCTGCTGATCAATGGGCAGCTTTCTGATTGGCTGCTGTATTTGATTGACAGATGGAAGCTGGCAGCTGATTGGCTGTCTAGCCTAAAGTGCTTTACACACCTCCCTGATGGTACCACTGGCTAAGACTCCACCTCAGCTCATTGGGTAATGAAAAATTTAGAACAATTGATGGATGAAAGCAGGCAGGCCGGCCATTTTGGGACGCTCATTGGACTTGTTTAATGCAATGCACCTTTGTATTTTCACATGCATTCGCTTCATGCTGTAACCACTGTGCATAAAAATTTGGAAACATGGCATACAGTGTATCATTTGGTGTCTAAGTCATGTTTCCCATGTTTTTCCTTCCCAGATACTAGCCATTTGAGAGTTTGGGGCACTTTTTAGCTAAAATCATCCTACGGGGCCTAACTGCATATGCTAAAGCCTGCCTATTTTGAATGGTTTAGTGGCCCCTGCAACCTCCAAAAATATCAGGACTTACTTCCCCAATAACCTGCTAACTCACCCCTGAAATACATACTTATTCACCCTATTTTGTTAATTGGACTCATTTCTCATTTGAAATGCCCATTTTTGGGGGGCCAGAAATGTGCGTCTTTAAAAGGTGATTTCTACGATACCCCACTTTTGCGCGTCGGACCTCAACTTTTCCCGTAAACGCAGAAAAACCGCAATTTTCAGGAGAAACGAGACAGACATCCCCTCCCTCTGCCACCCACCCGCCCAACTGACAGCCAGCCATTAGACATGCACAGATAATTCTGAGGGTCTGTCTGTGATGTCATAAAGGGCCTGCTGATCAATGGGCAGCTTTCTGATTGGCTGCTGTATTTGATTGACAGATGGAAGCTGGCAGCTGATTGGCTGTCTAGCCTAAAGTGCTTTACACACCTCCCTGATGGTACCACTGGCTAAGACTCCACCTCAGCTCATTGGGTAATGAAAAATTTAGAACAATTGATGGATGAAAGCAGGCAGGCCGGCCATTTTGGGACGCTCATTGGACTTGTTTAATGCAATGCACCTTTGTATATTCACATGCATTCGCTTAATGCTGTAACCACTGTGCATAAAAATTTGGAAACATGGCATACAGTGTATCATTTGGTGTCTAAGTCATGTTTTCCATGTTTTTCCTTCCCAGATACTAGCCCGTTTGAGTGTTTGGGGCACTTTTTAGCTAAAATCATCCTACAGGGCCTAACTGCATATGCTAAAGCCTGCCTATTTTGAATGGTGTAGTGGCCCCTGCAACCTCCAAAAATATCAGGACTTACTTCCCCAATAACCTGCTAACTCACCCCTGAAATACATACGTATTCACCCTATTTTGTTCATTGGACTCATTTCTCATTTGAAATGCCCATTTTTGGGGAGCCAGAAATGTGCGTCTTTAAAAGGTGATTTCTACGATACCCCACTTTTGCGCGTCGGACCTCAACTTTTCCCATAAACGCAGAAAAACCGCAATTTTCAGGAGAAACGAGACAGACATCCCCTCCCTCTGCCACCCACCCGCCCAACTGACAGCCAGCCATTAGACATGCACAGATAGTTCTGAGGGTCTGTCTGTGATGTCATAAAGGGCCTGCTGATCAATGGGCAGCTTTCTGATTGGCTGCTGTATTTGATTGACAGATGGAAGCTGGCAGCTGATTGGCTGTCTAGCCTAAAGTGCTTTACACACCTCCCTGAGGATACCACTGGCTAAGACTCCACCTCAGCAAATTGGGTAATGAAAAATTTAGAACAATTGATGGATGAAAGCAGGCAGGCCGGCCATTTTGGGACGCTCAGTGGACTTGTTTAATGCAATGCACCTTTGTATATTCACATGCATTCGCTTCATGCTGTAACCACTGTGCATAAAAATTTGGAAACATGGCATACAGCGTATCATTTGGTGTCTAATTCATGTTTCCCATATTTTCCCTTCCCAGATACAAGCCCGTTTGAGTGTTTGGGGCACTTTTTAGCTAAAATCATCCTACAGGGCCTAACTGCATATGCTAAAGCCTGCCTATTTTGAATGGTGTAGTGGCCCCTGCAACCTCCAAAAATATCAGGACTTACTTCCCCAATAACCTGCTAACTCACCCCTGAAATACATACTTATTCACCATATCTGTTCATTGGACTCATTTCTCATTTGAAATGCCCATTTTTGGGGGGCCAGAAATGTGCGTCTTTAAAAGGTGATTTCTACGATACCCCACTTTTGCGCGTCAGACCTCAACTTTTCCCGTAAACGCAAAAAAACCGCAATTTTCAGGAGAAACGAGACAGATATCCCCTCCCTCTGCCACCCACCCGCCCAACTGACAGTCAGCCATTAGACATGCACAGATAGTTCTGAGGGTCTCTCTGTGATGTCATAAAGGGCCTGCTGATCAATGGGCAGCTTTCTGATTGGCTGCTGTATTTGATTGACAGATGGAAGCTGGCAGCTGATTGGCTGTCTAGCCTAAAGTGCTTTACACACCTCCCTGATGGTACCACTGGCTAAGACTCCACCTCAGCTCATTGGGTAATGAAAAATTTAGAACAATTGATGGATGAAAGCAGGCAGGCCGGCCATTTTGGGACGCTCATTGGACTTGTTTAATGCAATGCACCTTTGTATTTTCACATGCATTCGCTTCATGCTGTAACCACTGTGCATAAAAATTTGGAAACATGGCATACAGTGTATCATTTGGTGTCTAAGTCATGTTTCCCATGTTTTTCCTTCCCAGATACTAGCCATTTGAGAGTTTGGGGCACTTTTTAGCTAAAATCATCCTACGGGGCCTAACTGCATATGCTAAAGCCTGCCTATTTTGAATGGTTTAGTGGCCCCTGCAACCTCCAAAAATATCAGGACTTACTTCCCCAATAACCTGCTAACTCACCCCTGAAATACATACTTATTCACCCTATTTTGTTAATTGGACTCATTTCTCATTTGAAATGCCCATTTTTGGGGGGCCAGAAATGTGCGTCTTTAAAAGGTGATTTCTACGATACCCCACTTTTGCGCGTCGGACCTCAACTTTTCCCGTAAACGCAGAAAAACCGCAATTTTCAGGAGAAACGAGACAGACATCCCCTCCCTCTGCCACCCACCCGCCCAACTGACAGCCAGCCATTAGACATGCACAGATAATTCTGAGGGTCTGTCTGTGATGTCATAAAGGGCCTGCTGATCAATGGGCAGCTTTCTGATTGGCTGCTGTATTTGATTGACAGATGGAAGCTGGCAGCTGATTGGCTGTCTAGCCTAAAGTGCTTTACACACCTCCCTGATGGTACCACTGGCTAAGACTCCACCTCAGCTCATTGGGTAATGAAAAATTTAGAACAATTGATGGATGAAAGCAGGCAGGCCGGCCATTTTGGGACGCTCATTGGACTTGTTTAATGCAATGCACCTTTGTATATTCACATGCATTCGCTTAATGCTGTAACCACTGTGCATAAAAATTTGGAAACATGGCATACAGTGTATCATTTGGTGTCTAAGTCATGTTTTCCATGTTTTTCCTTCCCAGATACTAGCCCGTTTGAGTGTTTGGGGCACTTTTTAGCTAAAATCATCCTACAGGGCCTAACTGCATATGCTAAAGCCTGCCTATTTTGAATGGTGTAGTGGCCCCTGCAACCTCCAAAAATATCAGGACTTACTTCCCCAATAACCTGCTAACTCACCCCTGAAATACATACGTATTCACCCTATTTTGTTCATTGGACTCATTTCTCATTTGAAATGCCCATTTTTGGGGAGCCAGAAATGTGCGTCTTTAAAAGGTGATTTCTACGATACCCCACTTTTGCGCGTCGGACCTCAACTTTTCCCATAAACGCAGAAAAACCGCAATTTTCAGGAGAAACGAGACAGACATCCCCTCCCTCTGCCACCCACCCGCCAAACTGACAGCCAGCCATTAGACATGCACAGATAGTTCTGAGGGTCTGTCTGTGATGTCATAAAGGGCCTGCTGATCAATGGGCAGCTTTCTGATTGGCTGCTGTATTTGATTGACAGATGGAAGCTGGCAGCTGATTGGCTGTCTAGCCTAAAGTGCTTTACACACCTCCCTGATGGTACCACTGGCTAAGACTCCACCTCAGCTCATTGGGTAATGAAAAATTTAGAACAATTGATGGATGAAAGCAGGCAGGCCGGCCATTTTGGGACGCTCATTGGACTTGTTTAATGCAATGCACCTTTGTATATTCACATGCATTCGCTTCATGCTGTAACCACTGTGCATAAAAATTTGGAAACATGGCATACACTGTATCATTTGGTGTCTAAGTCATGTTTCCCATATTTTCCCTTCCCAGATACAAGCCCGTTTGAGTGTTTGGGACACTTTTTAGCTAAAATCATCCTACAGGGCCTAACTGCATATGCTAAAGCCTGCCTATTTTGAATGGTGTAGTGGCCACTGCAACCTCCAAAAATATCAGGACTTACTTCCCCAATAACCTGCTAACTCACCCCTGAAATACATACTTATTCACCCTATTTTGTTCATTGGACTAATTTCTCATTTGCAATGCCCATTTTTGGGGAGCCAGAAATGTGCGTCTTTAAAAGGTGATTTCTACGATACCCCACTTTTGCGCGTCGGATCTCAACTTTTCCCGTAAACGCAGAAAAACCGCAATTTTCAGGAGAAACGAGACAGACATCCCCTCCCTCTGCCACCCACCCGCCCAACTGACAGCCAGCCATTAGACATGCACAGATAGTTCTGAGGGTCTGTCTGTGATGTCATAAAGGGCCTGCTGATCAATGGGCAGCTTTCAAATTGGCTGCTGATTGGCTGTCTAGCCTAAAGTGCTTTACACACCTCCCTGATGGTACCACTGGCTAAGACTCCACCTCAGCTCATTGGGTAATGAAAAATTTAGAACAATTGATGGATGAAAGCAGGCAGGCCGGCCATTTTGGGACGCTCATTGGACTTGTTTAATGCAATGCACCTTTGTATATTCACATGCATTCGCTTAATGCTGTAACCACTGTGCATAAAAATTTGGAAACATGGCATACAGTGTATCATTTGGTGTCTAAGTCATGTTTCCCATGTTTTTCCTTCCCAGATACTAGCCCGTTTGAGTGTTTGGGGCACTTTTTAGCTAAAATCATCCTACAGGGCCTAACTGCATATGCTAAAGCCTGCCTATTTTGAATGGTGTAGTAGCCCCTGCAACCTCCAAAAATATCAGGACTTACTTCCCCAATAACCTGCTAACTCACCCCTGAAATACATACGTATTCACACTATTTTGTTCATTGGACTCATTTCTCATTTGAAATGCCCATTTTTGGGGAGCCAGAAATGTGCGTCTTTAAAAGGTGATTTCTACGATACCCCACTTTTGCGCGTCGGACCTCAACTTTTCCCATAAACGCAGAAAAACCGCAATTTTCAGGAGAAACGAGACAGACATCCCCTCCCTCTGCCACCCACCCGCCAAACTGACAGCCAGCCATTAGACATGCACAGATAGTTCTGAGGGTCTGTCTGTGATGTCATAAAGGGCCTGCTGATCAATGGGCAGCTTTCTGATTGGCTGCTGTATTTGCTTGACAGATGGAAGCTGGCAGCTGATTGGCTGTCTAGCCTAAAGTGCTTTACACACCTCCCTGATGGTACCACTGGCTAAGACTCCACCTCAGCTCATTGGGTAATGAAAAATTTAGAACAATTGATGGATGAAAGCAGGCAGGCCGGCCATTTTGGGACGCTCATTGGACTTGTTTAATGCAATGCACCTTTGTATATTCACATGCATTCGCTTCATGCTGTAACCACTGTGCATAAAAATTTGGAAACATAGCATACACTGTATCATTTGGTGTCTAAGTCATGTTTCCCATATTTTCCCTTCCCAGATACAAGCCCGTTTGAGTGTTTGGGACACTTTTTAGCTAAAATCATCCTACAGGGCCTAACTGCATATGCTAAAGCCTGCCTATTTTGAATGGTGTAGTGGCCACTGCAACCTCCAAAAATATCAGGACTTACTTCCCCAATAACCTGCTAACTCACCCCTGAAATACATACTTATTCACCCTATTTTGTTCATTGGACTAATTTCTCATTTGCAATGCCCATTTTTGGGGAGCCAGAAATGTGCGTCTTTAAAAGTTGATTTCTACGATACCCCACTTTTGCGCGTCGGATCTCAACTTTTCCCGTAAACGCAGAAAAACCTAAATTTTCAGGAGAAACGAGACAGACATCCCCTCCCTCTGCCACCCACCCGCCCAACTGACAGCCAGCCATTAGACATGCACAGATAGTTCTGAGGGTCTGTCTGTGATGTCATAAAGGGCCTGCTGATCAATGGGCAGCTTTCAAATTGGCTGCTGATTGGCTGTCTAGCCTAAAGTGCTTTACACACCTCCCTGATGGTACCACTGGCTAAGACTCCACCTCAGCTCATTGGGTAATGAAAAATTTAGAACAATTGATGGATGAAAGCAGGCAGGCCGGCCATTTTGGGACGCTCAGTGGACTTGTTTAATGCAATGCACCTTTGTATTTTCACATGCATTCGCTTAATGCTGTAACCACTGTGCATAAAAATTTGGAAACATGGCATACAGTGTATCATTTGGTGTCTAAGTCATGTTTCCCATATTTTCCCTTTCCAGATACAAGCCCGTTTGAGTGTTTGGGGCACTTTTTAGCTAAAATCATCCTACGGGGCCTAACTGCATATGCTAAAGCCTGCCTATTTTGAATGGTGTAGTTTCCCCTGCAACCTCCAAAAATATCAGGACTTACTTCCCCAATAACCTGCTAACTCACCCCTGAAATACATACTTATTCACCCTATTTTGTTAATTGGACTCATTTCTCATTTGAAATGCCCATTTTTGGGGGGCCAGAAATGTGCGTCTTTAAAAGGTGATTTCTACGATACCCCACTTTTGCGCGTCGGACCTCAACTTTTCCCGTAAACGCAGAAAAAACGCAATTTTCAGGAGAAACGAGACAGACATCCCCTCCCTCTGCCACCCACCCGCCCAACTGACAGCCAGCCATTAGACATGCACAGATAATTCTGAGGGTCTGTCTGTGATGTCATAAAGGGCCTGCTGATCAATGGGCAGCTTTCTGATTGGCTGCTGTATTTGATTGACAGATGGAAGCTGGCAGCTGATTGGCTGTCTAGCCTAAAGTGCTTTACACACCTCCCTGATGGTACCACTGGCTAAGACTCCACCTCAGCTCATTGGGTAATGAAAAATTTAGAACAATTGATGGATGAAAGCAGGCAGGCCGGCCATTTTGGGACGCTCATTGGACTTGTTTAATGCAATGCACCTTTGTATATTCACATGCATTCGCTTAATGCTGTAACCACTGTGCATAAAAATTTGGAAACATGGCATACAGTGTATCATTTGGTGTCTAAGTCATGTTTTCCATGTTTTTCCTTCCCAGATACTAGCCCGTTTGAGTGTTTGGGGCACTTTTTAGCTAAAATCATCCTACAGGGCCTAACTGCATATGCTAAAGCCTGCCTATTTTGAATGGTGTAGTGGCCCCTGCAACCTCCAAAAATATCAGGACTTACTTCCCCAATAACCTGCTAACTCACCCCTGAAATACATACTTATTCACCCTATTTTGTTAATTGGACTCATTTCTCATTTGAAATGCCCATTTTTGGGGGGCCAGAAATGTGCGTCTTTAAAAGGTGATTTCTACGATACCCCACTTTTGCGCGTCGGACCTCAACTTTTCCCGTAAACGCAGAAAAAACGCAATTTTCAGGAGAAACGAGACAGACATCCCCTCCCTCTGCCACCCACCCGCCCAACTGACAGCCAGCCATTAGACATGCACAGATAATTCTGAGGGTCTGTCTGTGATGTCATAAAGGGCCTGCTGATCAATGGGCAGCTTTCTGATTGGCTGCTGTATTTGATTGACAGATGGAAGCTGGCAGCTGATTGGCTGTCTAGCCTAAAGTGCTTTACACACCTCCCTGATGGTACCACTGGCTAAAGCTGGGTACACATATGTACAATTTCATTTTTCTTGCGACCGTTCGATCGACCGAATTCACGTTCGGCCGTCCGAAACATACGACCGATCTGCGCGTACACATATGTACAATTTTACTTGCGACGTCCGATGTACTCCCGTCCAAACAGTCGCAAGAAAAAGATTGTACCACCGTACACACTCTCCCGTTCTGGCTATTCACACGATAAAAATGTACACAACATTATCATAATGGGCTGGATTAAAAGAGCATACCAAAACGAGGCGTGATCACGGAACAAAGAATCGTTCGTGTAGTACAGTGAATAGAGCCGTGACTATTCAGATCATTGCTAGCTGTACTGGATATACGTACGTACGTTCGTTCGTCTATCGGTGCATTTGGGCCTTTTTAATTATGAACTTGAGGAGAAGGAAGGCTCGTGCGTGCATTTTGGCTGCTATGGCCATTAGATTGCGGGCTATTAAAAAAAGAAAAAGGACCAAGAATCGGAGCTGCTGGACCAGAGACTGGCTTCTGAGGAGAGACACCTTCTCCCACATGCCATTGCTACAGGAGATACGGGAGAACAATCCTGATGATTTCAGGAATTATCTCCGTATGGATGACGCTACCTTCATGGAGCTGCTGACACTGGTTACCCCTTTAATAGAGAGAGAGGACACCTATTTCAGGAGGCCTATTTCTGCAGAGCAGAGACTGGTGGCAACGCTGCGTTACCTGGCAACAGGCAGGACCCTTGCCGACCTAAGATTCACCACCGCAATATCATCTCAAGCGCTGGGGTTGATAATACCAGACACCTGTGATGCCATCGTCCAAGTTCTACAGGACAAATACATGAAGGTAAATATGGAAATTACGTACATGTCCCCCATATGTATAGCTGTGCACATACCTGTACCCTATATGTATATCTTTACAATGCCTGTTGATTTAATCTTTTACACCAGTGGGTGGGGGGTCATTTTGATAAGGCGGGTAATAGCTTTGAGGCTGCAATGGGGGAGGGCTGATGGGTCTAAAATCAACCCAACAGATTATTAATACGCATATACTTTTATATTGCAGTTTCCATCGACCAAGGAGGAGTGGCAAAATATTGCACGTGATTTCCGTGATCTTTGGAATTTCCCTAATTGTGGTGGAGCTATCGATTGCAAACACGTCAGGATCATGCCCCCTGCAAAGAGTGGATCTTTTTATTATAATTATAAGGGGTTCTTCAGCATTGTTCTAATGGCCATCGCTAATGCCCGATACGAGTTTGTATTTGTGGACATTGGGAAAAATGGTAGAGTTTCAGATGGAGGAGCCCTGGAGAATACCTTTTTCCACGACCAACTGAAAAAAAATGAACTGAATCTGCCAGAGCGGACTGAAAATGAGCACGGTTTGAACTTTGTTTTTGTGGCGGATGAGGCCTTTGCATTGCACCCTAATGTCCTTAAACCCTACCCACAAAGGGCACTGAACAGGGAACGACGCATTTTTAACTATCGCCTGTCACGTGCCAGGCGAGTGGTTGAAAATGCGTTTGGGATTCTAAGTAATAAATTCAGAATTTTTCACAGTCCCATCAATCTGCGCCTAGATAAGATTGACAAAGTGGTGCTGGCCTGTTGTGTGCTGCACAACTACATGCGCAGAAAAGCGGTGCACACACAACAACTGGGGGCTACAGTGGACGAGAGCCAAGTTGTTGACGAGCCTATTGGTCTGACAGCTTTGGCAACTAATTTAAACACCAGAAATGCATCAACGCAAGCAAAGTTGTCAAGAGACGAGTACTTGAATTATTTCAATGGTGTTGGGGCTGTGGAGTGGCAGAATGACATGATTGCTTAAAAATGTACCTTTTTGTCATTGTAAATATATTGTTTTTTGGTGTGTAATAATCAATATTTTGCCAATAAAATTTGTATACTCACAGTTCCGCACAAGTTGTCCTCTGCGTCTTCTTGCAGCAAGGAGGGGGAGGTGGAGGTCGAATCACGGCAAGTGAGTGGTAGTACTCAGGTGCCAGGCATTCCTGGAGGGCACAATGCCACGGCACCTGGAGTGCAGACTGTACCCAGTACTGGTGTTTATGTACTAGCAAGTAGTTGCTCCACCACACCTATTTCTATGCCAATTTCTCCTGGTACTTTTGTACAGTCTCCAGGAGCAATACATGAAGGTAAATATTGAAACAACATGCATGTACCCCATATGTATATCTGTGCCCTATAGTCACCCTGCATGGTAAATGATATTTTCACACGGACACCAACTAGATTACAGAATTTTTAATTTTTATATAAATTATTAACTTATAAACTTATAAAAAAATATAACATAAATAACAAGTAAATAAATAATAAAGAAATACTTAAACATAAAAATATTTAAAACAATAATGCACTTAAATAAACTATATAAAATATTTACATATGGTGGTAAACTTGTCCCACCCCATAATCCCCTGTATCCATCGGTGGTTGGGAGGGAGATGGACTTTCCAATAAACTCTGGAAGGGGCCACCAGGTGGACCTGGTGGGAGCGTATTAGCCAACGTTGCCGGTTGGTGCTGCCTTTGCCCAGTTGGTGGCTGTAAATGTTGATACTGGGGATATTGCACCGGGTGAAATACCGCTTGTTGGGGTATAGGAGCTGGGCTGATGGGTTGAAATTCAACCCTAGGCAGAGGGGTCTCATCGGTGAGACGTGTGTGCCGGGACAGAGTCCCCACACGGGCCCGGTACAGCGTCTCATAAAATATGCGCTCTACCTCCACCCTTGTAGCCGGGTCCAACTTTCGCAAATTGTCAGCTAATACACTCCCCACCCGGTCCGCATCATCCTCATCCATGCTCATCAATCTGTTGGCAGACTCCAGGATCTTGGTGGTTGCCACGTCCGCAGCATCTGGAGTCTGCCTCGGCCTTTTGCGCCCTCTTCTTGATGGTGCTTCTGCTGTACTTTGAGCGCTTGATTGAGGTTCAGCGCTGGTCGTGGCGGTTGGTGTGGGGGTGGAGCAGAGGGCCGGTGAAGGCAGCTGTGATGCCACCTCCAGCGATGCCGAAGATTCCTCCTCGGCAAATAGCGATGGCTGTAACAAAACAAGATGATGTATCACTATCGATTTTTAAGACTTCCATATATTTTTATATCTACGCAGAAGAACGCAGCCCACACACCACCATGTTGCTGCCATGGATGAAAGTGAGCTAGTTGAAGAGGCGTTATGACTGGCATCTCTGGAAACTAATTATTTAGATACCAGACATACCAAATACTAATTTAAACACCAGAAATGCATCTATGCGTGCTAAATTAACAGGGATGAATACATGCAGTATTTTATTGGTGTTGGCGCTGTGGATTGGCAGAATGATATTATTTCGTTAATTTTAGACAACAAAAAATATTACAATAATCCGCGCCAGAAAGACTACAACAGTGTAGATACCAGGGATTACCAATGCCAACCAAAAGTTCCAAATACAAAAAATGTGGTAAATGCACTTGCGATGTCTGAATATTGATCACTGTGTTCTCAGGCGGATAAGAGTATAGCTCCACCACTGAGAAGAACCAGAATTAGGGCCACAGAGAAGGTCAAATTGACGATGTATAACCAAAAGGGGGGGTATCGCCCCCTGCAACTGACCTCTCTGTTGTGCCCAACAGAGAGGTCAGTTGCAGGGGGCGATACCCCCCCTTTTAATTTTACATGTTCACAATTTTTATACTGTACTTGCTGTTATATTTATCTGGTTTGAAAAAAAAATTTAAAATAAAATCCGTCTACTTACTGTGCCGCAAATGGTGTCATCAGAAACCTCTTGGTTGCACGCGGAGGTGGAGGGGGCAGGCTGGTTCCTTGAAGTGTTGCTGACCGAATCCCTGGGCAGCTCCTGGTCCACCGTGAAGGCCAGCAGGTCGTAGTACCACAGCCTGGGCACATAGACTTGGTCTGCCCCTGCCCCAGACCGCTTTGAGGACTCAACCTTATTCAGTTCTTTTTTAAAGACGGTCCTCATATTGGCAATCCGAGTCCGGACCCACTCTACATTTGCTGTGGGGTAGTATGTTTGGCTCACCCTCACCAGCTCCTCCAGAGCAGATAGCCTCTTCTGCCGATTGGAATGGTCTCTGGATTTTGTGTTCCAGAGACAATTTTGATCCCTGTAGGCCTCAATGAAGTCCTTCATGAACTCGACATTTTTTTCTGCCATGGTTGAATTTCTGTTCCAAAAAATAAAATAAAAAGGCATATTATTTTCTTGATACACAAAGCACACCATAAACCATTTAATGTACATGTGTTCAGTCTGTGGGCCACTAGATATACTGTAGCTATAGTACAGGAGTTGAAACTCTGTGGGACATAGGATACACGGTCACTACAAGCCCCAGCATACCCATGGCCCACAGATTGAAGTCCCTGTCATAGAAAACTACACATTTTGTTTTAATACTCACCGAAATAAATGTCGATACAGTCCGGAAAATTCGCTGCGCTGCTCCGATCAATCCAACAGCAACGACGGAATATTCTTTCGTGCTGAACGTGGCTTGAAACACAGTGATTGGATGAGCACAGGAATCTCCGCCCCACTCACGTGCTTCGCGTCACACAGACACGGGACATCGAGGAGCCATGTCGGAGGGTCTGGCGCCACCGCATATGGGGGAGGCCAGTACAGCACCTTTGTTTTCCAATTCAGCACTGATAACAACAGATAAAGAAATCGCTGACAACAAGGAGAAAAAAGTGACGCGCGCATCCGCCATGTCATCTGCAGAGGTGGAACTGATGGTCAAAATGCTGGATAGAAGGGACTACGATTGTTCGAGAAAAACATACCCCAAGACAAATTATAGAAAAGAAATTATTATGCAGCGTGTATGCAAGGAGATAAAGGAGAAGTTTGGGAAAAGAAGGTCCAAATACCAGCTCCAAAAACGGTGGTCGGACCTGAAGCACAAGGAGCAGGCCAAGCTCAAGAAAATTCGTGGAATTATTAAAAGAAGTGAGTCCAATGCCCTAGGTGGCTTTATTAATATACTGTCTTGATCCATTACATTTTGTGTGTTTTGCTGACATGTTGCTTGTTTTTACTCAGAGGAAATCCAATCCAGGAGAAGACATGAGGAAGGCAGAGACAGGGCCTCCAACCTAAAAATAAAGAAGGAGAGTACAACAGGTAAGGTTTTGTACCAGCACACCAACAGAACAACACATGTTTTATACACACAACAAGGGGTAGTAATATGTCACTTTACCTTGTCACTATAGATGATATCCAGGCTGCGCAGCCGATGGAAGGGACCACAGAGGGCCACCAAGTGATTGCGATCACCAGCAGTGTAGATGGTGAGTGTATACTGCAAATCATCTTTATGGGATAGTGACGTATCATTTGTGGAAAGGTAAACATTTCTTTATCTGTACTTATTATAGATATCATCGAGATTTCAAATGTCAATGCAGAGGGGGAGAAGAACACACCATCACCTGACACGTCCAGCGACGAAAGCACAATGCAAGAAAACATGACACAAGTCCATAAATGTCTACAAGAACTAAGCGGGAAAGTCCATACCGTAGCCCAAAAAATTACGAAAATCCAAAAAGGCGTAGCAGTAGTACACTCTTTATATGAAAAAATTTATAACGGTTTGCATTATAAAGTCAAAAAATAGTTTGTGTACTTTATTTTACTTTTTTCTCCTTCTTGTTTATTTGGAGGCCAGCAGCATGCACCTTAAAATGGTGCATGTCATGGCAAGCAGTCCCACGGCAGCAATGCATCACATGTGAGCAGGCCGGGATGTTCCCATGTGATGCGTTGCTGCCGTGGGACCGCTTTCCACTACATACACCACCATGTTCAAATGTGTTTTTATGTTTTTTGGGTGGGTGGGCGTTCCTGCTAAACCTTCACACGTGGCACTTATGTCATGGCAAGCGGTCCCACGGCAGCAATGCATCACATGTGAGCAGGCCGGGATGTTCCCATGTGATGCGTTGCTGCCTTGGGACCGCTTTCCACTACATACACCACCGTGTTCAAATGTGTTTTCATGTTTTTTGGGTGGGTGGGCGTTCCTGCTAAACCTTCACACGTGGCACTTATGTCATGGCAAGCGGTCCCACGGCAGCAATGCATCACATGTGAGCAGGCCGGGATGTTCCCATGTGATGCGTTGCTGCCGTGGGACCGCTTTCCACTACATACACCACCATGTTCAAATGTGTTTTTATGTTTTTTGGGTGGGTGGGCGTTCCTGCTAAACCTTCACACGTGGCACTTATGTCATGGCAAGCGGTCCCACGGCAGCAATGCATCACATGTGAGCAGGCCGGGATGTTCCCATGTGATGCGTTGCTGCCGTGGGACCGCTTTCCACTACATACACCACCATGTTCAAATGTGTTTTTATGTTTTTTGGGTGGGTGGGCGTTCCTGCTAAACCTTCACACGTGGCACTTATGTCATGGCAAGCGGTCCCACGGCAGCAATGCATCACATGTGAGCAGGCCGGGATGTTCCCATGTGATGCGTTGCTGCCGTGGGACCGCTTTCCACTACATACACCACCGTGTTCAAATGTGTTTTTATGTTTTTTGGGTGGGTGGGCGTTCCTGCTAAACCTTCACACGTGGCACTTATGTCATGGCAAGCAGTCCCACGGCAGCAATGCATCACATGTGAGCAGGCCGGGATGTTCCCATGTGATGCGTTGCTGCCGTGGGACCGCTTTCCACTACATACACCACCATGTTCAAATGTGTTTTTATGTTTTTTGGGTGGGTGGGCGTTCCTGCTACACCTTCACGCAAGCACCTGTATGTGATACTCTGTTCAGGTCCGACCACCCAAATAAACAAAGTGTTCACAGTATTTTTTGTCAGTATTTCTTAATAAATGTTAAGTGTTTATGCAGAACAATGAACATCACATATCTATCTATCTATCTATCTATCTATCTTCTATAACTATATCTGTCAGGAATGCACACACAACGATTATTTATTTCAAAAGGAATGCACACACAACGAATATTCTTTAACAGCATGGCGCGGAAAGTACGGGGGAGAAGACTTCCTGTTGTTTACATGCTGTGCTGATGGAGGGATGACGCAGCTAGTCAACACCCACATGGGCGTGCTGCTTTTGGGAGGAATGATCGCAGGAACGGGCTGCATATCGATCGAACGTGCGTACACATGTCACTTTTCTTTCGATATGGAGCCGTCCTGTCGGAAGAATATTAAGCAGCAAAGAACCTGCGACCGACCGACCGTGGACGGCCAAGAGCGTTTTTGGCCGTTTATCGATCGCAACGAAGGGATCGGGACAGCGTACACATATATACAATCGAACGGCCGTTCGTCCGCAGATCGGAAGAACGGCCCGACGATTGTACATATGTGTACCCAGCTTAAGACTCCACCTCAGCTCATTGGGTAATGAAAAATTTAGAACAATTGATGGATGAAAGCAGGCAGGCCGGCCATTTTGGGACGCTCATTGGACTTGTTTAATGCAATGCACCTTTGTATATTCACATGCATTCGCTTCATGCTGTAACCACTGTGCATAAAAATTTGGAAACATGGCATACACTGTATCATTTGGTGTCTAAGTCATGTTTCCCATATTTTCCCTTCCCAGATACAAGCCCGTTTGAGTGTTTGGGACACTTTTTAGCTAAAATCATCCTACAGGGCCTAACTGCATATGCTAAAGCCTGCCTATTTTGAATGGTGTAGTGGCCACTGCAACCTCCAAAAATATTAGGACTTACTTCCCCAATAACCTGCTAACTCACCCCTGAAATACATACTTATTCACTCTATTTTGTTCATTGGACTAATTTCTCATTTGCAATGCCCATTTTTGGGGAGCCAGAAATGTGCGTCTTTAAAAGGTGATTTCTACGATACCCCACTTTTGCGCGTCGGATCTCAACTTTTCCCGTAAACGCAGAAAAACCTAAATTTTCAGGAGAAACGAGACAGACATCCCCTCCCTCTGCCACCCACCCGCCCAACTGACAGCCAGCCATTAGACATGCACAGATAGTTCTGAGGGTCTGTCTGTGATGTCATAAAGGGCCTGCTGATCAATGGGCAGCTTTCAAATTGGCTGCTGTATTTGATTGACAGATGGAAGCTGGCAGCTGATTGGCTGTCTAGCCTAAAGTGCTTTACACACCTCCCTGATGGTACCACTGGCTAAGACTCCACCTCAGCTCATTGGGTAATGAAAAATTTAGAACAATTGATGGATGAAAGCAGGCAGGCCGGCCATTTTGGGACGCTCATTGGACTTGTTTAATGCAATGCACCTTTGTATATTCACATGCATTCGCTTAATGCTGTAACCACTGTGCATAAAAATTTGGAAACATGGCATACAGTGTATCATTTGGTGTCTAAGTCATGTTTCCCATATTTTCCCTTTCCAGATACAAGCCCGTTTGAGTGTTTGGGGCACTTTTTAGCTAAAATCATCCTACGGGGCCTAACTGCATATGCTAAAGCCTGCCTATTTTGAATGGTGTAGTGGCCCCTGCAACCTCCAAAAATATCAGGACTTACTTCCCCAATAACCTGCTAACTCACCCCTGAAATACATACGTATTCACCCTATTTTGTTAATTGGACTCATTTCTCATTTGAAATGCCCATTTTTGGGGGGCCAGAAATGTGCATCTTTAAAAGGTGATTTCTACGATACCCCACTTTTGCGCGTCGGACCTCAACTTTTCCCGTAAACGCAGAAAAACCGCAATTTTCAGGAGAAACGAGACAGACATCCCCTCCCTCTGCCACCCACCCGCCCAACTGACAGCCAGCCATTAGACATGCACAGATAGTTCTGAGGGTCTGTCTGTGATGTCATAAAGGGCCTGCTGATCAATGGGCAGCTTTCTGATTGGCTGCTGTATTTGATTGACAGATGGAAGCTGGCAGCTGATTGGCTGTCTAGCCTAAAGTGCTTTACACACCTCCCTGAGGATACCACTGGCTAAGACTCCACCTCAGCTCATTGGGTAATGAAAAATTTAGAACAATTGATGGATGAAAGCAGGCAGGCCGGCCATTTTGGGACGCTCAGTGGACTTGTTTAATGCAATGCACCTTTGTATATTCACATGCATTCGCTTCATGCTGTAACCACTGTGCATAAAAATTTGGAAACATGGCATACAGCGTATCATTTGGTGTCTAATTCATGTTTCCCATATTTTCCCTTCCCAGATACAAGCCCGTTTGAGTGTTTGGGGCACTTTTTAGCTAAAATTATCCTACAGGGCCTAACTGCATATGCTAAAGCCTGCCTATTTTGAATGGTGTAGTGGCCCCTGCAACCTCCAAAAATATCAGGACTTACTTCCCCAATAACCTGCTAACTCACCCCTGAAATACATACTTATTCACCATATCTGTTCATTGGACTCATTTCTCATTTGAAATGCCCATTTTTGGGGGGCCAGAAATGTGCGTCTTTAAAAGGTGATTTCTACGATACCCCACTTTTGCACGTCAGACCTCAACTTTTCCCGTAAACGCAAAAAAAACGCAATTTTCAGGAGAAACGAGACAGACATCCCCTCCCTCTGCCACCCACCCGCCCAACTGACAGTCAGCCATTAGACATGCACAGATAGTTCTGAGGGTCTCTCTGTGATGTCATAAAGGGCCTGCTGATCAATGGGCAGCTTTCTGATTGGCTGCTGTATTTGATTGACAGATGGAAGCTGGCAGCTGATTGGCTGTCTAGCCTAAAGTGCTTTACACACCTCCCTGATGGTACCACTGGCTAAGACTCCACCTCAGCTCATTGGGTAATGAAAAATTTAGAACAATTGATGGATGAAAGCAGGCAGGCCGGCCATTTTGGGACGCTCATTGGACTTGTTTAATGCAATGCACCTTTGTATTTTCACATGCATTCGCTTCATGCTGTAACCACTGTGCATAAAAATTTGGAAACATGGCATACAGTGTATCATTTGGTGTCTAAGTCATGTTTCCCATGTTTTTCCTTCCCAGATACTAGCCATTTGAGTGTTTGGGGCACTTTTTAGCTAAAATCATCCTACGGGGCCTAACTGCATATGCTAAAGCCTGCCTATTTTGAATGGTCTAGTGGCCCCTGCAACCTCCAAAAATATCAGGACTTACTTCCCCAATAACCTGCTAACTCACCCCTGAAATACATACTTATTCACCCTATTTTGTTAATTGGACTCATTTCTCATTTAAAATGCCAGTTTTTGGGGGGCGAGAAATGTGCGTCTTTAAAAGGTGATTTCTACGATACCCCACTTTTGCGCGTCGGACCTCAACTTTTCCCGTAAACGCAGAAAAACCGCAATTTTCAGGAGAAACGAGACAGACATCCCCTCCCTCTGCCACCCACCCGCCCAACTGACAGCCAGCCATTAGACATGCACAGATAGTTCTGAGGGTCTGTCTGTGATGTCATAAAGGGCCTGCTGATCAATGGGCAGCTTTCTGATTGGCTGCTGTATTTGATTGACAGATGGAAGCTGGCAGCTGATTGGCTGTCTAGCCTAAAGTGCTTTACACACCTCCCTGAGGATACCACTGGCTAAGACTCCACCTCAGCTCATTGGGTAATGAAAAATTTAGAACAATTGATGGATGAAAGCAGGCAGGCCGGCCATTTTGGGACGCTCAGTGGACTTGTTTAATGCAATGCACCTTTGTATATTCACATGCATTCGCTTCATGCTGTAACCACTGTGCATAAAAATTTGGAAACATGGCATACAGCGTATCATTTGGTGTCTAATTCATGTTTCCCATATTTTCCCTTCCCAGATACAAGCCCGTTTGAGTGTTTGGGGCACTTTTTAGCTAAAATTATCCTACAGGGCCTAACTGCATATGCTAAAGCCTGCCTATTTTGAATGGTGTAGTGGCCCCTGCAACCTCCAAAAATATCAGGACTTACTTCCCCAATAACCTGCTAACTCACCCCTGAAATACATACTTATTCACCATATCTGTTCATTGGACTCATTTCTCATTTGAAATGCCCATTTTTGGGGGGCCAGAAATGTGCGTCTTTAAAAGGTGATTTCTACGATACCCCACTTTTGCACGTCAGACCTCAACTTTTCCCGTAAACGCAAAAAAAACGCAATTTTCAGGAGAAACGAGACAGACATCCCCTCCCTCTGCCACCCATCCGCCCAACTGACAGTCAGCCATTAGACATGCACAGATAGTTCTGAGGGTCTCTCTGTGATGTCATAAAGGGCCTGCTGATCAATGGGCAGCTTTCTGATTGGCTGCTGTATTTGATTGACAGATGGAAGCTGGCAGCTGATTGGCTGTCTAGCCTAAAGTGCTTTACACACCTCCCTGATGGTACCACTGGCTAAGACTCCACCTCAGCTCATTGGGTAATGAAAAATTTAGAACAATTGATGGATGAAAGCAGGCAGGCCGGCCATTTTGGGACGCTCATTGGACTTGTTTAATGCAATGCACCTTTGTATTTTCACATGCATTCGCTTCATGCTGTAACCACTGTGCATAAAAATTTGGAAACATGGCATACAGTGTATCATTTGGTGTCTAAGTCATGTTTCCCATGTTTTTCCTTCCCAGATACTAGCCATTTGAGTGTTTGGGGCACTTTTTAGCTAAAATCATCCTACGGGGCCTAACTGCATATGCTAAAGCCTGCCTATTTTGAATGGTCTAGTGGCCCCTGCAACCTCCAAAAATATCAGGACTTACTTCCCCAATAACCTGCTAACTCACCCCTGAAATACATACTTATTCACCCTATTTTGTTAATTGGACTCATTTCTCATTTAAAATGCCAGTTTTTGGGGGGCGAGAAATGTGCGTCTTTAAAAGGTGATTTCTACGATACCCCACTTTTGCGCGTCGGACCTCAACTTTTCCGGTAAACGCAGAAAAACCGCAATTTTCAGGAGAAACGAGACAGACATCCCCTCCCTCTGCCACCCACCCGCCCAACTGACAGCCAGCCATTAGACATGCACAGATAGTTCTGAGAGTCTGTCTGTGATGTCATAAAGGGCCTGCTGATCAATGGGCAGCTTTCTGATTGGCTGCTGTATTTGATTGACAGATGGAAGCTGGCAGCTGATTGGCTGTCTAGCCTAAAGTGCTTTACACACCTCCCTGATGGTACCACTGGCTAAGACTCCACCTCAGCTCATTGGGTAATGAAAAATTTAGAACAATTGATGGATGAAAGCAGGCAGGCCGGCCATTTTGGGACGCTCATTGGACTTGTTTAATGCAATGCACCTTTGTATATTCACATGCATTCGCTTAATGCTGTAACCACTGTGCATACAAATTTGGAAACATGGCATACAGTGTATCATTTGGTGTCTAAGTCATGTTTTCCATGTTTTTCCTTCCCAGATACTAGCCCGTTTGAGTGTTTGGGGTACTTTTTAGCTAAAATCATCCTACGGGGCCTAACTGCATATGGTAAAGCCTGCCTATTTTGAATGGTCTAGTGGCCCCTGCAACCTCCAAAAATATCAGGACTTACTTCCCCAATAACCTGCTAACTCACCCCTCAAATACATACTTATTCACCCTATTTTGTTCATTGGACTCATTTCTCATTTGAAATGCCCATTTTTGGGGGGCCATAAATGTGCGTCTTTAAAAGGTGGTTTCTACGATACCCCACTTTTGCGCGACCGACCTCAACTTTTCCCGTAAACGCAGAAAAACCGCAATTTTCAGGAGAAACGAGACAGACATCCCCTCCCTCTGCCACCCACCCGCCCAACTGACAGCCAGCCATTAGACATGCACAGATAGTTCTGAGGGTCTGTCTGTGATGTCATAAAGGGCCTGCTGATCAATGGGCAGCTTTCTGATTGGCTGCTGTATTTGATTGACAGATGGAAGCTGGCAGCTGATTGGCTGTCTAGCCTAAAGTGCTTTACACACCTCCCTGATGGTACCACTGGCTAAGACTCCACCTCAGCTCATTGGGTAATGAAAAATTTAGAACAATTGATGGATGAAAGCAGGCAGGCCGGCCATTTTGGGACACTCATTGGACTTGTTTAATGCAATGCACCTTTGTATATTCACATGCATTCGCTTCATGCTGTAACCACTGTGCATAAAAATTTGGAAACATGGCATACAGTGTATCATTTGGTGTCTAAGTCATGTTTCCCATATTTTCCCTTCCCAGATACAAGCGCATTTGAGTGTTTGGGGCACTTTTTAGCTAAAATCATCCTACAGGGCCTAACTGCATATGCTAAAGCCTGCCTATTTTGAATGGTGTAGTGGCCCCTGCAACCTCCAAAAATATCAGGACTTACTTCCCCAATAACCTGCTAACTCACCCCTGAAATACATACGTATTCACCCTATTTTGTTCATTGGACTCATTTCTCATTTGAAATGCCCATTTTTGGGGAGGCAGAAATGTGCGTCTTTAAAAGGTGATTTCTACGATACCCCACTTTTGCGCGTCGGACCTCAACTTTTCCCGTAAACGCAGAAAAACCGCAATTTTCAGGAGAAACGAGACAGACATCCCCTCCCTCTGCCACCCACCCGCCCAACTGACAGCCAGCCATTAGACATGCACAGATAGTTCTGAGGGTCTGTCTGTGATGTCATAAAGGGCCTGCTGATCAATGGGCAGCTTTCTGATTGGCTGCTGTATTTGCTTGACAGATGGAAGCTGGCAGCTGATTGGCTGTCTAGCCTAAAGTGCTTTACACACCTCCCTGATGGTACCACTGGCTAAGACTCCACCTCAGCTCATTGGGTAATGAAAAATTTAGAACAATTGATGGATGAAAGCAGGCAGGCCGGCCATTTTGGGACGCTCATTGGACTTGTTTAATGCAATGCACCTTTGTATATTCACATGCATTCGCTTCATGCTGTAACCACTGTGCATAAAAATTTGGAAACATGGCATACACTGTATCATTTGGTGTCTAAGTCATGTTTCCCATATTTTCCCTTCCCAGATACAAGCCCGTTTGAGTGTTTGGGACACTTTTTAGCTAAAATCATCCTACAGGGCCTAACTGCATATGCTAAAGCCTGCCTATTTTGAATGGTGTAGTGGCCACTGCAACCTCCAAAAATATCAGGACTTACTTCCCCAATAACCTGCTAACTCACCCCTGAAATACATACTTATTCACCCTATTTTGTTCATTGGACTAATTTCTCATTTGCAATGCCCATTTTTGGGGAGCCAGAAATGTGCGTCTTTAAAAGGTGATTTCTACGATACCCCACTTTTGCGCGTCGGATCTCAACTTTTCCCGTAAACGCAGAAAAACCTGAATTTTCAGGAGAAACGAGACAGACATCCCCTCCCTCTGCCACCCACCCGCCCAAATGACAGCCAGCCATTAGACATGCACAGATAGTTCTGAGGGTCTGTCTGTGATGTTATAAAGGGCCTGCTGATCAATGGGCAGCTTTCTGATTGGCTGCTGTATTTGATTGACAGATGGAAGCTGGCAGCTGATTGGCTGTCTAGCCTAAAGTGCTTTACACACCTCCCTGATGGTACCACTGGCTAAGACTCCACCTCAGCTCATTGGGTAATGAAAAATTTAGAACAATTGATGGATGAAAGCAGGCAGGCCGGCCATTTTGGGACACTCATTGGACTTGTTTAATGCAATGCACCTTTGTATATTCACATGCATTCGCTTCATGCTGTAACCACTGTGCATAAAAATTTGGAAACATGGCATACAGTGTATCATTTGGTGTCTAAGTCATGTTTCCCATATTTTCCCTTCCCAGATACAAGCCCGTTTGAGTGTTTGGGGCACTTTTTAGCTAAAATCATCCTACAGGGCCTAACTGCATATGCTAAAGCCTGCCTATTTTGAATGGTGTAGTGGCCCCTGCAACCTCCAAAAATATCAGGACTTACTTCCCCAATAACCTGCTAACTCACCCCTGAAATACATACGTATTCACCCTATTTTGTTCATTGGACTCATTTCTCATTTGAAATGCCCATTTTTGGGGAGCCAGAAATGTGCTTCTTTAAAAGGTGATTTCTACGATACCCCACTTTTGCGCGTCGGACCTCAACTTTTCCCGTAAACGCAGAAAAACCTCAATTTTCAGGAGAAACGAGACAGACATCCCCTCCCTCTGCCACCCACCCGCCCAACTGACAGCCAGCCATTAGACATGCACAGATAGTTCTGAGGGTCTGTCTGTGATGTCATAAAGGGCCTGCTGATCAATGGGCAGCTTTCTGATTGGCTGCTGTATTTGCTTGACAGATGGAAGCTGGCAGCTGATTGGCTGTCTAGCCTAAAGTGCTTTACACACCTCCCTGATGGTACCACTGGCTAAGACTCCACCTCGGCTCATTGGGTAATGAAAAATTTAGAACAATTGATGGATGAAAGCAGGCAGGCCGGCCATTTTGGGACGCTCATTGGACTTGTTTAATGCAATGCACCTTTGTATATTCACATGCATTCGCTTCATGCTGTAACCACTGTGCATAAAAATTTGGAAACATGGCATACACTGTATCATTTGGTGTCTAAGTCATGTTTCCCATATTTTCCCTTCCCAGATACAAGCCCGTTTGAGTGTTTGGGACACTTTTTAGCTAAAACCATCCTACAGGGCCTAACTGCATATGCTAAAGCCTGCCTATTTTGAATGGTGTAGTGGCCACTGCAACCTCCAAAAATATCAGGACTTACTTCCCCAATAACCTGCTAACTCACCCCTGAAATACATACTTATTCACCCTATTTTGTTTATTGGACTAATTTCTCATTGGCAATGCCCATTTTTGGGGAGCCAGAAATGTTCGTCTTTAAAAGGTGATTTCTACGATACCCCACTTTTGCGCGTCGGATCTCAACTTTTCCCGTAAACGCAGAAAAACCTGAATTTTCAGGAGAAACGAGACAGACATCCCCTCCCTCTGCCACCCACCCGCCCAACTGACAGCCAGCCATTAGACATGCACAGATAGTTCTGAGGGTCTGTCTGTGATGTCATAAAGGGCCTGCTGATCAATGGGCAGCTTTCAAATTGGCTACTGTATTTGATTGACAGATGGAAGCTGGCAGCTGATTGGCTGTCTAGCCTAAAGTGCTTTACACACCTCCCTGATGGTACCACTGGCTAAGACTCCACCTCAGCTCATTGGGTAATGAAAAATTTAGAACAATTGATGGATGAAAGCAGGCAGGCCGGCCATTTTGGGACGCTCATTGGACTTGTTTAATGCAATGCACCTTTGTATATTCACATGCATTCGCTTAATGCTGTAACCACTGTGCATAAAAATTTGGAAACATGGCATACAGTGTATCATTTGGTGTCTAAGTCATGTTTCCCATATTTTCCCTTTCCAGATACAAGCCCGTTTGAGTGTTTGGGGCACTTTTTTGCTAAAATCATCCTACGGGGCCTAACTACATATGCTAAAGCCTGCCTATTTTGAATGGTCTAGTGGCCCCTGCAACCTCCAAAAATATCAGGACTTACTTCCCCAATAACCTGCTAACTCACCCCTGAAATACATACTTATTCACCCTATTTTGTTAATTGGACTCATTTCTCATTTGAAATGCCCATTTTTGGGGGGCCAGAAATGTGCGTCTTTAAAAGGTGATTTCTACGATACCCCACTTTTGCGCGTCGGACCTCAACTTTTCCCGTAAACGCAGAAAAACCGCAATTTTCAGGAGAAACGAGACAGACATCCCCTCCCTCTGCCACCCACCCGCCCAACTGACAGCCAGCCATTAGACATGCACAGATAGTTCTGAGGGTCTGTCTGTGATGTCATAAAGGGCCTGCTGATCAATGGGCAGCTTTCTGATTGGCTGCTGTATTTGATTGACAGATGGAAGCTGGCAGCTGATTGGCTGTCTAGCCTAAAGTGCTTTACACACCTCCCTGATGGTACCACTGGCTAAGACTCCACCTCAGCTCATTGGGTAATGAAAAATTTAGAACAATTGATGGATGAAAGCAGGCAGGCCGGCCATTTTGGGACACTCATTGGACTTGTTTAATGCAATGCACCTTTGTATATTCACATGCATTCGCTTCATGCTGTAACCACTGTGCATAAAAATTTGGAAACATGGCATACAGTGTATCATTTGGTGTCTAAGTCATGTTTCCCATATTTTCCCTTCCCAGATACAAGCCCGTTTGAGTGTTTGGGGCACTTTTTAGCTAAAATCATCCTACAGGGCCTAACTGCATATGCTAAAGCCTGCCTATTTTGAATGGTGTAGTGGCCCCTGCAACCTCCAAAAATATCAGGACTTACTTCCCCAATAACCTGCTAACTCACCCCTGAAATACACACGTATTCACCCTATTTTGTTCATTGGACTCATTTCTCATTTGAAATGCCCATTTTTGGGAAGCCAGAAATGTGCGTCTTTAAAAGGTGATTTCTACGATACCCCACTTTTGCGCGTCGGACCTCAACTTTTCCCGTAAACGCAGAAAAACCGCAATTTTCAGGAGAAACGAGACAGACATCCCCTCCCTCTGCCACCCACCCGCCCAACTGACAGCCAGCCATTAGACATGCACAGATAGTTCTGAGGGTCTGTCTGTGATGTCATAAAGGGCCTGCTGATCAATGGGCAGCTTTCTGATTGGCTGCTGTATTTGCTTGACAGATGGAAGCTGGCAGCTGATTGGCTGTCTAGCCTAAAGTGCTTTACACACCTCCCTGATGGTACCACTGGCTAAGACTCCACCTCAGCTCATTGGGTAATGAAAAATTTAGAACAATTGATGGATGAAAGCAGGCAGGCCGGCCATTTTGGGACGCTCATTGGACTTGTTTAATGCAATGCACCTTTGTATATTCACATGCATTCGCTTCATGCTGTAACCACTGTGCATAAAAATTTGGAAACATGGCATACACTGTATCATTTGGTGTCTAAGTCATGTTTCCCATATTTTCCCTTCCCAGATACAAGCCCGTTTGAGTGTTTGGGACACTTTTTAGCTAAAATCATCCTACAGGGCCTAACTGCATATGCTAAAGCCTGCCTATTTTGAATGGTGTAGTGGCCACTGCAACCTCCAAAAATATCAGGACTTACTTCCCCAATAACCTGCTAACTCACCCCTGAAATACATACTTATTCACCCTATTTTGTTCATTGGACTAATTTCTCATTTGCAATGCCCATTTTTGGGGAGCCAGAATTGTGCGTCTTTAAAAGGTGATTTCTACGATACCCCACTTTTGCGCGTCGGATCTCAACTTTTCCCGTAAACGCAGAAAAAACGCAATTTTCAGGAGAAACGAGACAGACATCCCCACCCTCTGCCACCCACCCGCCCAACTGACAGCCAGCCATTAGACATGCACAGATAGTTCTGAGGGTCTGTCTGTGATGTCATAAAGGGCCTGCTGATCAATGGGCAGCTTTCAAATTGGCTGCTGTATTTGATTGACAGATGGAAGCTGGCAGCTGATTGGCTGTCTAGCCTAAAGTGCTTTACACACCTCCCTGATGGTACCACTGGCTAAGACTCCACCTCAGCTCATTGGGTAATGAAAAATTTAGAACAATTGATGGATGAAAGCAGGCAGGCCGGCCATTTTGGGACGCTCATTGGACTTGTTTAATGCAATGCACCTTTGTATATTCACAGGCATTCGCTTAATGCTGTAACCACTGTGCATAAAAATTTGGAAACATGGCATACAGTGTATCATTTGGTGTCTAAGTCATGTTTCCCATATTTTCCCTTTCCAGATACAAGCCCGTTTGAGTGTTTGGGGCACTTTTTAGCTAAAATCATCCTACGGGGCCTAACTGCATATGCTAAAGCCTGCCTATTTTGAATGGTCTAGTGGCCCCTGCAACCTCCAAAAATATCAGGACTTACTTCCCCAATAACCTGCTAACTCACCCCTGAAATACATACTTATTCACACTATTTTGTTAATTGGACTCATTTCTCATTTGAAATGCCCATTTTTGGGGGGCCAGAAATGTGCGTCTTTAAAAGGTGATTTCTACGATACCCCACTTTTGCGCGTCGGACCTCAACTTTTCCCGTAAACGCAGAAAAACCGCAATTTTCAGGAGAAACGAGACAGACATCCCCTCCCTCTGCCACCCACCCGCCCAACTGACAGCCAGCCATTAGACATGCACAGATAGTTCTGAGGGTCTGTCTGTGATGTCATAAAGGGCCTGCTGATCAATGGGCAGCTTTCAAATTGGCTGCTGTATTTGATTGACAGATGGAAGCTGGCAGCTGATTGGCTGTCTAGCCTAAAGTGCTTTACACACCTCCCTGATGGTACCACTGGCTAAGACTCCACCTCAGCTCATTGGGTAATGAAAAATTTAGTACAATTGATGGATGAAAGCAGGCAGGCCGGCCATTTTGGGACGCTCAGTGGACTTGTTTAATGCAATGCACCTTTGTATATTCACATGCATTTGCTTCATGCTGTAACCACTGTGCATAAAAATTTGGAAACATGGCATACAGTGTATCATTTGGTGTCTAAGGCATGTTTCCCATATTTTCCCTTCCCAGATACAAGCCCGTTTGAGTGTTTGGGGCACTTTTTAGCTAAAATAATCCTACAGGGCCTAACTGCATATGCTAAAACCTGCCTATTTTGAATGGTGTAGTGGCCCCTGCAACCTCCAAAAATATCAGGACTTACTTCCCCAATAACCTGCTAACTCACCCCTGAAATACATACTTATTCACCCTATTTTGTTCATTGGACTCATTTCTCATTTGAAATGCCCATTTTTGGTGAGCCAGAAATGTGCGTCTTTAAAAGTTGATTTCTACGATACCCCACTTTTGCGCGTCGGACCTCAACTTTTCCCGTAAACGCAGAAAAACCGCAATTTTCAGGAGAAACGAGACAGACATCCCCTCCCTCTGCCACCCACCCGCCCAACTGAAAGCCAGCCATTAGACATGCACAGATAGTTCTGAGGGTCTGTCTGTGATGTCATAAAGGGCCTGCTGATCAATGGGCAGCTTTCTGATTGGCTGCTGTATTTGATTGACAGATGGAAGCTGGCAGCTGATTGGCTGTCTAGCCTAAAGTGCTTTACACACCTCCCTGATGGTACCACTGGCTAAGACTCCACCTCAGCTCATTGGGTAATGAAAAATTTAGAACAATTGATGGATGAAAGCAGGCAGGCAGGCCATTTTGGGACGCTCATTGGACTTGTTTAATGCAATGCACCTCTGTATATTCACATGCATTCGCTTAATGCTGTAACCACTGTGCATAAAAATTTGGAAACATGGCATACAGTGTATCATTTGGTGTCTAAGGCCCTTATTCTGATTGACGCGGACTTTACCGCATTCTTACGGATCGCGTCTTTTCGCCGTCTGCGCATGCGTGGAGAACGCAACGCGCATGTGCCACGCCTAGACTCCGTACCAGTTCGGCAAAATCCCGTCCAAAACTGTTGCCCGCAATCAGTCGGGAAATATGGGCGTATTATGGGCGTCATGCGGAATGGCACATGGGCGTAGTTTCAAAGTGGGCAAAACGGGGCGGAAACATGGGCGGACACGGGGGAGTACACTTATGTTGGGGGGCGTACATTCGGAAACCACTCCGAATGCACGCGATCAAAAAGGGCAGAAATGTGCGGTGTCCACAAGTGTACTATTGCTTTGCGTACACCACTCGTTCATGCGGTAGGCGAACGTACGCCTAATGACTACAACCATTAACACCTGAACCCAATAGAATCTACTCCTTTACTCATTACTCACTAATAGGACGCTTGTCAGTGCTTTAATACAAACCATTGCACTTCAATTGCTGTAAGGGTTAATGTGTGCAATGCATGTGTTAGGCATGCTTGTAAGGATATATTGGAATCTAATTGATTCCAATTCCAAATAAGCAGTTTTTTATGAGGATAGGTAATTGAATAAGTGGGTCATGTGATGTATAGCAGAAGATACTTCATAGTGGGTTGTTTGGCGTAAATACTCCGCTTACGTGCGGTAGCACCGCTTGGCTCCCGTTCGGATGCGGTATTCCCGAGCATACTCTGTAATACTCTGTAATACCGTGCCGAATCGGAGTGTTTCTCCCGCACACGCATGCTTTGTATGTCGTCCGTAAACACGCCCTGTTCTTAAAGAGTGAGTCCGTCCGAATGCGGAGGACACGTGGGCGTTTCTACGGACGATGGCCGCACGCGGCAAAACACCGTGGCGTACGGACCGCACCGTAAGAATGCGGGAATATCCGCACCGATCAGAATAAGGGCCTAAGTCATGTTTCCCATATTTTCCCTTTCCAGATACAAGCCCGTTTGAGTGTTTGGGGCACTTTTTAGCTAAAATCATCCTACGGGGCCTAACTGCATATGCTAAGGCCTGCCTATTTTGAATGGTCTAGTGGCCCCTGCAACCTCCAAAAATATCAGGACTTACTTCCCCAATAACCTGCTAACTCACCCCTGAAATACATACTTATTCACTCTATTTTGTTAATTGGACTCATTTCTCATTTGAAATGCCCATTTTTGGGGGGCCAGAAATGTGCGTCTTTAAAAGGTGATTTCTACGATACCCCACTTTTGCGAGTCAGACCTCAACTTTTCCCGTAAACGCAAAAAAACCGCAATTTTCAGGAGAAACGAGACAGACATCCCCTCCCTCTGCCACCCACCCGCCCAACTGACAGTCAGCCATTAGACATGCACAGATAGTTCTGAGGGTCTCTCTGTGATGTCATAAAGGGCCTGCTGATCAATGGGCAGCTTTCTGATTGGCTGCTGTATTTGATTGACAGATGGAAGCTGGCAGCTGATTGGCTGTCTAGCCTAAAGTGCTTTACACACCTCCCTGATGGTACCACTGGCTAAGACTCCACCTCAGCTCATTGGGTAATGAAAAATTTAGAACAATTGATGGATGAAAGCAGGCAGGCCGGCCATTTTGGGACGCTCATTGGACTTGTTTAATGCAATGCACCTTTGTATTTTCACATGCATTCGCTTCATGCTGTAACCACTGTGCATACAAATTTGGAAACATGGCATACAGTGTATCATTTGGTGTCTAAGTCATGTTTCCCATGTTTTTCCTTCCCAGATACTAGCCATTTGAGTGTTTGGGGCACTTTTTAGCTAAAATCATCCTACGTGGCCTATCTGCATATGCTAAAGCCTGCCTATTTTGAATGGTCTAGTGGCCCCTGCAACCTCCAAAAATATCAGGACTTACTTCCCCAATAACCTGCTAACTCACCCCTGAAATGCATACTTATTCACCCTATTTTGTTAATTGGACTCATTTCTCATTTAAAATGCCAGTTTTTGGGGGGCCAGAAATGTGCGTCTTTAAAAGGTGATTTCTACGATACCCCACTTTTGCGCGTCGGACCTCAACTTTTCCCGTAAACGCAGAAAAACCGCAATTTTCAGGAGAAACGAGACAGACATCCCCTCCCTCTGCCACCCACCCGCCCAACTGAAAGCCAGCCATTAGACATGCACAGATAGTTCTGAGGGTCTGTCTGTGATGTCATAAAGGGCCTGCTGATTAATGGGCAGCTTTCTGATTGGCTGCTGTATTTGATTGACAGATGGAAGCTGGCAGCTGATTGGCTGTCTAGACTAAAGTGCTTTACACACCTCCCTGATGGTACCACTGGCTAAGACTCCACCTCAGCTCATTGGGTAATGAAAAATTTAGAACAATTGATGGATGAAAGCAGGCAGGCCGGCCATTTTGGGACACTCATTGGACTTGTTTAATGCAATGCACCTTTGTATATTCACATGCATTCGCTTCATGCTGTAACCACTGTGCATAAAAATTTGGAAACATGGCATACAGTGTATCATTTGGTGTCTAAGTCATGTTTCCCATATTTTCCCTTCCCAGATACAAGCCCGTTTGAGTGTTTGGGGCACTTTTTAGCTAAAATCATCCTACAGGGCCTAACTGCATATGCTAAAGCCTGCCTATTTTGAATGGTGTAGTGGCCCCTGCAACCTCCAAAAATATCAGGACTTACTTCCCCAATAACCTGCTAACTCACCCCTGAAATACATACGTATTCATCCTATTTTGTTCATTGGACTCATTTCTCATTTGAAATGCCCATTTTTGGGGAGCCAGAAATGTGCGTCTTTAAAAGGTGATTTTTACGATACCCCACTTTTGCGCGTCGGACCTCAACTTTTCCCGTAAACGCAGAAAAACCTAAATTTTCAGGAGAAACGAGACAGACATCCCCTCCCTCTGCCACCCACCCGCCCAACTGACAGCCAGCCATTAGACATGCACAGATAGTTCTGAGGGTCTGTCTGTGATGTCATAAAGGGCCTGCTGATCAATGGGCAGCTTTCAAATTGGCTGCTGTATTTGATTGACAGATGGAACCTTTGTATATTCACATGCATTCGCTTCATGCTGTAACCACTGTGCATAAAAATTTGGAAACATGGCATACACTGTATCATTTGGTGTCTAAGTCATGTTTCCCATATTTTCCCTTTCCAGATACAAGTCCGTTTGAGTGTTTGGGGCACTTTTTAGCTAAAATCATCCTACGGGGCCTAACTGCATATGCTAAAGCCTGCCTATTTTGAATGGTCTAGTGGCCCCTGCAACCTCCAAAAATATCAGGACTTACTTCCCCAATAACCTGCTAACTCACCCCTGAAATACATACTTATTTACCCTATTTTGTTAATTGGACTCATTTCCCATTTGAAATGCCCATTTTTGGGGGGCCAGAAATGTGCGTCTTTAAAAGGTGATTTCTATGATACTCCACTTTTGCGCGTCGGACCTCAACTTTTCCCGTAAACGCAGAAAAACCGCAATTTTCAGGAGAAACGAGACAGACATCCCCTCCCTCTGCCACCCACCCGCCCAACTGACAGCCAGCCATTAGACATGCACAGATAGTTCTGAGGGTCTGTCTGTGATGTCATAAAGGGCCTGCTGATCAATGGGCAGCTTTCTGATTGGCTGCTGTATTTGATTGACAGATGGAAGCTGGCAGCTGATTGGCTGTCTAGCCTAAAGTGCTTTACACACCTCCCTGATGGTACCACTGGCTAAGACTCCACCTCAGCTCATTGGGTAATGAAAAATTTAGAACAATTGATGGATGAAAGCAGGCAGGCCGGCCATTTTGGGACGCTCAGTGGACTTGTTTAATGCAATGCACCTTTGTATATTCACATGCATTTGCTTCATGCTGTAACCACTGTGCATAAAAATTTGGAAACATTGCATATAGTGTATCATTTGGTGTCTAAGGCATGTTTCCCATATTTTCCCTTCCCAGATACAAGCCCGTTTGAGTGTTTGGGGCACTTTTTAGCTAAAATAATCCTACAGGGCCTAACTGCATATGCTAAAACCTGCCTATTTTGAATGGTGTAGTGGCCCCTGCAACCTCCAAAAATATCAGGACTTACTTCCCCAATAACCTGCTAACTCACCCCTGAAATACATACTTATTCACCCTATTTTGTTCATTGGACTCATTTCTCATTTGAAATGCCCATTTTTGGTGAGCCAGAAATGTGCGTCTTTAAAAGGTGATTTCTACGATACCCCACTTTTGCGCGTCGGAGCTCAACTTTTCCCGTAAACGCAGAAAAACCGCAATTTTCAGGAGAAACGAGACAGACATCCCCTCCCTCTGCCACCCACCCGCCCAACTGAAAGCCAGCCATTAGACATGCACAGATAGTTCTGAGGGTCTGTCTGTGATGTCATAAAGGGCCTGCTGATCAATGGGCAGCTTTCTGATTGGCTGCTGTATTTGATTGACAGATGGAAGCTGGCAGCTGATTGGCTGTCTAGCCTAAAGTGCTTTACACACCTCCCTGATGGTACCAATGGCTAAGACTCCACCTCAGCTCATTGGGTAATGAAAAATTTAGAACAATTGATGGATGAAAGCAGGCAGGCCGGCCATTTTGGGACGCTCATTGGACTTGTTTAATGCAATGCACCTTTGTATATTCACATGCATTCGCTTAATGCTGTAACCACTGTGCATAAAAATTTGGAAACATGGCATACAGTGTATCATTTGGTGTCTAAGTCATGTTTCCCATATTTTCCCTTTCCAGATACAAGCCCGTTTGAGTGTTTGGGGCACTTTTTAGCTAAAATCATCCTACGGGGCCTAACTGCATATGCTAAAGCCTGCCTATTTTGAATGGTCTAGTGGCCCCTGCAACCTCCAAAAATATCAGGACTTACTTCCCCAATAACCTGCTAACTCACCCCTGAAATACATACGTATTCATCCTATTTTGTTCATTGGACTCATTTCTCATTTGAAATGCCCATTTTTGGGGAGCCAGAAATGTGCGTCTTTAAAAGGTGATTTTTACGATACCCCACTTTTGCGCGTCGGACCTCAACTTTTCCCGTAAACGCAGAAAAACCTAAATTTTCAGGAGAAACGAGACAGACATCCCCTCCCTCTGCCACCCACCCGCCCAACTGACAGCCAGCCATTAGACATGCACAGATAGTTCTGAGGGTCTGTCTGTGATGTCATAAAGGGCCTGCTGATCAATGGGCAGCTTTCAAATTGGCTGCTGTATTTGATTGACAGATGGAACCTTTGTATATTCACATGCATTCGCTTCATGCTGTAACCACTGTGCATAAAAATTTGGAAACATGGCATACACTGTATCATTTGGTGTCTAAGTCATGTTTCCCATATTTTCCCTTTCCAGATACAAGTCCGTTTGAGTGTTTGGGGCACTTTTTAGCTAAAATCATCCTACGGGGCCTAACTGCATATGCTAAAGCCTGCCTATTTTGAATGGTCTAGTGGCCCCTGCAACCTCCAAAAATATCAGGACTTACTTCCCCAATAACCTGCTAACTCACCCCTGAAATACATACTTATTCACCCTATTTTGTTCATTGGACTCATTTCCCATTTGAAATGCCCATTTTTGGGGGGCCAGAAATGTGCGTCTTTAAAAGGTGATTTCTACGATACCCCACTTTTGCGCGTCGGACCTCAACTTTTCCCGTAAACGCAGAAAAACCGCAATTTTCAGGAGAAACGAGACAGACATCCCCTCCCTCTGCCACCCACCCGCCCAACTGAAAGCCAGCCATTAGACATGCACAGATAGTTCTGAGGGTCTGTCTGTGATGTCATAAAGGGCCTGCTGATCAATGGGCAGCTTTCTGATTGGCTGCTGTATTTGATTGACAGATGGAAGCTGGCAGCTGATTGGCTGTCTAGCCTAAAGTGCTTTACACACCTCCCTGATGGTACCACTGGCTAAGACTCCACCTCAGCTCATTGGGTAATGAAAAATTTAGAACAATTGATGGATGAAAGCAGGCAGGCCGGCCATTTTGGGACGCTCATTGGACTTGTTTAATGCAATGCACCTTTGTATATTCACATGCATTCGCTTAATGCTGTAACCACTGTGCATAAAAATTTAGAAACATGGCATACAGTGTATCATTTGGTGTCTAAGTCATGTTTCCCATATTTTCCCTTTCCAGATACAAGCCCGTTTGAGTGTTTGGGGCACTTTTTAGCTAAAATCATCCTACGGGGCCTAACTGCATATGCTAAAGCCTGCCTATTTTGAATGGTCTAGTGGCCCCTGCAACCTCCAAAAATATCAGGACTTACTTCCCCAATAACCTGCTAACTCACCCCTGAAATACATACTTATTCACCCTATTTTGTTCATTGGACTCATTTCTCATTTGAAATGCCCATTTTTGGGGGGCCAGAAATGTGCGTCTTTAAAAGGTGATTTCTACGATACCCCACTTTTGCGCGTCGGACCTCAACTTTTCCCGTAAACGCAGAAAAAACGCAATTTTCAGGAGAAACGAGACAGACATCCCCTCCCTCTGCCACCCACCCGCCCAACTGACAGCCAGCCATTAGACATGCACATATAGTTCTGAGGGTCTGTCTGTGATGTCATAAAGGGCCTGCTGATCAATGGGCAGCTTTCTGATTGGCTGCTGTATTTGATTGACAGATGGAAGCTGGCAGCTGATTGGCTGTCTAGCCTAAAGTGCTTTACACACCTCCCTGATGGTACCACTGGCTAAGACTCCACCTCAGCTCATTGGGTAATGAAAAATTTAGAACAATTGATGGATGAAAGCAGGCAGGCCGGCCATTTTGGGACGCTCATTGGACTTGTTTAATGCAATGCACCTTTGTATATTCACATGCATTCGCTTAATGCTGTAACCACTGTGCATAAAAATTTGGAAACATGGCATACAGTGTATCATTTGGTGTCTAAGTCATGTTTCCCATATTTTCCCTTTCCAGATACAAGCCCGTTTGAGTGTTTGGGGCACTTTTTAGCTAAAATCATCCTACGGGGCCTAACTGCATATGCTAAAGCCTGCCTATTTTGAATGGTCTAGTGGCCCCTGCAACCTCCAAAAATATCAGGACTTACTTCCCCAATAACCTGCTAACTCACCCCTGAAATACATACTTTTCACCCTTTTTTGTTAATTGGACTCATTTCTCATTTGAAATGCCCATTTTTGGGGGGCCAGAAATGTGCGTCTTTAAAAGGTGATTTCTACGATACCCCACTTTTGCGCGTCGGACCTCAACTTTTCCCGTAAACGCAGAAAAAACGCAATTTTCAGGAGAAACGAGACAGACATCCCCTCCCTCTGCCACCCACCCGCCCAACTGACAGCCAGCCATTAGACATGCACAGATAGTTCTGAGGGTCTGTCTGTGATGTCATAAAGGGCCTGCTGATCAATGGGCAGCTTTCTGATTGGCTGCTGTATTTGATTGACAGATGGAAGCTGGCAGCTGATTGGCTGTCTAGCCTAAAGTGCTTGATCTTGGAAGCTAAGCAGTGTTGGGCCTGGTTAGTACTTGGGTGGGAGACCACATGGGAACACCAGGTGCTGTAGGTTTTTTCACATTACTGGCAAATTGTTTTTATTCTCTAGCTATTTATATTGGAAACTTTTTCATTTTATTGCCAGCACAGACATTTGGAAGAGGTCAAACAGACACAATAGCCATCACCTAAAGACTTACCACACTGTTTAGGCTCAATTCCAACTGCTTTTGGCAGCTAAACAGTGTTGAGCCTCTTTTGTAGTTTAATTTAAGACCCCCTGCTAATATCATGTCCTGTAGGTCTTTTTACATTACCAACACATGATTTTTTTCAGTAAGCCAATACAGTTAGGAAACTTTTGTATTAGCTTACCTGGTAATAGAAGTAGAAGAGGGCAAAAAAGTGGATTTAACTCACCTACAGCAATACCACATTGGATAGGCCCAATCTCGTCTGATCTTGGAAGCTAAGCAGTGTTGGGCCTGGTTAGTACTTGGGTGGGAGACCACATGGGAACACCAGGTGCTGTAGGTTTTTTCACATTACTGGCAAATTGTTTTTATTCTCTAGCTATTTAAATTGGAAACTTTTTCTTTTATTTGCCAGCACAGACATTTGGAAGAGGTCAAACAGACACAATAGCCATCACCTAAAGACTTACCACACTGTTTAGGCCCAATTCCAACTGCTTTTGGCAGCTAAACAGTGTTGAGCCTCTTTAGTAGTTTAATTTAAGACCCCCTGCTAATATCATGTCCTGTAGGTCTTTTTACATTACCAACACATGATTTTTTTCAGTAAGCCAATACAGTTAGGAAACTTTTTTATTAGCTTACCTGGTGATAGAAGTAGAAGAGGGCAAAAAAGTGCCTGTATCTCACCTACAGCCATACCACATTGGATAGGCCCAATCTCGTCTGATCTTGGAAGCTAAGCAGTGTTGGGCCTGGTTAATACTTGGGTGGGAGACCACATGGGAACACCAGGTGCTGTAGGTTTTTTCACATTACAGGCAAATTGTTTTTATTATCTAGCTATTTAAATTAGAAACTTTTTTCTTTTTATTGCCAGTACAGACATTTGGAAGAGGTCAAACAGACACAATAGCCATCACATAAAGACTTACCACACTGTTTAGGCCCAATTCCAACTGCTTTTGGCAGCTAAACAGTGTTGAGCCTCTTTAGTAGTTTAATTTAAGACCCCCTGCTAATATCATGTCCTGTAGGTCTTTTTACATTACCAACACATGATTTTTTTCAGTAAGCCAATACAGTTAGGAAACTTTTTTATTAGCTTACCTGGTGATAGAAGTAGAAGAGGGCAAAAAAGTGCCTGTATTTCACCTACAGCCATACCACATTGGATAGGCCAAATCTCGTCTGATCTTGGAAGCTAAGCAGTGTTGGGCCTGGTTAGTACTTGGGTGGGAGACCACATGGGAACACCAGATGCTGTAGGTTTTTTCACATTACAGGCAAATTGTTTTTATTCTCTAGCTATTTAAATTGGAAACTTTTTATTTTTATTGCCAGTACAGACATTTGGAAGAGGTCAAACAGACACAATAGCCATCACCTAAAGACTTACCACACTGTTTAGGCCCAATTCCAACTGCTTTTGGCAGCTAAACAGTGTTGGGCCTCTTTAGTAGTTTAATTTAAGACTCCCTGCTAATATCATGTCCTGTAGGTCTTTTTACATTACCAACACATGATTTTTTTCAGTAAGCCAATACAGTTAGGAAACTTTTTTATTAGCTTACCTGGTGATAGAAGTAGAAGAGGGCAAAAAAGTGCCTGTAACTCACCTACAGCCATAGCACATTGGATAGGCCCAATCTCGTCTGATCTTGGAAGCTAAGCAGTGTTGGGCCTGGTTAGTACTTGGGTGGGAGACCACATGGGAACACCAGATGCTGTAGGTTTTTTCACATTACAGGCAAATTGTTTTTATTCTCTATCTATTTAAATTGGAAACTTTTTCTTTTTATTGCCAGTACAGACATTTGGAAGAGGTCAAACAGACACAATAGCCATCACCTAAAGACTTACCACACTGTTTAGGCCCAATTCCAACTGCTTTTGGCAGCTAAACAGTGTTGAGCCTGTTTAGTAGTTTAATTTAAGACCCCCTGCTAATATCATGTCCTGTAGGTCTTTTTACATTACCAACACATGATTTTTTTTAAGTAAGCCAATACAGTTAGAAAACTTTTTTATTAGCTTACCTGGTGATAGAAGTAGAAGAGGGCAAAAAAATGCCTGTATCTCACCAACAGCCATACCACATTGGATGGTCCCAATCTCGACTGATCTTGGAAGCTAAGCAGTGTTGGGCCTGGTTAGTACTTGGGTGGGAGACCACCTGGGAACACCAGGTGCTGTAGATTTTTTCACATTACTGGCAAATTGTTTTTATTCTCTAGCTATTTATATTGGAAACTTTTTCTTTTTATTGCCAGCACAGACATTTGGAAGAGGTCAAACAGACACACTAGCCATCACCTAAAGACTTACCACACTGTTTAGGCTCAATTCCAACTGCTTTTGGCAGCTAAACAGTGTTGAGCCTCTTTAGTAGTTTAATTTAAGACCCCCTGCTAATATCATGTCCTGTAGGTCTTTTTACATTACCAACACATGATTTTTTTCAGTAAGCCAATACAGTTAGGAAACTTTTGTATTAGCTTACCTGGTAATAGAAGTAGAAGAGGGCAAAAAAGTGCCTGTATCTCACCTACAGCCATACCACATTGGATAGGCCCAATCTCGTCTGATCTTGGAAGTTAAGCAGTGTTGGGCCTGGTTAGTACTTGGGTGGGAGACCACATGGGAACACCAGGTGCTGTAGGTTTTTTCACATTACTGGCAAATTGTTTTTATTCTCTAGCTATTTAAATTGGAAACTTTTTCTTTTTATTGCCAATACAGACATTTGGAAGAGGTCAAACAGACATAATAGCCATCACCTAAAGACTTACCACACTGTTTAGGCCCAATTCCAACTGCTTTTGGCAGCTAAACAGTGTTGAGCCTCTTTTGTAGTTTAATTTAAGACCCCTGCTAATATCATGTCCTGTAGGTCTTTTTACATTACCAACACATGATTTTTTTCAGTAAGCCAATACAGTTAGGAAACTTTTTTATTAGCTTACCTTGTGATAGAAGTAGAAGAGGGCAAAAAAGTGCCTGTATCTCACCTACAGCCATACCACATTGGATAGGCCCAATCTCGTCTGATCTTGGAAGCTAAGCAGTGTTGGGCCTAGTTAGTACTTGGGTGGGAGACCACATGGGAACACCAGGTGCTGTAGGTTTTTTCACATTACAGGCAAATTGTTTTTATTCTCTAGCTATTTAAATTGGAAACTTTTTCTTTTTATTGCCAGCACAGACATTTGGAAGAGGTCAAACAGACACAATAGCCATCACCTAAAGACTTACCACACTGTTTAGGCTCAATTCCAACTGCTTTTTTCAGCTAAACAGTGTTGAGCCTCTTTTGTAGTTTAATTTAAGACCCCCTGCTAATATCATGTCCTGTAGGTCTTTTTACATTACCAACACATGATTTTTTTCAGTAAGCCAATACAGTTAGAAAACTTTTGTATTAGCTTACCTGGTGATAGAAGTAGAAGAGGGCAAAGAAGTGCTTTTAACTCACCTACAGCCATACCACATTGGATAGGCCTGATCTTGGAAGCTAAGCAGTGTTGGTCCTGGTTAGTACTTGGGTGGGAGACCACATAGGAACACCAGGTGCTGTAGGTTTTTTCACATTACTGGCAAATTGTTTTTATTCTCTAGCTATTTAAATTGGAAACTTTTTCTTTTTATTGCCAGTACAGACATTTGGAAGAGGTCAAACAGACACAATAGCCATCACCTAAAGACTTACCACACTGTTTAGGCCCAATTCCAACTGCTTTTGGCAGCTAAACAGTGTTGAGCCTCTTTAGTAGTTTAATTTAAGACCCCCTGCTACTATCATGTCCTGTAGGTCTTTTTACATTACCAACACATGATTTTTTTCAGTAAGCCAATACAGTTAGGAAACTTTTTTATTAGCTTACCTTGTGATAGAAGTAGAAGAGGGCAAAAAAGTGCCTGTATCTCACCTACAGCCATACCACATTGGATAGGCCCAATCTCGTCTGATCTTGGAAGCTAAGCAGTGTTGGGCCTGGTTAGTACTTGGGTGGGAGACCACATAGGAACACCAGGTGCTGTAGGTTTTTTCACATTACAGGCAAATTGTTTTTATTCTCTAGCTATTTAAATTGGAAACTTTTTCTTTTTATTGCCAGTACAGACATTTGGAAGAGGTCAAACAGACACAATAGCCATCACCTAAAGACTTACCACACTGTTTAGGCCCAATTCCAACTGCTTTTGGCAGCTAAACAGTGTTGAGCCTGTTTAGTAGTTTAATTTAAGACCCCCTGCTAATATCATGTCCTGTAGGTCTTTTTACATTACCAACACATGATTTTTTTTAAGTAAGCCAATACAGTTAGCAAACTTTTTTATTAGCTTACCTGGTGATAGAAGTAGAAGAGGGCAAAAAAGTGCCTGTATCTCACCTACAGCCATACCACATTGGATAGGCCCAATTTCTTCTGATCTTGGAAGCTAAGCAGTGTTGGGCCTGGTTAGTACTTGGGTGGGAGACCACCTGGGAACACCAGGTGCTGTAGGTTTTTTCACATTACTGGCAAATTGTTTTTATTCTCTAGCTATTTAAATTGGAAACTTTTTCTTTTTATTGCCAGCACAGACATTTGGAAGAGGTCAAACAGACACAATAGCCATCACCTAAAGACTTACCACACTGTTTAGGCTCAATTCCAACTGCTTTTGGCAGCTAAACATTGTTGAGCCTCTTTTGTAGTTTAATTTAAGACCCCCTGCTAATATCATGTCCTGTAGGTCTTTTTACATTACCAACACATGATTTTTTTCAGTAAGCCAATACAGTTAGGAAACTTTTGTATTAGCTTACCTGGTGATAGAAATAGAAGAGGGCAAAAAAGTGCTTTTAACTCACCTACAGCCATACCACATTGGATAGGCCCAATCTCGTGTGATCTTGGAAGCTAAGCAGTGTTGGGCCTGGTTAGTACTTGGGTGGGAGACCACATGGGAACACCAGGTGCTGTAGGTTTTTTCACATTACTGGCAAATTGTTTTTATTCTCTAGCTATTTAAATTGGAAACTTTTTCTTTTTATTGCCAGTACAGACATTTGGAAGAGGTCAAACAGGCACAATAGCCATCAACTAAAGACTTACAACACTGTTTAGGCCCAATTCCAACTGCTTTTGGCAGCTAAACAGTGTTGAGCCTCTTTGGTAGTTTAATTTAAGAACCCCTGCTAATATCATGTCCTGTAGGTCTTTTTACATTACCAACACATGATTTTTTTCAGTAAGCCAATACATTTAGGAAACTTTTTTATTAGCTTACCTGGTGATAGAAGTAGAAGAGGGCAAAAAAGTGCCTGTATCTCACTTACAGCCATACCACATTGGATAGGCCCAATCTCGTCTGATCTTTGAAGCTAAGCAGTGTTGGGCCTGGTTAGTACTTGGGTGGGAGACCACATGGGAACACCAGGTGCTGTAGGTTTTTTCACATTACTGGCAAATTGTTTTTATTCTTTAGCTATTTAAATTGGAAACTTTTTCTTTTTCTTTTTTTTGCCAGCACAGACATTTGGAAGAGGTCAAACAGACACAATAGCCATCACCTAAAGACTTACCACACTGTTTAGGCCCAATTCCAACTGCTTTTGGCAGCTAAACAGTGTTGAGCCTCTTTAGTAGTTTAATTTGAGACCCCCTGCTAATATCATGTCCTGTAGGTCTTTTTACATTACCAACACATGATTTTTTTCAGTAAGCCAATACAGTTAGGAAACTTTTTTATTAGCTTACCTGGTGATAGAAGTAGAAGAGGGCAAAAAAGTGCCTGTATCTCACCTACAGCCATACCACATTGTATAGGCCCAATCTCGTCTGATTTTGGAAGCTAAGCAGTGTTGGGCCTGGTTAGTACTTGGCTGGGAGACCACCTGGGAACACCAGGTGCTGTAGGTTTTTTCACATTACTGGCAAGTTGTTTTTATTCTCTAGCTATTTATATTGGAAACTATTTCTTTTTATTGCCAGCACAGACATTTGTAAGAGGTCAAACAGACACACTAGCCATCACCTAAAGACTTACCACACTGTTTAGGCTCAATTCCAACTGCTTTTGGCAGCTTAACAGTGTTGAGCCTCTTTTGTAGTTTAATTTAAGACCCCCTGCTAATATCATGTCCTGTTGGTCTTTTTACATTACCAACACATGATTTTTTTCAGTAAGCCAATACAGTTAGGAAACTTTTGTATTAGCTTACCTGGTGATAGAAGTAGAAGAGGGCAAAAAAGTGCCTGTATCTCACCTACAGCCATACCACATTGGATAGGGCCAATCTCGTCTGATCTTGGAAGCTAAGCAGTGTTGGGCCTGGTTAGTACTTGGGTGGGAGACCACATGGGAACACCAGGTGCTGTAGGTTTTTTCACATTACTGGCAAATTGTTTTTATTCTCTAGCTATTTAAATTGGAAACTTTTTCTTTTTATTGCCAGTACAGACATTTGGAAGAGGTCAAACAGACACAATAGCCATCACCTAAAGACTTACCACACTGTTTAGGCCCAATTCCAACTGCTTTTGGCAGCTAAACAGTGTTGAGCCTCTTTAGTAGTTTAATTTAAGACCCCCTGCTAATATCATGTCCTGTAGGTCTTTTTACATTACCAACACATGATTTTTTTCAGTAAGCCAATACAGTTAGCAAACTTTTTTATTAGCTTACCTGGTGATAGAAGTAGAAGAGGGCAAAAAAGTGCCTGTATCTCACCTACAGCCATACCAAATTGGATAGGCCCAATCTCGTCTGATCTTGGAAGCTAAGCAGTGTTGGGCCTGGTTAGTACTTGGGTGGGAGACCACATAGGAACACCAGGTGCTGTAGGTTTTTTCACATTACAGGCAAATTGTTTTTATTCTCTAGCTATTTCAATTGGAAACTTTTTCTTTTTATTGCCAGTACAGACATTTGGAAGAGGTCAAACAGACACAATAGCCATCACCTAAAGACTTACCACACTGTTTAGGCCCAATTCCAACTGCTTTTGGCAGCTAAACAGTGTTGAGCCTGTTTAGTAGTTTAATTTAAGACCCCCTGCTAATATCATGTCCTGTAGGTCTTTTTACATTACCAACACATGATTTTTTTTAAGTAAGCCAATACAGTTAGGAAACTTTTTTATTAGCTTACCTGGTGATAGAAGTAGAAGAGGGCAAAAAAGTGCCTGTATCTCACCTACAGCCATACCACATTGGATAGGCCCAATTTCGTCTGATCTTGGAAGCTAAGCAGTGTTGGGCCTGGTTAGTACTTGGGTGGGAGACCACCTGGGAACACCAGGTGCTGTAGGTTTTTTCACATTACTGGCAAATTGTTTTTATTCTCTAGCTATTTAAATTGGAAACTTTTTCTTTTTATTGCCAGCACAGACATTTGGAAGAGGTCAAACAGACACAATAGCCATCACCTAAAGACTTACCACACTGTTTAGGCCCAATTCCAACTGCTTTTGGCAGCTAAACAGTGTTGAGCCTCTTTTGTAGTTTAATTTAAGACCCCCTGCTAATATCATGTCCTGTAGGTCTTTTTACATTACCAACACATGATTTTTTTCAGTAAGCCAATACAGTTAGGAAACTTTTGTATTAGCTTATCTGGTAATAGAAGTAGAAGAGGGCAAAAAAGTGCCTGTATCTCACCTACAGCCATACCACATTGGATAGGCCCAATCTCGTCTGATCTTGGAAGTTAAGCAGTGTTGGGCCTGGTTAGTACTTGGGTGGGAGACCACATGGGAACACCAGGTGCTGTAGGTTTTTTCACATTACTGGCAAATTGTTTTTATTCTCTAGCTATTTAAATTGGAAACTTTTTCTTTTTATTGCCAATACAGACATTTGGAAGAGGTCAACCAGACATAATAGCCATCACCTAAAGACTTACCACACTGTTTAGGCCCAATTCCAACTGCTTTTGGCAGCTAAACAGTGTTGAGCCTCTTTTGTAGTTTAATTTAAGACCCCCTGCTAATATCATGTCCTGTAGGTCTTTTTACATTACCAACACATGATTTTTTTCAGTAAGCCAATACAGTTAGGAAACTTTTTTATTAGCTTACCTTGTGATAGAAGTAGAAGAGGGCAAAAAAGTGCCTGTATCTCACCTACAGCCATACCACATTGGATAGGCCCAATCTCGTCTGATCTTGGAAGCTAAGCAGTGTTGGGCCTAGTTAGTACTTGGGTGGGAGACCACATGGGAACACCAGGTGCTGTAGGTTTTTTCACATTACAGGCAAATTGTTTTTATTCTCTAGCTATTTAAATTGGAAACTTTTTCTTTTTATTGCCAGCACAGACATTTGGAAGAGGTCAAACAGACACAATAGCCATCACCTAAAGACTTACCACACTGTTTAGGCTCAATTCCAACTGCTTTTTTCAGCTAAACAGTGTTGAGCCTCTTTTGTAGTTTAATTTAAGACCCCCTGCTAATATCATGTCCTGTAGGTCTTTTTACATTACCAACACATGATTTTTTTCAGTAAGCCAATACAGTTAGGAAACTTTTGTATTAGCTTACCTGGTGATAGAAGTAGAAGAGGGCAAACAAGTGCTTTTAACTCACCTACAGCCATACCACATTGGATAGGCCCAATTTCTTCTGATCTTGGAAGCTAAGCAGTGTTGGGCCTGGTTAATACTTGGGTGGGAGACCACCTGGGAACACCAGGTGCTGTAGGTTTTTTCACATTACTGGCAAATTGTTTTTATTCTCTAGCTATTTAAATTGGAAACTTTTTCTTTTTATTGCCAGCACAGACATTTGGAAGAGGTCAAACAGACACAATAGCCATCACCTAAAGACTTACCACACTGTTTAGGCTCAATTCCAACTGCTTTTGGCAGCTAAACATTGTTGAGCCTCTTTTGTAGTTTAATTTAAGACCCCCTGCTAATATCATGTCCTGTAGGTCTTTTTACATTACCAACACATGATTTTTTTCAGTAAGCCAATACAGTTAGGAAACTTTTGTATTAGCTTACCTGGTGATAGAAATAGAAGAGGGCAAAAAAGTGCTTTTAACTCACCTACAGCCATACCACATTGGATAGGCCCAATCTCGTGTGATCTTGGAAGCTAAGCAGTGTTGGGCCTGGTTAGTACTTGGGTGGGAGACCACATGGGAACACCAGGTGCTGTAGGTTTTTTCACATTACTGGCAAATTGTTTTTATTCTCTAGCTATTAAAATTGGAAACTTTTTCTTTTTATTGCCAGTACAGACATTTGGAAGAGGTCAAACAGGCACAATAGCCATCACCTAAAGACTTACCACACTGTTTAGGCCCAATTCCAACTGCTTTTGGCAGCTAAACAGTGTTGAGCCTCTTTAGTAGTTTAATTTAAGAACCCCTGCTAATATCATGTCCTGTAGGTCTTTTTACATTACCAACACATGATTTTTTTCAGTAATCCAATACAGTTAGGAAACTTTTTTATTAGCTTACCTGGTGATAGAAGTAGAAGAGGGCAAAAAAGTGCCTGTATCTCACTTACAGCCATACCACATTGGATAGGCCTGATCTTGGAAGCTAAGCAGTGTTGGGCCTGGTTAGTACTTGGGAGGGAAACCACATGGGAACACCAGGTGCTGTAGGTTTTTTCACATTACAGGCAAATTGTTTTTATTCTCTAGCTATTTAAATTGGAAACTTTTTCTTTTTATTGCCAGTACAGACATTTGGAAGAGGTCAAACAGACACAATAGCCATCACCTAAAGACTTACCACACTGTTTAGGCCCAATTCCAACTGCTTTTGGCAGCTAAACAGTGTTGAGCCTCTTTAGTAGTTTAATTTAAGACGCCCTGCTAATATCATGTCCTGTAGGTCTTTTTACATTACCAACACATGATTTTTTTCAGTAAGCCAATACAGTTAGGAAACTTTTGTATTAGCTTACCTGGTGATAGAAGTAGAAGAGGGCAAAAAAGTGAATTTAACTCACCTACAGCCATACCACATTGGATAGGCTCAATCTCGTCTGATCTTGGAAGCTAAGCAGTGTTGGGCCTGGTTAGTACTTGGGTTGGAGACCACATGGGAACACCAGGTGCTGTAGGTTTTTTCACATTACTGGCAAATTGTTTTTATTCTTTAGCTATTTAAATTGGAAACTTTTTCTTTTACTTTTTATTGCCAGCACAGACATTTGGAAGAGGTCAAACAGACACAATAGCCATCACCTAAAGACTTACCACACTGTTTAGGCCCAATTCCAACTGCTTTTGGCAGCTAAACAGTGTTGAGCCTCTTTTGTAGTTTAATTTAAGACCCCCTGCTAATATCATGTCCTGTAGGTCTTTTTACATTACCAACACATGATTTTTTTCAGTAAGCCAATACAGTTAGGAAACTTTTTTATTAGCTTACCTTGTGATAGAAGTAGAAGAGGGCAAAAAAGTGCCTGTATCTCACCTACAGCCATACCACATTGGATAGGCCCAATCTCGTCTGATCTTGGAAGCTAAGCAGTGTTGGGCCTAGTTAGTACTTGGGTGGGAGACCACATGGGAACACCAGGTGCTGTAGGTTTTTTCACATTACAGTCAAATTGTTTTTATTCTCTAGCTATTTAAATTGGAAACTTTTTCTTTTTATTGCCAGCACAGACATTTGGAAGAGGTCAAACAGACACAATAGCCATCACCTAAAGACTTACCACACTGTTTAGGCTCAATTCCAACTGCTTTTTTCAGCTAAACAGTGTTGAGCCTCTTTTGTAGTTTAATTTAAGACCCCCTGCTAATATCATGTCCTGTAGGTCTTTTTACATTACCAACACATGATTTTTTTCAGTAAGCCAATACAGTTAGGAAACTTTTGTATTAGCTTACCTGGTGATAGAAGTAGAAGAGGGCAAACAAGTGCTTTTAACTCACCTACAGCCATACCACATTGGATAGGCCTGATCTGGGAAGCTAAGCAGTGTTGGTCCTGGTTAGTACTTGGGTGGGAGACCACATGGGAACACCAGGGCCCTTATTCTGATCTGTGCGGAAATTCCCGCATTCTTACGGAGCGGTCCGCACGCCACGGTGTTTTGCCGCGTGCGGCCATCGTCCGTAGAAACGCCCACGTGTCCTCCGCATTCGGACGGACTCACTCTTTAAGAACAGGGCGTGTTTACGGACGACATACAAACCATGCGTGTGCGGGAGAAACACTCCGATTCGGCACGGTATTACAGAGTATTACAGAGTATGCTCGGGAATACCGCATCCGACCGGGAGCCAAGCGGTGCTACCGCACGTAAGCGGAGTATTTACGCCAAACAACCCACTATGAAGTATCTTCTGCAAGACATCACATGACCCACTTATTCAATTACCTATCCTCATAAAAAACTGCTTATTTGGAAATGGAATCAATTAGATTCCAATATATCCTTACAAGCATGCCTAACACATGCATTGCACACATTAACCCTTACAGCAATGTAAGTGCAATGCTTTGTATTACACCCTGTGTAAAAGATTATAAACAATCTACACATATACTATTTAAAGTGCAAATAAAACCAACAACTGTGAACTTGCATAAAGAATTTTATTAACGACCCCCGGTCCCCGGTTGTGTTCCAAATGAGTCTGCTGATGGTGCATATGAGCCAGCTGCAGGTTGGCCTGCTGCAGAAGGGCCAGGTGTAGGGTGCCCTGCTGGAGAATGGTCAGGTGCAGCTTGCCCTGCTGTAGAAGGGCCAGCAGCCTCCTCATTTCCCACTGGCTACATGTGCAGTGGCACATAGGAGGTGCTGGAGTCCATCTGTGTGCTATTATATTTGTGTTTTATTATTATTTATTTTGCTGCATTCCTGGCATGTTGTTTATAGTTTTGATGTTTAATTTTATGGTCATTGCATGACAGTGGCATTGAGTGTGACATGAATATAAATAAATGTGTTTACTTTACCCAAAATGTGTGGTTTCATGAGTACATGTCGAATACACATGTGTATTGCTAGTATTAATATTCTGTCATGTCAATTGTTAGCAGTTTTTAAGTGTGGGACAAGTACAGCATATGTGGGGGATTACTAAGGTTTCCTTGAAGCAGCAATGGTTTCAATTAAAGCACTGACAAGCGTCCTATTAGTGAGTAATGAGTAAAGGAGTAGATTGTATTGGGTTCAGGTGTTAATGGTTGTAGTCATTAGGCGTACGTTCGCCTACCGCATGAACGAGTGGTGTCCGCAAAGCAATAGTACACTTGTGGACACCGCACATTTCTGCCCTTTTTGCTCGCGTGCATTCGGAGTGGTTTCCGAATGTACGCCCCCCAACATAAGTGTACTCCCCCGTGTCCGCCCATGTTTCCGCCCCGTTTTGCCCACTTTGAAACTACGCCCATGTGTCATTCCGCATGACGCCCATAATACGCCCCTATTTCCCGACTGATTGCGGGGACCAGTTTTGGACGGGCTTTGTCCGAACTGGTACCGAGTCAAGGCGTGGCACATGCGCGTAGCGTTCTCCACGCATGCGCAGACGCCGTAAAGACGCTATCCGTAAGAACGCGGTAAAGTCCGCATCAATCAGAATAAGGGCCCAGGTGCTGTAGGTTTTTTCACATTACTGGCAAATTGTTTTTATTCTCTAGCTATTTCAATTGGAAACTTTTTCTTTTTATTGCCAGTACAGACATTTGGAAGAGGTCAAACAGACACAATAGCCATCACCTAAAGACTTACCACACTGTTTAGGCCCAATTCCAACTGCTTTTGGCAGCTAAACAGTGTTGAGCCTCTTTAGTAGTTTAATTTAAGACCCCCTGCTAATATCATGTCCTGTAGGTCTTTTTACATTACCAACACATGATTTTTTTCAGTAAGCCAATACAGTTAGGAAACTTTTTTATTAGCTTACCTTGTGATAGAAGTAGAAGAGGGCAAAAAAGTGCCTGTATCTCACCTACAGCCATACCACATTGGATAGGCCCAATCTCGTCTGATCTTGGAAGCTAAGCAGTGTTGGGCCTGGTTAGTACTTGGGTGGGAGACCACATGGGAACACCAGGTGCTGTAGGTTTTTTCACATTACAGGCAAATTGTTTTTATTCTCTAGCTATTTAAATTGGAAACTTTTTCTTTTTATTGCCAGTACAGACATTTGGAAGAGGTCAAACAGACACAATAGCCATCACCTAAAGACTTACCACACTGTTTAGGCCCAATTCCAACTGCTTTTGGCAGCTAAACAGTGTTGAGCCTGTTTAGTAGTTTAATTTAAGACCCCCTGCTAATATCATGTCCTGTAGGTCTTTTTACATTACCAACACATGATTTTTTTTAAGTAAGCCAATACAGTTAGGAAACTTTTTTATTAGCTTACCTGGTGATAGAAGTAGAAGAGGGCAAAAAAGTGCCTGTATCTCACCTACAGCCATACCACATTGGATAGGCCCAATTTCTTCTGATCTTGGAAGCTAAGCAGTGTTGGGCCTGGTTAATACTTGGGTGGGAGACCACCTGGGAACACCAGGTGCTGTAGGTTTTTTCACATTACTGGCAAATTGTTTTTATTCTCTAGCTATTTAAATTGGAAACTTTTTCTTTTTATTGCCAGCACAGACATTTGGAAGAGGTCAAACAGACACAATAGCCATCACCTAAAGACTTACCACACTGTTTAGGCTCAATTCCAACTGCTTTTGGCAGCTAAACATTGTTGAGCCTCTTTTGTAGTTTAATTTAAGACCCCCTGCTAATATCATGTCCTGTAGGTCTTTTTACATTACCAACACATGATTTTTTTCAGTAAGCCAATACAGTTAGGAAACTTTTGTATTAGCTTACCTGGTGATAGAAATAGAAGAGGGCAAAAAAGTGCTTTTAACTCACCTACAGCCATACCACATTGGATAGGCCCAATCTCGTGTGATCTTGGAAGCTAAGCAGTGTTGGGCCTGGTTAGTACTTGGGTGGGAGACCACATGGGAACACCAGGTGCTGTAGGTTTTTTCACATTACTGGCAAATTGTTTTTATTCTCTAGCTATTAAAATTGGAAACTTTTTCTTTTTATTGCCAGTACAGACATTTGGAAGAGGTCAAACAGGCACAATAGCCATCACCTAAAGACTTACCACACTGTTTAGGCCCAATTCCAACTGCTTTTGGCAGCTAAACAGTGTTGAGCCTCTTTAGTAGTTTAATTTAAGAACCCCTGCTAATATCATGTCCTGTAGGTCTTTTTACATTACCAACACATGATTTTTTTCAGTAATCCAATACAGTTAGGAAACTTTTTTATTAGCTTACCTGGTGATAGAAGTAGAAGAGGGCAAAAAAGTGCCTGTATCTCACTTACAGCCATACCACATTGGATAGGCCTGATCTTGGAAGCTAAGCAGTGTTGGGCCTGGTTAGTACTTGGGAGGGAAACCACATGGGAACACCAGGTGCTGTAGGTTTTTTCACATTACAGGCAAATTGTTTTTATTCTCTAGCTATTTAAATTGGAAACTTTTTCTTTTTATTGCCAGTACAGACATTTGGAAGAGGTCAAACAGACACAATAGCCATCACCTAAAGACTTACCACACTGTTTAGGCCCAATTCCAACTGCTTTTGGCAGCTAAACAGTGTTGAGCCTCTTTAGTAGTTTAATTTAAGACGCCCTGCTAATATCATGTCCTGTAGGTCTTTTTACATTACCAACACATGATTTTTTTCAGTAAGCCAATACAGTTAGGAAACTTTTGTATTAGCTTACCTGGTGATAGAAGTAGAAGAGGGCAAAAAAGTGAATTTAACTCACCTACAGCCATACCACATTGGATAGGCTCAATCTCGTCTGATCTTGGAAGCTAAGCAGTGTTGGGCCTGGTTAGTACTTGGGTTGGAGACCACATGGGAACACCAGGTGCTGTAGGTTTTTTCACATTACTGGCAAATTGTTTTTATTCTTTAGCTATTTAAATTGGAAACTTTTTCTTTTACTTTTTATTGCCAGCACAGACATTTGGAAGAGGTCAAACAGACACAATAGCCATCACCTAAAGACTTACCACACTGTTTAGGCCCAATTCCAACTGCTTTTGGCAGCTAAACAGTGTTGAGCCTCTTTAGTAGTTTAATTTGAGACCCCCTGCTAATATCATGTCCTGTAGGTCTTTTTACATTACCAACACATGATTTTTTTCAGTAAGCCAATACAGTTAGGAAACTTTTTTATTAGCTTACCTGGTGATAGAAGTAGAAGAGGGCAAAAAAGTGCCTGTATCTCACCTACAGCCATACCACATTGTATAGGCCCAATCACGTCTGATTTTGGAAGCTAAGCAGTGTTGGGCCTGGTTAGTACTTGGCTGGGAGACCACCTGTGAACACCAGGTGCTGTAGGTTTTTTCACATTACTGGCAAGTTGTTTTTATTCTCTAGCTATTTATATTGGAAACTATTTCTTTTTATTGCCAGCACAGACATTTGTAAGAGGTCAAACAGACACACTAGCCATCACCTAAAGACTTACCACACTGTTTAGGCTCAATTCCAACTGCTTTTGGCAGCTTAACAGTGTTGAGCCTCTTTTGTAGTTTAATTTAAGACCCCCTGCTAATATCATGTCCTGTTGGTCTTTTTACATTACCAACACATGATTTTTTTCAGTAAGCCAATACAGTTAGGAAACTTTTGTATTAGCTTACCTGGTGATAGAAGTAGAAGAGGGCAAAAAAGTGCCTGTATCTCACCTACAGCCATACCACATTGGATAGGGCCAATCTCGTCTGATCTTGGAAGCGAAGCAGTGTTGGGCCTGGTTAGTACTTGGGTGGGAGACCACATGGGAACACCAGGTGCTGTAGGTTTTTTCACATTACTGGCAAATTGTTTTTATTCTCTAGCTATTTAAATTGGAAACTTTTTCTTTTTCTTGCCAGTACAGACATTTGGAAGAGGTCAAACAGACACAATAGCCATCACCTAAAGACTTACCACACTGTTTTAGGCCCAATTCCAACTGCTTTTGGCAGCTAAACAGTGTTGAGCCTCTTTAGTAGTTTAATTTAAGACCCCCTGCTAATATCATGTCCTGTAGGTCTTTTTACATTACCAACACATGATTTTTTTCAGTAAGCCAATACAGTTAGGAAACTTTTTTATTAGCTTACCTGGTGATAGAAGTAGAAGAGGGCAAAAAAGTGCCTGTATCTCACCTACAGCCATACCAAATTGGATAGGCCCAATCTCGTCTGATCTTGGAAGCTAAGCAGTGTTGGGCCTAGTTAGTACTTGGGTGGGAGACCACATGGGAACACCAGGTGCTGTAGGTTTTTTCACATTACTGGCAAATTGTTTTTATTCTCTAGCTATTTAAATTGGAAACTTTTTCTTTTTATTGCCAGCACAGACATTTGGAAGAGGTCAAACAGACACAATAGCCATCACCTAAAGACTTACCACACTGTTTAGGCCCAATTCCAACTGCTTTTGGCAGCTAAACAGTGTTGAGCCTCTTTAGTAGTTTAATTTAAGACCCCCTGCTAATATCATGTCCTGTAGGTCTTTTTACATTACCAACACATGATTTTTTTCAGTAAGCCAATACAGTTAGGAAACTTTTTTATTAGCTTACCTGGTGATAGAAGTAGAAGAGGGCAAAAAAGTGCCTGTATCTCACTTACAGCCATACCACATTGGATAGGCCCAATCTCGACTGATCTTGGAAGCTAAGCAGTGTTGGGCCTGGTTAGTACTTGGGTGGGAGACCACATGGGAACACCAGGTGCTGTAGGTTTTTTCACATTACAGGCAAATTGTTTTTATTCTCTAGCTATTTAAATTGGAAACTTTTTCTTTTTATTGCCAGTACAGACATTTGGAAGAGGTCAAACAGACACAATAGCCATCAACTAAAGACTTACCACACTGTTTAGGCCCAATTCCAACTGCTTTTGGCAGCTAAACAGTGTTGAGCCTCTTTAGTAGTTTAATTTAAGACGCCCTGCTAATATCATGTCCTGTAGGTCTTTTTACATTACCAACACATGATTTTTTTCAGTAAGCCAATACAGTTAGGAAACTTTTGTATTAGCTTACCTGGTGATAGAAGTAGAAGAGGGCAAAAAAGTGCCTGTATTTCAACTACAGCCATACCACATTGGATAGGCCCAATCTCGTCTGTTCTTGGAAGCTAAGCAGTGTTGGGCCTGGTTAGTAATTGGGTGGGAGACCACATGGGAACACCAGGTGCTGTAGGTTTTTTCACATTACAGACAAATTGTTTTTATTCTCTAGCTATTTATATTGGAAACTTTTTCTTTTTATTGCCAGCACAGACATTTGGAAGAGGTCAAACAGACACAATAGCCATCACCTAAAGACTTACCACACTGTTTAGGCCCAATTCCAACTGCTTTTGGCAGCTAAACAGTGTTGAGCCTGTTTCGTAGTTTAATTTAAGACCCCCTGCTAATATCATGTCCTGTAGGTCTTTTTACATTACCAACACATGATTTTTTTTAAGTAAGCCAATACAGTTAGGAAACTTTTTTATTAGCTTACCTGGTGATAGAAGTAGAAGAGGGCAAAAAAGTGCCTGTATCTCACCTACAGCCATACCACATTGGATAGGCCCAATTTCGTCTGATCTTGGAAGCTAAGCAGTGTTGGGCCTGGTTAGTACTTGGGTGGGAGACCACCTGGGAACACCAGGTGCTGTAGGTTTTTTCACATTACTGGCAAATTGTTTTTATTCTCTAGCTATTTAAATTGGAAACTTTTTCTTTTTATTGCCAGCACAGACATTTGGAAGAGGTCAAACAGACACAATAGCCATCACCTAAAGACTTACCACACTGTTTAGGCCCAATTCCAACTGCTTTTGGCAGCTAAACAGTGTTGAGCCTCTTTTGTAGTTTAATTTAAGACCCCCTGCTAATATCATGTCCTGTAGGTCTTTTTACATTACCAACACATGATTTTTTTCAGTAAGCCAATACAGTTAGGAAACTTTTGTATTAGCTTACCTGGTAATAGAAGTAGAAGAGGGCAAAAAAGTGCCTGTATCTCACCCACAGCCATACCACATTGGATAGGCCCAATCTCGTCTGTTCTTGGAAGCTAAGCAGTGTTGGGCCTGGTTAGTAATTGGGTGGGAGACCACATGGGAACACCAGGTGCTGTAGGTTTTTTCACATTACAGGCAAATTGTTTTTATTCTCTAGCTATTTATATTGGAAACTTTTTCTTTTTATTGCCAGCACAGACATTTGGAAAAGGTCAAACAGACACAATAGCCATCACCTAAAGACTTACCACACTGTTTAGGCCCAATTCCAACTGCTTTTGGCAGCTAAACAGTGTTGAGCCTCTTTAGTAGTTTAATTTAAGACCCCCTGCTAATATCATGTCCTGTAGGTCTTTTTACATTACCAACACATGATTTTTTTTCAGTAAGCCAATACAGTTAGGAAACTTTTTTATTAGCTTACCTGGTGATAGAAGTAGAAGAGGGCAAAAAAGTGCCTGTATCTCACCTACAGCCATACCACATTGGATAGGCCCAATCTCGTCTGATCTTGGAAGCTAAGCAGTGTTGGGCCTGGTTAGTACTTGGGTGGGAGACCACATGGGAACACCAGGTGCTGTAGGTTTTTTCACATTACAGGCTAATTGTTTTTATTCTCTAGCTATTTAAATTGGAAACTTTTTTTCTTTTTATTGCCAGTACAGACATTTGGAAGAGGTCAAACAGACACAATAGCCATCACATAAAGACTTACCACACTGTTTAGGCGCAATTCCAACTGCTTTTGGCAGCTAAACAGTGTTGAGCCTCTTTAGTAGTTTAATTTAAGACCCCCTGCTAATATCATGTCCTGTAGGTCTTTTTACATTACCAACACATGATTTTTTTCAGTAAGCCAATACAGTTAGGAAACTTTTTTATTAGCTTACCTGGTGATAGAAGTAGAAGAGGGCAAAAAAGTGCCTGTATTTCACCTACAGCCATACCACATTGGATAGGCCCAATCTCGTCTGTTCTTGGAAGCTAAGCAGTGTTGGGCCTGGTTAGTAATTGGGTGGGAGACCACATGGGAACACCAGGTGCTGTAGGTTTTTTCACATTACAGGCAAATTGTTTTTATTCTCTAGCTATTTATATTGGAAACTTTTTCTTTTTATTGCCAGCACAGACATTTGGAAGAGGTCAAACAGACACAATAGCCATCACCTAAAGACTTACCACACTGTTTAGGCTCAATTCCAACTGCTTTTGGCAGCTAAACAGTGTTGAGCCTCTTTTGTAGTTTAATTTAAGACCCCCTGCTAATATCATGTCCTGTAGGTCTTTTTACATTACCAACACATGATTTTTTTCAGTAAGCCAATACAGTTAGGAAACTTTTGTATTAGCTTACCTGGTAATAGAAGTAGAAGAGGGCAAAAAAGTGGATTTAACTCACCTACAGCCATACCACATTGGATAGGCCCAATCTCGTCTGATCTTGGAAGCTAAGCAGTGTTGGGCCTGGTTAGTACTTGGGTGGGAGACCACATGGGAACACCAGGTGCTGTAGGTTTTTTCACATTACTGGCAAATTGTTTTTATTCTCTAGCTATTTAAATTGGAAACTTTTTCTTTTTATTGCCAGCACAGACATTTGGAAGAGGTCAAACAGACACACTAGCCATCACCTAAAGACTTACCACACTGTTTAGGCCCAATTCCAACTGCTTTTGGCAGCTAAACAGTGTTGAGCCTCTTTAGTAGTTTAATTTAAGACCCCCTGCTAATATCATGTCCTGTAGGTCTTTTTACATTACCAACACATGATTTTTTTTTCAGTAAGCCAATACAGTTAGGAAACTTTTTTATTAGCTTACCTGGTGATAGAAGTAGAAGAGGGCAAAAAAGTGCCTGTATCTCACCTACAGCCATACCACATTGGATAGGCCCAATCTCGTCTGATCTTGGAAGCTAAGCAGTGTTCGGCCTGGTTAGTAATTGGGTGGGAGACCACATGGGAACACCAGGTGCTGTAGGTTTTTTCACATTACAGGCAAATTGTTTTTATTCTCTAGCTATTTAAATTGGAAACTTTTTTTCTTTTTATTGCCAGTACAGACATTTGGAAGAGGTCAAACAGACACAATAGCCATCACCTAAAGACTTACCACACTGTTTAGGCCCAATTCCAACTGCTTTTGGCAGCTAAACAGTGTTGAGCCTCTTTAGTAGTTTAATTTAAGACCCCCTGCTAATATCATGTCCTGTAGGTCTTTTTACATTACCAACACATGATTTTTTTCAGTAAGCCAATACAGTTAGGAAACTTTTTTATTAGCTTACCTTGTGATAGAAGTAGAAGAGGGCAAAAAAGTGCCTGTATTTCAACTACAGCCATACCACATTGGATAGGCCCAATCTCGTCTGTTCTTGGAAGCTAAGCAGTGTTGGGCCTGGTTAGTAATTGGGTGGGAGACCACATGGGAACACCAGGTGCTGTAGGTTTTTTCACATTACAGGCAAATTGTTTTTATTCTCTAGCTATTTATATTGGAAACTTTTTCTTTTTATTGCCAGCACAGACATTTGGAAGAGGTCAAACAGACACAATAGCCATCACCTAAAGACTTACCACACTGTTTAGGCCCAATTCCAACTGCTTTTGGCAGCTAAACAGTGTTGAGCCTGTTTAGTAGTTTAATTTAAGACCCCCTGCTAATATCATGTCCTGTAGGTCTTTTTACATTACCAACACATGATTTTTTTTAAGTAAGCCAATACAGTTAGGAAACTTTTTTATTAGCTTACCTGGTGATAGAAGTAGAAGAGGGCAAACAAGTGCTTTTAACTCACCTACAGCCATACCACATTGGATAGGCCTGATCTTGGAAGCTAAGCAGTGTTGGTCCTGGTTAGTACTTGGGTGGGAGACCACCTGGGAACACCAGGTGCTGTAGGTTTTTTCACATTACTGGCAAATTGTTTTTATTCTCTAGCTATTTAAATTGGAAACTTTTTCTTTTTATTGCCAATACAGACATTTGGAAGAGGTCAACCAGACATAATAGCCATCACCTAAAGACTTACCACACTGTTTAGGCCCAATTCCAACTGCTTTTGGCAGCTAAACAGTGTTGAGCCTCTTTTGTAGTTTAATTTAAGACCCCCTGCTAATATCATGTCCTGTAGGTCTTTTTACATTACCAACACATGATTTTTTTCAGTAAGCCAATACAGTTAGGAAACTTTTTTATTAGCTTACCTTGTGATAGAAGTAGAAGAGGGCAAAAAAGTGCCTGTATCTCACCTACAGCCATACCACATTGGATAGGCCAATCTCGTCTGATCTTGGAAGCTAAGCAGTGTTGGGCCTAGTTAGTACTTGGGTGGGAGACCACATGGGAACACCAGGTGCTGTAGGTTTTTTCACATTACAGGCAAATTGTTTTTATTCTCTAGCTATTTAAATTGGAAACTTTTTCTTTTTATTGCCAGCACAGACATTTGGAAGAGGTCAAACAGACACAATAGCCATCACCTAAAGACTTACCACACTGTTTAGGCTCAATTCCAACTGCTTTTTTCAGCTAAACAGTGTTGAGCCTCTTTTGTAGTTTAATTTAAGACCCCCTGCTAATATCATGTCCTGTAGGTCTTTTTACATTACCAACACATGATTTTTTTCAGTAAGCCAATACAGTTAGGAAACTTTTGTATTAGCTTACCTGGTGATAGAAGTAGAAGAGGGCAAACAAGTGCTTTTAACTCACCTACAGCCATACCACATTGGATAGGCCTGATCTTGGAAGCTAAGCAGTGTTGGTCCTGGTTAGTACTTGGGTGGGAGACCACATGGGAACACCAGGTGCTGTAGGTTTTTTCACATTACTGGCAAATTGTTTTTATTCTCTAGCTATTTAAATTGGAAACTTTTTCTTTTTATTGCCAGTACAGACATTTGGAAGAGGTCAAACAGACACAATAGCCATCACCTAAAGACTTACCACACTGTTTAGGCCCAATTCCAACTGCTTTTGGCAGCTAAACAGTGTTGAGCCTCTTTAGTAGTTTAATTTAAGACCCCCTGCTAATATCATGTCCTGTAGGTCTTTTTACATTACCAACACATGATTTTTTTCAGTAAGCCAATACAGTTAGGAAACTTTTTTATTAGCTTACCTTGTGATAGAAGTAGAAGAGGGCAAAAAAGTGCCTGTATCTCACCTACAGCCATACCACATTGGATAGGCCCAATCTCGTGTGATCTTGGAAGCTAAGCAGTGTTGGGCCTGGTTAGTACTTGGGTGGGAGACCACCTGGGAACACCAGGTGCTGTAGGTTTTTTCACATTACTGGCAAATTGTTTTTATTCTCTAGCTAATAAAATTGGAAACTTTTTCTTTTTATTGCCAGTACAGACATTTGGAAGAGGTCAAACAGGCACAATAGCCATCACCTAAAGACTTACCACACTGTTTAGGCCCAATTCCAACTGCTTTTGGCAGCTAAACAGTGTTGAGCCTCTTTAGTAGTTTAATTTAAGAACCCCTGCTAATATCATGTCCTGTAGGTCTTTTTACATTACCAACACATGATTTTTTTCAGTAATCCAATACAGTTAGGAAACTTTTTTATTAGCTTACCTGGTGATAGAAGTAGAAGAGGGCAAAAAAGTGCCTGTGTCTCACTTACAGCCATACCACATTGGATAGGCCCAATCTCGTCTGATCTTGGAAGCTAAGCAGTTTTGGGCCTGGTTAGTACTTGGGTGGGAGACCACCTGGGTGCTGTAGGTTTTTTCACATTACTGGCAAATTGTTTTTATTCTCTAGCTATTTAAATTGGAAACTTTTTCTTTTTATTGCCAGCACAGACATTTGGAAGAGGTCAAACAGACACAATAGCCATCACCTAAAGACTTACCACACTGTTTAGGCTCAATTCCAACTGTTTTGGCAGCTAAACAGTGTTGAGCCTCTTTTGTAGTTTAATTTAAGACCCCCTGCTAATATCATGTCCTGTAGGTCTTTTTACATTACCAACACATGATTTTTTTCAGTAAGCCAATACAGTTAGGAAACCTTTGTATTAGCTTACCTGGTGATAGAAGTAGAAGAGGGCAAAAAAGTGCTTTTAACTCACCTACAGCCATACCACAATGGATAGGCCCAATCTTGTCTGATCTTGGAAGCTAAGCAGTGTTGGGCCTGGTTAGTACTTGGGTGGGAGACCACATGGGAACACCAGGTGCTGTATGTTTTTTCACATTACTGGCAAATTGTTTTTATTCTCTAGCTATTTAAATTGGAAACTTTTGCTTTTTATTGCCAGTACAGACATTTGGAAGAGGTCAAACAGACACAATAGCCATCACCTAAAGACTTACCACACTGTTTATGCCCAATTCCAACTGCTTTTGGCAGCTAAACAGTGTTGAGCCTGTTTAGTAGTTTAATTTAAGACCCCCTGCTAATATCATGTCCTGTAGGTCTTTTTACATTACCAACACATGATTTTTTTCAGTAATCCAATACAGTTAGGAAACTTTTTTATTAGCTTACCTGGTGATAGAAGTAGAAGAGGGCAAAAAAGTGCCTGTATCTCACCCACAGCCATACCACATTGGATAGGCCCAATCTCGTCTGATCTTGGAAGCTAAGCAGTGTTGGGCCTGGTTAGTACTTGGGTGGGAGACCACATGGGAACACCAGGTGCTGTAGGTTTTTTCACATTGCAGGTAAATTGTTTTTATTCTCTAGCTATTTAAATTGGAAACTTTTTCTTTTTATTGCCAGTACAGACATTTGGAAGAGGTCAAACAGACACAATAGCCATCACATAAAGACTTACCACACTGTTTAGCCCCAATTCCAACTGCTTTTGGCAGCTAAACAGTGTTGAGCCTCTTTAGTAGTTTAATTTAAGACCCCCTGCTAATATCATGTCCTGTAGGTCTTTTTACATTACCAACACATGATTTTTTTCAGTAAGCCAATACAGTTAGGAAACTTTTTTATTAGCTTACCTGGTGATAGAAGTAGAAGAGGGCAAAAAAGTGCCTGTATTTCACCTACAGCCATACCACATTGGATAGGCCCAATCTCGTCTGTTCTTGGAAACTAAGCAGTGTTGGGCCTGGTTAGTAATTGGGTGGGAGACCACATGGGAACACCAGGTGCTGTAGGTTTTTTCACATTACAGGCAAATTGTTTTTATTCTCTAGCTATTTATATTGGAAACTTTTTCTTTTTATTGCCAGCACAGACATTTGGAAGAGGTCAAACAGACACAATAGCCATCACCTATAGACTTACCACACTGTTTAGGCTCAATTCCAACTGCTTTTGGCAGCTAAACAGTGTTGAGCCTCTTTTGTAGTTTAATTTAAGACCCCCTGCTAATATCATGTCCTGTAGGTCTTTTTACATTACCAACACATGATTTTTTTCAGTAAGCCAATACAGTTAGGAAACTTTTGTATTAGCTTACCTGGTGATAGAAGTAGAAGAGGGCAAAAAAGTGGCCTTAACTCACCTACAGCCATACCACATTGGATAGGCCCAATCTCGTCTGATCTTGGAAGCTAAGCAGTGTTGGGCCTGGTTAGTACTTGGGTGGGAGACCACATGGGAACACCAGGTGCTGTAGGTTTTTTCACATTACTGGCAAATTGTTTTTATTCTCTAGCTATTTAAATAGGAAACTTTATCTTTTTATTGCCAGCACAGACATTTGGAAGAGGTCAAACAGACACAATAGCCATCACCTAAAGACATACCAAACTGTTTAGGCCCAATTCCAACTGCTTTTGGCAGCTAAACAGTGTTGAGCCTCTTTAGTAGTTTAATTTAAGACCCCCTGCTAATATCATGTCCTGTAGGTCTTTTTACATTACCAACACATGATTTTTTTCAGTAAGCCAATACAGTTAGGAAACTTTTTTATTAGCTTACCTGGTGATAGAAGTAGAAGAGGGCAAAAAAGTGCCTGTATCTCACCTACAGCCATACCACATTGGATAGGCCCAATCTCGTCTGATCTTGGAAGCTAAGCAGTGTTGGGCCTGGTTAGTACTTGGGTGGGAGACCACATGGGAACACCAGGTGCTGTAGGTTTTTTCACATTACAGGCAAATTGTTTTTATTCTCTATCTATTTAAATTGGAAACTTTTTCTTTTTATTGCCAGTACAGACATTTGGAAGAGGTCAAACAGACACAATAGCAATCACCTAAAGACTTACCACACTGTTTAGGCCCAATTCCAACTGCTTTTGGCAGCTAAACAGTGTTGAGCCTGTTTAGTAGTTTAATTTAAGACCCCCTGCTAATATCATGTCCTGTAGGTCTTTTTACATTACCAACACATGATTTTTTTAAGTAAGCCAATACAGTTAGAAAACTTTTTTATTAGCTTACCTGGTGATAGAAGTAGAAGAGGGCAAAAAAGTGCCTGTATCTCACCTACAGCCATACCACATTGGATAGGCCCAATCTCGTCTGATCGTGGAAGCTAAGCAGTGTTGGGCCTGGTTAGTACTTGGGTGGGAGACCACATGGGAACACCAGGTGCTGTAGGTTTTTTCACATTACTGGCAAATTGTTTTTATTCTCTAGCTATTTAAATTGGAAACTTTTTCTTTTTATTGCCAGTACAGACATTTGGAAGAGGTCAAACAGACACAATAGCCATCACCTAAAGACTTACCACACTGTTTAGGCTCAATTCCAACTGCTTTTGGCAGCTAAACAGTGTTGAGCCACTTTTGTAGTTTAATTTAAGACCCCCTGCTAATATCATGTCCTGTAGGTCTTTTTACATTACCAACACATGATTTTTTTCAGTAAGCCAATACAGTTAGGAAACTTTTGTATTAGCTTACCTGGTGATAGAAGTAGAAGAGGGCAAAAAAATGCCTGTATCTCACCTACAGCCATACCACATTGGATAGGCCCAATCTCGTCTGATCTTGGAAGCTAAGCAGTGTTGGGCCTGGTTAGTACTTGGGTGGGAGACCACCTGGGAACACCAGGTGCTGTAGGTTTTTTCACATTACCGGCAAATTGTTTTTATTCTCTAGCTATTTATATTGGAAACTTTTTCTTTTTATTGCCAGCACAGACATTTGGAAGAGGTCAAACAGACACACTAGCCATCACCTAAAGACTTACCACACTGTTTAGGCTCAATTCCAACTGCTTTTGGCAGCTAAACAGTGTTGAGCCTCTTTTGTAGTTTAATTTAAGACCCCCTGCTAATATCATGTCCTGTAGGTCTTTTTACATTACCAACACATGATTTTTTTCAGTAAGCCAATACAGTTAGGAAACTTTTGTATTAGCTTACCTGGTGATAGAAGTAGAAGAGGGCAAAAAAGTGCCTGTATCTCACCTACAGCCATACCACATTGGATAGGCCCAATCTCGTCTGATCTTGGAAGCTAAGCAGTGTTGGGCCTAGTTAGTACTTGGGTGGGAGACCACATGGGAACACCAGGTGCTGTAGGTTTTTTCACATTACAGGCAAATTGTTTTTATTCTCTAGCTATTTAAATTGGAAACTTTTTCTTTTTATTGCCAGCACAGACATTTGGAAGAGGTCAAACAGACACAATAGCCATCACCTAAAGACTTACCACACTGTTTAGGCTCAATTCCAACTGCTTTTTGCAGCTAAACAGTGTTGAGCCTCTTTTGTAGTTTAATTTAAGACCCCCTGCTAATATCATGTCCTGTAGGTCTTTTTACATTACCAACACATGATTTTTTTCAGTAAGCCAATACAGTTAGGAAACTTTTGTATTATCTTACCTGGTGATAGAAGTAGAAGAGGGCAAAAAAGTGCTTGTATCTCACCTACAGCCATACCACATTGGATAGGCCCAATCTCGTCTGATCTTGGAAGCTAAGCAGTGTTGGGCCTGGTTAGTACTTGGGTGGGAGACCACATGGCAACACCAGGTGCTGTAGGTTTTTTCACATTACTGGCAAATTGTTTTTATTCTCTAGCTATTTAAATTGGAAACTTTTTCTTTTTATTGCCAGTACAGACATTTGGAAGAGGTCAAACAGACACAATAGCCATCACCTAAAGACTTACCACTCTGTTTAGGCCCAATTCCAACTGCTTTTGGCAGCTAAACAGTGTTGAGCCTCTTTAGTAGTTTAATTTAAGACCCCCTGCTAATATGTTGTCCTGTAGGTCTTTTTACATTACCAACACATGATTTTTTTCAGTAAGCCAATACAGTTAGGAAACTTTTTTATTAGCTTACCTGGTGATAGAAGTAGAAGAGGGCAAACAAGTGCTTTTAACTCACCTACAGCCATACCACATTGGATAGGCCTGATCTTGGAAGCTAAGCAGTGTTGGTCCTGGTTAGTACTTGGGTGGGAGACCACATGGGAACACCAGGTGCTGTAGGTTTTTTCACATTACAGGCAAATTGTTTTTATTCTCTAGCTATTTAAATTGGAAACTTTTTCTTTTTATTGCCAGTACAAACATTTGGAAGAGGTCAAACAGACACAATAGCCATCACCTAAAGACTTACCACACTGTTTAGGCCCAATTCCAACTGCTTTTGGCAGCTAAACAGTGTTGAGCCTCTTTAGTAGTTTAATTTAAGACCCCCTGCTAATATCATGTCCTGTAGGTCTTTTTACATTACCAACACATGATTTTTTTCAGTAAGCCAATACAGTTAGGAAACTTTTTTATTAGCTTACCTGGTGATAGAAGTAGAAGAGGGCAATAAAGTGCTTTTAACTCACCTACAGCCATACCACATTGGATAGGCCCAATCTTGTGTGATCTTGGAAGCTAAGCAGTGTTGGGCCTGGTTAGTACTTGGGTGGGAGACCACATGGGAACACCAGGTGCTGTAGGTTTTTTCACATTACTGGCAAATTGTTTTTATTCTCTAGCTATTTAAATTGGAAACTTTTTCTTTTTATTGCCAGCACAGACATTTGGAAGAGGTCAAACAGACACAATAGCCATCACCTAAAGACTTACCACACTGTTTAGGCCCAATTCCAACTGCTTTTGGCAGCTAAACAGTGTTGAGCCTCTTTAGTAGTTTAATTTAAGACCCCCTGCTAATATCATGTCCTGTAGGTCTTTTTACATTACCAACACATGATTTTTTTCAGTAAGCCAATACAGTTAGGAAACTTTTTTATTAGCTTACCTGGTGATAGAAGTAGAAGAGGGCAAAAAAGTGCCTGTATCTCACTTACAGCCATACCACATTGGATAGGCCCAATCTCGTCTGATCTTGGAAGCTAAGCAGTGTTGGGCCTGGTTAGTACTTGGGTGGGAGACCACCTGGGAACACCAGGTGCTGTAGGTTTTTTCACATTACAGGCAAATTGTTTTTATTCTCTAGCTATTTAAATTGGAAACTTTTTCTTTTTATTGCCAGTACAGACATTTGGAAGAGGTCAAACAGACACAATAGCCATCAACTAAAGACTTACCACACTGTTTAGGCCCAATTCCAACTGCTTTTGGCAGCTAAACAGTGTTGAGCCTCTTTAGTAGTTTAATTTAAGACGCCCTGCTAATATCATGTCCTGTAGGTCTTTTTACATTACCAACACATGATTTTTTTCAGTAAGCCAATACAGTTAGGAAACTTTTGTATTAGCTTACCTGGTGATAGAAGTAGAAGAGGGCAAAAAAGTGAATTTAACTCACCTACAGCCATACCACATTGGATAGGCTCAATCTCGTCTGATCTTGGAAGCTAAGCAGTGTTGGGCCTGGTTAGTACTTGGGTGGGAGACCACATGGGAACACCAGGTGCTGTAGGTTTTTTCACATTACTGGCAAATTGTTTTTATTCTCTAGCTATTTAAATTGGAAACTTTTTCTTTTTATTGCCAGCACAGACATTTGGAAAAGGTCAAACAGACACAATAGCCATCACCTAAAGACTTACCACACTGTTTAGGCCCAATTCCAACTGCTTTTGGCAGCTAAACAGTGTTGAGCCTCTTTAGTAGTTTAATTTAAGACCCCCTGCTAATATCATGTCCTGTAGGTCTTTTAACATTACCAACACATGATTTTTTTTCAGTAAGCCAATACAGTTAGGAAACTTTTTTATTAGCTTACCTGGTGATAGAAGTAGAAGAGGGCAAAAAAGTGCCTGTATCTCACCTACAGCCATACCACATTGGATAGGCCCAATCTCGTCTGATCTTGGAAGCTAAGCAGTGTTGGGCCTGGTTAGTACTTGGGTGGGAGACCACATGGGAACACCAGGTGCTGTAGGTTTTTTCACATTACAGGCTAATTGTTTTTATTCTCTAGCTATTTAAATTGGAAACTTTTTTTCTTTTTATTGCCAGTACAGACATTTGGAAGAGGTCAAACAGACACAATAGCCATCACATAAAGACTTACCACACTGTTTAGGCGCAATTCCAACTGCTTTTGGCAGCTAAACAGTGTTGAGCCTCTTTAGTAGTTTAATTTAAGACCCCCTGCTAATATCATGTCCTGTAGGTCTTTTTACATTACCAACACATGATTTTTTTCAGTAAGCCAATACAGTTAGGAAACTTTTTTATTAGCTTACCTGGTGATAGAAGTAGAAGAGGGCAAAAAAGTGCCTGTATTTCACCTACAGCCATACCACATTGGATAGGCCCAATCTCGTCTGTTCTTGGAAGCTAAGCAGTGTTGGGCCTGGTTAGTAATTGGGTGGGAGACCACATGGGAACACCAGGTGCTGTAGGTTTTTTCACATTACAGGCAAATTGTTTTTATTTTCTAGCTATTTATATTGGAAACTTTTTCTTTTTATTGCCAGCACAGACATTTGGAAGAGGTCAAACAGACACAATAGCCATCACCTAAAGACTTACCACACTGTTTAGGCTCAATTCCAACTGCTTTTGGCAGCTAAACAGTGTTGAGCCTCTTTTGTAGTTTAATTTAAGACCCCCTGCTAATATCATGTCCTGTAGGTCTTTTTACATTACCAACACATGATTTTTTTCAGTAAGCCAATACAGTTAGGAAACTTTTGTATTAGCTTACCTGGTAATAGAAGTAGAAGAGGGCAAAAAAGTGGATTTAACTCACCTACAGCCATACCACATTGGATAGGCCCAATCTCGTCTGATCTTGGAAGCTAAGCAGTGTTGGGCCTGGTTAGTACTTGGGTGGGAGACCACATGGGAACACCAGGTGCTGTAGGTTTTTTCACATTACTGGCAAATTGTTTTTATTCTCTAGCTATTTAAATTGGAAACTTTTTCTTTTTATTGCCAGCACAGACATTTGGAAGAGGTCAAACAGACACACTAGCCATCACCTAAAGACTTACCACACTGTTTAGGCCCAATTCCAACTGCTTTTGGCAGCTAAACAGTGTTGAGCCTCTTTAGTAGTTTAATTTAAGACCCCCTGCTAATATCATGTCCTGTAGGTCTTTTTACATTACCAACACATGATTTTTTTTTCAGTAAGCCAATACAGTTAGGAAACTTTTTTATTAGCTTACCTGGTGATAGAAGTAGAAGAGGGCAAAAAAGTGCCTGTATCTCACCTACAGCCATACCACATTGGATAGGCCCAATCTCGTCTGATCTTGGAAGCTAAGCAGTGTTCGGCCTGGTTAGTAATTGGGTGGGAGACCACATGGGAACACCAGGTGCTGTAGGTTTTTTCACATTACAGGCAAATTGTTTTTATTCTCTAGCTATTTAAATTGGAAACTTTTTTTCTTTTTATTGCCAGTACAGACATTTGGAAGAGGTCAAACAGACACAATAGCCATCACATAAAGACTTACCACACTGTTTAGGCCCAATTCCAACTGCTTTTGGCAGCTAAACAGTGTTGAGCCTCTTTAGTAGTTTAATTTAAGACCCCCTGCTAATATCATGTCCTGTAGGTCTTTTTACATTACCAACACATGATTTTTTTCAGTAAGCCAATACAGTTAGGAAACTTTTTTATTAGCTTACCTGGTGATAGAAGTAGAAGAGGGCAAAAAAGTGCCTGTATTTCAACTACAGCCATACCACATTGGATAGGCCCAATCTCGTCTGTTCTTGGAAGCTAAGCAGTGTTGGGCCTGGTTAGTAATTGGGTGGGAGACCACATGGGAACACCAGGTGCTGTAGGTTTTTTCACATTACAGGCAAATTGTTTTTATTCTCTAGCTATTTATATTGGAAACTTTTTCTTTTTATTGCCAGCACAGACATTTGGAAGAGGTCAAACAGACACAATAGCCATCACCTAAAGACTTGACACACTGTTTAGGCCCAATTCCAACTGCTTTTGGCAGCTAAACAGTGTTGAGCCTGTTTAGTAGTTTAATTTAAGACCCCCTGCTAATATCATGTCCTGTAGGTCTTTTTACATTACCAACACATGATTTTTTTTAAGTAAGCCAATACAGTTAGGAAACTTTTTTATTAGCTTACCTGGTGATAGAAGTAGAAGAGGGCAAAAAAGTGCCTGTATCTCACCTACAGCCATACCACATTGGATAGGCCCAATTTCGTCTGATCTTGGAAGCTAAGCAGTGTTGGGCCTGGTTAGTACTTGGGTGGGAGACCACCTGGGAACACCAAGTGCTGTAGGTTTTTTCACATTACTGGCAAATTGTTTTTATTCTCTAGCTATTTAAATTGGAAACTTTTTCTTTTTATTGCCAATACAGACATTTGGAAGAGGTCAACCAGACATAATAGCCATCACCTAAAGACTTACCACACTGTTTAGGCCCAATTCCAACTGCTTTTGGCAGCTAAACAGTGTTGAGCCTCTTTTGTAGTTTAATTTAAGACCCCCTGCTAATATCATGTCCTGTAGGTCTTTTTACATTACCAACACATGATTTTTTTCAGTAAGCCAATACAGTTAGGAAACTTTTTTATTAGCTTACCTTGTGATAGAAGTAGAAGAGGGCAAAAAAGTGCCTGTATCTCACCTACAGCCATACCACATTGGATAGGCCCAATCTCGTCTGATCTTGGAAGCTAAGCAGTGTTGGGCCTAGTTAGTACTTGGGTGGGAGACCACATGGGAACACCAGGTGCTGTAGGTTTTTTCACATTACAGGCAAATTGTTTTTATTCTCTAGCTATTTAAATTGGAAACTTTTTCTTTTTATTGCCAGCACAGACATTTGGAAGAGGTCAAACAGACACAATAGCCATCACCTAAAGACTTACCACACTGTTTAGGCTCAATTCCAACTGCTTTTTTCAGCTAAACAGTGTTGAGCCTCTTTTGTAGTTTAATTTAAGACCCCCTGCTAATATCATGTCCTGTAGGTCTTTTTACATTACCAACACATGATTTTTTTCAGTAAGCCAATACAGTTAGGAAACTTTTGTATTAGCTTACCTGGTGATAGAAGTAGAAGAGGGCAAACAAGTGCTTTTAACTCACCTACAGCCATACCACATTGGATAGGCCTGATCTTGGAAGCTAAGCAGTGTTGGTCCTGGTTAGTACTTGGGTGGGAGACCACATGGGAACACCAGGTGCTGTAGGTTTTTTCACATTACTGGCAAATTGTTTTTATTCTCTAGCTATTTAAATTGGAAACTTTTTCTTTTTATTGCCAGTACAGACATTTGGAAGAGGTCAAACAGACACAATAGCCATCACCTAAAGACTTACCACACTGTTTAGGCCCAATTCCAACTGCTTTTGGCAGCTAAACAGTGTTGAGCCTCTTTAGTAGTTTAATTTAAGACCCCCTGCTAATATCATGTCCTGTAGGTCTTTTTACATTACCAACACATGATTTTTTTCAGTAAGCCAATACAGTTAGGAAACTTTTTTATTAGCTTACCTTGTGATAGAAGTAGAAGAGGGCAAAAAAGTGCCTGTATTTCAACTACAGCCATACCACATTGGATAGGCCCAATCTCGTCTGTTCTTGGAAGCTAAGCAGTGTTGGGCCTGGTTAGTAATTGGGTGGGAGACCACATGGGAACACCAGGTGCTGTAGGTTTTTTCACATTACAGGCAAATTGTTTTTATTCTCTAGCTATTTATATTGGAAACTTTTTCTTTTTATTGCCAGCACAGACATTTGGAAGAGGTCAAACAGACACAATAGCCATCACCTAAAGACTTACCACACTGTTTAGGCCCAATTCCAACTGCTTTTGGCAGCTAAACAGTGTTGAGCCTGTTTAGTAGTTTAATTTAAGACCCCCTGCTAATATCATGTCCTGTAGGTCTTTTTACATTACCAACACATGATTTTTTTTAAGTAAGCCAATACAGTTAGGAAACTTTTTTATTAGCTTACCTGGTGATAGAAGTAGAAGAGGGCAAAAAAGTGCCTGTATCTCACCTACAGCCATACCACATTGGATAGGCCCAATTTCGTCTGATCTTGGAAGCTAAGCAGTGTTGGGCCTGGTTAGTACTTGGGTGGGAGACCACCTGGGAACACCAGGTGCTGTAGGTTTTTTCACATTACTGGCAAATTGTTTTTATTCTCTAGCTATTTAAATTGGAAACTTTTTCTTTTTATTGCCAATACAGACATTTGGAAGAGGTCAACCAGACATAATAGCCATCACCTAAAGACTTACCACACTGTTTAGGCCCAATTCCAACTGCTTTTGGCAGCTAAACAGTGTTGAGCCTCTTTTGTAGTTTAATTTAAGACCCCCTGCTAATATCATGTCCTGTAGGTCTTTTTACATTACCAACACATGATTTTTTTCAGTAAGCCAATACAGTTAGGAAACTTTTTTATTAGCTTACCTTGTGATAGAAGTAGAAGAGGGCAAAAAAGTGCCTGTATCTCACCTACAGCCATACCACATTGGATAGGCCCAATCTCGTCTGATCTTGGAAGCTAAGCAGTGTTGGGCCTAGTTAGTACTTGGGTGGGAGACCACATGGGAACACCAGGTGCTGTAGGTTTTTTCACATTACAGGCAAATTGTTTTTATTCTCTAGCTATTTAAATTGGAAACTTTTTCTTTTTATTGCCAGCACAGACATTTGGAAGAGGTCAAACAGACACAATAGCCATCACCTAAAGACTTACCACACTGTTTAGGCTCAATTCCAACTGCTTTTTTCAGCTAAACAGTGTTGAGCCTCTTTTGTAGTTTAATTTAAGACCCCCTGCTAATATCATGTCCTGTAGGTCTTTTTACATTACCAACACATGATTTTTTTCAGTAAGCCAATACAGTTAGGAAACTTTTGTATTAGCTTACCTGGTGATAGAAGTAGAAGAGGGCAAACAAGTGCTTTTAACTCACCTACAGCCATACCACATTGGATAGGCCTGATCTTGGAAGCTAAGCAGTGTTGGTCCTGGTTAGTACTTGGGTGGGAGACCACATGGGAACACCAGGTGCTGTAGGTTTTTTCACATTACTGGCAAATTGTTTTTATTCTCTAGCTATTTAAATTGGAAACTTTTTCTTTTTATTGCCAGTACAGACATTTGGAAGAGGTCAAACAGACACAATAGCCATCACCTAAAGACTTACCACACTGTTTAGGCCCAATTCCAACTGCTTTTGGCAGCTAAACAGTGTTGAGCCTCTTTAGTAGTTTAATTTAAGACCCCCTGCTAATATCATGTCCTGTAGGTCTTTTTACATTACCAACACATGATTTTTTTCAGTAAGCCAATACAGTTAGGAAACTTTTTTATTAGCTTACCTTGTGATAGAAGTAGAAGAGGGCAAAAAAGTGCCTGTATCTCACCTACAGCCATACCACATTGGATAGGCCCAATCTCGTCTGATCTTGGAAGCTAAGCAGTGTTGGGCCTGGTTAGTACTTGGGTGGGAGACCACATGGGAACACCAGGTGCTGTAGGTTTTTTCACATTACAGGCAAATTGTTTTTATTCTCTAGCTATTTAAATTGGAAACTTTTTCTTTTTATTGCCAGTACAGACATTTGGAAGAGGTCAAACAGACACAATAGCCATCACCTAAAGACTTACCACACTGTTTAGGCCCAATTCCAACTGCTTTTGGCAGCTAAACAGTGTTGAGCCTGTTTAGTAGTTTAATTTAAGACCCCCTGCTAATATCATGTCCTGTAGGTCTTTTTACATTACCAACACATGATTTTTTTCAGTAAGCCAATACAGTTAGGAAACTTTTGTATTAGCTTACCTGGTGATAGAAATAGAAGAGGGCAAAAAAGTGCTTTTAACTCACCTACAGCCATACCACATTGGATAGGCCCAATCTCGTGTGATCTTGGAAGCTAAGCAGTGTTGGGCCTGGTTAGTACTTGGGTGGGAGACCACCTGGGAACACCAGGTGCTGTAGGTTTTTTCACATTACTGGCAAATTGTTTTTATTCTCTAGCTATTAAAATTGGAAACTTTTTCTTTTTATTGCCAGTACAGACATTTGGAAGAGGTCAAACAGGCACAATAGCCATCACCTAAAGACTTACCACACTGTTTAGGCCCAATTCCAACTGCTTTTGGCAGCTAAACAGTGTTGAGCCTCTTTAGTAGTTTAATTTAAGAACCCCTGCTAATATCATGTCCTGTAGGTCTTTTTACATTACCAACACATGATTTTTTTCAGTAATCCAATACAGTTAGGAAACTTTTTTATTAGCTTACCTGGTGATAGAAGTAGAAGAGGGCAAAAAAGTGCCTGTGTCTCACTTACAGCCATACCACATTGGATAGGCCCAATCTCGTCTGATCTTGGAAGCTAAGCAGTGTTGGGCCTGGTTAGTACTTGGGTGGGAGACCACCTGGGTGCTGTAGGTTTTTTCACATTACTGGCAAATTGTTTTTATTCTCTAGCTATTTAAATTGGAAACTTTTTCTTTTTATTGCCAGCACAGACATTTGGAAGAGGTCAAACAGACACAATAGCCATCACCTAAAGACTTACCACACTGTTTAGGCTCAATTCCAACTGTTTTGGCAGCTAAACAGTGTTGAGCCTCTTTTGTAGTTTAATTTAAGACCCCCTGCTAATATCATGTCCTGTAGGTCTTTTTACATTACCAACACATGATTTTTTTCAGTAAGCCAATACAGTTAGGAAACCTTTGTATTAGCTTACCTGGTGATAGAAGTAGAAGAGGGCAAAAAAGTGCTTTTAACTCACCTACAGCCATACCACAATGGATAGGCCCAATCTCGTCTGATCTTGGAAGCTAAGCAGTGTTGGGCCTGGTTAGTACTTGGGTGGGAGACCACATGGGAACACCAGGTGCTGTAGGTTTTTTCACATTACTGGCAAATTGTTTTTATTCTCTAGCTATTTAAATTGGAAACTTTTTCTTTTTATTGCCAGTACAGACATTTGGAAGAGGTCAAACAGACACAATAGCCATCACCTAAAGACTTACCACACTGTTTAGGCCCAATTCCAACTGCTTTTGGCAGCTAAACAGTGTTGAGCCTGTTTAGTAGTTTAATTTAAGACCCCCTGCTAATATCATGTCCTGTAGGTCTTTTTACATTACCAACACATGATTTTTTTCAGTAATCCAATACAGTTAGGAAACTTTTTTATTAGCTTACCTGGTGATAGAAGTAGAAGAGGGCAAAAAAGTGCCTGTATCTCACCCACAGCCATACCACATTGGATAGGCCCAATCTCGTCTGATCTTGGAAGCTAAGCAGTGTTGGGCCTGGTTAGTACTTGGGTGGGAGACCACATGGGAACACCAGGTGCTGTAGGTTTTTTCACATTGCAGGTAAATTGTTTTTATTCTCTAGCTATTTAAATTGGAAACTTTTTCTTTTTATTGCCAGTACAGACATTTGGAAGAGGTCAAACAGACACAATAGCCATCACATAAAGACTTACCACACTGTTTAGGCCCAATTCTAACTGCTTTTGGCAGCTAAACAGTGTTGAGCCTCTTTAGTAGTTTAATTTAAGACCCCCTGCTAATATCATGTCCTGTAGGTCTTTTTACATTACCAACACATGATTTTTTTCAGTAAGCCAATACAGTTAGGAAACTTTTTTATTAGCTTACCTGGTGATAGAAGTAGAAGAGGGCAAAAAAGTGCCTGTATTTCACCTACAGCCATACCACATTGGATAGGCCCAATCTCGTCTGTTCTTGGAAACTAAGCAGTGTTGGGCCTGGTTAGTAATTGGGTGGGAGACCACATGGGAACACCAGGTGCTGTAGGTTTTTTCACATTACAGGCAAATTGTTTTTATTCTCTAGCTATTTATATTGGAAACTTTTTCTTTTTATTGCCAGCACAGACATTTGGAAGAGGTCAAACAGACACAATAGCCATCACCTATAGACTTACCACACTGTTTAGGCTCAATTCCAACTGCTTTTGGCAGCTAAACAGTGTTGAGCCTCTTTTGTAGTTTAATTTAAGACCCCCTGCTAATATCATGTCCTGTAGGTCTTTTTACATTACCAACACATGATTTTTTTCAGTAAGCCAATACAGTTAGGAAACTTTTGTATTAGCTTACCTGGTGATAGAAGTAGAAGAGGGCAAAAAAGTGGCCTTAACTCACCTACAGCCATACCACATTGGATAGGCCCAATCTCGTCTGATCTTGGAAGCTAAGCAGTGTTGGGCCTGGTTAGTACTTGGGTGGGAGACCACATGGGAACACCAGGTGCTGTAGGTTTTTTCACATTACTGGCAAATTGTTTTTATTCTCTAGCTATTTAAATAGGAAACTTTATCTTTTTATTGCCAGCACAGACATTTGGAAGAGGTCAAACAGACACAATAGCCATCACCTAAAGACATACCAAACTGTTTAGGCCCAATTCCAACTGCTTTTGGCAGCTAAACAGTGTTGAGCCTCTTTAGTAGTTTAATTTAAGACCCCCTGCTAATATCATGTCCTGTAGGTCTTTTTACATTACCAACACATGATTTTTTTCAGTAAGCCAATACAGTTAGGAAACTTTTTTATTAGCTTACCTGGTGATAGAAGTAGAAGAGGGCAAAAAAGTGCCTGTATCTCACCTACAGCCATACCACATTGGATAGGCCCAATCTCGTCTGATCTTGGAAGCTAAGCAGTGTTGGGCCTGGTTAGTACTTGGGTGGGAGACCACATGGGAACACCAGGTGCTGTAGGTTTTTTCACATTACAGGCAAATTGTTTTTATTCTCTATCTATTTAAATTGGAAACTTTTTCTTTTTATTGCCAGTACAGACATTTGAAAGAGGTCAAACAGACACAATAGCAATCACCTAAAGACTTACCACACTGTTTAGGCCCAATTCCAACTGCTTTTGGCAGCTAAACAGTGTTGAGCCTGTTTAGTAGTTTAATTTAAGACCCCCTGCTAATATCATGTCCTGTAGGTCTTTTTACATTACCAACACATGATTTTTTTAAGTAAGCCAATACAGTTAGAAAACTTTTTTATTAGATTACCTGGTGATAGAAGTAGAAGAGGGCAAAAAAGTGCCTGTATCTCACCTACAGCCATACCACATTGGATAGGCCCAATCTCGTCTGATCGTGGAAGCTAAGCAGTGTTGGGCCTGGTTAGTACTTGGGTGGGAGACCACATGGGAGCACCAGGTGCTGTAGGTTTTTTCACATTACTGGCAAATTGTTTTTATTCTCTAGCTATTTAAATTGGAAACTTTTTCTTTTTATTGCCAGTACAGACATTTGGAAGAGGTCAAACAGACACAATAGCCATCACCTAAAGACTTACCACACTGTTTAGGCTCAATTCCAACTGCTTTTGGCAGCTAAACAGTGTTGAGCCACTTTTGTAGTTTAATTTAAGACCCCCTGCTAATATCATGTCCTGTAGGTCTTTTTACATTACCAACACATGATTTTTTTCAGTAAGCCAATACAGTTAGAAAACTTTTGTATTAGCTTACCTGGTGATAGAAGTAGAAGAGGGCAAAAAAATGCCTGTATCTCACCTACAGCCATACCACATTGGATAGGCCCAATCTCGTCTGATCTTGGAAGCTAAGCAGTGTTGGGCCTGGTTAGTACTTGGGTGGGAGACCACCTGGGAACACCAGGTGCTGTAGGTTTTTTCACATTACCGGCAAATTGTTTTTATTCTCTAGCTATTTATATTGGAAACTTTTTCTTTTTATTGCCAGCACAGACATTTGGAAGAGGTCAAACAGACACACTAGCCATCACCTAAAGACTTACCACACTGTTTAGGCTCAATTCCAACTGCTTTTGGCAGCTAAACAGTGTTGAGCCTCTTTTGTAGTTTAATTTAAGACCCCCTGCTAATATCATGTCCTGTAGGTCTTTTTACATTACCAACACATGATTTTTTTCAGTAAGCCAATACAGTTAGGAAACTTTTGTATTAGCTTACCTGGTGATAGAAGTAGAAGAGGGCAAAAAAGTGCCTGTATCTCACCTACAGCCATACCACATTGGATAGGCCCAATCTCGTCTGATCTTGGAAGCTAAGCAGTGTTGGGCCTAGTTAGTACTTGGGTGGGAGACCACATGGGAACACCAGGTGCTGTAGGTTTTTTCACATTACAGGCAAATTGTTTTTATTCTCCAGCTATTTAAATTGGAAACTTTTTCTTTTTATTGCCAGCACAGACATTTGGAAGAGGTCAAACAGACACAATAGCCATCACCTAAAGACTTACCACACTGTTTAGGCTCAATTCCAACTGCTTTTTGCAGCTAAACAGTGTTGAGCCTCTTTTGTAGTTTAATTTAAGACCCCCTGCTAATATCATGTCCTGTAGGTCTTTTTACATTACCAACACATGATTTTTTTCAGTAAGCCAATACAGTTAGGAAACTTTTGTATTAGCTTACCTGGTGATAGAAGTAGAAGAGGGCAAAAAAGTGCTTGTATCTCACCTACAGCCATACCACATTGGATAGGCCCAATCTCGTCTGATCTTGGAAGCTAAGCAGTGTTGGGCCTGGTTAGTACTTGGGTGGGAGACCACATGGCAACACCAGGTGCTGTAGGTTTTTTCACATTACTGGCAAATTGTTTTTATTCTCTAGCTATTTAAATTGGAAACTTTTTCTTTTTATTGCCAGTACAGACATTTGGAAGAGGTCAAACAGACACAATAGCCATCACCTAAAGACTTACCACTCTGTTTAGGCCCAATTCCAACTGCTTTTGGCAGCTAAACAGTGTTGAGCCTCTTTAGTAGTTTAATTTAAGACCCCCTGCTAATATGTTGTCCTGTAGGTCTTTTTACATTACCAACACATGATTTTTTTCAGTAAGCCAATACAGTTAGGAAACTTTTTTATTAGCTTACCTGGTGATAGAAGTAGAAGAGGGCAAAAAAGTGCCTGTATCTCACCCACAGCCATACCACATTGGATAGGCCCAATCTCGTCTGATCTTGGAAGCTAAGCAGTGTTGGGCTTGGTTAGTACTTGGGTGGGAGACCACATGGGAACACCAGGTGCTGTAGGTTTTTTCACATTGCAGGTAAATTGTTTTTATTCTCTAGCTATTTAAATTGGAAACTTTTTCTTTTTATTGCCAGTACAGACATTTGGAAGAGGTCAAACAGACACAATAGCCATCACATAAAGACTTACCACACTGTTTAGGCCCAATTCCAACTGCTTTTGGCAGCTAAACAGTGTTGAGCCTCTTTAGTAGTTTAATTTAAGACCCCCTGCTAATATCATGTCCTGTAGGTCTTTTTACATTACCAACACATGATTTTTTTCAGTAAGCCAATACAGTTAGGAAACTTTTTTATTAGCTTACCTGGTGATAGCAGTAGAAGAGGGCAAAAAAGTGCCTGTATTTCACCTACAGCCATACCACATTGGATAGGCCCAATCTCGTCTGATCTTGGAAGCTAAGCAGTGTTGGGCCTGGTTAGTTATTGGGTGGGAGACCACATGGGAACACCAGGTGCTGTAGGTTTTTTCACATTACTGGCAAATTGTTTTTATTCTCTAGCTATTTATATTGGAAACTTTTTCTTTTTATTGCCAGCACAGACATTTGGAAGAGGTCAAACAGACACAATAGCCATCACCTAAAGACTTACCACACTGTTTAGGCTCAATTCCAACTGCTTTTGGCAGCTAAACAGTGTTGAGCCTCTTTTGTAGTTTAATTTAAGACCCCCTGCTAATATCATGTCCTGTAGGTCTTCTTACATTACCAACACATGATTTTTTTCAGTAAGCCAATACAGTTAGGAAACTTTTGTATTAGCTTACCTGGTGATAGAAGTAGAAGAGGGCAAAAAAGTGGCTTTAACTCACCTACAGCCATACCACATTGGATAGGCCCAATCTCGTCTGATCTTGGAAGCTAAGCAGTGTTGGGCCTGGTTAGTACTTGAGTGGGAGACCACATGGGAACACCAGGTGCTGTAGGTTTTTTCACATTACTGGCAAATTGTTTTTATTCTCTAGCTATTTAAATAGGAAACTTTATCTTTTTATTGCCAGCACAGACATTTGGAAGAGGTCAAACAGACACAATAGCCATCACCTAAAGACATACCAAACTGTTTAGGCCCAATTCCAACTGCTTTTGGCAGCTAAGTAGTATTGAGCCTCTTTAGTAGTTTAATTTAAGACCCCCTGCTAATATCATGTCCTGTAGGTCTTTTTACATTACCAACACATGATTTTTTTCAGTAAGCCAATACAGTTAGGAAACTTTTTTATTAGCTTACCTGGTGATAGAAGTAGAAGAGGGCAAAAAAGTGCCTGTATCTCACCTACAGCCATACCACATTGGATAGGCCCAATCTCGTCTGATCTTGGAAGCTAAGCAGTGTTGGGCCTGGTTAGTACTTGGGTGGGAGACCACATGGGAACACCAGGTGCTGTAGGTTTTTTCACATTACTGGCAAATTGTTTTTATTCTCTAGCTATTTAAATTGGAAACTTTTTCTTTTTATTGCCAGCACAGACATTTTGAAGAGGTCAAACAGACGCAATAGCCATCACCTAAAGACTTACCACACTGTTTAGGCTCAATTCCAACTGCTTTTGGCAGCTAAACAGTGTTGAGCCACTTTTGTAGTTTAATTTAAGACCCCCTGCTAATATCATGTCCTGTAGGTCTTTTTACATTACCAACACATGATTTTTTTCAGTAAGCCAATACAGTTAGGAAACTTTTGTATTAGCTTACCTGGTGATAGAAGTAGAAGAGGGCAAAAAAATGCCTGTATCTCACCTACAGCCATACCACATTGGATAGGCCCAATCTCGTCTGATCTTGGAAGCTAAGCAGTGTTGGGCCTGGTTAGTACTTGGGTGGGAGACCACCTGGGAACACCAGGTGCTGTAGGTTTTTTCACATTACCGGCAAATTGTTTTTATTCTCTAGCTATTTATATTGGAAACTTTTTCTTTTTATTGCCAGCACAGACATTTGGAAGAGGTCAAACAGACACACTAGCCATCACCTAAAGACTTACCACACTGTTTAGGCTCAATTCCAACTGCTTTTGGCAGCTAAACAGTGTTGAGCCTCTTTTGTAGTTTAATTTAAGACCCCCTGCTAATATCATGTCCTGTAGGTCTTTTTACATTACCAACACATGATTTTTTTCAGTAAGCCAATACAGTTAGGAAACTTTTTTATTAGCTTACCTTGTGATAGAAGTAGAAGAGGGCAAAAAAGTGCCTGTGCCTCACCTACAGCCATACCACATTGGATAGGCCCAATCTCGTCTGATCTTGGAAGCTAAGCAGTGTTGGGCCTAGTTAGTACTTGGGTGGGAGACCACATGGGAACACCAGGTGCTGTAGGTTTTTTCACATTACAGGCAAATTGTTTTTATTCTCTAGCTATTTAAATTGGAAACTTTTTCTTTTTATTGCCAGCACAGACATTTGGAAGAGGTCAAACAGACACAATAGCCATCACCTAAAGACTTACCACACTGTTTAGGCCCAATTCCAACTGCTTTTTGCAGCTAAACAGTGTTGAGCCTCTTTTGTAGTTTAATTTAAGACCCCCTGCTAATATCATGTCCTGTAGGTCTTTTTACATTACCAACACATGATTTTTTTCAGTAAGCCAATACAGTTAGGAAACTTTTGTATTAGCTTACCTGGTGATAGAAGTAGAAGAGGGCAAAAAAGTGCTTTTAACTCACCTACAGCCATACCACATTGGATAGGCCCAATCTCGTCTGATCTTGGAAGCTAAGCAGTGTTGGGCCTGGTTAGTACTTGGGTGGGAGACCACATGGGAACACCAGGTGCTGTAGGTTTTTTCACATTACTGGCAAATTGTTTTTATTCTCTAGCTATTTAAATTGGAAACTTTTTCTTTTTATTGCCAGTACAGACATTTGGAAGAGGTCAAACAGACATAATAGCCATCACCTAAAGACTTACCACACTGTTTAGGCCCAATTCCAACTGCTTTTGGCAGCTAAACAGTGTTGAGCCTCTTTAGTAGTTTAATTTAAGACCCCCTGCTAATATCATGTCCTGTAGGTCTTTTTACATTACCAACACATGATTTTTTTCAGTAAGCCAATACAGTTAGGAAACTTTTCTATTAGCTTACCTGGTGATAGAAGTAGAAGAGGGCAAAAAAGTGCCTGTATCTCGCCCACAGCCATACCACATTGGATAGGCCCAATCTCGTCTGATCTTGGAAGCTAAGCAGTGTTGGGCCTGGTTAGTACTTGGGTGGGAGACCACATGGAAACACCAGGTGCTGTAGGTTTTTTCACATTACAGGCAAATTGTTTTTATTCTCTAGCTATTTAAATTGGAAACTTTTTCTTTTTATTGCCAGTACAGACATTTGGAAGAGGTCAAACAGACACAATAGCCATCACCTAAAGACTTACCACACTGTTTAGGCTCAATTCCAACTGCTTTTGGCAGCTAAACAGTGTTGAGCCTCTTTTGTAGTTTAATTTAAGACCCCCTGCTAATATCATGTCCTGTAGGTCTTTTTACATTACCAACACATGATTTTTTTCAGTAAGCCAATACAGTTAGGAAACTTTTTTATTAGCTTACCTGGTGATAGAAGTAGAAGAGGGCAAAAAAGTGCCAGTATCTCACCTACAACCATACCACATTGGATAGGCCCAATCTCGTCTGATCTTGGAAGCTAAGCAGTGTTGGGCCTGGTTAGTATTTGTGTGGGAGACCACCTGGGAACACCAGGTGCTGTAGGTTTTTTCACATTACTGGCAAATTGTTTTTATTCTCTAGCTATTTAAATTGGAAACTTTTTCTTTTTATTGCCAGCACAGACATTTGGAAGAGGTCAAACAGACACAATAGCCATCACCTAAAGACTTACCACACTGTTTAGGCTCAATTCCAACTGCTTTTGGCAGCTAAACAGTGTTGAGCCTCTTTTGTAGTTTAATTTAAGACCCCCTGCTAATATCATGTCCTGTAGGTCTTTTTACATTACCAACACATGATTTTTTTCAGTAAGCCAATACAGTTAGGAAACTTTTGTATTAGCTTACCTGGTGATAGAAGTAGAAGAGGGCAAAAAAGTGCTTTTAACTCACCTACAGCCATACCACATTGGATAGGCCCAATCTCGTCTGATCTTGGAAGCTAAGCAGTGTTGGGCCTGGTTAGTACTTGGGTGGGAGACCACATGGGAACACCAGGTGCTGTAGGTTTTTCACATTACTGGCAAATTGTTTTTATTCTCTAGCTATTTAAATTGGAAACTTTTTCTTTTTATTGCCAGTACAGACATTTGGAAGAGGTCAAACAGACACAATAGCCATCACCTAAAGACTTACCACACTGTTTAGGCCCAATTCCAACTGCTTTTGGCAGCTAAACAGTGTTGATCCTCTTTAGTAGTTTAATTTAAGACCCCCTGCTAATATCATGTCCTGTAGGTCTTTTTACATTACCAACACATGATTTTTTTCAGTAAGCCAATAAAGTTAGGAAACTTTTTTATTAGCTTACCTGGTGATAGAAGTAGAAGAGGGCAAAAAAGTGCCTTTGACTCACCTACAGCCATACCACATTGGATAGGCCCAATCTCGTCTGATCTTGGAAGCTAAGCAGTGTTGGGCCTGGTTAGTACTTGGGTGGGAGACCACATGGGAACACCAGGTGCTGTAGGTTTTTTCACATTACTGGCAAATTGTTTTTATTCTCTAGCTATTTAAATAGGAAACTTTATCTTTTTATTGCCAGCACAGACATTTGGAAGAGGTCAAACAGACACAATAGCCATCACCTAAAGACTTACCACACTGTTTAGGCCCAATTCCAACTGCTTTTGGCAGCTAAACAGTGTTGAGCCTGTTTAGTAGTTTAATTTAAGACCCCCTGCTAATATCATGTCCTGTAGGTCTTTTTACATTACCAACACATGATTTTTTTTAAGTAAGCCAATACAGTTAGGAAACTTTTTTATTAGCTTACCTGGTGATAGAAGTAGAAGAGGGCAAAAAAGTGCCTGTATCTCACCTACCGCCATACCACATTGGATAGGCCCAATCTCGTCTGATCTTGGAAGCTAAGCAGTGTTGGGCCTGGTTAGTACTTGGGTGGGAGACCACCTGGGTGCTGTAGGTTTTTTCACATTACTGGCAAATTGTTTTTATTCTCTAGCTATTTAAATTGGAAACTTTTTCTTTTTATTGCCAGCACAGACATTTGGAAGAGGTCAAACAGACACAATAGCCATCACCTAAAGACTTACCACACTGTTTAGGCTCAATTCCAACTGTTTTGGCAGCTAAACAGTGTTGAGCCTCTTTTGTAGTTTAATTTAAGACCCCCTGCTAATATCATGTCCTGTAGGTCTTTTTACATTACCAACACATGATTTTTTTCAGTAAGCCAATACAGTTAGGAAACCTTTGTATTAGCTTACCTGGTGATAGAAGTAGAAGAGGGCAAAAAAGTGCTTTTAACTCACCTACAGCCATACCACAATGGATAGGCCCAATCTCGTCTGATCTTGGAAGCTAAGCAGTGTTGGGCCTGGTTAGTACTTGGGTGGGAGACCACATGGGAACACCAGGTGCTGTAGGTTTTTTCACATTACTGGCAAATTGTTTTTATTCTCTAGCTATTTAAATTGGAAACTTTTTCTTTTTATTGCCAGTACAGACATTTGGAAGAGGTCAAACAGACACAATAGCCATCACCTAAAGACTTACCACACTGTTTAGGCCCAATTCCAACTGCTTTTGGCAGCTAAACAGTGTTGAGCCTGTTTAGTAGTTTAATTTAAGACCCCCTGCTAATATCATGTCCTGTAGGTCTTTTTACATTACCAACACATGATTTTTTTTAAGTAAGCCAATACAGTTAGGAAACTTTTTTATTAGCTTACCTGGTGATAAAAGTAGAAGAGGGCAAAAAAGTGCCTGTATCTCACCTACAGCCATACCACGTTGGATAGGACCAATCTCGTCTGATCTTGGAAGCTAAGCATTGTTGGGCCTGGTTAGTACTTGGGTGGGAGACCACCTGGGAACACCAGGTGCTGTAGGTTTTTTCACATTACAGGCAAATTGTTTTTATTCTCTAGCTATTTAAATTGGAAACTTTTTCTTTTTATTGCCAGCACAGACATTTGGAAGAGGTCAAACAGACACAATAGCCATCACCTAAAGACTTACCACACTGTTTAGGCTCAATTCCAACTGTTTTGGCAGCTAAACAGTGTTGAGCCTCTTTTGTAGTTTAATTTAAGACCCCCTGCTAATATCATGTCCTGTAGGTCTTTTTACATTACCAACACATGATTTTTTTCAGTAAGCCAATACAGTTAGGAAACTTTTTTATTAGCTTACCTGGTGATAGAAGTAGAAGAGGGCAAAAAAGTGCCTGTATCTCACCTACAGCCATACCACATTGGATAGGCCCAATCTCGTCTGTTCTTGGAAGCTAAGCAGTGTTGGGCCTGGTTAGTACTTGGGTGGGAGACCACATGGGAACACCAGGTGCTGTAGGTTTTTTCACATTACTGGCAAATTGTTTTTATTCTCTAGCTATTTATATTGGAAACTTTTTCTTTTTATTGCCAGTACAGACATTTGGAAGAGGTCAAACAGACACAATAGCCATCACCTAAAGACTTACCACACTGTTTAGGCCCAATTCCAACTGCTTTTGGCAGCTAAACAGTGTTGATCCTCTTTAGTAGTTTAATTTAAGACCCCCTGCTAATATCATGTCCTGTAGGTCTTTTTACATTACCAACACATGATTTTTTTCAGTAAGCCAATAAAGTTAGGAAACTTTTTTATTTGCTTACCTGGTGATAGAAGTAGAAGAGGGCAAAAAAGTGCCTTTGACTCACCTACAGCCATACCACATTGGATAGGCCCAATCTCGTCTGATCTTGGAAGCTAAGCAGTGTTGGGCCTGGTTAGTACTTGGGTGGGAGACCACATGGGAACACCAGGTGCTGTAGGTTTTTTCACATTACTGGCAAATTGTTTTTATTCTCTAGCTATTTAAATAGGAAACTTTATCTTTTTATTGCCAGCACAGACATTTGGAAGAGGTCAAACAGACACAATAGCCATCACCTAAAGACTTACCACACTGTTTAGGCCCAATTCCAACTGCTTTTGGCAGCTAAACAGTGTTGAGCCTGTTTAGTAGTTTAATTTAAGACCCCCTGCTAATATCATGTCCTGTAGGTCTTTTTACATTACCAACACATGATTTTTTTTAAGTAAGCCAATACAGTTAGGAAACTTTTTTATTAGCTTACCTGGTGATAGAAGTAGAAGAGGGCAAAAAAGTGCCTGTATCTCACCTGCAGCCATACCACATTGGATAGGCCCAATCTCGTCTGATCTTGGAAGCTAAGCAGTGTTGGGCCTGGTTAGTACTTGGGTGGGAGACCACCTGGGTGCTGTAGGTTTTTTCACATTACTGGCAAATTGTTTTTATTCTCTAGCTATTTAATTTGGAAACTTTTTCTTTTTATTGCCAGCACAGACATTTGGAAGAGGTCAAACAGACACAATAGCCATCACCTAAAGACTTACCACACTGTTTAGGCTCAATTCCAACTGTTTTGGCAGCTAAACAGTGTTGAGCCTCTTTTGTAGTTTAATTTAAGACCCCCTGCTAATATCATGTCCTGTAGGTCTTTTTACATTACCAACACATGATTTTTTTCAGTAAGCCAATACAGTTAGGAAACTTTTGTATTAGCTTACTTGGTGATAGAAGTAGAAGAGGGCAAAAAAGTGCTTTTTACTCACCTACAGCCATACCACATTGGAAAGGCCCAATCTCGTCTGTTCTTGGAAGCTAAGCAGTGTTGGGCCTGGTTAGTACTTGGGTGGGAGACCACATGGGAACACCAGGTGCTGTAGGTTTTTTCACATTACTGGCAAATTGTTTTTATTCTCTAGCTATTTAAATTGGAAACTTTTTCTTTTTATTGCCAGTACAGACATTTGGAAGAGGTCAAACAGACACAATAGCCATCACCTAAAGACTTACCACACTGTTTAGGCCCAATTCCAACTGCTTTTGGCAGCTAAACAGTGTTGAGCCTGTTTAGTAGTTTAATTTAAGACCCCCTGCTAATATCATGTCCTGTAGGTCTTTTTACATTACCAACACATGATTTTTTTTAAGTAAGCCAATACAGTTAGGAAACTTTTTTATTAGCTTACCTGGTGATAGAAGTAGAAGAGGGCAAAAAAGTGCCTGTATCTCACCTACAGCCATACCACGTTGGATAGGACCAATCTCGTCTGATCTTGGAAGCTAAGCATTGTTGGGCCTGGTTAGTACTTGGGTGGGAGACCACCTGGGAACACCAGGTGCTGTAGGTTTTTTCACATTACTGGCAAATTGTTTTTATTCTCTAGCTATTTAAATTGGAAACTTTTTCTTTTTATTGCCACCACAGACATTTGGAAGAGGTCAAACAGACACAATAGCCATCACCTAAAGACTTACCACACTGTTTAGGCTCAATTCCAACTGCTTTTGGCAGCTAAACAGTGTTGATCCTCTTTAGTAGTTTAATTTAAGACCCCCTGCTAATATCATGTCCTGTAGGTCTTTTTACATTACCAACACATGATTTTTTTCAGTAAGCCAATACAGTTAGGAAACTTTTTTATTAGCTTACCTGGTGATAGAAGTAGAAGAGGGCAAAAAAGTGCCTGTATCTCACCTACAGCCATACCACATTGGATAGGCCCAATCTCGTCTGTTCTTGGAAGCTAAGCAGTGTTGGGCCTGGTTAGTAATTGGGTGGGAGACCACATGGGAACACCAGGTGCTGTAGGTTTTTTCACATTACAGGCAAATTGTTTTTATTCTCTAGCTATTTATATTGGAAACTTTTTCTTTTTATTGCCAGCACAGACATTTGGAAGAGGTCAAACAGACACAATAGCCATCACCTAAAGACTTACCACACTGTTTAGGCTCAATTCCAACTGCTTTTGGCAGCTAAACAGTGTTGAGCCTCTTTTGTAGTTTAATTTAAGACCCCCTGCTAATATCATGTCCTGTAGGTCTTTTTACATTACCAACACATGATTTTTTTCAGTAAGCCAATACAGTTAGGAAACTTTTGTATTAGCTTACCTGGTGATAGAAGTAGAAGAGGGCAAAAAAGTGGCTTTAACTCACCTACAGCCATACCACATTGGATAGGCCCAATCTCGTCTGATCTTGGAAGCTAAGCAGTGTTGGGCCTGGTTAGTACTTGGGTGGGAGACCACATGGGAACACCAGGTGCTGTAGGTTTTTTCACATTACTGGCAAATTGTTTTTATTCTCTAGCTATTTAAATTGGAAACTTTTTCTTTTTATTGCCAGCACAGACATTTGGAAGAGGTCAAACAGACACAATAGCCATCACCTAAAGACTTACCACACTGTTTAGGCTCAATTCCAACTGCTTTTGGCAGCTAAACAGTGTTGAGCCTCTTTTGTAGTTTAATTTAAGACCCCCTGCTAATATCATGTCCTGTAGGTCTTTTTACATTACCAACACATGATTTTTTTCAGTAAGCCAATACAGTTAGGAAACTTTTGTATTAGCTTACCTGGTGATAGAAGTAGAAGAGGGCAAAAAAGTGCTTTTAACTCACCTACAGCCATACCACATTGGATAGGCCCAATCTCGTCTGATCTTGGAAGCTAAGCAGTGTTGGGCCTGGTTAGTACTTGGGTGGGAGACCACATGGGAACACCAGGTGCTGTAGGTTTTTTCACATTACTGGCAAATTGTTTTTATTCTCTAGCTATTTAAATTGGAAACTTTTTCTTTTTATTGCCAGTACAGACATTTGGAAGAGGTCAAACAGACACAATAGCCATCACCTAAAGACTTACCACACTGTTTAGGCCCAATTCCAACTGCTTTTGGCAGCTAAACAGTGTTGATCCTCTTTAGTAGTTTAATTTAAGACCCCCTGCTAATATCATGTCCTGTAGGTCTTTTTACATTACCAACACATGATTTTTTTCAGTAAGCCAATAAAGTTAGGAAACTTTTTTATTAGCTTACCTGGTGATAGAAGTAGAAGAGGGCAAAAAAGTGCCTTTGACTCACCTACAGCCATACCACATTGGATAGGCCCAATCTCGTCTGATCTTGGAAGCTAAGCAGTGTTGGGCCTGGTTAGTACTTGGGTGGGAGACCACATGGGAACACCAGGTGCTGTAGGTTTTTTCACATTACTGGCAAATTGTTTTTATTCTCTAGCTATTTAAATAGGAAACTTTATCTTTTTATTGCCAGCACAAACATTTGGAAGAGGTCAAACAGACACAATAGCCATCACCTAAAGACTTACCACACTGTTTAGGCCCAATTCCAACTGCTTTTGGCAGCTAAACAGTGTTGAGCCTGTTTAGTAGTTTAATTTAAGACCCCCTGCTAATATCATGTCCTGTAGGTCTTTTTACATTACCAACACATGATTTTTTTTAAGTAAGCCAATACAGTTAGGAAACTTTTTTATTAGCTTACCTGGTGATAGAAGTAGAAGAGGGCAAAAAAGTGCCTGTATCTCACCTACCGCCATACCACATTGGATAGGCCCAATCTCGTCTGATCTTGGAAGCTAAGCAGTGTTGGGCCTGGTTAGTACTTGGGTGGGAGACCACCTGGGTGCTGTAGGTTTTATCACATTACTGGCAAATTGTTTTTATTCTCTAGCTATTTAAATTGGAAACTTTTTCTTTTTATTGCCAGCACAGACATTTGGAAGAGGTCAAACAGACACAATAGCCATCACCTAAAGACTTACCACACTGTTTAGGCTCAATTCCAACTGTTTTGGCAGCTAAACAGTGTTGAGCCTCTTTTGTAGTTTAATTTAAGACCCCCTGCTAATATCATGTCCTGTAGGTCTTTTTACATTACCAACACATGATTTTTTTCAGTAAGCCAATACAGTTAGGAAACCTTTGTATTAGCTTACCTGGTGATAGAAGTAGAAGAGGGCAAAAAAGTGCTTTTAACTCACCTACAGCCATACCACAATGGATAGGCCCAATCTCGTCTGATCTTGGAAGCTAAGCAGTGTTGGGCCTGGTTAGTACTTGGGTGGGAGACCACATGGGAACACCAGGTGCTGTAGGTTTTTTCACATTACTGGCAAATTGTTTTTATTCTCCAGCTATTTAAATTGGAAACTTTTTCTTTTTATTGCCAGTACAGACATTTGGAAGAGGTCAAACAGACACAATAGCCATCACCTAAAGACTTACCACACTGTTTAGGCCCAATTCCAACTGCTTTTGGCAGCTAAACAGTGTTGAGCCTGTTTAGTAGTTTAATTTAAGACCCCCTGCTAATATCATGTCCTGTAGGTCTTTTTACATTACCAACACATGATTTTTTTTAAGTAAGCCAATACAGTTAGGAAACTTTTTTATTAGCTTACCTGGTGATAAAAGTAGAAGAGGGCAAAAAAGTGCCTGTATCTCACCTACAGCCATACCACGTTGGATAGGACCAATCTCGTCTGATCTTGGAAGCTAAGCATTGTTGGGCCTGGTTAGTACTTGGGTGGGAGACCACCTGGGAACACCAGGTGCTGTAGGTTTTTTCACATTACAGGCAAATTGTTTTTATTCTCTAGCTATTTAAATTGGAAACTTTTTCTTTTTATTGCCAGCACAGACATTTGGAAGAGGTCAAACAGACACAATAGCCATCACCTAAAGACACCACACTGTTTAGGCTCAATTCCAACTGTTTTGGCAGCTAAACAGTGTTGAGCCTCTTTTGTAGTTTAATTTAAGACCCCCTGCTAATATCATGTCCTGTAGGTCTTTTTACATTACCAACACATGATTTTTTTCAGTAAGCCAATACAGTTAGGAAACTTTTTTATTAGCTTACCTGGTGATAGAAGTAGAAGAGGGCAAAAAAGTGCCTGTATCTCACCTACAGCCATACCACATTGGATAGGCCCAATCTCGTCTGTTCTTGGAAGCTAAGCAGTGTTGGGCCTGGTTAGTACTTGGGTGGGAGACCACATGGGAACACCAGGTGCTGTAGGTTTTTTCACATTACTGGCAAATTGTTTTTATTCTCTAGCTATTTAAATTGGAAACTTTTTCTTTTTATTGCCAGTACAGACATTTGGAAGAGGTCAAACAGACACAATAGCCATCACCTAAAGACTTACCACACTGTTTAGGCCCAATTCCAACTGCTTTTGGCAGCTAAACAGTGTTGATCCTCTTTAGTAGTTTAATTTAAGACCCCCTGCTAATATCATGTCCTGTAGGTCTTTTTACATTACCAACACATGATTTTTTTCAGTAAGCCAATAAAGTTAGGAAACTTTTTTATTTGCTTACCTGGTGATAGAAGTAGAAGAGGGCAAAAAAGTGCCTTTGACTCACCTACAGCCATACCACATTGGATAGGCCCAATCTCGTCTGATCTTGGAAGCTAAGCAGTGTTGGGCCTGGTTAGTACTTGGGTGGGAGACCACATGGGAACACCAGGTGCTGTAGGTTTTTTCACATTACTGGCAAATTGTTTTTATTCTCTAGCTATTTAAATAGGAAACTTTATCTTTTTATTGCCAGCACAGACATTTGGAAGAGGTCAAACAGACACAATAGCCATCACCTAAAGACTTACCACACTGTTTAGGCCCAATTCCAACTGCTTTTGGCAGCTAAACAGTGTTGAGCCTGTTTAGTAGTTTAATTTAAGACCCCCTGCTAATATCATGTCCTGTAGGTCTTTTTACATTACCAACACATGATTTTTTTTAAGTAAGCCAATACAGTTAGGAAACTTTTTTATTAGCTTACCTGGTGATAGAAGTAGAAGAGGGCAAAAAAGTGCCTGTATCTCACCTACAGCCATACCACATTGGATAGGCCCAATCTCGTCTGATCTTGGAAGCTAAGCAGTGTTGGGCCTGGTTAGTACTTGGGTGGGAGACCACCTGGGTGCTGTAGGTTTTTTCACATTACTGGCAAATTGTTTTTATTCTCTAGCTATTTAATTTGGAAAATTTTTCTTTTTATTGCCAGCACAGACATTTGGAAGAGGTCAAACAGACACAATAGCCATCACCTAAAGACTTACCACACTGTTTAGGCTCAATTCCAACTGTTTTGGCAGCTAAACAGTGTTGAGCCTCTTTTGTAGTTTAATTTAAGACCCCCTGCTAATATCATGTCCTGTAGGTCTTTTTACATTACCAACACATGATTTTTTTCAGTAAGCCAATACAGTTAGGAAACTTTTGTATTAGCTTACCTGGTGATAGAAGTAGAAGAGGGCAAAAAAGTGCTTTTTACTCACCTACAGCCATACCACATTGGATAGGCCCAATCTCGTCTGTTCTTGGAAGCTAAGCAGTGTTGGGCCTGGTTAGTACTTGGGTGGGAGACCACATGGGAACACCAGGTGCTGTAGGTTTTTTCACATTACTGGCAAATTGTTTTTATTCTCTAGCTATTTAAATTGGAAACTTTTTCTTTTTATTGCCAGTACAGACATTTGGAAGAGGTCAAACAGACACAATAGCCATCACCTAAAGACTTACCACACTGTTTAGGCCCAATTCCAACTGCTTTTGGCAGCTAAACAGTGTTGAGCCTGTTTAGTAGTTTAATTTAAGACCCCCTGCTAATATCATGTCCTGTAGGTCTTTTTACATTACCAACACATGATTTTTTTTAAGTAAGCCAATACAGTTAGGAAACTTTTTTATTAGCTTACCTGGTGATAGAAGTAGAAGAGGGCAAAAAAGTGCCTGTATCTCACCTACAGCCATACCACGTTGGATAGGACCAATCTCGTCTGATCTTGGAAGCTAAGCATTGTTGGGCCTGGTTAGTACTTGGGTGGGAGACCACCTGGGAACACCAGGTGCTGTAGGTTTTTTCACATTACTGGCAAATTGTTTTTATTCTCTAGCTATTTAAATTGGAAACTTTTTCTTTTTATTGCCACCACAGACATTTGGAAGAGGTCAAACAGACACAATAGCCATCACCTAAAGACTTACCACACTGTTTAGGCTCAATTCCAACTGCTTTTGGCAGCTAAACAGTGTTGATCCTCTTTAGTAGTTTAATTTAAGACCCCCTGCTAATATCATGTCCTGTAGGTCTTTTTACATTACCAACACATGATTTTTTTCAGTAAGCCAATACAGTTAGGAAACTTTTTTATTAGCTTACCTGGTGATAGAAGTAGAAGAGGGCAAAAAAGTGCCTGTATCTCACCTACAGCCATACCACATTGGATAGGCCCAATCTCGTCTGTTCTTGGAAGCTAAGCAGTGTTGGGCCTGGTTAGTAATTGGGTGGGAGACCACATGGGAACACCAGGTGCTGTAGGTTTTTTCACATTACAGGCAAATTGTTTTTATTCTCTAGCTATTTATATTGGAAACTTTTTCTTTTTATTGCCAGCACAGACATTTGGAAGAGGTCAAACAGACACAATAGCCATCACCTAAAGACTTACCACACTGTTTAGGCTCAATTCCAACTGCTTTTGGCAGCTAAACAGTGTTGAGCCTCTTTTGTAGTTTAATTTAAGACCCCCTGCTAATATCATGTCCTGTAGGTCTTTTTACATTACCAACACATGATTTTTTTCAGTAAGCCAATACAGTTAGGAAACTTTTGTATTAGCTTACCTGGTGATAGAAGTAGAAGAGGGCAAAAAAGTGGCTTTAACTCACCTACAGCCATACCACATTGGATAGGCCCAATCTCGTCTGATCTTGGAAGCTAAGCAGTGTTGGGCCTGGTTAGTACTTGGGTGGGAGACCACATGGGAACACCAGGTGCTGTAGGTTTTTTCACATTACTGGCAAATTGTTTTTATTCTCTAGCTATTTAAATAGGAAACTTTTTCTTTTTATTGCCAGCACAGACATTTGGAAGAAGTCAAACAGACACAATAGCCATCACCTAAAGACTTACCACACTGTTTAGGCCCAATTCCAACTGCTTTTGGCAGCTAAACAGTGTTGAGCCTCTTTAGTAGTTTAATTTAAGACCCCCTGCTAATATCATGTCCTGTAGGTCTTTTTACATTACCAACACATGATTTTTTTCAGTAAGCCAATACAGTTAGGAAACTTTTGTATTAGCTTACCTGGTGATAGAAGTAGAAGAGGGCAAAAAAGTGCCTTTGACTCACCTACAGCCATACCACATTGGATAGGCCCAATCTCGTCTGATCTTGGAAGCTAAGCAGTGTTGGGCCTGGTTAGTACTTGGGTGGGAGACCACATGGGAACACCAGGTGCTGTAGGTTTTTTCACATTACTGGCAAATTGTTTTTATTCTCTAGCTATTTAAATAGGAAACTTTATCTTTTTATTGCCAGCACAGACATTTGGAAGAGGTCAAACAGACACAATAGCCATCACCTAAAGACTTACCACACTGTTTAGGCCCAATTCCAACTGCTTTTGGCAGCTAAACAGTGTTGAGCCTGTTTAGTAGTTTAATTTAAGACCCCCTGCTAATATCATGTCCTGTAGGTCTTTTTACATTACAAACACATGATTTTTTTTAAGTAAGCCAATACAGTTAGGAAACTTTTTTATTAGCTTACCTGGTGATAGAAGTAGAAGAGGGCAAAAAAGTGCCTGTATCTCACCTACAGCCATACCACATTGGATAGGCCCAATCTCGTCTGATCTTGAAAGCTAAGCAGTGTTGGGCCTGGTTAGTACTTGGGTGGGAGACCACCTGGGAACACCAGGTGCTGTAGGTTTTTTCACATTACTGGCAAATTGTTTTTATTATCTAGCTATTTAAATTTGGAAACTTTTTCTTTTTATTGCCAGCACAGACATTTGGAAGAGGTCAAACAGACACAATAGCCATCACCTAAAGACTTACCACACTGTTTAGGCTCAATTCTAACTGCTTTTGGCAGCTAAACAGTGTTGAGCCTCTTTTGTAGTTTAATTTAAGACCCCCTGCTAATATCATGTCCTGTAGGTCTTTTTACATTACCAACACATGATTTTTTTCAGTAAGCCAATACAGTTAGGAAACTTTTGTATTAGCTTACCTGGTGATAGAAGTAGAAGAGGGCAAAAAAGTGCTTTTAACTCACCTACAGCCATACCACATTGGATAGGCCCAATCTCGTCTGATCTTGGAAGCTAAGCAGTGTTGGGCCTGGTTAGTACTTGGGTGGGAGACCACATGGGAACACCAGGTGCTGTAGGTTTTTTCACATTACTGGCAAATTGTTTTTATTCTCTAGCTATTTATATTGGAAATTTTTTCTTTTTATTGCCAGTACAGACATTTGGAAGAGGTCAAACAGACACAATAGCCATCACCTAAAGACTTACCACACTGTTTAGGCTCAATTCCAACTGCTTTTGGCAGCTAAACAGTGTTGAGCCTCTTTTGTAGTTTAATTTAAGACCCCCTGCTAATATCATGTCCTGTAGGTCTTTTTACATTACCAACACATGATTTTTTTCAGTAAGCCAATACAGTTAGGAAACTTTTGTATTAGCTTACCTGGTGATAGAAGTAGAAGAGGGCAAAAAAGTGCATTTAACTCACCTACAGCTATACCACATTGGATAGGCCCAATCTCGTCTGATCTTGGAAGCTAAGCAGTGTTGGGCCTGGTTAGTACTTGGGTGGGAGACCACATGGGAACACCAGGTGCTGTAGGTTTTTTCACATTACTGGCAAATTGTTTTTATTCTCTAGCTATTTAAATTGGAAACTTTTTCTTTTTATTGCCAGTACAGACATTTGGAAGAGGTCAAACAGACACAATAGCCATCACCTAAAGACTTACCACACTGTTTAGGCCCAATTCCAACTGCTTTTGGCAGCTAAACAGTGTTGAGCCTCTTTTGTAGTTTAATTTAAGACCCCCTGCTAATATCATGTCCTGTAGGTCTTTTTACATTACCAACACATGATTTTTTTCAGTAAGCCAATACAGTTAGGAAACTTTTTTATTAGCTTACCTGGTGATAGAAGTAGAAGAGGGCAAAAAAGTGGCTTTAACTCACCTACAGCCATACCACATTGGATAGGCCCAATCTCGTCTGATCTTGGAAGCTAAGCAGTGTTGGGCCTGGTTAGTACTTGGGTGGGAGACCACATGGGAACACCAGGTGCTGTAGGTTTTTTCACATTACTGGCAAATTGTTTTTATTCTCTAGCTATTTAAATAGGAAACTTTTTCTTTTTATTGCCAGCACAGACATTTGGAAGAGGTCAAACAGACACAATAGCCATCACCTAAAGACTTACCACACTGTTTAGGCCCAATTCCAACTGCTTTTGGCAGCTAAACAGTGTTGAGCCTGTTTAGTAGTTTAATTTAAGACCCCCTGCTAATATCATGTCCTGTAGGTCTTTTTACATTACCAACACATGATTTTTTTTAAGTAAGCCAATACAGTTAGGAAACTTTTTTATTAGCTTACCTGGTGATAGAAGTAGAAGAGGGCAAAAAAGTGCCTGTATCTCACCTACAGCCATACCACATTGGATAGGCCCAATCTCGTGATCTTGGAAGCTAAGCAGTGTTGGGCCTGGTTAGTACTTGGGTGGGAGACCACCTGGGAACACCAGGTGCTGTAGGTTTTTTCACATTACTGGCAAATTGTTTTTATTCTCTAGCTATTTAAATTGGAAACTTTTTCTTTTTATTGCCAGCACAGACATTTGGAAGAGGTCAAACAGACACAATAGCCATCACCTAAAGACTTACCACACTGTTTAGGCTCAATTCCAACTGCTTTTGGCAGCTAAACAGTGTTGAGCCTCTTTTGTAGTTTAATTTAAGACCCCCTGCTAATATCATGTCCTGTAGGTCTTTTTACATTACCAACACATGATTTTTTTCAGTAAGCCAATACAGTTAGGAAACTTTTGTATTAGCTTACCTGGTGATAGAAGTAGAAGAGGGCAAAAAAGTGCTTTTAACTCACCTACAGCCATACCACATTGGATAGGCCCAATCTCGTCTGATCTTGGAAGCTAAGCAGTGTTGGGCCTGGTTAGTACTTGGGTGGGAGACCACATGGGAACACCAGGTGCTGTAGGTTTTTTCACATTACTGGCAAATTGTTTTTATTCTCTAGCTATTTATATTGGAAACTTTTTCTTTTTATTGCCAGTACAGACATTTGGAAGAGGTCAAACAGACACAATAGCCATCACCTAAAGACTTACCACACTGTTTAGGCCCAATTCCAACTGCTTTTGGCAGCTAAACAGTGTTGATCCTCTTTAGTAGTTTAATTTAAGACCCCCTGCTAATATCATGTCCTGTAGGTCTTTTTACATTACCAAGACATGATTTTTTTCAGTAAGCCAATACAGTTAGGAAACTTTTGTATTAGCTTACCTGGTGATAGAAGTAGAAGAGGGCAAAAAAGTGCCTGTATCTCACCTACAGCCATACCACATTGGATAGGCCCAATCTCGTCTGATCTTGGAAGCTAAGCAGTGTTGGGCCTGGTTAGTACTTGGGTGGGAGACCACATGGGAACACCAGGTGCTGTATGTTTTTTCACATTACAGGCAAATTGTTTTTATTCTCTAGCTATTTAAATTGGAAACTTTTTCTTTTTATTGCCAGTACAGACATTTGGAAGAGGTCAAACAGACACAATAGCCATCACCTAAAGACTTACCACACTGTTTAGGCCCAATTCCAACTGCTTTTGGCAGCTAAACAGTGTTGAGCCTGTTTAGTAGTTTAATTTAAGACCCCCTGCTAATATCATGTCCTGTAGGTCTTTTTACATTACCAACACATGATTTTTTTTAAGTAAGCCAATACAGTTAGGAAACTTTTTTATTAGCTTACCTGGTGATAGAAGTAGAAGAGGGCAAAAAAGTGCCTGTATCTCACCTACAGCCATACCACATTGGATAGGCCCAATCTCGTGATCTTGGAAGCTAAGCAGTGTTGGGCCTGGTTAGTACTTGGGTGGGAGACCACCTGGGAACACCAGGTGCTGTAGGTTTTTTCACATTACTGGCAAATTGTTTTTATTCTCTAGCTATTTAAATTGGAAACTTTTTCTTTTTATTGCCAGCACAGACATTTGGAAGAGGTCAAACAGACACAATAGCCATCACCTAAAGACTTACCACACTGTTTAGGCTCAATTCCAACTGCTTTTGGCAGCTAAACAGTGTTGAGCCTCTTTTGTAGTTTAATTTAAGACCCCCTGCTAATATCATGTCCTGTAGGTCTTTTTACATTACCAACACATGATTTTTTTCAGTAAGCCAATACAGTTAGGAAACTTTTGTATTAGCTTACCTGGTGATAGAAGTAGAAGAGGGCAAAAAAGTGCTTTTAACTCACCTACAGCCATACCACATTGGATAGGCCCAATCTCGTCTGATCTTGGAAGCTAAGCAGTGTTGGGCCTGGTTAGTACTTGGGTGGGAGACCACATGGGAACACCAGGTGCTGTAGGTTTTTTCACATTACTGGCAAATTGTTTTTATTCTCTAGCTATTTATATTGGAAACTTTTTCTTTTTATTGCCAGTACAGACATTTGGAAGAGGTCAAACAGACACAATAGCCATCACCTAAAGACTTACCACACTGTTTAGGCCCAATTCCAACTGCTTTTGGCAGCTAAACAGTGTTGATCCTCTTTAGTAGTTTAATTTAAGACCCCCTGCTAATATCATGTCCTGTAGGTCTTTTTACATTACCAAGACATGATTTTTTTCAGTAAGCCAATACAGTTAGGAAACTTTTGTGTTAGCTTACCTGGTGATAGAAGTAGAAGAGGGCAAAAAAGTGCCTGTATCTCACCTACAGCCATACCACATTGGATAGGCCCAATCTCGTCTGATCTTGGAAGCTAAGCAGTGTTGGGCCTGGTTAGTACTTGGGTGGGAGACCACATGGGAACACCAGGTGCTGTATGTTTTTTCACATTACAGGCAAATTGTTTTTATTCTCTAGCTATTTAAATTGGAAACTTTTTCTTTTTATTGCCAGTACAGACATTTGGAAGAGGTCAAACAGACACAATAGCCATCACATAAAGACTTACCACACTGTTTAGGCCCAATTCCAACTGCTTTTGGCAGCTAAACAGTGTTGAGCCTCTTTAGTAGTTTAATTTAAGACCCCCTGCTAATATCATGTCCTGTAGGTCTTTTTACATTACCAACACATGATTTTTTTCAGTAAGCCAATACAGTTAGGAAACTTTTTTATTAGCTTACCTGGTGATAGAAGTAGAAGAGGGCAAAAAAGTGCCTGTATTTCACCTACAGCCATACCACATTGGATAGGCCCAATCTCGTCTGTTCTTGGAAGCTAAGCAGTGTTGGGCCTGGTTAGTAATTGGGTGGGAGACCACATGGGAACACCAGGTGCTGTAGGTTTTTTCACATTACATGCAAATTGTTTTTATTCTCTAGCTATTTATATTGGAAACTTTTTCTTTTTATTGCCAGCACAGACATTTGGAAGAGGTCAAACAGACACAATAGCCATCACCTAAAGACTTACCACACTGTTTAGGCTCAATTCCAACTGCTTTTGGCAGCTAAACAGTGTTGAGCCTCTTTTGTAGTTTAATTTAAGACCCCCTGCTAATATCATGTCCTGTAGGTCTTTTTACATTACCAACACATGATTTTTTTCAGTAAGCCAATACAGTTAGGAAACTTTTGTATTAGCTTACCTGGTGATAGAAGTAGAAGAGGGCAAAAAAGTGGCTTTAACTCACCTACAGCCATACCACATTGGATAGGCCCAATCTCGTCTGATCTTGGAAGCTAAGCAGTGTTGGGCCTGGTTAGTACTTGGGTGGGAGACCACATGGGAACACCAGGTGCTGTAGGTTTTTTCACATTACTGGCAAATTGTTTTTATTCTCTAGCTATTTAAATAGGAAACTTTTTCTTTTTATTGCCAGCACAGACATTTGGAAGAGGTCAAACAGACACAATAGCCATCACCTAAAGACTTACCACACTGTTTAGGCCCAATTCCAACTGCTTTTGGCAGCTAAACAGTGTTGAGCCTCTTTAGTAGTTTAATTTAAGACCCCCTGCTAATATCATGTCCTGTAGGTCTTTTTACATTACCAACACATGATTTTTTTCAGTAAGCCAATACAGTTAGGAAACTTTTGTATTAGCTTACCTGGTGATAGAAGTAGAAGAGGGCAAAAAAGTGCCTGTATCTCACCTACAGCCATACCACATTGGATAGGCCCAATCTCGTCTGATCTTGGAAGCTAAGCAGTGTTGGGCCTGGTTAGTACTTGGGTGGGAGACCACATGGGAACACCAGGTGCTGTAGGTTTTTTCACATTACTGGCAAATTGTTTTTATTCTCTAGCTATTTAAATTGGAAACTTATTATTTTTATTGCCAGTACAGACATTTGGAAGAGGTCAAACAGACACAATAGCCATCACCTAAAGACTTACCACACTGTTTAGGCCCAATTCCAACTGCTTTTGGCAGCTAAACAGTGTTGATCCTCTTTAGTAGTTTAATTTAAGACCCCCTGCTAATATCATGTCCTGTAGGTCTTTTTACATTACCAACACATGATTTTTTTCAGTAAGCCAATACAGTTAGGAAACTTTTGTATTAGCTTACCTGGTGATAGAAGTAGAAGACGGCAAAAAAGTGCCTGTATCTCACCTACAGCCATACCACGTTGGATAGGCCCAATCTCGTCTGATCTTGGAAGCTAAGCAGTGTTGGGACTGGTTAGTACTTGGGTGGGAGACCACATGGGAACACCAGGTGCTGTAGGTTTTTTCACATTACAGGCAAATTGTTTTTATTCTCTAGCTATTTAAATTAGAAACTTTTTCTTTTTATTGCCAGTACAGACATTTGGAAGAGGTCAAACAGACACAATAGCCATCACCTAAAGACTTACCACACTGTTTAGGCCCAATTCCAACTGCTTTTGGCAGCTAAACAGTGTTGAGCCTCTTTAGTAGTTTAATTTAAGACCCCCTGCTAATATCATGTCCTGTAGGTCTTTTTACATTACAAACACATGATTTTTTTCAGTAAGCCAATACAGTTAGGAAACTTTTTTATTAGCTTACCTGGTGATAGAAGTAGAAGAGGGCAAAAAAGTGCCTGTATTTCACCTACAGCCATACCACATTGGATAGGCCCAATCTCATCTGTTCTTGGAAGCTAAGCAGTGTTGGGCCTGGTTAGTAATTGGGTGGGAGACCACATGGGAACACCAGGTGCTGTAGGTTTTTTCACATTACAGGCAAATTGTTTTTATTCTCTAGCTATTTAAATAGGAAACTTTTTCTTTTTATTGCCAGCACAGACATTTGGAAGAGGTCAAACAGACACAATAGCCATCACCTAAAGACTTACCACACTGTTTAGGCCCAATTCCAAATGCTTTTGGCAGCTAAACAGTGTTGAGCCTCTTTAGTAGTTTAATTTAAGACCCCCTGCTAATATCATGTCCTGTAGGTCTTTTTACATTACCAACACATGATTTTTTTCAGTAAGCCAATACAGTTAGGAAACTTTTGTATTAGCTTACCTGGTGATAGAAGTAGAAGAGGGCAAAAAAGTGCCTGTATCTCACCTACAGCCATACCACATTGGATAGGCCCAATCTCGTCTGATCTTGGAAGCTAAGCAGTGTTGGGCCTGGTTAGTACTTGGGTGGGAGACCACATGGGAACACCAGGTGCTGTAGGTTTTTTCACATTACTGGCAAATTGTTTTTATTCTCTAGCTATTTAAATAGGAAACTTTTTATTTTTATTGCCAGCACAGACATTTGGAAGAGGTCAAACAGACACAATAGCCATCACCTAAAGACTTACCACACTGTTTAGGCCCAATTCCAACTGCTTTTGGCAGCTAAACAGTGTTGATCCTCTTTAGTAGTTTAATTTAAGACCCCCTGCTAATATCATGTCCTGTAGGTCTTTTTACATTACCAACACATGATTTTTTTCAGTAAGCCAATACAGTTAGGAAACTTTTTTATTAGCTTACCTGGTGATAGAAGTAGAAGAGGGCAAAAAAGTGCCTGTATCTCACCTACAGCCATACCACATTGGATAGGCCCAATCTCGTCTGATCTTGGAAGCTAAGCAGTGTTGGGCCTGGTTAGTACTTGGGTGGGAGACCACATGGGAACACCAGGTGCTGTAGGTTTTTTCACATTACAGGCAAATTGTTTTTATTCTCTAGCTATTTCAATTGGAAACTTTTTCTTTTTATTGCCAGTACAGACATTTGGAAGAGGTCAAACAGACACAATAGCCATCACCTAAAGACTTACCACACTGTTTAGGCCCAATTCCAACTGCTTTTGGCAGCTAAACAGTGTTGAGCCTCTTTAGTAGTTTAATTTAAGACCCCCTGCTAATATCATGTCCTGTAGGTCTTTTTACATTACCAACACATGATTTTTTTCAGTAAGCCAATACAGTTAGGAAACTTTTTTATTAGCTTACCTGGTGATAGAAGTAGAAGAGGGCAAAAAAGTGCCTGTATCTCACCTACAGCCATACCACATTGGATAGGCCCAATCTCGTCTGATCTTGGAAGCTAAGCAGTGTTGGGCCTGGTTAGTACTTGGGTGGGAGACCACATGGGAACACCAGGTGCTGTAGGTTTTTTCACATTACAGGCAAATTGTTTTTATTCTCTAGCGATTTAAATTGGAAACTTTTTCTTTTTATTGCCAGTACAGACATTTGGAAGAGGTCAAACAGACACAATAGCCATCACCTAAAGACTTACCACACTGTTTAGGCCCAATTCCAACTGATTTTGGCAGCTAAACAGTGTTGAGCCTCTTTAGTAGTTTAATTTAAGACCCCCTGCTAATATCATGTCCTGTAGGTCTTTTTACATTACCAACACATGATTTTTTTCAGTAAGCCAATACAGTTAGGAAACTTTTGTATTAGCTTACCTGGTGATAGAAGTAGAAGAGGGCAAAAAAGTGCCTGTATCTCACCTAAAGCCATACCACATTGGATAGGCCCAATCTCGTCTGATCTTGGAAGCTAAGTAGTGTTGGGCCTGGTTAGTACTTGGGTGGGAGACCACATGGGAACACCAGGTGCTGTAGGTTTTTTCACATTACTGGCAAATTGTTTTTATTCTCTAGCTATTTAAATAGGAAACTTTATCTTTTTATTGCCAGCACAGACATTTGGAAGAGGTCAAACAGACACAATAGCCATCACCTAAAGACTTACCACACTGTTTAGGCCCAATTCCAACTGCTTTTGGCAGCTAAACAGTGTTGATCCTCTTTAGTAGTTTAATTTAAGACCCCCTGCTAATATCATGTCCTGTAGGTCTTTTTACATTACCAACACATGATTTTTTTCAGTAAGCCAATACAGTTAGGAAACTTTTTTATTAGCTTACCTGGTGATAGAAGTAGAAGAGGGCAAAAAAGTGCCTGTATCTCACCTACAGCCATACCACATTGGATAGGCCCAATCTCGTCTGATCTTGGAAGCTAAGCAGTGTTGGGCCTGGTTAGTACTTGGGTGGGAGACCACATGGGAACACCAGGTGCTGTAGGTTTTTTCACATTACAGGCAAATTGTTTTTATTCTCTAGCTATTTAAATTGGAAACTTTTTCTTTTTATTGCCAGTACAGACATTTGGAAGAGGTCAAACAGACACAATAGCCATCACCTAAAGACTTACCACACTGTTTAGGCCCAATTCCAACTGCTTTTGGCAGCTAAACAGTGTTGAGCCTCTTTAGTAGTTTAATTTAAGACCCCCTGCTAATATCATGTCCTGTAGGTCTTTTTACATTACCAACACATGATTTTTTTCAGTAAGCCAATACAGTTAGGAAACTTTTTTATTAGCTTACCTGGTGATAGAAGTAGAAGAGGGCAAAAAAGTGCCAGTATTTCACCTACAGCCATACCACATTGGATAGGCCCAATCTCGTCTGATCTTGGAAGCTAAGCAGTGTTGGGCCTGGTTAGTACTTGGGTGGGAGACCACATGGGAACACCAGGTGCTGTAGGTTTTTTCACATTACTGGCCAATTGTTTTTATTCTCTAGCTATTTAAATTGGAAACTTTTTCTTTTTATTGCCAGTACAGACATTTGGAAGAGGTCAAACAGACACAATAGCTATCACCTAAAGACTTACCACACTGTTTAGGCCCAATTCCAACTGCTTTTGGCAGCTAAACAGTGTTGAGTCTCTTTAGTAGTTTAATTTAAGACCCCCTGCTAATATCATGTCCTGTAGGTCTTTTTACATTACCAACACATGATTTTTTTCAGTAAGCCAATACAGTTAGGAAACTTTTTTATTAGCTTACCTGGTGATAGAAGTAGAAGAGGGCAAAAAAGTGCCTGTATCTCACCTACAGCCATACCACATTGGATAGGCCCAATCTCGTCTGATCTTGGAAGCTAAGCAGTGTTGGGCCTGGTTAGTACTTGGGTGGGAGACCACATGGGAACACCAGGTGCTGTAGGTTTTTTCACATTACAGGCAAATTGTTTTTATTCTCTAGCTATTTAAATTGGAAACTTTTTCTTTTTATTGCCAGTACAGACATGTGGAAGAGGTCAAACAGACACAATAGCCATCACCTAAACACTTACCACACTGTTTAGGCCCAATTCCAACTGCTTTTGGCAGCTAAACAGTGTTGAGCCTCTTTAGTAGTTTAATTTAAGACCCCCTGCTATATATCATGTCCTGTAGGTCTTTTTACATTACCAACACATGATTTTTTTCATTAAGCCAATACAGTTAGGAAACTTTTTTATTAGCTTACCTGGTGATAGAAGTAGAAGAGGGCAAAAAAGTGCCTGTATCTCACCTACAGCCATACCACATTGGATAGGCCCAATCTCGTCTGATCTTAGAAGCTAAGCAGTGTTGGGCCTGGTTAGTACTTGGGTGGGAGACCACATGGGAACACCAGGTGCTGTAGGTTTTTTCACATTACAGGCAAATTGTTTTTATTCTCTAGCTATTTAAATTGGAAACTTTTTCTTTTTATTGCCAGTACAGACATGTGGAAGAGGTCAAACAGACACAATAGCCATCACCTAAACACTTACCACACTGTTTAGGCCCAATTCCAACTGCTTTTGGCAGCTAAACAGTGTTGAGCCTCTTTAGTAGTTTAATTTAAGACCCCCTGCTAATATCATGTCCTGTAGGTCTTTTTACATTACCAACACATGATTTTTTTCATTAAGCCAATACAGTTAGGAAACTTTTTTATTAGCTTACCTGGTGATAGAAGTAGAAGAGGGCAAAAAAGTGCCTGTATCTCACCTACAGCCATACCACATTGGATAGGCCCAATCTCGTCTGATCTTAGAAGCTAAGCAGTGTTGGGCCTGGTTAGTACTTGGGTGGGAGACCACATGGGAACACCAGGTGCTGTAGGTTTTTTCACATTACAGGCAAATTGTTTTTATTCTCTAGCTATTTAAATTGGAAACTTTTTATTTTTATTGCCAGTACAGACATTTGGAAGAGGTCAAACAGACACAATAGCCATCACCTAAAGACTTACCACACTGTTTAGGCCCAATTCCAACTGTTTTTGGCAGCTAAACAGTGTTGAGCCTCTTTAGTAGTTTAATTTAAGACCCCTGCTAATATCATGTCCTGTAGTTCTTTTTACATTACCAACACATGATTTTTTTCAGTAAGCCAATACAGTTAGGAAACTTTTTTATTAGCTTACCTGGTGATAGAAGTAGAAGAGGGCAAAAAAGTGACTGCATCTCACCTACAGCCATACCACATTGGATAGGCCCAATCTCGTCTGATCTTGGAAGCTAAGCAGTGTTGGGCCTGGTTAGTACTTGGGTGGGAGACCACATGGGAACACCAGGTGCTGTAGGTTTTTTCACATTACAGGCAAATTGTTTTTATTCTCTAGCTATTTAAATTGGAAACTTTTTCTTTTTAATGCCAGTACAGACATTTGGAAGAGGTCAAACAGACACAATAGCCATCACCTAAAGACTTACCACACTGTTTAGGCTCAATTCCAACTGCTTTTGGCAGCTAAACAGTGTTGAGCCTCTTTTGTAGTTTAATTTAAGACCCCTTGCTAATATCATGTCCTGTAGGTCTTTTTACATTACCAACACATGATTGTTTTCAGTAAGCCAATACAGTTAGGAAACTTTTTTATTAGCTTACCTGGTGATAGAAGTAGAAGAGGGCAAATAAGTGCCTGTATCTCACCTACAGCCATACCACATTGGATAGGCCCAATCTCATCTGAACTTATAAGCTAAGCAGTGTTGGGCCTGGTTAGTACTTGGGTGGGAGACCACATGGGAACACCAGGTGCTGTAGGTTTTTTCACATTACAGGCAAATTGTTTTTATTCTCTAGCTATTTAAATTGGAAACTTTTTCTTTTTATTGCCAGCACAGACATTTGGAAGAGGTCAAACAGACACAATAGCCATCACCTAAAGACTTACCACACTGTTTAGGCTCAATTCCAACTGCTTTTGGCAGCTAAACAGTGTTGAGCCTCTTTTGTAGTTTAATTTAAGACCCCCTGCTAATATCATGTCCTGTAGGTCTTTTTACATTACCAACACATGATTTTTTTCAGTAAGCCAATACAGTTAGGAAACTTTTTTATTAGCTTACCTGGTGATAGAAGTAGAAAAGGTCAAATAAGTGCCTGTATCTCACCTACAGCCATACCATATTGGATAGGCCCAATCTCATCTGAATTTATAAGCTAAGCAGTGTTGGGCCTGGTTAGTACTTGGGTGGGAGACCACATGGGAACACCAGGTGCTGTAGGTTTTTTCACATTACTGGCAAATTGTTTTTATTCTCTAGCTATTTATATTGGAAACTTTTTCATTTTATTGCCAGCACAGACATTTGGAAGAGGTCAAACAGACACAATAGCCATCACCTAAAGACTTACCACAATGTTTAGGCTCAATTCCAACTGCTTTTGGCAGCTAAACAGTGTTGAGCCTCTTTTGTAGTTTAATTTAAGACCCCCTGCTAATATCATGTCCTGTAGGTCTTTTTACATTACCAACACATGATTTTTTTCAGTAAGCCAATACAGTTAGGAAACTTTTGTATTAGCTTACCTGGTAATAGAAGTAGAAGAGGGCAAAAAAGTGGCTTTAACTCACCTACAGCCATTCCACATTGGATAGGCCCAATCTCGTCTGATCTTGGAAGCTAAGCAGTGTTGGGCCTGGTTAGTACTTGGGTGGGAGACCACATGGGAACACCAGGTGCTGTAGGTTTTTTCACATTACAGGCAAATTGTTTTTATTCTCTAGCTATTTAAATTGGAAACTTTTTCTTTTTATTGCCAGTACAGACATTTGGAAGAGGTCAAACAGACACAATAGCCATCACATAAAGACTTACCACACTGTATAGGCCCAATTCCAACTGCTTTTGGCAGCTAAACAGTGTTGAGCCTGTTTAGTAGTTTAATTTAAGACCCCCTGCTAATATCATGTCCTGTAGGTCTTTTTACATTACCAACACATGATTTTTTTTAAGTAAGCCAATACAGTTAGGAAACTTTTTTATTAGCTTACCTGGTGTTAGAAGTAGAAGAGGGCAAAAAAGTGCCTGTATCTCACCTACAGCCGTACCACATTGGATAGGCCCAATCTCGTCTGATCTTGGAAGCTAAGCAGTGTTGGGCTTGGTTAGTACTTGGGTGGGAGACCACCTGGGAACACCAGGTGCTGTAGGTTTTTTCACATTACTGGCAAATTATTTTTATTCTCTAGCTATTTAAATTGGAAACTTTTTCTTTTTATTGCCAGCACAGACATTTGGAAGAGGTCAAACAGACACAATAGCCATCACCTAAAGACTTACCACACTGTTTAGGCTCAATTCCAACTGCTTTTGGCAGCTAAACAGTGTTGAGCCTCTTTTGTAGTTTAATTTAAGACCCCCTGCTAATATCATGTCCTGTAGGTCTTTTTACTTTACCAACACATGATTTTTTTCAGTAAGCCAATACAGTTAGGAAACTTTTGTATTAGCTTACCTGGTGATAAAAGTAGAAGAGGGCAAAAAAGTGCCTGTATTTCACCTACAGCCATACCACGTTGGATAGGCCCAATATCGTCTGATCTTGGAAGCTAAGCAGTGTTGGGCCTGGTTAGTACTTGGGTGGGAGACCACCTGGGAACACCAGGAGCTGTAGGTTTTTTCACATTACAGGCAAATTTTTTTTATTCTCTAGCTATTTATATTGGAAACTGTTTCTTTTTATTGCCAGCACAGACATTTGGAAGAGGTCAAACAGACACACTAGCCATCACCTAAAGACTTACCACACTGTTTAGGCTCAATTCCAACTGCTTTTGGCAGCTAAACAGTGTTGAGCCTCTTTAGTAGTTTAATTTAAGACCCCCTGCTAATATCATGTCCTGTAGGTCTTTTTACATTACCAACACATGATTTTTTTCAGTAAGCCAATACAGTTAGGAAACTTTTTTATTAGCTTACCTTGTGATAGAAGTAGAAGAGGGCAAAAAAGTGCCTGTATTTCACCTACAGCCATACCACATTGGATAGGCCCAATCTCGTCTGTTCTTTGAAGCTAAGCAGTGTTAGGCCTGGTTAGTACTTGGGTGGGAGACCACATGGGAACACCAGGTGCTGTAGGTTTTTTCACATTACAGGCAAATTGTTTTTATTCTCTAGCTATTTATATTGGAAACTTTTTCTTTTTATTGCCAGCACAGACATTTGGAAGAGGTCAAACAGACACAATAGCCATCACCTAAAGACTTACCACACTGTTTAGGCTCAATTCCAACTGCTTTTGGCAGCTAAACAGTGTTGAGCCTCTTTTGTAGTTTAATTTAAGACCCCCTGCTAATATCATGTCCTGTAGGTCTTTTTACATTACCAACACATGATTTTTTTCAGTAAGCCAATACAGATAGGAAACTTTTGTATTAGCTTACCTGGTGATAGAAGTAGAATAGGGCAAAAAAGTGGCTTTTACTCACCTACAGCCGTACCACATTGGATAGCCCCAATCTCGTCTGATCTTGGAAGCTAAGCATTGTTGGGCCTGGTTAGTACTTGGGTGGGAGACCACATGGGAACACCAGGTGCTGTAGGTTTTTTCACATTACTGGCAAATTGTTTTTATTCTCTAGCTATTTAAATAGGAAACTTTTTCTTTTTATTGCCAGCACAGACATTTGGAAGAGGTCAAACAGACACAATAGCCATCACCTAAAGACTTACCACACTGTTTAGGCCCAATTCCAACTGCTTTTGGCAGCTAAACAGTGTTGAGCCTCTTTAGTAGTTTAATTTAAGACCCCCTGCTAATATCATGTCCTGTAGGTCTTTTTACATTACCAACACATGATTTTTTTCAGTAAGCCAATACAGTTAGGAAACTTTTGTATTAGCTTACCTGGTGATAGAAGTAGAAGAGGGCAAAAAAGTGCCTGTATCTCACCTACAGCTATACCACATTGGATAGGCCCAATCTCGTCTGATCTTGGAAACTAAGCAGTGTTGGGCCTGGTTAGTACTTGGGTGGGAGACCACATGGGAACACCAGGTGCTGTAGGTTTTTTCACATTACTGGCAAATTGTTTTTATTCTCTAGCTATTTAAATTGGAAACTTTTTCTTTTTATTGCCAGTACAGACATGTGGAAGAGGTCAAACAGACACAATAGCCATCACCTAAAGACTTACCACACTGTTTAGGCCCAATTCCAACTGCTTTTGGCAGCTAAACAGTGTTGGGCCTCTTTAGTAGTTTAATTTAAGACTCCCTGCTAATATCATGTCCAGTAGGTCTTTTTACATTACCAACACATGATTTTTTTCAGTAAGCCAATACAGTTAGGAAACTTTTTTATTAGCTTACCTGGTGATAGAAGTAGAAGAGGGCAAAAAAGTGCCTGCATCTCACCTACAGCCATACCACATTGGATAGGCCCAATCTCGTCTGATCTTGGAAGCTAAGCAGTGTTGGGCCTGGTTAGTACTTGGGTGGCAGACCACATGGGAACACCAGGTGATGTAGGTTTTTTCACATTACAGGCAAATTGTTTTTATTCTCTAGCTATTTAAATTGGAAACTTTTTCTTTTTATTGCCAGTACAGACATTTGGAAGAGGTCAAACAGACACAATAGCCATCACCTAAAGACTTACCACACTGTTTAGGCCCAATTCCAACTGCTTTTGGCAGCTAAACAGTGTTGAGCCTGTTTAGTAGTTTAATTTAGGACCCCCTGCTAATATCATGTCCTGTAGGTCTTTTTACATTACCAACACATGATTTTTTTCAGTAAGCCAATACAGTTAGGAAACTTTTTTATTAGCTTACCTGGTGATAGAAGTAGAAGAGGGCAAAAAAGTGCCTGTATCTCACCTACAGCCATACCACATTGGATAGGCCTAATCTCGTCTGATCTTGGAAGCTAAGCAGTGTTGGGCCTGGTTAGTACTTGGGTGGGAGACCACATGGGAACACCAGGTGCTGTAGGTTTTTTCACATTACAGGCAAATTGTTTTTATTCTCTAGCTATTTAAATTGGAAACTTTTTCTTTTTATTGCCAGTACAGACATTTGGAAGAGGTCAAACAGACACAATAGCCATCACCTAAAGACTTACCACACTGTTTAGGCCCAATTCCAACTGCTTTTGGCAGCTAAACAGTGTTGAGCCTCTTTAGTAGTTTAATTTAAGACCCCCTGCTAATATCATGTCCTGTAGGTCTTTTTACATTACCAACACATGATTTTTTTCAGTAAGCCAATACAGTTAGGAAACTTTTGTATTAGCTTACCTAGTGATAGAAGTAGAAGAGGGCAAAAAAGTGCCTGTATCTCACCTACAGCCATACCACATTGGATAGGCCCAATCTCGTCTGATCTTGGAAGCTAAGCAGTGTTGGGCCTGGTTAGTACTTGGGTGGGAGACCACATGGGAACACCAGGTGCTGTAGGTTTTTTCACATTACTGGCAAATTGTTTTTATTCTCTAGCTATTTAAATTGGAAACTTTTTATTTTTATTGCCAGTACAGACATTTGGAAGAGGTCAAACAGACACAATAGCCATCACCTAAAGACTTACCACACTGTTTAGGCCCAATTCCAACTGCTTTTGGCAGCTAAACAGTGTTGAGCCTCTTTAGTAGTTTAATTTAAGACCCCCTGCTAATATCATGTCCTGTAGGTCTTTTTACATTACCAACACATGATTTTTTTCAGTAAGCCAATACAGTTAGGAAACTTTTGTATTAGCTTACCTGGTAATAGAAGTAGAAGAGGGCAAAAAAGTGGCTTTAACTCACCTACAGCCATTCCACATTGGATAGGCCCCATCTCGTCTGATCTTGGAAGCTAAGCAGTGTTGGGCCTGGTTAGTACTTGGGTGGGAGACCACATGGGAACACCAGGTGCTGTAGGTTTTTTCACATTACAGGCAAATTGTTTTTATTCTCTAGCTATTTAAATTGGAAACTTTTTCTTTTTATTGCCAGTACAGACATTTGGAAGAGGTCAAACAGACACAATAGCCATCACATAAAGACTTACCACACTGTTTAGGCCCAATTCCAACTGCTTTTGGCAGCTAAACAGTGTTGAGCCTGTTTAGTAGTTTAATTTAAGACCCCCTGCTAATATCATGTCCTGTAGGTCTTTTTACATTACCAACACATGATTTTTTTTAAGTAAGCCAATACAGTTAGGAAACTTTTTTATTAGCTTACCTGGTGATAGAAGTAGAAGAGGGCAAAAAAGTGCCTGTATCTCACCTACAGCCATACCACATTGGATAGGCCCAATCTCGTCTGATCTTGGAAGCTAAGCAGTGTTGGGCCTGGTTAGTACTTGGGTGGGAGACCACCTGGGTGCTGTAGGTTTTTTCACATTACTGGCAAATTGTTTTTATTCTCTAGCTATTTAATTTGGAAACTTTTTCTTTTTATTGCCAGCACAGACATTTGGAAGAGGTCAAACAGACACAATAGCCATCACCTAAAGACTTACCACACTGTTTAGGCTCAATTCCAACTGTTTTGGCAGCTAAACAGTGTTGAGCCTCTTTTGTAGTTTAATTTAAGACCCCCTGCTAATATCATGTCCTGTAGGTCTTTTTACATTACCAACACATGATTTTTTTCAGTAAGCCAATACAGTTAGGAAACTTTTGTATTAGCTTACCTGGTGATAGAAGTAGAAGAGGGCAAAAAAGTGCTTTTTACTCACCTACAGCCATACCACATTGGATAGGCCCAATCTCGTCTGTTCTTGGAAGCTAAGCAGTGTTGGGCCTGGTTAGTACTTGGGTGGGAGACCACATGGGAACACCAGGTGCTGTAGGTTTTTTCACATTACTGGCAAATTGTTTTTATTCTCTAGCTATTTAAATTGGAAACTTTTTCTTTTTATTGCCAGTACAGACATTTGGAAGAGGTCAAACAGACACAATAGCCATCACCTAAAGACTTACCACACTGTTTAGGCCCAATTCCAACTGCTTTTGGCAGCTAAACAGTGTTGAGCCTGTTTAGTAGTTTAATTTAAGACCCCCTGCTAATATCATGTCCTGTAGGTCTTTTTACATTACCAACACATGATTTTTTTTAAGTAAGCCAATACAGTTAGGAAACTTTTTTATTAGCTTACCTGGTGATAGAAGTAGAAGAGGGCAAAAAAGTGCCTGTATCTCACCTACAGCCATACCACGTTGGATAGGACCAATCTCGTCTGATCTTGGAAGCTAAGCATTGTTGGGCCTGGTTAGTACTTGGGTGGGAGACCACCTGGGAACACCAGGTGCTGTAGGTTTTTTCACATTACTGGCAAATTGTTTTTATTCTCTAGCTATTTAAATTGGAAACTTTTTCTTTTTATTGCCACCACAGACATTTGGAAGAGGTCAAACAGACACAATAGCCATCACCTAAAGACTTACCACACTGTTTAGGCTCAATTCCAACTGCTTTTGGCAGCTAAACAGTGTTGATCCTCTTTAGTAGTTTAATTTAAGACCCCCTGCTAATATCATGTCCTGTAGGTCTTTTTACATTACCAACACATGATTTTTTTCAGTAAGCCAATACAGTTAGGAAACTTTTTTATTAGCTTACCTGGTGATAGAAGTAGAAGAGGGCAAAAAAGTGCCTGTATCTCACCTACAGCCATACCACATTGGATAGGCCCAATCTCGTCTGTTCTTGGAAGCTAAGCAGTGTTGGGCCTGGTTAGTAATTGGGTGGGAGACCACATGGGAACACCAGGTGCTGTAGGTTTTTTCACATTACAGGCAAATTGTTTTTATTCTCTAGCTATTTATATTGGAAACTTTTTCTTTTTATTGCCAGCACAGACATTTGGAAGAGGTCAAACAGACACAATAGCCATCACCTAAAGACTTACCACACTGTTTAGGCTCAATTCCAACTGCTTTTGGCAGCTAAACAGTGTTGAGCCTCTTTTGTAGTTTAATTTAAGACCCCCTGCTAATATCATGTCCTGTAGGTCTTTTTACATTACCAACACATGATTTTTTTCAGTAAGCCAATACAGTTAGGAAACTTTTGTATTAGCTTACCTGGTGATAGAAGTAGAAGAGGGCAAAAAAGTGCTTTTTACTCACCTACAGCCATACCACATTGGATAGGCCCAATCTCGTCTGTTCTTGGAAGCTAAGCAGTGTTGGGCCTGGTTAGTACTTGGGTGGGAGACCACATGGGAACACCAGGTGCTGTAGGTTTTTTCACATTACTGGCAAATTGTTTTTATTCTCTAGCTATTTAAATTGGAAACTTTTTCTTTTTATTGCCAGTACAGACATTTGGAAGAGGTCAAACAGACACAATAGCCATCACCTAAAGACTTACCACACTGTTTAGGCCCAATTCCAACTGCTTTTGGCAGCTAAACAGTGTTGAGCCTGTTTAGTAGTTTAATTTAAGACCCCCTGCTAATATCATGTCCTGTAGGTCTTTTTACATTACCAACACATGATTTTTTTTAAGTAAGCCAATACAGTTAGGAAACTTTTTTATTAGCTTACCTGGTGATAGAAGTAGAAGAGGGCAAAAAAGTGCCTGTATCTCACCTACAGCCATACCACGTTGGATAGGACCAATCTCGTCTGATCTTGGAAGCTAAGCATTGTTGGGCCTGGTTAGTACTTGGGTGGGAGACCACCTGGGAACACCAGGTGCTGTAGGTTTTTTCACATTACTGGCAAATTGTTTTTATTCTCTAGCTATTTAAATTGGAAACTTTTTCTTTTTATTGCCACCACAGACATTTGGAAGAGGTCAAACAGACACAATAGCCATCACCTAAAGACTTACCACACTGTTTAGGCTCAATTCCAACTGCTTTTGGCAGCTAAACAGTGTTGATCCTCTTTAGTAGTTTAATTTAAGACCCCCTGCTAATATCATGTCCTGTAGGTCTTTTTACATTACCAACACATGATTTTTTTCAGTAAGCCAATACAGTTAGGAAACTTTTTTATTAGCTTACCTGGTGATAGAAGTAGAAGAGGGCAAAAAAGTGCCTGTATCTCACCTACAGCCATACCACATTGGATAGGCCCAATCTCGTCTGTTCTTGGAAGCTAAGCAGTGTTGGGCCTGGTTAGTAATTGGGTGGGAGACCACATGGGAACACCAGGTGCTGTAGGTTTTTTCACATTACAGGCAAATTGTTTTTATTCTCTAGCTATTTATATTGGAAACTTTTTCTTTTTATTGCCAGCACAGACATTTGGAAGAGGTCAAACAGACACAATAGCCATCACCTAAAGACTTACCACACTGTTTAGGCTCAATTCCAACTGCTTTTGGCAGCTAAACAGTGTTGAGCCTCTTTTGTAGTTTAATTTAAGACCCCCTGCTAATATCATGTCCTGTAGGTCTTTTTACATTACCAACACATGATTTTTTTCAGTAAGCCAATACAGTTAGGAAACTTTTGTATTAGCTTACCTGGTGATAGAAGTAGAAGAGGGCAAAAAAGTGGCTTTAACTCACCTACAGCCATACCACATTGGATAGGCCCAATCTCGTCTGATCTTGGAAGCTAAGCAGTGTTGGGCCTGGTTAGTACTTGGGTGGGAGACCACATGGGAACACCAGGTGCTGTAGGTTTTTTCACATTACTGGCAAATTGTTTTTATTCTCTAGCTATTTAAATAGGAAACTTTTTCTTTTTATTGCCAGCACAGACATTTGGAAGAAGTCAAACAGACACAATAGCCATCACCTAAAGACTTACCACACTGTTTAGGCCCAATTCCAACTGCTTTTGGCAGCTAAACAGTGTTGAGCCTCTTTAGTAGTTTAATTTAAGACCCCCTGCTAATATCATGTCCTGTAGGTCTTTTTACATTACCAACACATGATTTTTTTCAGTAAGCCAATACAGTTAGGAAACTTTTGTATTAGCTTACCTGGTGATAGAAGTAGAAGAGGGCAAAAAAGTGCCTTTGACTCACCTACAGCCATACCACATTGGATAGGCCCAATCTCGTCTGATCTTGGAAGCTAAGCAGTGTTGGGCCTGGTTAGTACTTGGGTGGGAGACCACATGGGAACACCAGGTGCTGTAGGTTTTTTCACATTACTGGCAAATTGTTTTTATTCTCTAGCTATTTAAATAGGAAACTTTATCTTTTTATTGCCAGCACAGACATTTGGAAGAGGTCAAACAGACACAATAGCCATCACCTAAAGACTTACCACACTGTTTAGGCCCAATTCCAACTGCTTTTGGCAGCTAAACAGTGTTGAGCCTGTTTAGTAGTTTAATTTAAGACCCCCTGCTAATATCATGTCCTGTAGGTCTTTTTACATTACAAACACATGATTTTTTTTAAGTAAGCCAATACAGTTAGGAAACTTTTTTATTAGCTTACCTGGTGATAGAAGTAGAAGAGGGCAAAAAAGTGCCTGTATCTCACCTACAGCCATACCACATTGGATAGGCCCAATCTCGTCTGATCTTGGAAGCTAAGCAGTGTTGGGCCTGGTTAGTACTTGGGTGGGAGACCACCTGGGAACACCAGGTGCTGTAGGTTTTTTCACATTACTGGCAAATTGTTTTTATTATCTAGCTATTTAAATTTGGAAACTTTTTCTTTTTATTGCCAGCACAGACATTTGGAAGAGGTCAAACAGACACAATAGCCATCACCTAAAGACTTACCACACTGTTTAGGCTCAATTCTAACTGCTTTTGGCAGCTAAACAGTGTTGAGCCTCTTTTGTAGTTTAATTTAAGACCCCCTGCTAATATCATGTCCTGTAGGTCTTTTTACATTACCAACACATGATTTTTTTCAGTAAGCCAATACAGTTAGGAAACTTTTGTATTAGCTTACCTGGTGATAGAAGTAGAAGAGGGCAAAAAAGTGCTTTTAACTCACCTACAGCCATACCACATTGGATAGGCCCAATCTCGTCTGATCTTGGAAGCTAAGCAGTGTTGGGCCTGGTTAGTACTTGGGTGGGAGACCACATGGGAACACCAGGTGCTGTAGGTTTTTTCACATTACTGGCAAATTGTTTTTATTCTCTAGCTATTTATATTGGAAATTTTTTCTTTTTATTGCCAGTACAGACATTTGGAAGAGGTCAAACAGACACAATAGCCATCACCTAAAGACTTACCACACTGTTTAGGCTCAATTCCAACTGCTTTTGGCAGCTAAACAGTGTTGAGCCTCTTTTGTAGTTTAATTTAAGACCCCCTGCTAATATCATGTCCTGTAGGTCTTTTTACATTACCAACACATGATTTTTTTCAGTAAGCCAATACAGTTAGGAAACTTTTGTATTAGCTTACCTGGTGATAGAAGTAGAAGAGGGCAAAAAAGTGCATTTAACTCACCTACAGCTATACCACATTGGATAGGCCCAATCTCGTCTGATCTTGGAAGCTAAGCAGTGTTGGGCCTGGTTAGTACTTGGGTGGGAGACCACATGGGAACACCAGGTGCTGTAGGTTTTTTCACATTACTGGCAAATTGTTTTTATTCTCTAGCTATTTAAATTGGAAACTTTTTCTTTTTATTGCCAGTACAGACATTTGGAAGAGGTCAAACAGACACAATAGCCATCACCTAAAGACTTACCACACTGTTTAGGCCCAATTCCAACTGCTTTTGGCAGCTAAACAGTGTTGAGCCTCTTTTGTAGTTTAATTTAAGACCCCCTGCTAATATCATGTCCTGTAGGTCTTTTTACATTACCAACACATGATTTTTTTCAGTAAGCCAATACAGTTAGGAAACTTTTTTATTAGCTTACCTGGTGATAGAAGTAGAAGAGGGCAAAAAAGTGGCTTTAACTCACCTACAGCCATACCACATTGGATAGGCCCAATCTCGTCTGATCTTGGAAGCTAAGCAGTGTTGGGCCTGGTTAGTACTTGGGTGGGAGACCACATGGGAACACCAGGTGCTGTAGGTTTTTTCACATTACTGGCAAATTGTTTTTATTCTCTAGCTATTTAAATAGGAAACTTTTTCTTTTTATTGCCAGCACAGACATTTGGAAGAGGTCAAACAGACACAATAGCCATCACCTAAAGACTTACCACACTGTTTAGGCCCAATTCCAACTGCTTTTGGCAGCTAAACAGTGTTGAGCCTGTTTAGTAGTTTAATTTAAGACCCCCTGCTAATATCATGTCCTGTAGGTCTTTTTACATTACCAACACATGATTTTTTTTAAGTAAGCCAATACAGTTAGGAAACTTTTTTATTAGCTTACCTGGTGATAGAAGTAGAAGAGGGCAAAAAAGTGCCTGTATCTCACCTACAGCCATACCACATTGGATAGGCCCAATCTCGTGATCTTGGAAGCTAAGCAGTGTTGGGCCTGGTTAGTACTTGGGTGGGAGACCACCTGGGAACACCAGGTGCTGTAGGTTTTTTCACATTACTGGCAAATTGTTTTTATTCTCTAGCTATTTAAATTGGAAACTTTTTCTTTTTATTGCCAGCACAGACATTTGGAAGAGGTCAAACAGACACAATAGCCATCACCTAAAGACTTACCACACTGTTTAGGCTCAATTCCAACTGCTTTTGGCAGCTAAACAGTGTTGAGCCTCTTTTGTAGTTTAATTTAAGACCCCCTGCTAATATCATGTCCTGTAGGTCTTTTTACATTACCAACACATGATTTTTTTCAGTAAGCCAATACAGTTAGGAAACTTTTGTATTAGCTTACCTGGTGATAGAAGTAGAAGAGGGCAAAAAAGTGCTTTTAACTCACCTACAGCCATACCACATTGGATAGGCCCAATCTCGTCTGATCTTGGAAGCTAAGCAGTGTTGGGCCTGGTTAGTACTTGGGTGGGAGACCACATGGGAACACCAGGTGCTGTAGGTTTTTTCACATTACTGGCAAATTGTTTTTATTCTCTAGCTATTTATATTGGAAACTTTTTCTTTTTATTGCCAGTACAGACATTTGGAAGAGGTCAAACAGACACAATAGCCATCACCTAAAGACTTACCACACTGTTTAGGCCCAATTCCAACTGCTTTTGGCAGCTAAACAGTGTTGATCCTCTTTAGTAGTTTAATTTAAGACCCCCTGCTAATATCATGTCCTGTAGGTCTTTTTACATTACCAAGACATGATTTTTTTCAGTAAGCCAATACAGTTAGGAAACTTTTGTATTAGCTTACCTGGTGATAGAAGTAGAAGAGGGCAAAAAAGTGCCTGTATCTCACCTACAGCCATACCACATTGGATAGGCCCAATCTCGTCTGATCTTGGAAGCTAAGCAGTGTTGGGCCTGGTTAGTACTTGGGTGGGAGACCACATGGGAACACCAGGTGCTGTATGTTTTTTCACATTACAGGCAAATTGTTTTTATTCTCTAGCTATTTAAATTGGAAACTTTTTCTTTTTATTGCCAGTACAGACATTTGGAAGAGGTCAAACAGACACAATAGCCATCACCTAAAGACTTACCACACTGTTTAGGCCCAATTCCAACTGCTTTTGGCAGCTAAACAGTGTTGAGCCTGTTTAGTAGTTTAATTTAAGACCCCCTGCTAATATCATGTCCTGTAGGTCTTTTTACATTACCAACACATGATTTTTTTTAAGTAAGCCAATACAGTTAGGAAACTTTTTTATTAGCTTACCTGGTGATAGAAGTAGAAGAGGGCAAAAAAGTGCCTGTATCTCACCTACAGCCATACCACATTGGATAGGCCCAATCTCGTGATCTTGGAAGCTAAGCAGTGTTGGGCCTGGTTAGTACTTGGGTGGGAGACCACCTGGGAACACCAGGTGCTGTAGGTTTTTTCACATTACTGGCAAATTGTTTTTATTCTCTAGCTATTTAAATTGGAAACTTTTTCTTTTTATTGCCAGCACAGACATTTGGAAGAGGTCAAACAGACACAATAGCCATCACCTAAAGACTTACCACACTGTTTAGGCTCAATTCCAACTGCTTTTGGCAGCTAAACAGTGTTGAGCCTCTTTTGTAGTTTAATTTAAGACCCCCTGCTAATATCATGTCCTGTAGGTCTTTTTACATTACCAACACATGATTTTTTTCAGTAAGCCAATACAGTTAGGAAACTTTTGTATTAGCTTACCTGGTGATAGAAGTAGAAGAGGGCAAAAAAGTGCTTTTAACTCACCTACAGCCATACCACATTGGATAGGCCCAATCTCGTCTGATCTTGGAAGCTAAGCAGTGTTGGGCCTGGTTAGTGCTTGGGTGGGAGACCACATGGGAACACCAGGTGCTGTAGGTTTTTTCACATTACTGGCAAATTGTTTTTATTCTCTAGCTATTTATATTGGAAACTTTTTCTTTTTATTGCCAGTACAGACATTTGGAAGAGGTCAAACAGACACAATAGCCATCACCTAAAGACTTACCACACTGTTTAGGCCCAATTCCAACTGCTTTTGGCAGCTAAACAGTGTTGATCCTCTTTAGTAGTTTAATTTAAGACCCCCTGCTAATATCATGTCCTGTAGGTCTTTTTACATTACCAAGACATGATTTTTTTCAGTAAGCCAATACAGTTAGGAAACTTTTGTGTTAGCTTACCTGGTGATAGAAGTAGAAGAGGGCAAAAAAGTGCCTGTATCTCACCTACAGCCATACCACATTGGATAGGCCCAATCTCGTCTGATCTTGGAAGCTAAGCAGTGTTGGGCCTGGTTAGTACTTGGGTGGGAGACCACATGGGAACACCAGGTGCTGTATGTTTTTTCACATTACAGGCAAATTGTTTTTATTCTCTAGCTATTTAAATTGGAAACTTTTTCTTTTTATTGCCAGTACAGACATTTGGAAGAGATCAAACAGACACAATAGCCATCACATAAAGACTTACCACACTGTTTAGGCCCAATTCCAACTGCTTTTGGCAGCTAAACAGTGTTGAGCCTCTTTAGTAGTTTAATTTAAGACCCCCTGCTAATATCATGTCCTGTAGGTCTTTTTACATTACCAACACATGATTTTTTTCAGTAAGCCAATACAGTTAGGAAACTTTTTTATTAGCTTACCTGGTGATAGAAGTAGAAGAGGGCAAAAAAGTGCCTGTATTTCACCTACAGCCATACCACATTGGATAGGCCCAATCTCGTCTGTTCTTGGAAGCTAAGCAGTGTTGGGCCTGGTTAGTAATTGGGTGGGAGACCACATGGGAACACCAGGTGCTGTAGGTTTTTTCACATTACATGCAAATTGTTTTTATTCTCTAGCTATTTATATTGGAAACTTTTTCTTTTTATTGCCAGCACAGACATTTGGAAGAGGTCAAACAGACACAATAGCCATCACCTAAAGACTTACCACACTGTTTAGGCTCAATTCCAACTGCTTTTGGCAGCTAAACAGTGTTGAGCCTCTTTTGTAGTTTAATTTAAGACCCCCTGCTAATATCATGTCCTGTAGGTCTTTTTACATTACCAACACATGATTTTTTTCAGTAAGCCAATACAGTTAGGAAACTTTTGTATTAGCTTACCTGGTGATAGAAGTAGAAGAGGGCAAAAAAGTGGCTTTAACTCACCTACAGCCATACCACATTGGATAGGCCCAATCTCGTCTGATCTTGGAAGCTAAGCAGTGTTGGGCCTGGTTAGTACTTGGGTGGGAGACCACATGGGAACACCAGGTGCTGTAGGTTTTTTCACATTACTGGCAAATTGTTTTTATTCTCTAGCTATTTAAATAGGAAACTTTTTCTTTTTATTGCCAGCACAGACATTTGGAAGAGGTCAAACAGACACAATAGCCATCACCTAAAGACTTACCACACTGTTTAGGCCCAATTCCAACTGCTTTTGGCAGCTAAACAGTGTTGAGCCTCTTTAGTAGTTTAATTTAAGACCCCCTGCTAATATCATGTCCTGTAGGTCTTTTTACATTACCAACACATGATTTTTTTCAGTAAGCCAATACAGTTAGGAAACTTTTGTATTAGCTTACCTGGTGATAGAAGTAGAAGAGGGCAAAAAAGTGCCTGTATCTCACCTACAGCCATACCACATTGGATAGGCCCAATCTCGTCTGATCTTGGAAGCTAAGCAGTGTTGGGCCTGGTTAGTACTTGGGTGGGAGACCACATGGGAACACCAGGTGCTGTAGGTTTTTTCACATTACTGGCAAATTGTTTTTATTCTCTAGCTATTTAAATTGGAAACTTATTATTTTTATTGCCAGTACAGACATTTGGAAGAGGTCAAACAGACACAATAGCCATCACCTAAAGACTTACCACACTGTTTAGGCCCAATTCCAACTGCTTTTGGCAGCTAAACAGTGTTGATCCTCTTTAGTAGTTTAATTTAAGACCCCCTGCTAATATCATGTCCTGTAGGTCTTTTTACATTACCAACACATGATTTTTTTCAGTAAGCCAATACAGTTAGGAAACTTTTGTATTAGCTTACCTGGTGATAGAAGTAGAAGACGGCAAAAAAGTGCCTGTATCTCACCTACAGCCATACCACGTTGGATAGGCCCAATCTCGTCTGATCTTGGAAGCTAAGCAGTGTTGGGCCTGGTTAGTACTTGGGTGGGAGACCACATGGGAACACCAGGTGCTGTAGGTTTTTTCACATTACAGGCAAATTGTTTTTATTCTCTAGCTATTTAAATTAGAAACTTTTTCTTTTTATTGCCAGTACAGACATTTGGAAGAGGTAAAACAGACACAATAGCCATCACCTAAAGACTTACCACACTGTTTAGGCCCAATTCCAACTGCTTTTGGCAGCTAAACAGTGTTGAGCCTCTTTAGTAGTTTAATTTAAGACCCCCTGCTAATATCATGTCCTGTAGGTCTTTTTACATTACAAACACATGATTTTTTTCAGTAAGCCAATACAGTTAGGAAACTTTTTTATTAGCTTACCTGGTGATAGAAGTAGAAGAGGGCAAAAAAGTGCCTGTATTTCACCTACAGCCATACCACATTGGATAGGCCCAATCTCATCTGTTCTTGGAAGCTAAGCAGTGTTGGGCCTGGTTAGTAATTGGGTGGGAGACCACATGGGAACACCAGGTGCTGTAGGTTTTTTCACATTACAGGCAAATTGTTTTTATTCTCTAGCTATTTAAATAGGAAACTTTTTCTTTTTATTGCCAGCACAGACATTTGGAAGAGGTCAAACAGACACAATAGCCATCACCTAAAGACTTACCACACTGTTTAGGCCCAATTCCAACTGCTTTTGGCAGCTAAACAGTGTTGAGCCTCTTTAGTAGTTTAATTTAAGACCCCCTGCTAATATCATGTCCTGTAGGTCTTTTTACATTACCAACACATGATTTTTTTCAGTAAGCCAATACAGTTAGGAAACTTTTGTATTAGCTTACCTGGTGATAGAAGTAGAAGAGGGCAAAAAAGTGCCTGTATCTCACCTACAGCCATACCACATTGGATAGGCCCAATCTCGTCTGATCTTGGAAGCTAAGCAGTGTTGGGCCTGGTTAGTACTTGGGTGGGAGACCACATGGGAACACCAGGTGCTGTAGGTTTTTTCACATTACTGGCAAATTGTTTTTATTCTCTAGCTATTTAAATAGGAAACTTTTTATTTTTATTGCCAGCACAGACATTTGGAAGAGGTCAAACAGACACAATAGCCATCACCTAAAGACTTACCACACTGTTTAGGCCCAATTCCAACTGCTTTTGGCAGCTAAACAGTGTTGATCCTCTTTAGTAGTTTAATTTAAGACCCCCTGCTAATATCATGTCCTGTAGGTCTTTTTACATTACCAACACATGATTTTTTTCAGTAAGCCAATACAGTTAGGAAACTTTTTTATTAGCTTACCTGGTGATAGAAGTAGAAGAGGGCAAAAAAGTGCCTGTATCTCACCTACAGCCATACCACATTGGATAGGCCCAATCTCGTCTGATCTTGGAAGCTAAGCAGTGTTGGGCCTGGTTAGTACTTGGGTGGGAGACCACATGGGAACACCAGGTGCTGTAGGTTTTTTCACATTACAGGCAAATTGTTTTTATTCTCTAGCTATTTCAATTGGAAACTTTTTCTTTTTATTGCCAGTACAGACATTTGGAAGAGGTCAAACAGACACAATAGCCATCACCTAAAGACTTACCACACTGTTTAGGCCCAATTCCAACTGCTTTTGGCAGCTAAACAGTGTTGAGCCTCTTTAGTAGTTTAATTTAAGACCCCCTGCTAATATCATGTCCTGTAGGTCTTTTTACATTACCAACACATGATTTTTTTCAGTAAGCCAATACAGTTAGGAAACTTTTTTATTAGCTTACCTGGTGATAGAAGTAGAAGAGGGCAAAAAAGTGCCTGTATCTCACCTACAGCCATACCACATTGGATAGGCCCAATCTCGTCTGATCTTGGAAGCTAAGCAGTGTTGGGCCTGGTTAGTACTTGGGTGGGAGACCACATGGGAACACCAGGTGCTGTAGGTTTTTTCACATTACAGGCAAATTGTTTTTATTCTCTAGCGATTTAAATTGGAAACTTTTTCTTTTTATTGCCAGTACAGACATTTGGAAGAGGTCAAACAGACACAATAGCCATCACCTAAAGACTTACCACACTGTTTAGGCCCAATTCCAACTGATTTTGGCAGCTAAACAGTGTTGAGCCTCTTTAGTAGTTTAATTTAAGACCCCCTGCTAATATCATGTCCTGTAGGTCTTTTTACATTACCAACACATGATTTTTTTCAGTAAGCCAATACAGTTAGGAAACTTTTGTATTAGCTTACCTGGTGATAGAAGTAGAAGAGGGCAAAAAAGTGCCTGTATCTCACCTAAAGCCATACCACATTGGATAGGCCCAATCTCGTCTGATCTTGGAAGCTAAGTAGTGTTGGGCCTGGTTAGTACTTGGGTGGGAGACCACATGGGAACACCAGGTGCTGTAGGTTTTTTCACATTACTGGCAAATTGTTTTTATTCTCTAGCTATTTAAATAGGAAACTTTATCTTTTTATTGCCAGCACAGACATTTGGAAGAGGTCAAACAGACACAATAGCCATCACCTAAAGACTTACCACACTGTTTAGGCCCAATTCCAACTGCTTTTGGCAGCTAAACAGTGTTGATCCTCTTTAGTAGTTTAATTTAAGACCCCCTGCTAATATCATGTCCTGTAGGTCTTTTTACATTACCAACACATGATTTTTTTCAGTAAGCCAATACAGTTAGGAAACTTTTTTATTAGCTTACCTGGTGATAGAAGTAGAAGAGGGCAAAAAAGTGCCTGTATCTCACCTACAGCCATACCACATTGGATAGGCCCAATCTCGTCTGATCTTGGAAGCTAAGCAGTGTTGGGCCTGGTTAGTACTTGGGTGGGAGACCACATGGGAACACCAGGTGCTGTAGGTTTTTTCACATTACAGGCAAATTGTTTTTATTCTCTAGCTATTTAAATTGGAAACTTTTTCTTTTTATTGCCAGTACAGACATTTGGAAGAGGTCAAACAGACACAATAGCCATCACCTAAAGACTTACCACACTGTTTAGGCCCAATTCCAACTGCTTTTGGCAGCTAAACAGTGTTGAGCCTCTTTAGTAGTTTAATTTAAGACCCCCTGCTAATATCATGTCCTGTAGGTCTTTTTACATTACCAACACATGATTTTTTTCAGTAAGCCAATACAGTTAGGAAACTTTTTTATTAGCTTACCTGGTGATAGAAGTAGAAGAGGGCAAAAAAGTGCCAGTATTTCACCTACAGCCATACCACATTGGATAGGCCCAATCTCGTCTGATCTTGGAAGCTAAGCAGTGTTGGGCCTGGTTAGTACTTGGGTGGGAGACCACATGGGAACACCAGGTGCTGTAGGTTTTTTCACATTACTGGCCAATTGTTTTTATTCTCTAGCTATTTAAATTGGAAACTTTTTCTTTTTATTGCCAGTACAGACATTTGGAAGAGGTCAAACAGACACAATAGCTATCACCTAAAGACTTACCACACTGTTTAGGCCCAATTCCAACTGCTTTTGGCAGCTAAACAGTGTTGAGCCTCTTTAGTAGTTTAATTTAAGACCCCCTGCTAATATCATGTCCTGTAGGTCTTTTTACATTACCAACACATGATTTTTTTCAGTAAGCCAATACAGTTAGGAAACTTTTTTATTAGCTTACCTGGTGATAGAAGTAGAAGAGGGCAAAAAAGTGCCTGTATCTCACCTACAGCCATACCACATTGGATAGGCCCAATCTCGTCTGATCTTGGAAGCTAAGCAGTGTTGGGCCTGGTTAGTACTTGGGTGGGAGACCACATGGGAACACCAGGTGCTGTAGGTTTTTTCACATTACAGGCAAATTGTTTTTATTCTCTAGCTATTTAAATTGGAAACTTTTTCTTTTTATTGCCAGTACAGACATGTGGAAGAGGTCAAACAGACACAATAGCCATCACCTAAACACTTACCACACTGTTTAGGCCCAATTCCAACTGCTTTTGGCAGCTAAACAGTGTTGAGCCTCTTTAGTAGTTTAATTTAAGACCCCCTGCTATATATCATGTCCTGTAGGTCTTTTTACATTACCAACACATGATTTTTTTCATTAAGCCAATACAGTTAGGAAACTTTTTTATTAGCTTACCTGGTGATAGAAGTAGAAGAGGGCAAAAAAGTGCCTGTATCTCACCTACAGCCATACCACATTGGATAGGCCCAATCTCGTCTGATCTTAGAAGCTAAGCAGTGTTGGGCCTGGTTAGTACTTGGGTGGGAGACCACATGGGAACACCAGGTGCTGTAGGTTTTTTCACATTACAGGCAAATTGTTTTTATTCTCTAGCTATTTAAATTGGAAACTTTTTCTTTTTATTGCCAGTACAGACATGTGGAAGAGGTCAAACAGACACAATAGCCATCACCTAAACACTTACCACACTGTTTAGGCCCAATTCCAACTGCTTTTGGCAGCTAAACAGTGTTGAGCCTCTTTAGTAGTTTAATTTAAGACCCCCTGCTAATATCATGTCCTGTAGGTCTTTTTACATTACCAACACATGATTTTTTTCAGTAAGCCAATACAGTTAGGAAACTTTTTTATTAGCTTACCTGGTGATAGAAGTAGAAGAGGGCAAAAAAGTGCCTGTATCTCACCTACAGCCATACCACATTGGATAGGCCCAATCTCGTCTGATCTTAGAAGCTAAGCAGTGTTGGGCCTGGTTAGTACTTGGGTGGGAGACCACATGGGAACACCAGGTGCTGTAGGTTTTTTCACATTACAGGCAAATTGTTTTTATTCTCTAGCTATTTAAATTGGAAACTTTTTCTTTTTATTGCCAGTACAGACATTTGGAAGAGGTCAAACAGACACAATAGCCATCACCTAAAGACTTACCACACTGTTTAGGCCCAATTCCAACTGTTTTTGGCAGCTAAACAGTGTTGAGCCTCTTTAGTAGTTTAATTTAAGACCCCTGCTAATATCATGTCCTGTAGTTCTTTTTACATTACCAACACATGATTTTTTTCAGTAAGCCAATACAGTTAGGAAACTTTTTTATTAGCTTACCTGGTGATAGAAGTAGAAGAGGGCAAAAAAGTGCCTGCATCTCACCTACAGCCATACCACATTGGATAGGCCCAATCTCGTCTGATCTTGGAAGCTAAGCAGTGTTGGGCCTGGTTAGTACTTGGGTGGGAGACCACATGGGAACACCAGGTGCTGTAGGTTTTTTCACATTACAGGCAAATTGTTTTTATTCTCTAGCTATTTAAATTGGAAACTTTTTCTTTTTAATGCCAGTACAGACATTTGGAAGAGGTCAAACAGACACAATAGCCATCACCTAAAGACTTACCACACTGTTTAGGCTCAATTCCAACTGCTTTTGGCAGCTAAACAGTGTTGAGCCTCTTTTGTAGTTTAATTTAAGACCCCTTGCTAATATCATGTCCTGTAGGTCTTTTTACATTACCAACACATGATTGTTTTCAGTAAGCCAATACAGTTAGGAAACTTTTTTATTAGCTTACCTGGTGATAGAAGTAGAAGAGGGCAAATAAGTGCCTGTATCTCACCTACAGCCATACCACATTGGATAGGCCCAATCTCATCTGAACTTATAAGCTAAGCAGTGTTGGGCCTGGTTAGTACTTGGGTGGGAGACCACATGGGAACACCAGGTGCTGTAGGTTTTTTCACATTACAGGCAAATTGTTTTTATTCTCTAGCTATTTAAATTGGAAACTTTTTCTTTTTATTGCCAGCACAGACATTTGGAAGAGGTCAAACAGACACAATAGCCATCACCTAAAGACTTACCACACTGTTTAGGCTCAATTCCAACTGCTTTTGGCAGCTAAACAGTGTTGAGCCTCTTTTGTAGTTTAATTTAAGACCCCCTGCTAATATCATGTCCTGTAGGTCTTTTTACATTACCAACACATGATTTTTTTCAGTAAGCCAATACAGTTAGGAAACTTTTTTATTAGCTTACCTGGTGATAGAAGTAGAAAAGGTCAAATAAGTGCCTGTATCTCACCTACAGCCATACCATATTGGATAGGCCCAATCTCATCTGAACTTATAAGCTAAGCAGTGTTGGGCCTGGTTAGTACTTGGGTGGGAGACCACATGGGAACACCAGGTGCTGTAGGTTTTTTCACATTACTGGCAAATTGTTTTTATTCTCTAGCTATTTATATTGGAAACTTTTTCATTTTATTGCCAGCACAGACATTTGGAAGAGGTCAAACAGACACAATAGCCATCACCTAAAGACTTACCACAATGTTTAGGCTCAATTCCAACTGCTTTTGGCAGCTAAACAGTGTTGAGCCTCTTTTGTAGTTTAATTTAAGACCCCCTGCTAATATCATGTCCTGTAGGTCTTTTTACATTACCAACACATGATTTTTTTCAGTAAGCCAATACAGTTAGGAAACTTTTGTATTAGCTTACCTGGTAATAGAAGTAGAAGAGGGCAAAAAAGTGGCTTTAACTCACCTACAGCCATTCCACATTGGATAGGCCCAATCTCGTCTGATCTTGGAAGCTAAGCAGTGTTGGGCCTGGTTAGTACTTGGGTGGGAGACCACATGGGAACACCAGGTGCTGTAGGTTTTTTCACATTACAGGCAAATTGTTTTTATTCTCTAGCTATTTAAATTGGAAACTTTTTCTTTTTATTGCCAGTACAGACATTTGGAAGAGGTCAAACAGACACAATAGCCATCACATAAAGACTTACCACACTGTATAGGCCCAATTCCAACTGCTTTTGGCAGCTAAACAGTGTTGAGCCTGTTTAGTAGTTTAATTTAAGACCCCCTGCTAATATCATGTCCTGTAGGTCTTTTTACATTACCAACACATGATTTTTTTTAAGTAAGCCAATACAGTTAGGAAACTTTTTTATTAGCTTACCTGGTGTTAGAAGTAGAAGAGGGCAAAAAAGTGCCTGTATCTCACCTACAGCCGTACCACATTGGATAGGCCCAATCTCGTCTGATCTTGGAAGCTAAGCAGTGTTGGGCTTGGTTAGTACTTGGGTGGGAGACCACCTGGGAACACCAGGTGCTGTAGGTTTTTTCACATTACTGGCAAATTATTTTTATTCTCTAGCTATTTAAATTGGAAACTTTTTCTTTTTATTGCCAGCACAGACATTTGGAAGAGGTCAAACAGACACAATAGCCATCACCTAAAGACTTACCACACTGTTTAGGCTCAATTCCAACTGCTTTTGGCAGCTAAACAGTGTTGAGCCTCTTTTGTAGTTTAATTTAAGACCCCCTGCTAATATCATGTCCTGTAGGTCTTTTTACTTTACCAACACATGATTTTTTTCAGTAAGCCAATACAGTTAGGAAACTTTTGTATTAGCTTACCTGGTGATAAAAGTAGAAGAGGGCAAAAAAGTGCCTGTATTTCACCTACAGCCATACCACGTTGGATAGGCCCAATATCGTCTGATCTTGGAAGCTAAGCAGTGTTGGGCCTGGTTAGTACTTGGGTGGGAGACCACCTGGGAACACCAGGAGCTGTAGGTTTTTTCACATTACAGGCAAATTGTTTTTATTCTCTAGCTATTTATATTGGAAACTGTTTCTTTTTATTGCCAGCACAGACATTTGGAAGAGGTCAAACAGACACACTAGCCATCACCTAAAGACTTACCACACTGTTTAGGCTCAATTCCAACTGCTTTTGGCAGCTAAACAGTGTTGAGCCTCTTTAGTAGTTTAATTTAAGACCCCCTGCTAATATCATGTCCTGTAGGTCTTTTTACATTACCAACACATGATTTTTTTCAGTAAGCCAATACAGTTAGGAAACTTTTTTATTAGCTTACCTTGTGATAGAAGTAGAAGAGGGCAAAAAAGTGCCTGTATTTCACCTACAGCCATACCACATTGGATAGGCCCAATCTCGTCTGTTCTTCGAAGCTAAGCAGTGTTAGGCCCGGTTAGTACTTGGGTGGGAGACCACCTGGGAACACCAGGAGCTGTAGGTTTTTTCACATTACAGGCAAATTGTTTTTATTCTCTAGCTATTTATATTGGAAACTGTTTCTTTTTATTGCCAGCACAGACATTTGGAAGAGGTCAAACAGACACACTAGCCATCACATAAAGACTTACCACACTGTTTAGGCCCAATTCCAACTGCTTTTGGCAGCTAAACAGTGTTGAGCCTGTTTAGTAGTTTAATTTAAGACCCCCTGCTAATATCATGTCCTGTAGGTCTTTTTACATTACCAACACATGATTTTTTTCAGTAAGCCAATACAGATAGGAAACTTTTGTATTAGCTTACCTGGTGATAGAAGTAGAATAGGGCAAAAAAGTGGCTTTTACTCACCTACAGCCGTACCACATTGGATAGCCCCAATCTCGTCTGATCTTGGAAGCTAAGCATTGTTGGGCCTGGTTAGTACTTGGGTGGGAGACCACATGGGAACACCAGGTGCTGTAGGTTTTTTCACATTACTGGCAAATTGTTTTTATTCTCTAGCTATTTAAATAGGAAACTTTTTCTTTTTATTGCCAGCACAGACATTTGGAAGAGGTCAAACAGACACAATAGCCATCACCTAAAGACTTACCACACTGTTTAGGCCCAATTCCAACTGCTTTTGGCAGCTAAACAGTGTTGAGCCTCTTTAGTAGTTTAATTTAAGACCCCCTGCTAATATCATGTCCTGTAGGTCTTTTTACATTACCAACACATGATTTTTTTCAGTAAGCCAATACAGTTAGGAAACTTTTGTATTAGCTTACCTGGTGATAGAAGTAGAAGAGGGCAAAAAAGTGCCTGTATCTCACCTACAGCTATACCACATTGGATAGGCCCAATCTCGTCTGATCTTGGAAGCTAAGCAGTGTTGGGCCTGGTTAGTACTTGGGTGGGAGACCACATGGGAACACCAGGTGCTGTAGGTTTTTTCACATTACAGGCAAATTGTTTTTATTCTCTAGCTATTTAAATTGGAAACTTTTTCTTTTTATTGCCAGTACAGACATTTGGAAGAGGTCAAACAGACACAATAGCCATCACATAAAGACTTACCACACTGTATAGGCCCAATTCCAACTGCTTTTGGCAGCTAAACAGTGTTGAGCCTGTTTAGTAGTTTAATTTAAGACCCCCTGCTAATATCATGTCCTGTAGGTCTTTTTACATTACCAACACATGATTTTTTTTTAAGTAAGCCAATACAGTTAGGAAACTTTTTTATTAGCTTACCTGGTGTTAGAAGTAGAAGAGGGCAAAAAAGTGCCTGTATCTCACCTACAGCCGTACCACATTGGATAGGCCCAATCTCGTCTGATCTTGGAAGCTAAGCAGTGTTGGGCTTGGTTAGTACTTGGGTGGGAGACCACCTGGGAACACCAGGTGCTGTAGGTTTTTTCACATTACTGGCAAATTATTTTTATTCTCTAGCTATTTAAATTGGAAACTTTTTCTTTTTATTGCCAGCACAGACATTTGGAAGAGGTCAAACAGACACAATAGCCATCACCTAAAGACTTACCACACTGTTTAGGCCCAATTCCAACTGCTTTTGGCAGCTAAACAGTGTTGAGCCTCTTTAGTAGTTTAATTTAAGACCCCCTGCTAATATCATGTCCTGTAGGTCTTTTTACATTACCAACACATGATATTTTTCATTAAGCCAATACAGTTAGGAAACTTTTTTATTAGCTTACCTGGTGATAGAAGTAGAAGAGGGCAAAAAAGTGCCTGTATCTCACCTACAGCCATACCACATTGGATAGGCCCAATCTTGTCTGATCTTGGAAGCTAAGCAGTGTTGGGCCTGGTTAGTACTTGGGTGGGAGACCACATGGGAACACCAGGTGCTGTAGGTTTTTTCACATTACAGGCAAATTGTTTTTATTCTCTAGCTATTTAAATTGGAAACTTTTTCTTTTTATTGCCAGTACAGACATTTGGAAGAGGTCAAACAGACACAATAGCCATCACCTAAAGACTTACCACACTGTTTAGGCTCAATTCCAACTGCTTTTGGCAGCTAAACAGTGTTGAGCCTCTTTTGTAGTTTAATTTAAGACCCCCTGCTAATATCATGTCCTGTAGGTCTTTTTACATTACCAACACATGATTTTTTTCAGTAAGCCAATACAGTTAGGAAACTTTTTTATTAGCTTACCTGGTGATAGAAGTAGAAAAGGTCAAATAAGTGCCTGTATCTCACCTACAGCCATACCATATTGGATAGGCCCAATCTCATCTGAACTTATAAGCTAAGCAGTGTTGGGCCTGGTTAGTACTTGGGTGGGAGACCACATGGGAACACCAGGTGCTGTAGGTTTTTTCACATTACTGGCAAATTGTTTTTATTCTCTAGCTATTTATATTGGAAACTTTTTCATTTTATTGCCAGCACAGACATTTGGAAGAGGTCAAACAGACACAATAGCCATCACCTAAAGACTTACCACAATGTTTAGGCTCAATTCCAACTGCTTTTGGCAGCTAAACAGTGTTGAGCCTCTTTTGTAGTTTAATTTAAGACCCCCTGCTAATATCATGTCCTGTAGGTCTTTTTACATTACCAACACATGATTTTTTTCAGTAAGCCAATACAGTTAGGAAACTTTTGTATTAGCTTACCTGGTAATAGAAGTAGAAGAGGGCAAAAAAGTGGCTTTAACTCACCTACAGCCATTCCACATTGGATAGGCCCAATCTCGTCTGATCTTGGAAGCTAAGCAGTGTTGGGCCTGGTTAGTACTTGGGTGGGAGACCACATGGGAACACCAGGTGCTGTAGGTTTTTTCACATTACAGGCAAATTGTTTTTATTCTCTAGCTATTTAAATTGGAAACTTTTTCTTTTTATTGCCAGTACAGACATTTGGAAGAGGTCAAACAGACACAATAGCCATCACATAAAGACTTACCACACTGTATAGGCCCAATTCCAACTGCTTTTGGCAGCTAAACAGTGTTGAGCCTGTTTAGTAGTTTAATTTAAGACCCCCTGCTAATATCATGTCCTGTAGGTCTTTTTACATTACCAACACATGATTTTTTTTAAGTAAGCCAATACAGTTAGGAAACTTTTTTATTAGCTTACCTGGTGTTAGAAGTAGAAGAGGGCAAAAAAGTGCCTGTATCTCACCTACAGCCGTACCACATTGGATAGGCCCAATCTCGTCTGATCTTGGAAGCTAAGCAGTGTTGGGCTTGGTTAGTACTTGGGTGGGAGACCACCTGGGAACACCAGGTGCTGTAGGTTTTTTCACATTACTGGCAAATTATTTTTATTCTCTAGCTATTTAAATTGGAAACTTTTTCTTTTTATTGCCAGCACAGACATTTGGAAGAGGTCAAACAGACACAATAGCCATCACCTAAAGACTTACCACACTGTTTAGGCTCAATTCCAACTGCTTTTGGCAGCTAAACAGTGTTGAGCCTCTTTTGTAGTTTAATTTAAGACCCCCTGCTAATATCATGTCCTGTAGGTCTTTTTACTTTACCAACACATGATTTTTTTCAGTAAGCCAATACAGTTAGGAAACTTTTGTATTAGCTTACCTGGTGATAAAAGTAGAAGAGGGCAAAAAAGTGCCTGTATTTCACCTACAGCCATACCACGTTGGATAGGCCCAATATCGTCTGATCTTGGAAGCTAAGCAGTGTTGGGCCTGGTTAGTACTTGGGTGGGAGACCACCTGGGAACACCAGGAGCTGTAGGTTTTTTCACATTACAGGCAAATTGTTTTTATTCTCTAGCTATTTATATTGGAAACTGTTTCTTTTTATTGCCAGCACAGACATTTGGAAGAGGTCAAACAGACACACTAGCCATCACCTAAAGACTTACCACACTGTTTAGGCTCAATTCCAACTGCTTTTGGCAGCTAAACAGTGTTGAGCCTCTTTAGTAGTTTAATTTAAGACCCCCTGCTAATATCATGTCCTGTAGGTCTTTTTACATTACCAACACATGATTTTTTTCAGTAAGCCAATACAGTTAGGAAACTTTTTTATTAGCTTACCTTGTGATAGAAGTAGAAGAGGGCAAAAAAGTGCCTGTATTTCACCTACAGCCATACCACATTGGATAGGCCCAATCTCGTCTGTTCTTCGAAGCTAAGCAGTGTTAGGCCTGGTTAGTACTTGGGTGGGAGACCACATGGGAACACCAGGTGCTGTAGGTTTTTTCACATTACAGGCAAATTGTTTTTATTCTCTAGCTATTTATATTGGAAACTTTTTCTTTTTATTGCCAGCACAGACATTTGGAAGAGGTCAAACAGACACAATAGCCATCACCTAAAGACTTACCACACTGTTTAGGCTCAATTCCAACTGCTTTTGGCAGCTAAACAGTGTTGAGCCTCTTTTGTAGTTTAATTTAAGACCCCCTGCTAATATCATGTCCTGTAGGTCTTTTTACATTACCAACACATGATTTTTTTCAGTAAGCCAATACAGATAGGAAACTTTTGTATTAGCTTACCTGGTGATAGAAGTAGAATAGGGCAAAAAAGTGGCTTTTACTCACCTACAGCCGTACCACATTGGATAGCCCCAATCTCGTCTGATCTTGGAAGCTAAGCATTGTTGGGCCTGGTTAGTACTTGGGTGGGAGACCACATGGGAACACCAGGTGCTGTAGGTTTTTTCACATTACTGGCAAATTGTTTTTATTCTCTAGCTATTTAAATAGGAAACTTTTTCTTTTTATTGCAAGCACAGACATTTGAAAGAGGTCAAACAGACACAATAGCCATCACCTAAAGACTTACCACACTGTTTAGGCCCAATTCCAACTGCTTTTGGCAGCTAAACAGTGTTGAGCCTCTTTAGTAGTTTAATTTAAGACCCCCTGCTAATATCATGTCCTGTAGGTCTTTTTACATTACCAACACATGATTTTTTTCAGTAAGCCAATACAGTTAGGAAACTTTTGTATTAGCTTACCTGGTGATAGAAGTAGAAGAGGGCAAAAAAGTGCCTGTATCTCACCTACAGCTATACCACATTGGATAGGCCCAATCTCGTCTGATCTTGGAAGCTAAGCAGTGTTGGGCCTGGTTAGTACTTGGGTGGGAGACCACATGGGAACACCAGGTGCTGTAGGTTTTTTCACATTACTGGCAAATTGTTTTTATTCTCTAGCTATTTAAATTGGAAACTTTTTCTTTTTATTGCCAGTACAGACATGTGGAAGAGGTCAAACAGACACAATAGCCATCACCTAAAGACTTACCACACTGTTTAGGCCCAATTCCAACTGCTTTTGGCAGCTAAACAGTGTTGAGCCTCTTTAGTAGTTTAATTTAAGACCCCCTGCTAATATCATGTCCTGTAGGTCTTTTTACATTACCAACACATGATTTTTTTCAGTAAGCCAATACAGTTAGGAAACTTTTTTATTAGCTTACCTGGTGATAGAAGTAGAAGAGGGCAAAAAATTGCCTGTATCTCACCTACAGCCATACCACATTGGATAGGCCCAATCTCGTCTGATCTTGGAAGCTAAGCAGTGTTGGGCCTGGTTAGTACTTGGGTGGGAGACTACATGGGAACACCAGGTGCTGTAAGTTTTTTCACATTACAGGCAAATTGTTTTTATTCTCTAGCTATTTAAATTGGAAACTTTTTCTTTTTATTGCCAGTACAGACATGTGGAAGAGGTCAAACAGACACAATAGCCATCACCTAAAGACTTACCACACTGTTTAGGCCCAATTCCAACTGCTTTTGGCAGCTAAACAGTGTTGAGCCTCTTTAGTAGTTTAATTTAAGACCCCCTGCTAATATCATGTCCTGTAGGTCTTTTTACATTACCAACACATGATATTTTTCATTAAGCCAATACAGTTAGGAAACTTTTTTATTAGCTTACCTGGTGATAGAAGTAGAAGAGGGCAAAAAAGTGCCTGTATCTCACCTACAGCCATACCACATTGGATAGGCCCAATCTTGTCTGATCTTGGAAGCTAAGCAGTGTTGGGCCTGGTTAGTACTTGGGTGGGAGACCACATGGGAACACCAGGTGCTGTAGGTTTTTTCACATTACAGGCAAATTGTTTTTATTCTCTAGCTATTTAAATTGGAAACTTTTTCTTTTTATTGCCAGTACAGACATTTGGAAGAGGTCAAACAGACACAATAGCCATCACCTAAAGACTTACCACACTGTTTAGGCCCAATTCCAACTGCTTTTGGCAGCTAAACAGTGTTGAGCCTCTTTAGTAGTTTAATTTAAGACCCCTGCTAATATCATGTCCTGTAGGTCTTTTTACATTACCAACACATGATTTTTTTCAGTAAGCCAATACAGTTAGGAAACTTTTGTATTAGCTTACCTGGTGATAGAAGTAGAAGAGGGCAAAAATGTGCCTGTATCTCACCTACAGCCATACCACATTGGATAGGCCCAATCTCGTCTGATCTTGGAAGCTAAGCAGTGTTGGGCCTGGTTAGTACTTGGGTGGGAGACCACATGGGAACACCAGGTGCTGTAGGTTTTTTCACATTACAGGCAAATTGTTTTTATTCTCTAGCTATTTAAATTGGAAACTTTTTCTTTTTATTGCCAGCACAGACATTTGGAAGAGGTCAAACAGACACAATAGCCATCACCTAATGACTTACCACACTGTTTAGGCTCAATTCCAACTGCTTTTGGCAGCTAAACAGTGTTGAGCCTCTTTTGTAGTTTAATTTAAGACCCCCTGCTAATATCATGTCCTGTAGGTCTTTTTACATTACCAACACATGATTTTTTTCAGTAAGCCAATACAGTTAGGAAACTTTTTTATTAGCTTACCTGGTGATAGAAGTAGAAGAGGGCAAATAAGTGCCTGTATCTCACCTACAGCCATACCACATTGGATAGGCCCAATCTCATCTGAACTTATAAGCTAAGCAGTGTTGGGCCTGGTTAGTACTTGGGTGGGAGACCACATGGGAACACCAGGTGCTGTAGGTTTTTTCACATTACTGGCAAATTGTTTTTATTCTCTAGCTATTTATATTGGAAACTTTTTCATTTTATTGCCAGCACAGACATTTGGAAGAGGTCAAACAGACACAATAGCCATCACCTAAAGACTTACCACACTGTTTAGGCTCAATTCCAACTGCTTTTGGCAGCTAAACAGTGTTGAGCCTCTTTTGTAGTTTAATTTAAGACCCCCTGCTAATATCATGTCCTGTAGGTCTTTTTACATTACCAACACATGATTTTTTTCAGTAAGCCAATACAGTTAGGAAACTTTTTTATTAGCTTACCTGGTGATAGAAGTAGAAGAGGGCAAATAAGTGCCTGTATCTCACCTACAGCCATACCACATTGGATAGGCCCAATCTCATCTGAACTTATAAGCTAAGCAGTGTTGGGCCTGGTTAGTACTTGGGTGGGAGACCACATGGGAACACCAGGTGCTGTAGGTTTTTTCACATTACTGGCAAATTGTTTTTATTCTCTAGCTATTTATATTGGAAACTTTTTCATTTTATTGCCAGCACAGACATTTGGAAGAGGTCAAACAGACACAATAGCCATCACCTAAAGACTTACCACACTGTTTAGGCTCAATTCCAACTGCTTTTGGCAGCTAAACAGTGTTGAGCCTCTTTTGTAGTTTAATTTAAGACCCCCTGCTAATATCATGTCCTGTAGGTCTTTTTACATTACCAACACATGATTTTTTTCAGTAAGCCAATACAGTTAGGAAACTTTTGTATTAGCTTACCTGGTGATAGAAGTAGAATAGGGCAAAAAAGTGGCTTTTACTCACCTACAGCCGTACCACATTGGATAGCCCCAATCTCGTCTGATCTTGGAAGCTAAGCAGTGTTGGGCCTGGTTAGTACTTGGGTGGGAGACCACATGGGAACACCAGGTGCTGTAGGTTTTTTCACATTACTGGCAAATTGTTTTTATTCTCTAGCTATTTAAATAGGAAACTTTTTCTTTTTATTGCCAGCACAGACATTTGGAAGAGGTCAAACAGACACAATAGCCATCACCTAAAGACTTACCACACTGTTTAGGCCCAATTCCAACTGCTTTTGGCAGCTAAACAGTGTTGAGCCTCTTTAGTAGTTTAATTTAAGACCCCCTGCTAATATCATGTCCTGTAGGTCTTTTTACATTACCAACACATGATTTATTTCAGTAAGCCAATACAGTTAGGAAACTTTTGTATTAGCTTACCTGGTGATAGAAGTAGAAGAGGGCAAAAAAGTGCCTGTATCTCACCTACAGCTATACCACATTGGATAGGCCCAATCTCGTCTGATCTTGGAAGCTAAGCAGTGTTGGGCCTGGTTAGTACTTGGGTGGGAGACCACATGGGAACACCAGGTGCTGTAGGTTTTTTCACATTACTGGCAAATTGTTTTTATTCTCTAGCTATTTAAATTGGAAACTTTTTCTTTTTATTGCCAGTACAGACATGTGGAAGAGGTCAAACAGACACAATAGCCATCACCTAAAGACTTACCACACTGTTTAGGCCCAATTCCAACTGCTTTTGGCAGCTAAACAGTGTTGAGCCTCTTTAGTAGTTTAATTTAAGACCCCTGCTAATATCATGTCCTGTAGGTCTTTTTACATTATCAACACATGATTTTTTTCAGTAAGCCAATACAGTTAGGAAACTTTTTTATTAGCTTACCTGGTGATAGAAGTAGAAGAGGGCAAAAAAGTGCCTGTATCTCACCTACAGCCATACCACATTGGATAGGCCCAATCTCGTCTGATCTTGGAAGCTAAGCAGTGTTGGGCCTGGTTAGTACTTGGGTGGGAGACTACATGGGAACACCAGGTGCTGTAAGTTTTTTCACATTACAGGCAAATTGTTTTTATTCTCTAGCTATTTAAATTGGAAACTTTTTCTTTTTATTGCCAGTACAGACATGTGGAAGAGGTCAAACAGACACAATAGCCATCACCTAAAGACTTACCACACTGTTTAGGCCCAATTCCAACTGCTTTTGGCAGCTAAACAGTGTTGAGCCTCTTTAGTAGTTTAATTTAAGACCCCCTGCTAATATCATGTCCTGTAGGTCTTTTTACATTACCAACACATGATATTTTTCATTAAGCCAATACAGTTAGGAAACTTTTTTATTAGCTTACCTGGTGATAGAAGTAGAAGAGGGCAAAAAAGTGCCTGTATCTCACCTACAGCCATACCACATTGGATAGGCCCAATCTTGTCTGATCTTGGAAGCTAAGCAGTGTTGGGCCTGGTTAGTACTTGGGTGGGAGACCACATGGGAACACCAGGTGCTGTAGGTTTTTTCACATTACAGGCAAATTGTTTTTATTCTCTAGCTATTTAAATTGGAAACTTTTTCTTTTTATTGCCAGTACAGACATTTGGAAGAGGTCAAACAGACACAATAGCCATCACCTAAAGACTTACCACACTGTTTAGGCCCAATTCCAACTGCTTTTGGCAGCTAAACAGTGTTGAGCCTCTTTAGTAGTTTAATTTAAGACCCCTGCTAATATCATGTCCTGTAGGTCTTTTTACATTACCAACACATGATTTTTTTCAGTAAGCCAATACAGTTAGGAAACTTTAGTATTAGCTTACCTGGTGATAGAAGTAGAAGAGGGCAAAAAAGTGCCTGTATCTCACCTACAGCCATACCACATTGGATAGGCCCAATCTCGTCTGATCTTGGAAGCTAAGCATTGTTGGGCCTGGTTAGTACTTGGGTGGGAGACCACATGGGAACACCAGGTGCTGTAGGTTTTTTCACATTACAGGCAAATTGTTTTTATTCTCTAGCTATTTAAATTGGAAACTTTTTCTTTTTATTGCCAGTACAGACATTTGGAAGAGGTCAAACAGACACAATAGCCATCACCTAAAGACTTACCACACTGTTTAGGCCCAATTCCAACTGCTTTTGGCAGCTAAACAGTGTTGAGCCTCTTTAGTAGTTTAATTTAAGACCCCTGCTAATATCATGTCCTGTAGGTCTTTTTACATTACCAACACATGATTTTTTTCAGTAAGCCAATACAGTTAGGAAACTTTTTTATTAGCTTACCTGGTGATAGAAGTAGAAGAGGGCAAAAAAGTGCCTGTATCTCACCTACAGCCATACCACATTGGATAGGCCCAATCTCGTCTGATCTTGGAAGCTAAGCAGTGTTGGGCCTGGTTAGTACTTGGGTGGGAGACTACATGGGAACACCAGGTGCTGTAAGTTTTTTCACATTACAGGCAAATTGTTTTTATTCTCTAGCTATTTAAATTGGAAACTTTTTCTTTTTATTGCCAGTACAGACATGTGGAAGAGGTCAAACAGACACAATAGCCATCACCTAAAGACTTACCACACTGTTTAGGCCCAATTCCAACTGCTTTTGGCAGCTAAACAGTGTTGAGCCTCTTTAGTAGTTTAATTTAAGACCCCCTGCTAATATCATGTCCTGTAGGTCTTTTTACATTACCAACACATGATATTTTTCATTAAGCCAATACAGTTAGGAAACTTTTTTATTAGCTTACCTGGTGATAGAAGTAGAAGAGGGCAAAAAAGTGCCTGTATCTCACCTACAGCCATACCACATTGGATAGGCCCAATCTTGTCTGATCTTGGAAGCTAAGTAGTGTTGGGCCTGGTTAGTACTTGGGTGGGAGACCACATGGGAACACCAGGTGCTGTAGGTTTTTTCACATTACAGGCAAATTGTTTTTATTCTCTAGCTATTTAAATTGGAAACTTTTTCTTTTTATTGCCAGTACAGACATTTGGAAGAGGTCAAACAGACACAATAGCCATCACCTAAAGACTTACCACACTGTTTAGGCCCAATTCCAACTGCTTTTGGCAGCTAAACAGTGTTGAGCCTCTTTAGTAGTTTAATTTAAGACCCCTGCTAATATCATGTCCTGTAGGTCTTTTTACATTACCAACACATGATTTTTTTCAGTAAGCCAATACAGTTAGGAAACTTTTGTATTAGCTTACCTGGTGATAGAAGTAGAAGAGGGCAAAAAAGTGCCTGTATCTCACCTACAGCCATACCACATTGGATAGGCCCAATCTCGTCTGATCTTGGAAGCTAAGCAGTGTTGGGCCTGGTTAGTACTTGGGTGGGAGACCACATGGGAACACCAGGTGCTGTAGGTTTTTTCACATTACAGGCAAATTGTTTTTATTCTCTAGCTATTTAAATTGGAAACTTTTTCTTTTTATTGCCAGCACAGACATTTGGAATAGGTCAAACAGACACAATAGCCATCACCTAAAGACTTACCACACTGTTTAGGCTCAATTCCAACTGCTTTTGGCAGCTAAACAGTGTTGAGCCTCTTTTGTAGTTTAATTTAAGACCCCCTGCTAATATCATGTCCTGTAGGTCTTTTTACATTACCAACACATGATTTTTTTCAGTAAGCCAATACAGTTAGGAAACTTTTTTATTAGCTTACCTGGTGATAGAAGTAGAAGAGGGCAAATAAGTGCCTGTATCTCAACTACAGCCATACCACATTGGATAGGCCCAATCTCATCTGAACTTATAAGCTAAGCAGTGTTGGGCCTGGTTAGTACTTGGGTGGGAGACCACATGGGAACACCAGGTGCTGTAGGTTTTTTCACATTACTGGCAAATTGTTTTTATTCTCTAGCTATTTATATTGGAAATTTTTTCATTTTATTGCCAGCACAGACATTTGGAAGAGGTCAAACAGACACAATAGCCATCACCTAAAGACTTACCACAATGTTTAGGCTCAATTCCAACTGCTTTTGGCAGCTAAACAGTGTTGAGCCTCTTTTGTAGTTTAATTTAAGACCCCCTGCTAATATCATGTCCTGTAGGTCTTTTTACATTACCAACACATGATTTTTTTCAGTAAGCCAATACAGTTAGGAAACTTTTTTATTAGCTTACCTGGTGATAGAAGTAGAAGAGGGCAAAAAAGTGCCTGTATCTCACCTACAGCCATACCACATTGGATAGGCCCAATCTCGTCTGATCTTGGAAGCTAAGCAGTGTTGGGCCTGGTTAGTACTTGGGTGGGAGACCACCTGGGAACACCAGGTGCTGTAGGTTTTTTCACATTACTGGCAAATTATTTTTATTCTCTAGCTATTTAAATTGGAAACTTTTTCTTTTTATTGCCAGCACAGACATTTGGAAGAGGTCAAACAGACACAATAGCCATCACCTAAAGACTTACCACACTGTTTAGGCTCAATTCCAACTGCTTTTGGCAGCTAAACAGTGTTGAGCCTCTTTTGTAGTTTAATTTAAGACCCCCTGCTAATATCATGTCCTGTAGGTCTTTTTACTTTACCAACACATGATTTTTTTCAGTAAGCCAATACAGTTAGGAAACTTTTGTATTAGCTTACCTGGTGATAGAAGTAGAAGAGGGCAAAAAAGTGTCTGTATTTCACCTACAGCCATACCACATTGGATAGGCCCAATCTCGTCTGATCTTGGAAGCTAAGCAGTGTTGGGCCTGGTTAGTACTTGGGTGGGAGACCACCTGGGAACACCAGGTGCTGTAGGTTTTTTCACATTGCTGGCAAATTGTTTTTATTCTCTAGCTATTTATATTGGAAACTTTTTCTTTTTATTGCCAGCACAGACATTTGGAAGAGGTCAAACAGACACACTAGCCATCACCTAAAGACTTAACACACTGTTGAGGCTCAATTCCAACTGCTTTTGGCAGCTAAACAGTGTTGAGCCTCTTTTGTAGTTTAATTTAAGACCCCCTGCTAATATCATGTCCTGTAGGTCTTTTTACATTACCAACACATGATTTTTTTCAGTAAGCCAATACAGTTAGGAAACTTTTGTATTAGCTTACCTGGTGATATAAGTAGAAGAGGGCAAAAAAGTGCCTGTATCTCACCTACAGCCATACCACATTGGATAGGCCCAATCTCGTCTGATCTTGGAAGCTAAGCAGTGTTGGGCCTGGTTAGTACTTGGGTGGGAGACCACATGGGAACACCAGGTGCTGTAGGTTTTTTCACATTACAGGCAAATTGTTTTTATTCTCTAGCTATTTAAATTGGAAACTTTTTCTTTTTATTGCCAGCACAGACATTTGGAAGAGGTCAAACAGACACAATAGCCATCACCTAAAGACTTACCACACTGTTTAGGCTCAATTCCAACTGCTTTTGGCAGCTAAACAGTGTTGAGCCTCTTTTGTAGTTTAATTTAAGACCCCCTGCTAATATCATGTCCTGTAGGTCTTTTTACATTACCAACACATGATTTTTTTCAGTAAGCCAATACAGTTAGGAAACTTTTTTATTAGCTTACCTGGTGATAGAAGTAGAAGAGGGCAAATAAGTGACTGTATCTCACCTACAGCCATACCACATTGGATAGGCCCAATCTCATCTGAACTTATAAGCTAAGCAGTGTTGGGCCTGGTTAGTACTTGGGTGGGAGACCACATGGGAACACCAGGTGCTGTAGGTTTTTTCACATTACTGGCAAATTGTTTTTATTCTCTAGCTATTTATATTGGAAACTTTTTCATTTTATTGCCAGCACAGACATTTGGAAGAGGTCAAACAGACACAATAGCCATCACCTAAAGACTTACCACAATGTTTAGGCTCAATTCCAACTGCTTTTGGCAGCTAAACAGTGTTGAGCCTCTTTTGTAGTTTAATTTAAGACCCCCTGCTAATATCATGTCCTGTAGGTCTTTTTACATTACCAACACATGATTTTTTTCAGTAAGCCAATACAGTTAGGAAACTTTTGTATTAGCTTACCTGGTAATAGAAGTAGAAGAGGGCAAAAAAGTAGCTTTAACTCACCTACAGCCATTCCACATTGGATAGGCCCAATCTCGTCGGATCTTGGAAGCTAAGCAGTGTTGGGCCTGGTTAGTACTTGGGTGGGAGACCACATGGGAACACCAGGTGCTGTAGGTTTTTTCACATTACAGGCAAATTGTTTTTATTCTCTAGCTATTTAAATTGGAAACTTTTTCTTTTTATTGCCAGTACAGACATTTGGAAGAGGTCAAACAGACACAATAGCCATCACATAAAGACTTACCACACTGTTTAGGCCCAATTCCAACTGCTTTTGGCAGCTAAACAGTGTTGAGCCTGTTTAGTAGTTTAATTTAAGACCCCCTGCTAATATCATGTCCTGTAGGTCTTTTTACATTACCAACACATGATTTTTTTTAAGTAAGCCAATACAGTTAGGAAACATTTTTATTAGCTTACCTGGTGATAGAAGTAGAAGAGGGCAAAAAAGTGCCTGTATCTCACCTACAGCCATACCACATTGGATAGGCCCAATCTCGTCTGATCTTGGAAGCTAAGCAGTGTTGGGCCTGGTTAGTACTTGGGTGGGAGACCACCTGGGAACACCAGGAGCTGTAGGTTTTTTCACATTACTGGCAAATTGTTTTTATTCTCTAGCTATTTATATTGGAAACTTTTTCTTTTTATTGCCAGCACAGACATTTGGAAGAGGTCAAACAGACACACTAGCCATCACCTAAAGAATTACCACACTGTTTAGGCTCAATTCCAACTGCTTTTGGCAGCTAAACAGTGTTGAGCCTCTTTAGTAGTTTAATTTAAGACCCCCTGCTAATATCATGTCCTGTAGGTCTTTTTACATTACCAACACATGATTTTTTTCAGTAAGCCAATACAGTTAGGAAACTTTTTTATTAGCTTACCTTGTGATAGAAGTAGAAGAGGGCAAAAAAGTGCCTGTATTTCACCTACAGCCATACCACATTGGATAGGCCCAATCTCGTCTGTTCTTGGAAGCTAAGCAGTGTTAGGCCTGGTTAGTACTTGGGTGGGAGACCACATGTGAACACCAGGTGCTGTAGGTTTTTTCACATTACAGGCAAATTGTTTTTATTCTCTAGCTATTTATATTGGAAACTTTTTCTTTTTATTGCCAGCACAGACATTTGGAAGAGGTCAAACAGACACAATAGCCATCACCTAAAGACTTACCACACTGTTTAGGCTCAATTCCAACTGCTTTTGGCAGCTAAACAGTGTTGAGCCTCTTTTGTAGTTTAATTTAAGACCCCCTGCTAATATCATGTCCTGTAGGTCTTTTTACATTACCAACACATGATTTTTTTCAGTAAGCCAATACAGTTAGGAAACTTTTGTATTAGCTTACCTGGTGATAGAAGTAGAAGAGGGCAAAAAAGTGGCTTTTACTCACCTACAGCCGTACCACATTGGATAGGCCCAATCTCGTCTGATCTTGGAAGCTAAGCAGTGTTGGGCCTGGTTAGTACTTGGGTGGGAGACCACATGGGAACACCAGGTGCTGTAGGTTTTTTCACATTACAGGCAAATTGTTTTTATTCTCTAGCTATTTAAATTGGAAACTTTTTCTTTTTATTGCCAGTACAGACATTTGGAAGAGGTCAAACAGACACAATAGCCATCACCTAAAGACTTACCACACTGTTTAGGCCCAATTCCAACTGCTTTTGGCAGCTAAACAGTGTTGAGCCTCTTTAGTAGTTTAATTTAAGACCCCCTGCTAATATCATGTCCTGTAGGTCTTTTTACATTACCAACACATGATTTTTTTCAGTAAGCCAATACAGTTAGGAAACTTTTTTATTAGCTTACCTGGTGATAGAAGTAGAAGAGGGCAAAAAAGTGCCTGTATCTCACCTACAGCCATACCACATTGGATAGGCCTAATCTCGTCTGATCTTGGAAGCTAAGCAGTGTTGGGCCTGGTTAGTACTTGGGTGGGAGATCACATGGGAACACCAGGTGCTGTAGGTTTTTTCACATTACAGGCAAATTGTTTTTATTCTCTAGCGATTTAAATGGGAAACTTATTCTTTTTATTGCCAGTACAGACATTTGGAAGAGGTCAAACAGACACAATAGCCATCACCTAAAGACTTACCACACTGTTTAGGCCCAATTCCAACTGCTTTTGGCAGCTAAACAGTGTTGAGCCTCTTTAGTAGTTTAATTTAAGACCCCCTGCTAATATCATGTCCTGTAGGTCTTTTTACATTACCAACACATGATTTTTTTCAGTAAGCCAATACAGTTAGGAAACTTTTTTATTAGCTTACCTGGTGATAGAAGTAGAAGAGGGCAAAAAAGTGCCAGTATTTCACCTACAGCCATACCACATTGGATAGGCCCAATCTCGTCTGATCTTGGAAGCTAAGCAGTGTTGGGCCTGGTTAGTACTTGGGTGGGAGACCACATGGGAACACCAGGTGCTGTAGGTTTTTTCACATTACTGGCCAATTGTTTTTATTCTCTAGCTATTTAAATTGGAAACTTTTTCTTTTTATTGCCAGTACAGACATTTGGAAGAGGTCAAACAGACACAATAGCTATCACCTAAAGACTTACCACACTGTTTAGGCCCAATTCCAACTGCTTTTGGCAGCTAAACAGTGTTGAGCCTCTTTAGTAGTTTAATTTAAGACCCCCTGCTAATATCATGTCCTGTAGGTCTTTTTACATTACCAACACATGATTTTTTTCAGTAAGCCAATACAGTTAGGAAACTTTTTTTTTAGCTTACCTGGTGATAGAAGTAGAAGAGGGCAAAAAAGTGCCTGTATCTTACCTACAGCCATACCACATTGGATAGGCCCAATCTCGTCTGATCTTGGAAGCTAAGCAGTGTTGGGCCTGGTTAGTACTTGGGTGGGAGAGCACATGGGAACACCAGGTGCTGTAGGTTTTTTCACATTACAGGCAAATTGTTTTTATTCTCTAGCTATTTAAATTGGAAACTTTTTCTTTTTATTGCCAGTACAGACATGTGGAAGAGGTCAAACAGACACAATAGCCATCACCTAAACACTTACCACACTGTTTAGGCCCAATTCCAACTGCTTTTGGCAGCTAAACAGTGTTGAGCCTCTTTAGTAGTTTAATTTAAGACCCCCTGCTAATATCATGTCCTGTAGGTCTTTTTACATTACCAACACATGATTTTTTTCATTAAGCCAATACAGTTAGGAAACTTTTTTATTAGCTTACCTGGTGATAGAAGTAGAAGAGGGCAAAAAAGTGCCTGTATCTCACCTACAACCATACCACATTGGATAGGCCCAATCTCGTCTGATCTTAGAAGCTAAGCAGTGTTGGGCTTGGTTAGTACTTGGGTGGGAGACCACATGGGAACACCAGGTGCTGTAGGTTTTTTCACATTACAGGCAAATTGTTTTTGTTCTCTAGCTATTTAAATTGGAAACTTTTTCTTTTTATTGCCAGTACAGACATTTGGAAGAGGTCAAACAGACACAATAGCCATCACCTAAAGACTTACCACACTGTTTAGGCCCAATTCCAACTGTTTTTGGCAGCTAAACAGTGTTGAGCCTCTTTAGTAGTTTAATTTAAGACCCCTGCTAATATCATGTCCTGTAGGTCTTTTTACATTACCAACACATGATTTTTTTCAGTAAGCCAATACAGTTAGGAAACTTTTTTATTAGCTTACCTGGTGATAGAAGTAGAAGAGGGCAAAAAAGTGCCTGTATCTCACCTACAGCCATACCACATTGGATAGGCCCAATCTCGTCTGATCTTGGAAGCTAAGCAGTGTTGGGCCTGGTTAGTACTTGGGTGGGAGACCACATGGGAACACCAGGTGCTGTAGGTTTTTTCACATTACAGGCAAATTGTTTTTATTCTCTAGCTATTTAAATTGGAAACTTTTTCTTTTTATTGCCAGTACAGACATTTGGAAGAGGTCAAACAGACACAATAGCCATCACCTAAAGACTTACCACACTGTTTAGGCTCAATTCCAACTGCTTTTGGCAGCTAAACAGTGTTGAGCCTCTTTTGTAGTTAAATTTAAGACCCCTTGCTAATATCATGTCCTGTAGGTCTTTTTACATTACCAACACATGATTTTTTTCAGTAAGCCAATACAGTTAGGAAACTTTTTTATTAGCTTACCTGGTGATAGAAGTAGAAGAGGGCAAATAAGTGCCTGTATCTCACCTACAGCCATACCACATTGGATAGGCCCAATCTCATCTGAACTTATAAGCTAAGCAGTGTTGGGCCTGGTTAGTACTTGGGTGGGAGACCACATGGGAACACCAGGTGCTGTAGGTTTTTTCACATTACAGGCAAATTGTTTTTATTCTCTAGCTATTTAAATTGGAAACTTTTTCTTTTTATTGCCAGCACAGACATTTGGAAGAGGTCAAACAGACACAATAGCCATCACCTAAAGACTTACCACACTGTTTAGGCTCAATTCCAACTGCTTTTGGCAGCTAAACAGTGTTGAGCCTCTTTTGTAGTTTAATTTAAGACCCCCTGCTAATATCATGTCCTGTAGGTCTTTTTACATTACCAACACATGATTTTTTTCAGTAAGCCAATACAGTTAGGAAACTTTTTTATTAGCTTACCTGGTGATAGAAGTAGAAAAGGGCAAATAAGTGCCTGTATCTCACCTACAGCCATACCACATTGGATAGGCCCAATCTCATCTGAACTTATAAGCTAAGCAGTGTTGGGCCTGGTTAGTACTTGGGTGGGAGACCACATGGGAACACCAGGTGCTGTAGGTTTTTTCACATTACTGGCAAATTGTTTTTATTCTCTAGCTATTTATATTGGAAACTTTTTCATTTTATTGCCAGCACAGACATTTGGAAGAGGTCAAACAGACACAATAGCCATCACCTAAAGACTTACCACAATGTTTAGGCCCAATTCCAACTGTTTTTGGCAGCTAAACAGTGTTGAGCCTCTTTAGTAGTTTAATTTAAGACCCCTGCTAATATCATGTCCTGTAGGTCTTTTTACATTACCAACACATGATTTTTTTCAGTAAGCCAATACAGTTAGGAAACTTTTTTATTAGCTTACCTGGTGATAGAAGTAGAAGAGGGCAAAAAAGTGCCTGTATCTCACCTACAGCCATACCACATTGGATAGGCCCAATCTCGTCTGATCTTGGAAGCTAAGCAGTGTTGGGCCTGGTTAGTACTTGGGTGGGAGACCACATGGGAACACCAGGTGCTGTAGGTTTTTTCACATTACAGGCAAATTGTTTTTATTCTCTAGCTATTTAAATTGGAAACTTTTTCTTTTTATTGCCAGTACAGACATTTGGAAGAGGTCAAACAGACACAATAGCCATCACCTAAAGACTTACCACACTGTTTAGGCTCAATTCCAACTGCTTTTGGCAGCTAAACAGTGTTGAGCCTCTTTTGTAGTTAAATTTAAGACCCCTTGCTAATATCATGTCCTGTAGGTCTTTTTACATTACCAACACATGATTTTTTTCAGTAAGCCAATACAGTTAGGAAACTTTTTTATTAGCTTACCTGGTGATAGAAGTAGAAGAGGGCAAATAAGTGCCTGTATCTCACTTACAGCCATACCACATTGGATAGGCCCAATCTCATCTGAACTTATAAGCTAAGCAGTGTTGGGCCTGGTTAGTACTTGGGTGGGAGACCACATGGGAACACCAGGTGCTGTAGGTTTTTTCACATTACAGGCAAATTGTTTTTATTCTCTAGCTATTTAAATTGGAAACTTTTTCTTTTTATTGCCAGTACAGACATTTGGAAGAGGTCAAACAGACACAATAGCCATCACCTAAAGACTTACCACACTGTTTAGGCTCAATTCCAACTGCTTTTGGCAGCTAAACAGTGTTGAGCCTCTTTTGTAGTTAAATCTTTTTTTTTTTAACAATATCTTTATTGAATTTTCCAAAGAGAAAAAACAAAACCAAAGACATAGACATGGGGGGGGGATACAGAAAGGAAAAAGGGGGAGGGGGGGGAAACTATACATTTTTACAACAACATTACTCGAAACCAGGAGGGTACATCATAGCGACCATGCCTTTTGCATTTTGTCTGACTAGGTTTTATATTAGAGGCTGCCACGAGGCACTAATTCTCAGAACTCGGGGAGTTTAAGAGTCTGGTGTCTACCACCATATTGTTATTTATTGTGTATCCCATCACCTCTCTATAAGTGGACCAACACTGCCACTTCATGTGCATAGGACTAATGGAGACAGGGTTCCAGGCCTCCGCCGTCTCAAAGATAAAATGCTTCTGGATTTTTTCACATATTGTGTCAAGGCTAGGAATCCCCGCTGATCTCCATAGTTGGGCTATAGCCGCTTTAGTCGCAATTAAGATGTGTCCTAGCACGTACCTTTCATCCTTAAAGAGGTAACCTCCGTAAAGATGAAATAGGGCTGTCTCGGGGTTAGCGCCAATCGGTATTCCCACCACTGTACTGATCATATCAAACACTGATTTCCAAATTGGTCGTAGTTTGGGGCAATCCCAGAATATATGGAAAATGGTACCTATTTCCCCGCAATTCCTCCAACAGGATTTAGGTATGTTGGGCCAAATTTTATGCTGGCGATCAGGGGTATAGTAAGCCCTGTATAGTAGTTTGATAAACATCTCAGAGTGGTTTATGCACCTGGATATCTTAAAGGTTGACCTGTGCACCTGATCCCACTCCTCCTCTTCTAAGGGTCTTTGAAAGTCCTTTTCCCATAAGGCTTGAGATTTAAGTTTGGTCGAGTTTTCCTGAGTAATCAGGATCGCATACCATTTGGAAATCCCTCCCTTCTGATCAGGGCAACTAGTTGCTCTATGGATGTTAGGAGCAATATGGGGAAATCTGTTTGGGGTAGGGAAGAAACTGGATAGCCAGCTTCTCAGTTGTAGGTATTTAAAGAAATCCCCCTTAGGGATGTTATAGTTGTCCTGCAGGTATGTGAAGGGGACTAGTTGGTGTTCACTATACAAGTCTCCTAACGTATTCAGGCCTCTAGCTATCCAGGGCCCTAGATTCAAATTTGGTATTAGGGACATCACTGCCCTCAGAGTTAGAGGGGGGGCAGGGAGGGTAATGTCGTCTCTACTGGACATACTCTCCTGCCAAGCTTTAACCGTGGCTTTTACTGCAGAGTTTTTTACGTTCAATGAGAGGAAGGACCGGGGTGGCATCCATAGGAGGTCAGTTGGGCTACAGGGCAGGATTTCCGCTTTCTCCATACATACCCAGGGTTTGGGGGAGACTTGATCAAACCATTCTCCTGCTTGGCTCAGAAGACACGCCCTATGGTATCGTTCAATATCTGGGAAAGCAACTCCCCCATCTAGTTTGGGGCGTGTTAATATGCCTTTAGATATTTTAGGTTTAAGGCCTTTCCAGATGTATTTAGAAAAGGATCTGTTTATTCTATTGTACAATTGCTTGGGAAGTAATCTCGGAATCTCTCTGAAGAGATACAGTAATTTTGGGAGGAGAACCATCTTAACCGCGGCAATACGGCCCAACCAGGAGACCTCCTGCATCATCCAGTCCCTAGTTAAGTTCTCAAAAGCCTTTAATAGGGGGCCATAGTTGCAATCCAAGATGTCTGCCTCGGATGCTAGATGTATCCCGAGGTATTTCAGAGATCGTGCCTGCCAGGCATACCTATATTGATCTTTTAATCTGGCCAATATGTCAGGGGGTGTAAAGAAGGGGAGGACTTCTGTCTTACTGGCGTTCAGCTTATAGTAGGAAATGGCAGAGAACTGCGCCAATACATCATGCAGGGCTGGGAGTGAGGTTGCTGGGTTCGAAATGCACAGCAATATATCATCTGCAAAAAGACAGATCTTGTGGGTCAGACCATCAATCTCAGGGCCAGTTATCAAAGGGGATTCTCTAATTTTAGCTGCCAGGGGCTCGATTGCAATTGCAAAAATGAGAGGGGAGAGGGGACACCCCTGTCTGGTGCCATTAGTTATGGGAAAGCTTGATGAGAGACAGCCATTAGTAAATACTCTAGCTGAGGGGGATGAGTATAATGCCAGAATGGAATCTAAGATCCTGCCTGTGAAACCAAAGTGGAGTAAAACTGCTGTTAGGTAGCCCCAATGTAACCTGTCGAAGGCTTTTTCCGCGTCCAGGGACATGAGGAGCAGCGGGTCCTTCGACCTGTAGTTGTGCTCAATCACGTTAAACATTCTGCGTGTGTTGTCAGGGGCCTGTCTTCCATACACAAATCCTACTTGGTCAGTTCCTATGAGGCCTGGCAATAATGGGCATAGTCTATTGGCCACAATTTTCGCAAACAATTTTATGTCTGTGTTGAGTAGAGCGATAGGTCTATAGTTCTGTACGTTGGAGGGGGATTTCCCTGGTTTGGGGATAGTTATAATTTGTGCTTCCAGCATCTCCTTTGGGAAGGAGTTCAAGTTAGAAGCTTCGTTAAATACCGAGACTAAAATCGGGGCTAGCTCTGCTTTAAAGGCTTTATAAAAGTTTGCGGGGTAACCATCAGGGCCTGGAGCTTTATCACGGGGCATGGAGTCTATTGCCAGTGAAACTTCCTCTAATGACCACGGTCTATTGAGCGCTAGGCAGGAATCAGGAGTTAGTTTGGGCAGTTTCAGGTCCCTAAGGAACTGTGCTATCACCTCCGCTGTAGGTTGGGGCGTAGAAGGGTCTTTCTCGAGGTTGTACAGGTTGGAATAGTATGAAGCGAATTCATTAGCTATTTCTACTGGGTCAGTGATTTTCTGGCCTCGGTCCGATACTATGTTGTGGATTTTTTCTTTAATTCTTCTACCCCTTAATTTACGCGCCAGCAGACGGCCTGCTCTGTTCCCTAGGACATAATATTGTTGGTTTAGTCTCTTTATGTTCTGTTGGACCTCAGCCAAGGAGAATTGGTTCAATTTGTCTCTTGCGCTCTTTAGGGACTTAAATATGCTTTTGTCTAGTGGGTTGGATTTATGGAGGGTCTCTAGTCTGACTACTTCTGCTTCGGCCTCCTCAAATTCTTTCCTATACTCCCTTTTTAATTTTGCGGCCACCTGGATTGCCGAGCCTCTGACTACTGATTTAAGGGCGCACCAGTGGTTGAATGTTGAGGTGTCTGCAGGGGAATTCTCGCTTAGGTAGTTCTGAATAGTGTTACTAATTGATTGAAGTGCTGCTGGGTTGGACAGTGACTGTCTCCCCAACTTCCACTGACCCGGTTGGACGCTCCTCTTAGTGATGTCCCATGACAAAAAAAGGGGGGAGTGATCTGACCATGTTAAGGGGAGGATATCTACCTTCCTAAATGTCGGCAGCGACCATCTATCTGAAATGGCCAAGTCTATCCGGGAATATGTACAATGTACATGTGAGTAGTATGTATAGTCTCGTACTGCAGGGTGTTTGGTCCGCCAGATGTCGAAGAGCTCATATTCTGCTAGTAGTGATCTCAGACTATTGTTAGACTTTTCTCTGAGGGGAAAGTTAGATGACACACCTGCCTTCCTCGTTCTGTCTATCGAGGGATCTGATACAGCGTTAAAATCGCCCAACATCAACAGAGCTCCCTTCACATGTTTTTGTGTAATCTCCATCAGTTTGCGGCTAAAGGCTAACTGATTGGTGTTTGGCGCGTAGCAGGAGACCAGCGTAACCTCTACATCCTCTAGCTTGCCCACTAGAATTAAATACCGCCCTTCAGGGTCTGACACTTGTTTCAATAGAGAGAAAGTACAATTTTGTGAAATGAGAATGGCTACACCCGCTTTTTTAACATGACTATTTGCCATATAACAGTATGGGAATCTAGCGTTGGTAAAGAGCGGCGGAGCTGATTTTTTAAAGTGTGTCTCCTGCACTGCCACAATTTGCGCCTTTAGTTTGGAGAAATATTTCAGGGCAACCTTTCTTTTGTGAGGGGAGTTTAAACCCTTCACATTCATCGATATAATATTAACCATTGTCAGTGTACATTTTGGAAGACAGAGATAGCATGGACGACAGGTACCCTGTACCTTTGGTAATTACATACACCTGGTTTCTAGTATAAGCGCTATAGAAATGGGGATGGGGAATACATATGAAGGAGGAAAAAAACACAGAGGGAGATTGTGGGGAAACTGAAATGCCCTCTCTTGGGGGCACAATGAGGTGCCATACTATGGCAACCTAGTGGGGGTGTGGTCAATGGGAGAGCCTACTTCCCCCCACCCAGAATGCACCCCGTGACTGTTTGCGTTTCCATCAATGTTTATCATCGTGAGTTATCCGAGCATAAGCCCAAACCTGAAATATAGGGCAAGAAACAAGCAAAACATAGTTTAACTCTAGGCAAGGCTTTCTATTACACAACGCCTATATAACCATAAACAGTAAGTCCATTTGTATAGATAATGAAGCTGTGTTAAAGATATTATGGCCTGGTACATCGTGGTTTACAACGCGCCATTGAGGGCTCTGACTCGCGAGTTGCAGATCACGTTATGTCCTGCGTTATGTACCACGCCATGCAATACATAGTTTAACCACTGGGTGACTAATGCTCCACGTTAAGACTTTACGCTACGGATTTTTGCTAACCACTTTTCACTACGGATTTTGTCCTTACTTTACGGACAGATTGTTTTGTATTTATTCGCAGAAGCAGCTACGTACGGTCATTTATGTAATTGGTACAGAAGCCATACTAACCTTTGCTATTGCTGGATGACTACTTACTTAAAACTTTATTTGAGGGCCTACAGTATCATACTTTACACTACGGATTTTGTCCTTACTTTACGGACAGATTGTTAGTACAGTATTTATTCGCAGAAGCAGCTACGTACGGTCATTTATGTAATTGGTACAGAAGCCATGCTAACCTTTGCTATTGCTGGATGACTACTTAAAACATTATTTGAGGACCTACAGTATCATACTTTACACTACGGATTTTGTCCTTACTTTACGGACAGAGTTCTTTTCTTTTATTCGCAGCCGCAGTGACGTACTGGATGGTCATGAACTGTATTTGATTGGTGCAGAAGCCATGCTAACCATCTGCCAGGAATGAAGTCACAGGCAATAGTGGCCTAGCGGGTAGAGGCACGGCTTCACTATCTCAGTATCAGTAGTTCGATCCTCAGTTGATTACATTATATTTTTATTTTTTAAACGTTTTTTTTCGCAAAATAGATTTAGCTTTTCAGGTAAAACTCCTTGCCTTGAGGACCGTGTTTCGGGATTAAATTCGCTAACCATTGCTAACCAGCCACTTTTCACTACGGATTTTGTCCTTACTTTACGGACAGATTGTTTTGTATTTATTCGCAGAAGCAGCTACGTACGGTCAGTTACAGTATGTAATTGGTACAGAAGACATGCTAACCTTTGCTATTGCTGGATGACTACTTAAAACTTTATTTGAGGACCTACAGTATCATACTTTACACTACGGATTTTGTCCTTACTTTACGGACAGAGTTATTTTCTTTTATTCGCAGCCGCAGTGACGTACTGGATGGTCATGAACTGTATTTGATTGGTGCAGAAGCCATGCTAACCATCTGCCAGCAGTAAAATCACAGGCAATAGTGGCCTAGCGGGTAGAGGCACGGCTTCACTATCTCAGTATCAGTAGTTCGATCCTCAGTTGGTTACATTATATTTTTATTTTTTAAACGTTCTTTTTTTTTTTTTAAACTAATACAGTTACAGTAGTTGGTGCTTATCAAAATCTTTCGGACTTTTCCACAAACAAAAACGATAGTTAATACCCATACTGTACATACTGTACTGCGCTACAGAGAACGTTTTTTTTCAGCAACAATAGATTTCTCCAAACTCAGACACAGACCGACACCTCAGACAATAAGATGTTGATTGCAGTCATACAGTATGTTAATTTCAGTCTGCCTTTTTGTTTCGCTGGTAATTGTACATAATTCAAATGCACCTATCAGCTTCATGAAGGATTTCCTTTGTCTCTGCCAGCATAAATTCAGCTACATTAAAATTGTCAAACAATCCAGTTTTTTTTTCTGCATCTAAACCGTGTAGAATTGCTACGGATCGTCTCTTCATCTCTTGCCTGTATACAAGCACGAGATTCTACCTGTACACCTGGACTATTCATTCTGCTGAATCCAAAGTCAAGTTGTTGCTGCGTTCGTGTTTCTACCGTTTTACCATCATACTGCCTTCCTTCCGCAAGAACACTACTGTATCTTCTCGCTGGAGCAGTAAGTACACTATACAGTAGTACAGTCATTTGTACATTTCACTGATTGCTGCATTACAGTATACAGTAAGCAGCACTACAAAACGGTCCCTGCGCGGAAGCGCTCGGTTCCCACCCTTCCCTGAATGAAGCTGTTTCCCTTCTTTTCCTACTGTTCAAATGCACCCGGTGCAGAATACTGTATACCATCGCTTGCTGTGTATACTGTATTCAGATACTGTACTGCAGGCTGCCGCTATGAGTATTGGGGCAGATGTACAGTATTAAGCGTTAACAAGAGATTCAATCCAAGGGTGATAAGGAGAGATAAACGTCCAGCCAATCATCTCCTTTCTGACTTTTTTCAAACACAGCCTGTAACATGGCAGTTAGGAGGTGATTGGCTGGATGTTTATCTCTCCTTATCACCCTTGGATTTACAGTACCTCTTGTTAAAGCTTAATACAGTACACCTGCCCCACTGTCCATAAATACTAGAGTCTGTTTCGCAGACTTACTGTATACAGTACTGTATCTACAGTGGTAGTGATATCGTGATTTTTGATGCCTTACACGTTCAGTGCAGTGCAGTAGAGATAGCGCCATTGAGAATATTGTACAATGTGTTAAAATTGCCTGGTGTGTATGGGCCGCAGATCCCCGACTAGCGATGACAGTACTCTATTAGGGTGGGCTACTTTAGGCTGCTAAATACTAGTTCTCTCCGTAATACAATTGGTGTAATACTGTAAATAACGTATTTTTTCGCTATTTTGCACTCATACTGTACTGTATTTGTGTAAAAAAATACCCTAGCTGTGTACAAAATCCCCTAGCTGTGGGTGTTCGTATTGTAAGTACGAGGGGCGGCAGTACGCATCCTCTGACCTTTTCATACCCACACTATCCACGTTGGCGTGAAGTTGATCTTACTGTACAGTACAGTATACACTGTAGCGTGGCGCGCGCAGCGAGCCCCGCGAGGGCACGCGCATTACTTCACAAGTATTACGCGTCCCCTCACGGGTCTTGCTGCGCTCATCACGCTTCAGGTTCAGTGGCTCGCTGCGCTCTATATACTGTACTGTAAAATCAACTCCAAACTCCACGCCGACGTGTGTAGTGGGGGTATAAAAAGGTCAGAGGACGCGTACCGCCGCCCCTCGCGGGCTGGCTGCGCTCGCCACGCTTCGGGTTGGTGTTGATAATGGGGTCTCGTTACCAATGGTGGTGCATTTAAAATAGTCATTACCCATCAGGGTACTCATCTGGTTGCCTGTACAATTAAAAATCGGTCCTATCGCTTCATATCACATGCGATGCGATTTTTGGTTGTACAATGCCCTGCGATGGAAATGGTGGGCGCCTTGATAATACACAAGTACCCCATTTTTTTTTAATCATGCTACTTTTTGCCAATTTTCAGATCTACAGTAAATCTCCAAGTGTGTATAGTGTAGGCCACCAATGGGAGACACAACACTAGCAAAGTCTCCCGTCTGCTGATTTGACCAGCATGCCAGCGATGATGGATAATTTTTCATCCATCATCGCTGTGTGTGTGTGTACACCGCGCGTGCTTTCAACTTGCGGACCGCCTCTGCGCCTCCCCTTCTCCTGTCCCTGCTCCTTCCCCCTGCTCTGTGTTGTTATGAGCCACACATTACCGGCCGCTAGGGTTGCCACCTCATCCCTTTAATCCTGGAGACTGTACTGTATTTGGTACTTGTCTATTATCATCGCATCGCATACCACTAATTAAGGGAAGGCAACCCTACTGGCAGCACGTCCGGCCCCAACTTCACTCCTGCCTGCCCGGCTGACAGCCAGTCGACTTGTTGCCGAAGTACCAAAATTTCCATTACTGGTCAGTACTGTATTTACGGTACATTACTGTACAGTATCTTGTCTCCACAGTTCCTGAGATTAAACATGCCGCCAAAAATCACCAAAGAAATGAGCCAGATCATCGTCAAGATGAAGCAAGATAACAAGACAACACGAGAGATCCAGGCTTGGCTGAAAGAAAGTGGTACTGAAGTTCATTTACAGACTGTGCGCAATCATGCTTCTATGAGGATGCGCCCCAGATACAGAACTTCTTCTCACTGCACATTGTAAGTACAGTACTCTATACAGTATTAGCAGATTCTATAATTACTGTACTGTATATTACTACTGTATACTGTACTGTACCAGGCGGCTTCAAGCTGTGGCCCTCCAGCCGTTGTGAAACTACTGTACAATTGCCATCATGCTGTGCCATCGATTTGCTATTAGAGAAAGATACAGATGTGTAGTTTCACAACAGCTGGAGGTCCACAGTTTGGGCATGCCTGCTGTACTGTACAGTATGCTGTACAATCATTTTTGTCTGTGTTATACTATAGGAAAGTCCAAAAGATTGTAGAAGAATTAACTTGTGGTGATGATGAGCGTACTGCTGGAAAAATAAAAAACATTCTTCATTCGGACTATGATATGGACGTTTCAGTTTCCAGTGTGAAACGGATGCGAAGAACAATGGGATGGAGATATTGTCGCACAAGGTAATGTAAAATACTGTACTGTACAGTACATCAACCTTAATTTTACAATACTGTATACTGCAAGTCATAAGCATTTAATGCCTCAATGGTCCTAATTTTTCTTTACTTACTGTACCTCTAGGCTGCATCCCATGATAAGAGATGTCAATAAAGAAAAGAGAGTGATACAAGCTCAACAGTGGATTGACAGTGCCGAAAAATTTAATGATGTACTTTTCACAGATGAAACTTCTGTTTCTATGGAGAGGTTCTCAAGAATGTCCTTCTGCAAACCTACCTTTATCTCATTGAAACCACGAGCAAAGTTTCCATTAAAAGTCCACGTATGGGGAGGTATATCTCGCAGGGGTGCTGGACCTATGTTAGTTTTTGAAGGTACTGTACTGTACATTTCTACTGTATTGTAGTTTTAAACAACTCAGAACCCTGAAATGTGTACATGTTAATGGCATCTTACTGTACTGTATCTCTGTAGGGATTATGGATAAGATCTTCTTCCAAGAACAAATAGTCGATCGTGTTTTGGTGCCATTTATCAGAAAATACTATCCATCTGGACACAGAGTATTCCAAGATAATGACCCAAAACATTCTGCTTCTGCAAAATACATGGAAGAGAGAGGAATAATTTGGCAACGCACACCACCAGAGTGAGTATTATTCGAACAGCATTTACTGAACTACAGTACACTACTTATTGTACAGTCGTGATTTTATTACTACTGTACTGTACAGTATGTTAATACAGTAGTACTTAACTTTTGTATGTACTGTACTACGTATACTTTAGGTCACCGGACATGAACCCAATTGAAATGGTCTGGGCACAAATGAAGAAGTTCATCAGGAATGAAGTGAAACCGAAAAATAAACAAGAACTTTTGGATGGGATCAGGACTTTTTGGGAAAAAAAACTGACACGTGTCCAGTGTATTAAGTACATAAACCATCTGGACACCGTCTTGCCTGTCGTCATTGAGCGAAATGGGCATGCAACTGCTAAGTAGATTCTCCAGTACTGTATAATACAGTATAAAGTACTGTACCTGTAAAAATGAACCCCTCGCAGCAGTCTCTTACAGTACAGTATACTGTACTGTACAGTACAGTACCTCTCCTTTTACTCGCTGTCCACCTCACAACTTACTGTATTTCCCTCCCTTCAATGTTTACTTGACATGTACTACACATTGCAGTTTGCTTGGGTCAGAGAACAAGGAAGAACCACTGGCCTGAAAAAAGTACAGTAAGTTTATGATCTTACTGTACAACACTCTTACAGATTGTCATGTGTACTGTACTGTACAGTATCTCTCCCTCGCTATTATTTTTTCTACTCTACCATGAGCAAAATCAAGCGTGTTTGGGCCAGAGAACAAAGGACTGGCAATGAAATGGAAAAAAAGTAAGTTTATGATCTTACTGTACATTATCTCTCTCCCTCTCTCCCATCCCCTTCCCCTGCCAACATGTCCCCCCCCCCCCCGAAACCCTTGTGACCATTCAGTACTAACGCTATTCTTTTTTCTTCTCCCCTTACTGTATCCACCACATGCCACTCTACCATGAGCAAAATCAAGCGAGTTTGGGACAGTGAACAAAGGACTGGCAATGAAATGGAAAAAAGTACGTTTATGATCTTACTGTACATTACTGTATCTCTCTCCCTCTCTCCCATCCCCTTCCCCTGCCAACATGTGTCTCCCCCCCCCCCCCCGAAACCCTTGTGACCATTCAGTACTAACGCTATTCTTTTTTCTTCTCCCCTTACTGTATCCACCACATGCCACTCTACCATGAGCAAAATCAAGCGAGTTTGGGACAGTGAACAAAGGACTGGCAATGAAATGGAAAAAAAGTACGTTTATGATCTTACTGTACAGTACATTACTGTATCTCTCTCCCTCTCTCCCATCCCCTTCCCCTGCCAACATGTGTCTCCCCCCCCCCCCCCCCCGAAACCCTTGTGACCATTCAGTACTAACGCTATTCTTTTTTCTTCTCCCCTTATCCACCACATGCCACTATACTACAGTATGAGCAAAATCAAGCGTGTTTGGGACAGAGAGCAAAGGACAGGCAATGAAATGGAAAAAAGTAAGTTTATGGGGCGAGATTTATTGTGTTTACCGTTTTTCCGAAAATGCGATTTTTGCTCAAATCGCCCTTTATCGCCGTTTTTTTAAATCGCTTTTTTTTCCAGAACTAGAATATTTAATGAGGTGTGTATTCCGGCATGAAAAGTGGTACCTGGAGGAGTGGGGACCCCCCCAATAAAGGGGTCCCCCCCCCAGCCTTCACCCGTCCAGGGCTGAAGCCTGGGGCTGTCACCGGCGTCCCTGGCCATTGGACGCCGGCCTGATAGGGTTAAATTGTCATTCCTAGCATTGCTTAATACAGGAGAACTGCAAGTGCCAGCAGACCTCCCCAGCAGGCTGGGACTTGGGGAACCACAAGTCCCAGCATGCGTGGCATTAATGGGCCCGCTGGGACTAGTAGCCCACCTGTAAAAAGAATGTTAAAATAAAGCACACGAATGCGAATTCCGGAGTTAAAAATAATCGCACTTTTAGAAAAGTGCGATTTACAGTATGCCGCAAATCGCCACCCATTACAAAAATGGATTTGGGAAAACAATGAAAAAACGGCCGTTTTGGCGATAAAAATCGCCAAAAACCCACCATCGATCTCTAATACTGTAAATGTCACCAATGATCTTACTGTACATTACTGTATCTCTCTCCCTCTATCCCCTCCTCTTCCCCTGCCAACATGTGTCTACCCTCCCCCCCCCCCCCCTGAAATCCTTGTGACCATTCAGTACTAACGCTATTCTTTTTTTCTTCTCTCCCCATACCACTCTACCATGAGCAAAATCAAGCGTGTTTGGGACAAAAGAGAGACCCACTGCCTTGGAAAAAGCTTTCTTGTCACCTACTGTAAAATACTGTACTGTACTTTACTTAAAATACTGTGTTAGGACTGATTGAATTACTGTACTTTTTTATTATTATACTGTATTCTACGTTAAGTCCCCAGACAAACTGCAAACCATCTGTACAGGGTCTTGCCTGACGTCATTGAATGTAATGTAATGTACAGTACATGCATACTGTAAATACTGTAACACTTCTCCTGCACTGTATTGTACTGTACTGTATGTTTTAAGAAAAATGAAGTGCTGTAATGTACTGTACAATATTTTTGGTCAATGCTGTGTTTTGTCAATAAAGTACCGGTAGTCCTTGCAGGTGCTGAAGTACTGTAGCAGGCAGCGGCGGAGAGTTGAGTGCAGTGGTGGGTGTCAGGGTAGCGGCACTGCGGAGGTAGTAGGCGGCTTTGCGGCTGTGAGGGGAGTTGTAGCTTGGAGGTCGCGGCTGGAGAGGGTAGCAGGCATTGTGCGCACTCTGCAGAAGTGTGTCAGTGAGTAATGAGTACACCTGTGTGTCTGTGCTGTGACCTGGGAAGTGTGTCAGGGGGTGCGGGTGCATATACTGTACTACAGTATTTGGCTTTTGTGTGTGTGTGTGTGTAATGCTGGGGGGGGCGGGGTTCATTGGGGAGAGAGTGTGAGAGAGAGAGCAGGGGATATAGAGAGACAGTGGGAGAGAGAGCAGGGGATAGATGCACAAATATTAAGTACTGTAGCACTGAAATGTACAGTACAGTATTAAGGTGGACCGCAGCAGGAATCTCCGATCCCTGCTGCGATCTCCCCCTGCAGCACCGCCGGCCGCATCCCCCATAGGTTTCTATGGGGGATGCGAAGCTGCCCGATGTATCAGCCCCCCTTTCGGAGCCCTGTCCCTGCGCACAGCAGGTGATACAGTACATCCCGGTGATACTGTATGATCGCATTTTACAATGCGATCCTGGAGGTACTGTAATATTCCGCCCAGATCGCATTGTAAATGCGATCAATGATAAATGGGGGCCATAGAGAGACAGTGGGAGAGAGAGCAGGGGATAGGGAGACAGTGGGAGAGAGAACAGGGGATACTGTAGGTGTACAGTGTGAGAGAGAGCAGGGGATAGATGCACAGTGTGAGAGAGAGCATGGTATACTGTAGATGCACAGTGTGAGAGAGAGCAGGCGAGTGGGAGTACCTGTGTCTGTTGTGGTCCGCAGTTACTGTAGCTGCTAGGTATAGAGCCAGCCTTCTTCTTTGTGCTGCCAATGGAACCCGGGAGGAAGAAGATGACCACGGGAGAGGTGAAGGGGGAGGGTGCTTCCAGTGGAGCGTGAGCTTCAGCAGCCGGGGGGAGAGAGCAGCGTTGCCGCTGCTGCAGGTCGGCAGAGCCCATGCTCTGGGATGTGTGGCTGCGTGGAAGACCAGCGTGGATTAGTGCAGAGGCTGTCCGGCAGTGTGAAGGAGACCAGGGGAGATTATTGTGTTGGCTGTCCGGCTCCTGCTCACCTTGTAATTCACCGCAGTACTGTAATTCCATTAAGGGGGGGTGGGGGGGTGGGTAGAATGGGACTTGTTTTATAACTTCCCTGTCTCCAAATCTCTGCTGCTTTGCATGACCCCCACTGTGCCAGTGCCGGGGAGATGGCAAGTGACATGCTGCGCGCTGTGGTCGGCCTTCTGGCGGGCCAGGGATTGCCCTGGTGGCTCCGTTTCCATGGGCGGGGTGATCAACCCCCCCAAAAAAAGTAGTCTACTACTAAGATGGATAGTAACACAAATAAATAGCACTGCACATTTAAAACAAAATTCATTATTTATATATTTTTTACAATATAATCAAAGAGTTGATTTTCTGCCCCAATGAGTCTCCCGATTTCACTTCGTATGGCATCTGTGAAAATAAAAAAAAATGAACAGTTTTAGAACAATAATACAAGTTGAGTACTTTACAGTAAACATTATTACAGTGTTTATAAGCTCCTGCATTCAGCAAGGCACAAAAAGGCCAAGAGGAATCATGACTGGCAGATGGCCTGACGCCATGATGTTGCCAAGCAGAGGCTAAAGGCCCCCATGCACTATGAGATTTACTGTATCTTACTGTACCTGTAAAATTGCATCTGATTTCCCTTGAATTTCCCCGGCTGCTTCCCAGGAGGCCTACATACTGTACAGTACTGTACAATTTGACACTAGATGTGCCATTCTTTACATCCAATTTGCGTCAGATAAATCACATGTGATTTATCTGATGTAAATTTGGATGTGCCACTGAGACAATGCAGGTTAGCACCTAGCACACTGGCTAAAGCGTCTATGGGACATTGCAGGCTGGCACCAAGCACACTGGCTAAAGGCCCCCATACTGTACATTAGACCGACTTGTCCTAAGGACAATTCGGACCCAATTCTCCTGCGAGCTTCCCGGCAGCTCCCCGGGAGGCTCACAAACAATTTGGCCCTTGATGTGCAATTACAAAACCGGGGAGCTGCAGGGCGGTGAGGAGCAGTGGGGCGGGCAGCAGCGGTGCCGGTGAGGAGCAGGCATGGGGCAGCAGCGGTTCCTGTGAGGAGCAGTGGGGGCGGGCTGCGGCGGATCTCAAATGATCATCAGTGTGCACCGCCGCAGCGGCGGCTATTACAACTTTAAAATAATGTGTCGAATGACTGTCCAGCTTTTGATTGGCTGAGATAGAGCACTCTTAGCCAATCAGCGGCCTCCCTCTGGCGGCAGCTTATTGGCTGAGAGTGCTCTACTGTATCTCAGCCAATCAGAAGACGGACAGTCAATGGACACATTATTTTAAAGTTGTAATTGCCGCTGCTGCCTGCCCCCTGCACACAGCACACGTATCTCAGCCAATCAGAAGACGGACAGTCAATGGACACATTATTTTAAAGTTGTAATTGCCGCTGCTGCCTGCCCCCTGCACACAGCACACTGATGATCACCGCCGTGGCCGCACTGCTTCCCCACCGGCACACACACCCCCCCCCGCCCCTTAAAGCGTCCCTGGGACAATGCAGACTGGCACCTAGCACACTGGGTACAGAGGGGCAGATGTACAGTATTAAAGATCGATATGAGGGAGAAGGGGTATCAGCGCACGTTATGTGCACTGATACCACATCTCCCCAATGTATTAAGGAGCCAGCATGCAGTAAATGACAGGGGCACTATGCGCCTCTGTCATATCGGCGCTGCTATCTAAATGATAGCAGGCCAAATGTATGAACGGTCAGCACTGCTGACCATTCAGCCCGCTGCTGGTTTTGCGCCAGCAGCAGGCTGGCGTAGCCCTATCTCAACAGCAGGGACAGCGCTGTCCCTACTGTTGGCTCTGTGCTACAGTACTGTATGCTGGGGATCTTGCAATTAAAAAAAAAGGTTTAAAAATACCTGTACTGTACTGTAAGTTACAGTATTAAGAAGTATAAAACTGTACTGTACCTTGTTGGTCTTCATCCTCAGATGGTGCAGGAGTTGCTGTAAAAAAAAAAAAAGCACTGTCAGTTTACTACTAGTTTAAAACTAAACTTCTAATCTTCCATCCCCCAAACATACTACAGTACCCTTTTTCCCACTATCTCCATCAGCATTGGTGAAACCGAGATCACCTCCACCGACCAAACGCGCGGCCTTGGTGTCATCATTGACTCTTCCCTCTCTTTCACCCCCCACATTCGTGCTCTCTCCAAGTCTTGCCGTTTTAACCTACGCAACATCTCACGCATCAGACCATTCCTCTCCACTGACACGACCAAAATTCTCATTCACTCTCTTGTCATCTCCCGCCTTGACTACTGCAACATCCTTCTCTCTGGGTTACCTCGAACACGCCTTGCACCACTCCAATCCATTATTAACGCTGCTGCTAGGCTCATCTTCCTCTCCCGCCACTCTACAGTACCTCTGCCTCCTGGAACAACCTCCCGCCACCTACTGTATCAGGCTTTCTGATTCCCTTACCTCCTTCAAGCGCTCCCTCAAAACCCACTTTTTTCGACTAGCCTATCCCTCCTCCTAACCTCTTTTGATCCTCCTATCATGCCTCCGTTCCCATCTGTTCCTACAGTACTTACAGTACAGTATCCTATTGTTTTTCGTTCGTCCTCCTTTTACTGTAGTCTGTTAACTCTTATGAGTAGGGCCCTCCTTCCTCACGTACTCACCCTACCTCTTTACCTCACCTGTGCTCCTCTCCTGTTGTTCCCTTCATCTACTGTACTGTACTGTACTTCATTTCAACACCTACAGTACTTCTGAACTGATGCTGATTTTAGTTCTACCAGCTACAGTATACTGTACCCCTATTTACAGTATGCTGTAATTTTCAACACACCCTGTACAGTACGTTACCTTGTAATTTGTTTTTTTGTTTGCTACAGTACTGTATGTACGGCGCTGTGGACACTTTGTGGCGCCCAGGGGCGCTGGAACGTTTTTAGGTTGGGGGGGGGGCAAGATATAATCTCATTTTGGCGCACCCTAAATTGCTATATGTTACCCCCGGGCACTATACACACTGGCAGCGGCATATACACGTGGGCATTATACACCGGGCAGCGGCATATACAGTACATGTGGCCAGAGACACCAGGACTGACATTAATCCAGGGGTTGTCATTTACTGTACTCGTAAAAAGTGGAAAAAGTGGCACTGTCACCTCCAAACAGATTTATGTGATTATGTCTGATTATGATAATCAGACATAATTACATAAACCTGTTTGGTTGTGAATCCAGGGGTAAATGACAACCCCTGGATCCAGGAGTCACTGGGGAAGGGAGGGTGAGAGGAGCAGCATTTACCTTTAAGTTTTAGTTGTGGCAGCACAGCGTGATGGCTGCTGCTGCGGCTGTTGTAGGATGCTCCCGCGGCTCCCGCCCATGCACTGATCCACGCGCCCAGTCTCCCTCCCTACGGCCCGCATCACGCCCGCCAATCACTGTGGACGCATCACATCCACAGCCACTGTGATTGGCGGGCGCTGGTTCTCAACATCTCCCCGCAGAAGTCATCCATGTGGGCGGACGGCTGCGAATAGGAATCGGATTCTTGCTGAGGCGCTAAAGCAGCTGTGCGGGCGGGCGGCTGCGATTAACCAGTAATATAGGCGGACGGGCGGGAGGCTGGATCAAGCTTAATCAGCCCACCGCCCGCCCGCCTACTGTATATTACTGATTAATCAGCCGCCCGCACAGCTGCTTTAGCGCCTCAGTAATTTTGGGGGGGGCAAGCTGCCCCCTCGCCCCCCCCCTTCCGGCGCCACTGGTGGCGCCTAATAAATAAACGTACTGCTACTATTACTACTTACATGGTTGGGGAGGAGTTTGTTCATACTGCCAAGGTAGCCAAGGGGAATGCACTGTGGAAAAAGAAATGTTTGATCATTTTCTGTAACAATAGTAATACAGTACAGCATATTGTACAGTACATACGGTACATTACTGTACAGTACAGTACAAATACTTTACTGTACAGTACTGAACAATAGTGTCTCATACTGCAGCACATACAGTACTGTACACTAGTGTACTGTACAGTACTGTATGAACACCAATAAAGTCATAAGAATTGTCATAGTGGAGCACAACTTTCTGTGTACAGTAATGTACAGGTGGAGCAGCTCCCATTTCAGCTGCTCCTGGAGACAGAATCTCAGGACAGCTATCCATACTGTAGGCCAGTATTCAATGCAGCAGAAGCAGTTGCAGCAGTGAGTGTTGATGAATGAAGGCATTACACAAGTCAGGGGGCATTGTGCATTAGGTGATGGGGGGGGGGGGGGGGTTGAATGCATACTGTAATTACTGTAGGCACTAAAGGGGGGCATTCTTCATACAGTATGGGTCATTCTGTACAGTATACAGAATGGCAATATTGAGGGAATTTTGTAGTGCACAGGTACAGTACAGTACTGTACAGTATACAGTATGGCTTTACAGGTGGACTCCACAACTCCCTCAATGCTCCACACCATTACTCCCACCTTCCCTCCCTGCTCCACACTACTACTCCTACCCTCCCTCCCTGCTCCGCACTATTACTCCCACCCTCCCTCCTGCTCTGCATTATTACTCCCTCCCTCCCTCCCTTCTCCACACTATTACTCCCCCCCCTGCTCCACACCACTACTATGCTTGATGGGGAAGGGGCCCCAGAGAGATCAATTTATGGGGCCCCAGGATTGCTGTTGCTGGCCATGAGTACAGTACTTACACCCTGGGGGAGTTCTGCTGGATGCAGGAGGAAGCGCTGCTGCCACCTCGCTTTCTTCCTCCGAGCGGCAGGAACAGTAGCTCCAATTTTCCTGGGGCTCCGGGGATGAACAGCTCCAGGTGTCCATACTGCAGGTGTCCATACTGTCCTCCTTTGGCACCTCTGGGTATTGCAGGTCTGTAAAAAAAATTGCACCAAAATTTGAGCTTGCTGATACAGTACAGTATACTAGGTAACAATAAATACAATAGGTAACAATAAAGTCTTGAGCGTAGAGGATACTGTATGCTGTACAGTAGAGAGGGGTGAAGAGAGACAGAGTGCCTAATTCAGAGGTGAGCACAAGCAGACACACTTGTACAGTATTTCTGCGCATGTGTAAGAGGGCATGGAAGGGAGGTGGGGTATATTAGCAGCACTTGCCTCCATAATACAGTATACTGTACTGTACTGTACTGGTAGAGATACAGTACCAGTGTTGCAAGTAAGGGGGTACGGCGTGGTACGGAGAAATATGTTGCAGGTACGCAGTACCACTTATTCCCTGACCCACTGTCAATTCTATTTTTATTGTACTGTAAGTCTAAATATACTGTAATGCATCCGCAGCCCGCCCACCCAGTGTTATGATTGGTGCTGTATGCAGCTACTGGCTACTGCTGATTTAGCCTGTCACACGGTGCCGACAGCATGAAGAGCAGGCTCCACAATTGTAAGTACAGTACAAGCTGCCCGGCTCTCCCCAAGCAAGAGCCAACCCACCCCCAGTCATTCCCTGTTTCTCATTCCCTGTCTCCCAATGCCATGCTACTATTGTCATTAATACCCCTTTTACACCAAGTGAGAAACCCAGGTTGGACACAGGTCAGTGTTGGTGTAAAAGGGGCCACCCTGGTCCAGTAACACTGGTTTCCTACCCAGGCCCTGACCGAAGTTAAACACTGGTTGGACCTGGGTCGTGGGTGGTGTAAATGGTCCCACCCCAGGTTCCACAGGGGAGCTCACATGGTTGATGCTGTACTTTTATACCGCTATGTGTCCTTGAGCACTGAATAAAACTTTTTGAACAAATATTTAACAAAATAAACAAACCGACATTTTTCAATGCTAACTTTTCATGTCTTTTTTATTTTATTTTTTTAATCAATGACGGAAGGTTGACTGGAAGTTTATCAGTCCTAAAATGGACAATTTTTTAATGTCATCCAAAGGGAAAAGCAGGGCTGACCCGGGTTCAGTATAAATGGCGCAGACCTGGGTCCGACCTGGGACATAGTGCTGTGTAAATGGGGTATAAAGCTGGGTTCAACCCTGGAAACTCCTGTGTACAAAGATCAGGTCTAACCAAGGATTTTGGTTTAAAGTGGGTATAAGTCACTCCCCTAGCTTTGTGTGACCATGCCCCCTCATGACACATGGCCACGCCCATTTTTGGTGGAAGCTATCAGTACCACCAAGAAAAAAATTCTACTTGCACCACTGTACAATACTGTAACATCTGATGCAGCCCCATAGAGAGAAAAACTAACAAATATGTACTGTAAACAAAAACATGTACTGTACTTACTAGGTGGAGGGCTGATACGGCCTCTCCAGAGCTGTCTGGGAGCTCCCACTTGTTGAGGGGGTTGCTGGGCTGTTGGAAGACATGTCACCGCAATTAGCAAACGGCCAACGGCACGCCAGACACAAGCATTAGGTCGACATGGTCTAGGTCGACAGTCAAAAGGTCAACATGGGGTTTTTCACTGTTTTTTTTTATCCGAATGTCGACATACTGTACTGTAGTTTTAAGTGTCCATGCACTCGGCACACTATTTTATTCTCACACAATGCCCCAGTGCAGTGATGGCTAACCTTAACACTCCAGCTGTTGTTGAACTACAGTACACATCCCAGCATGCCCTGCATCAGTTTTAGCATGGCCAAATAGTAAAACTGTAGCAGGGCATGCTGGGATGTGTAGTTCATTAACAGCTGGAGTGTCAAGGTTAGCCATCATCTACAAGCATTAGGTCGACCACTGAAGGTTGACATGCATGAAGGTCGACATGACTGAAGGTCAACATGGGTTAGGGAGACATGGTCATTAGGAAAACTAAATTATTAGGTCGACATGGGTATGGTCAACATTCAAAAAGTTCACCATCGAGTTTTTCATTATTGTTGACTGAATGTCGACACAGTCAACATGGACACTAGAAAAGTGCATTGCGTCCCCTCAGCCTCGGCCAACGGCACGCCAACAAAAGACACAAGTTGGAAAGGAAGAAAAAATACACAAACTCAATAAACAAATGACAGGACTTACTGTCAGACGGAGCGGCTGAGGCGCTGGGGGCTGTAACGGCCCGCAAGGGCAGGGTGCCCTGGTCTTCAAGCGGAGGCACTATGTGAAGATGAGAAAAATGAGAAAGTGTGCTGTTTAAATAAAGTTACTGTACTCATTACTGGGTTTACAAAAATCAGTTTTAGCATGGCCAAATAGTAAAACTGTAGCAGGGCATGCTGGGATGTGTAGTTCATTAACAGCTGGAGTGTCAAGGTTAGCCATCACTGCCCTAGTGGATATTAGGGCATGAAATACCGCCTGTCGGCTCTTTAAACAGTGAAAAATCCTATGCCGACCTAATGACTTGTTGACCTTGCAGTATGTCGACCTAGTGGTGAGGCCCTAATGACTGTCGACCATCTTTAGGTCGACCAACTGAATGCTGCTGCAGGGGCAGAGGACTGGGGGGAGCACATGGGTGATGCTGCACTTTTATACCGCTACAGTATGTGCGCTTCATCACTGAATACTGTATAACTTTTTGACAAAATATTTTGCTAAATAAACCAACCAACATTTTTCAATGCTAACATTTCATGTCTTTTAATTTTTATTTAAATCATCGAGGGAAGGTTGGCTTCAGTTTCTCACAAATACAGTATCCTATAAACGACAATACATTAGTGGGGGTTGGTGGTGGAGAGCTTTAACACATAGAAATGCTAATGAGTTAGTGTACTTGGAGTGGGGAGGCTAATAGTGTGATTTTTCCTTTCACAGATACAAGATTCAAATGTAAATGTCCTTTTTAGACAATGCAGTCCAGGTTTATAGTGACCCTTAATCAAATTATCGGTCTGCACTTAACACTACAGAAAGGAGGGTGAACTGTCATCTCTAGTACAGTATGCAGCTTTGAAAAGGGGAATCCAGTCATCACATTTGAAGAAAACTTTCAGATTTTCACAAATACAGTATACAGGCCCTTAATCTGATCTAAGCGGTAACGGCCGCATGCGGCCGTTCCGCCGATGTTTTCGATCTGCGCATGTGCAGAGGGCACTCTGCGCATGTGCAGGCGAAATCGCCGCACAATTTTTTTTAACGCCGCAAAGGGGGTGGATAGGGGCGTGAGGGACTACTTAGCCTCATTTCCCTATGCATACGCCCCGCGTTTCATGGGCGTTCCCATGCAAATGCGGGGCGTACGCATGGTAATGAGGCTGTGACGCATGTGTTGGGGGCGGGCATCTGACATCGCCGGATGTCAGCTGCCCGGCCCCATACATGCTTTTACACGGACAAGTGTCCGTGAGGTCTATGGGTGCGGGAGCTGGTGACGTCACCGGCGCGCGCACACACTCGCGCAATGCATTCCTGGGACCGCTGGAGACCCTGGAGAAGATGCCGGAGGCCTGCTGTGGACGCCCGGGGACTTGGTAAGTATGAAAAGAGGGTTAGGGGTTGAAAAATAAAAAATAAAAAAAAATTCGAATGATTCCAAAAACCACGGTTTTTGGAATCATTCGGATAAGGGATGTCCGGATACCGGATACTCAACCTGTATACTGTACTGTAGTAGCAAACAAAGATGGGTCATAGGAAAGACAGACATTACTGTAGGTCTACAAGCATTAGGTCGACCACTGAAGGTTGACATGCATGAAGGTCGACATGACTGAAGGTCAACATGGGTTAGGGAGACATGGTCATTAGGAAAACTAAATTATTAGGTCGACATGGGTATGGTCAACATTCAAAAAGTTCACCATCGAGTTTTTCATTATTGTTGACTGAATGTCGACACAGTCAACATGGACACTAGAAAAGTGCATTGCGTCCCCTCAGCCTCGGCCAACGGCACGCCAACAAAAGACACAAGTTGGAAAGGAAGAAAAAATACACAAACTCAATAAACAAATGACAGGACTTACTGTCAGACGGAGCGGCTGAGGCGCTGGGGGCTGTAACGGCCCGCAAGGGCAGGGTGCCCTGGTCTTCCTCTAGGCTTGGCACTGTGGGGAAATGATAAAATGTGCTGTTAAAATACTGTAAAGTTATTATTCTTACTCTAAATGGGGAGGAGGGGGTGTTAAAAAAAAAAGCCGTGGACTGTTTTCAATAAAGTGCTGTGCCCACCACACTTGATAAAATAGACTCCACGTCAACGTGGATACTGGGGGTACTGTATGAACAGGTCGGGAGGACACTTACTGGCTGCCAAAGTTTGAGGGGACCTTCTTGGGGGTACCCTTTCCATCCTCCTCTGAAGTCCTGTGTAAAAATAATTACAGTACATTACAGTATACTGTACTGTAGTGTCCTTTGAAACATTAGTTCACACACACTACTGTGATCACTGAGGTTATGGTAGAGTATACAGTATTGCAGTACTGTATACTGTAGATAAATAATGTCTAGGTCAAAACGTCGTGCATCAGACGTACCGCACGCCTCCACTCCCACCCCCTTTGTGCACGAGACGCAGAGCTACAGTACCTGACGGGGACATTACGGTAATTGTGCAGGGCTCCCGTGGGGACACTACGCTGACTGTGCTAGGCTGCCGTTGGCCGATGCTGACAGCGTCGCCCAACGGCACGGCAAAAAACTACACAAGTTCAAACACACAAACACAAAACACAATAAAGAAATGACAGGACTTACTGCTTAGCATCGTGGCGATGCTTGAGGGGGGGCCTGTAGCATGCCCGCAGGGCAGGGTGCCCTGGTCTTCAATCGGAGTCACTGTGGGAAAATGTCAAAAATGAGAACAAGTAACTTACCGTACTCTTATTACTGTAAATGGGGCTGGGGTGGCTTTACAAAAAGGCGTGGACTGGATTTTATAAAGTGCTGCGCCCGCCATACTGTACTTTAGAAAATCCACTCTGCTCCACAGTGGATAGGACACATACCGCTGCGCATTCCCTGCTTACGGCTGCCCTGGATAGTGGTTGTTTCAAAAGGAGGCATTTGCCAGTGCAGTACCGGATGTAAACTAGTACTGCCAGTGGCAATTGCCTCCTTTTGTGCATCAGAGGCATTGGCGCAACGCTCCACCCCCACCCCCCTGACATGGACACAACGCTGACTACGCAGGGCTGCGCTAGGCTGCCATTGGCCCACGCTACCAGCGTGGGCCAATGGCACGCCAAGAGAAGACACAATTACTGTACAGTAGGAGAGAAAGAAAAAAAAAAACACAAACTCAATAAAGAAATGACAGGACTTACTCTCAGATGGAGCGGCTGAGGCGGTGGGGGCTGGAAGGGTGCCCTGGTCTGCAATCGGAGTCACTGTGGGAAAATGTCAAAAATGAGAACAAGGATGGATTGTACAGTATGGTCGACCGAAAGATTGTCGACAGTCATAAGGTCGACATACTGCAAGGTCGACAGGTGTCTAGGTCGACATGGGATAAGATCGACAGGTCATCAGGTCGACACAAGCATTAGGTCGACATGGTCTAGGTCGACAGTCAAAAAGTTCACCATTGAGTTTTTCATTATTGTTGACTGAATGTCGACACAGTCAACATGGACAATAGAAAAGTGCATTGCGTCCCCTCAGCCTCGGCCAAAGGCACGCCAAGAAAATACACAAGTTGGAAAGGAAGAAAAAATACACAAACTCAATAAAGAAATGACAGGACTTACTTTCAGACGGAGCGGCTGAGGCTGTAACGGCCCGCAAGGGCAGGGTGTCCTCCTCGCCTTCAAGCGGAGGCACTGTGTGAAGATGAGAAAAATGAGAAAGTGTGCTGTTTAAATAAAGTTACTGTACTCATTACTGGGTTTACAAAAAGGCGTGGACTGGATTTTATAAAGTGCTGCGGCCGCTATACAGTAGTGTACTTTATAAAATCAACTCCGCTCCAAAGTGGATAGGACCGCTGCGCTTGGTATGGTCGACCGAAAGATTGTCGACAGTCATAAGGTCGACATACTGCAAGGTCGACAGGTGTCTAGGTCGACATGGGATAAGATCGACAGGTCATCAGGTCGACATGGTCTAGGTCGACAGTCAAAAAGTTCACCATTGAGTTTTTCATTATTGTTGACTGAATGTCGACACAGTCAACATGGACAATAGAAAAGTGCATTGCGTCCCCTCAGCCTCGGCCAAAGGCACGCCAAGAAAATACACAAGTTGGAAAGGAAGAAAAAATACACAAACTCAATAAAGAAATGACAGGACTTACTTTCAGACGGAGCGGCTGAGGCTGTAACGGCCCGCAAGGGCAGGGTGTCCTCCTCGCCTTCAAGCGGAGGCACTGTGTGAAGATGAGAAAAATGAGAAAGTGTGCTGTTTAAATAAAGTTACTGTACTCATTACTGGGTTTACAAAAAGGCGTGGACTGGATTTTATAAAGTGCTGCGGCCGCTATACAGTAGTGTACTGTACTTTATAAAATCAACTCCGCTCCAAAGTGGATAGGACCGCTGCGCTTGGTATGGTCGACCGAAAGATTGTCGACAGTCATAAGGTCGACATACTGCAAGGTCGACAGGTGTCTAGGTCGACATGGGATAAGATCGACAGGTCATCAGGTCGACACAAGCATTAGGTCGACATGGTCTAGGTGCAGTACCGGATGTACACTAGTACTGCCAGTGGCAATTGCCTCCTTTTGTGCATCAGAGGCCTTGGCGCAACGCTCCACCCCCACCCCCCTGAAGAAAAAATACACAAACTCAATAAAGAAATGACAGGACTTACTCTCAGATGGAGCGGCGCCGCTTGTTGAGGCGGTGGGGGCTGTATCGGCCTGCATTTCCCTCCTCCTCCTCCCATGAAGTCCTGTGTAAAAATAACATTTACAGTATACTGTAGTGTCCTTTCAAACATTAGTGCATTGGGTCAACACCACTAGGTCGACAGAAAGCAAGGTCGACATGGGTTTAGGTCGACTTTGGTCAAGGTCGACATTTCATTTGGTCAACACACCTACTATTACAGCATTCCCGCCAGACAATGGGCCTTATTCTGATCGGTGCAGATTTCTCCGCATGCGGTCATCCCGCCGATGGTCACTCTGCGCATGTGCAGGCGATTTCGCCGCACGTATTCTTTACACGCCGCACAGGGGGCGTAGAGGGGCGTGAGGTGCTACTTAGCCTCATTACCCTATGCATACGCCCCGCGTTTCATGGGCGTTCCCATGCAAATGCGGGGCGTATGCATGGTAATGAAGCCGTGACGCGTGGGTACGGGGCGGGCATCTGACATCGCCGGATGTCAGCTGCCCGCCCCCATACATGATTTCACACGGACAAGTGTCCGTGTGGTCTTGGGTGGCGGGACCTAGTGGAGCGTGCGGCCCTGCATTCGATGTTCGGCGACCATCGAATGCAGGGGCTGCTCCCAAGACGGAGGAGGCGTATCCCCGTCCACTTTCATGCGGATCGCCACATATCCGCGTACGGACGGAGGTGGCGATCCGTATGGAAGGCGGGGATTCGCCTGCACGGTCGTGGCCGCATATTCTCATCGGGCCGCACCGATCAGAATAAGGCCCAATGTTTGTACCGTCATGTGATCAGGGACGTCATCACAGCTACTGTACATACTGTACTGTACTGTATACAGTAAGTCTGGCCACGCGTGAGAGCGCTACGCCGCTACGACGGTGGCACGGGGAGCTGGAGGGCTTGCACCAATACTAACCCTAATACAATGAGCCATGGGACGTGCAATCGCAGCTTGGCTCCGACATCTCCGCATCGCCATCTCCTGACGCTGCGACATACTGTACTGTACAGTACTTGCGACAGTGTCCTACATGCGCCAAATACTGTATACTGTACAGCCAAATACAGTATACTGTACTGTACAGTACCTGTATACTGTAGTATTTTTTTAAAAATACAGTATATACAGTACCTGTATATACTGTACTGTGTGCTGCATTACCTAATACAGTACATTATTTGCTGATACAGTATGTCCTTAAAAATTGTGTTTCGGGGTAATTATTATCTGCAAATATTGGGGAAGATGTAGAACCGGCCCTTTGAGGGTGACCAAACTGCTGATGCGGCCCCGGATTAATTTGAGTTTGACACCCCTGCCCTAGTGGATGATAGGGCATGAAATACAGTTTCGCCTGTCAGCACATGGCGGATTCCAAAAACACTGGAATATACCATGTCGACCTTTTGAATGTTGACATATTGTAATGCTTGTGTCAATCTAATCACATGTCCACCTTGGCCCATGTCGACCTTCCTGACAGTCGACCTAATGACTGTAGACCTAAGTTCATTCTGACCGATGTCCCGATTACCTTTTTTCATAGTAAACCACCCCCACTACCAACGCCGACCCGAAGCGTGGCGAGCGCAGCGAGCCCACGAGGGGCGGCGTTACGTGTCCAACGACCTTTTCATAACCCCACTATCCACGTCGCCGTGGAGTTTAGAACAGAAAGTGTGGCGAGCGCAGCGAGCCACCGAGCCCAGCAAGCACCGCGAGGGGACACGGATATGTACCTGTACAGATAAACGCTTACCCACGCGGGCTTCACAGGTGTCCGCGTCCCCTTGCGTTTGTGTCTATCCAATTATCCATACCCGCTATAATAACAGTAAATACTGTACTACAGTACTAATGTACTTTAATTTTGTTAATGTCATGTACTGTACAGTACCTCTGCTCAGCTTGGCCCTCAATTTGGCCAGTTTATCTGGCTGCCTCCGAAGCAGGTCACTCCACCTCTTCTGCAGCGAGAGGATACTCCTATCCCTGTGCAGGACTTCCAAAATCTCCTCCTTTGCGCTCCTGTATGCGCTGTTCTTCTCTGCATTACTGGCCAAGGATTTGTCCACATGCCGCAGCAAAATCAGGAGCTCCGCATCACAGAAGTTTCTGTTTCTGTGCGCCATGTTGTCTACAGTATACTGTAATGGTGGCCGCCTTCCACGCATGTCACATGTCGACACAGGTCACATGTCAAACAAAAAACGGAAGCCCTCCACTAAAAACGGAAAAATTCGCAGTACAAATTCCACTTAACACGGAAAAATTCGCATAACAAACTTGCGCCGCATAAACCTAAACGCCTTACAGCCATCACAGATTACGGAAACCCTCCACTTAATATGGAAAAATTCGCAGAAGAAACTTGCGCCGCATAAACTGTACATACTGTACAGTATTAATCGCAGGAATAATACTGTAGCAGCTGCAACGCACAATTTATTAAATTAAATTAATACAGTATGAGGCCTCCCATATACTGTACTGTACGGTATGAAGACACAATTTTATTAAAGTTAAGAAACTCATTCACTGTATAGTACTGTACAGTACTGGATTGATTACTTTAGCCTACTGACTACCATGTGTCCTGCGTTTTGTGTCATGCGCTGGGGAGTGTTCACTTCCAAAATGGATTCTGCTCAGAGACAGAGACAGCGTTACAGCTACGCAGAGCTGATCATTTTGGTTAGCTGCCGGGACAAGCCTCTGAGCAGTAACCGGGAGAAGCGCAATGCTTATAAGGATGCGCGCAGGATAATAATGCGCAAGTACTGCCGGCTGCGCAGGATTAGGTCACTCCAAAGAAAATGGAGTGACCTAGTCACAAGGCAGCCTGCGAAGCTGGAGGCCCTGCGCCGTTCCGTCGCCAGTAAGTACTGTACACTACTCCTGTTAAGGCCCATACACACTTGAAGATTTTCATTTCAAAAGACTTTGCCAAAATCTTTGATAGATATATCTGTCACCAAAGTAGTGCGTACACACTGATCTATTTTCCCAAAAGAGCAAGAGATGTTCAGGAGGTGAAAGACTTTGCTGAAAATCTTTCATGTAAAAGGCTATTTACTGTACATAATGGGCTGGGTTTGATTTCCAAGGGTGGGAGAAGGGGCCATATTATTCTGTGCATTTCAGTTTTTGGGTCCTGATTCAGAATTGATCGCTGGGCGGAGTATATTCGGAGAAATGCGATTTTGCATGCGATATCAAACGCAATTTAATACCTCTTTATTTCCCGACTATCCACTACGGCGTGGAGTCGAAATTATACAGTGTGGCGAGCGCAGCGAGCCACTGAACCCGAAGCGTGGCGAGCGGACACGGATTATGGTACATTACTGATATCGCATTCCGTGTCCCCTTGCGGCGCTCGCCAAGTTTCGGGCTCGGTGTCTCGCTGCGCTCGCCACACTATATAAAATCAACTCCACGCCACAGCGGATAGTGGGGATATGAACAGGTATTAAATCGCATGTGATATCGCATGCGATTTAGTGGCGCCGTGAAACTACACAAGTACCCGCCGGTCTATCGGATTATGTGTGTACGCAGCACGGGCTGAAAGATTAGCCACTTTCAGCCCGCATGCCGCCCCGCCGCCTCCCCCTGCTCCCTCCCCCAACATGCACCTAAATTCCGGCTACAGTACCCCTCCGAATGGCCACAATTTCATCAGGCTGCTGGGCACCCCTCCGCCCGCAGGTCCTTCCGGCCACACGCCCACCTGACATGTCTGCCTGGATGCCCCCGCACCCCCGCAGCAGCTTCCAGGGTCCCCAGCCGCTGCCTCCTCATACAGTATGTTAAAAAAAAAAGCAGTTGTTAAAACTTTTATAAAATGAGACCACTGCCATCAATGTGAGATTGCCCACAAGTGTATTTATATTATAGATATATTTATGTATATACAGTATATAGTTAAATATATATATCTATATATCTATATATATATAATATATATATTATATTTATAGATAATAAATATATATATATATACTGTATATATATACTGTATACAGTGTATATACTGTATACAGTATATATCTATTATAATGTGTAAGGGGCATTATGGTTATAAGGACATTAATAACATGTGTCATGTGTAAGGGGCATTACTGTGTGGTATTATCAGGGGTGCCGAGAGAAAGGGGTAGGGGGTACAAATTACCCAGGCCAAAGTCTGATGGATGATGTCCCTGATCACATGACGGTACAAACATTGGCTGGCGGGAATGCTGTAATACTGTAGGTGAAGGCTGCGTGGGCCACATGTCGAGGTCTTGCGGGCCAGATTTGGCCCATGGGCCTTGTGTTTGACACCCGTGCACTAGAGCGTGGTGGGATAATAAAATACAGTACTTGTACTTTACTGTACTAATGTTTGAAAGGACACTACAGTATACTGTAAATGTTATTTTTACACAGGACGTCAGAGGAGGAGGAGGGAAAGGGCACTTTTGTCATCAAGTGGAAGCATGGCAAGCGGTATGTGTCCTATCCACTTTGGTGGGGAGTGGATTTTATAACGTACAGTATGGCATCCGCAGCACTTTATAAAATCCAGTCCACGCCTTTTTGTAAACCCACCCCTTCCCCATTTACAGTAATAAGAGTAGAGTAACTTTATGAAAACAGCACATTTTCTAATTTTTCTAATTTTCCCACAGTGCCTCCGCTTGAAAGTTTGCAGGCCGCTACAGCCGCCCCATCCGGCTCAACAGGCGCAGCCGCTGCCCAGTTTGAGAGTAAGTCCTGCCATTTCTTACCGTGGTTTTTGGAATCATTTGAATTTTTTTTCTATTTTTTAACCCCTAACCCTCTTTTCATACTTACCAAGTCCCCGGGCGTCCACAGCAGGCTTCCGGAATCTTCTCCAGGGTCTCCAGCGGTCCCAGGAATGCATTGCGCGCGCACACTCGCGCAATGCATTCCTGGGACCGCTGGAGACCAGGAGAAGATGTCGGAGGCCTGCTGTGGACGCCCGCGGACTGCGCGGACGCCGAGGGACACCCGGGGACCATCAGGGGACAGGTAAGTATGGCTGCAAAAAAAATATTCCAAAAACCGGAAAATTCCCCTATCCAAAATGCTCGCGGTCCTGAGCATTTCGGATAGGGGATACTCAACCTGTACTGTACTGTATTTGTGAAAATCTGAAAGTTTTCTTCAAATGTGATGACTGGATTCCCCTTTTCAAAGCTGCATTGTACTAGAGATGACAGTTCAACCTCCTTTCTGTAGTGTTAAGTGCAGACAGATACAGTAATTTGATTAAGGGTCGCTATAAACCTGCATTGTCTAAAGACTGCATTGTCTAAAAAGGACATTTACATTTGAATCTTGTATCTGTGAAAGGAAAAATCACACTACAGTATTAGCCTCCCCACTCCAAGTACACTAACTCATTAGCATTTCTATGTGTTAAAGCTCTCCACCACCAACCCCCACTAATGTATTGTCGTTTATACTGTAGGATACTGTATTTGTGAGAAACTGAAGCCAACCTTCCCTCGATGATTTAAATAAAAATTAAAAGACATGAAATGTTAGCATTGAAAAATGTTGGTTGGTTTATTTAGCAAAATATTTTGTCAAAAAGTTATACAGTATTCAGTGATGAAGCGCACATACTGTAGCGGTATAAAAGTGCAGCATCACCCATGTGCCCCCCCCAGTCCTCTGCCCCTGCAGCAGCATTCAGTTGGTCGACCTAAAGATGGTCGACAGTCATTAGGGCCTCACCACTAGGTCGACATACTGCAAGGTCCACATGGGACAAGGTCAACAAGTCATTAGGTCGGCATAGGATTTTTCACTGTTTAAAGAGCCGACAGGCGGTATTTCATGCCCTAATATCCACTAGGGCAGTGATGGCTAACCTTGACACTCCAGCTGTTATTGAACTACACATCCCAGCATGCCCTGCTACAGTTTTACTATTTGGCCATGCTAAAACTGATGCAGGGCATGCTGGGATGTGTAGTTCAACAACAGCTGGAGTGTTAAGGTTAGCCATCACTGCACTGGGGCATTGTGGGAGAATAAAATAGTGTGCCGAGTGCATGGACACTTAAAACTACAGTACTGTATGTCGACATTCGGGTAAAAAAAAACAGTGGAAAAACCCCATGTTGACCTTTTGACTGTCGACCTAGACCATGTCGACCTAATGCTTGTGTCGACCTGATGACCTGTCGATCTTATCCCATGTCGACCTAGACACCTGTCGACCTTGCAGTATGTCGACCTTATGACTGTCGACAATCTTTCGGTCGACCATACCAAGCGCAGCGGTCCTATCCACTTTGGAGCGGAGTTGATTTTATAAAGTACACTACTGTATAGCGGCCGCAGCACTTTATAAAATCCAGTCCACGCCTTTTTGTAAACCCAGTAATGAGTACAGTAACTTTATTTAAACAGCACACTTTCTCATTTTTCTCATCTTCACACAGTGCCTCCGCTTGAAGGCGAGGAGGACACCCTGCCCTTGCGGGCCGTTACAGCCTCAGCCGCTCCGTCTGAAAGTAAGTCCTGTCATTTCTTTATTGAGTTTGTGTATTTTTTCTTCCTTTCCAACTTGTGTATTTTCTTGGCGTGCCTTTGGCCGAGGCTGAGGGGACGCAATGCACTTTTCTATTGTCCATGTTGACTGTGTCGACATTCAGTCAACAATAATGAAAAACTCAATGGTGAACTTTTTGACTGTCGACCTAGACCATGTCGACCTAATGCTTGTGTCGACCTGATGACCTGTCGATCTTATCCCATGTCGACCTAGACACCTGTCGACCTTGCAGTATGTCGACCTTATGACTGTCGACAATCTTTCGGTCGACCATACCAAGCGCAGCGGTCCTATCCACTTTGGAGCGGAGTTGATTTTATAAAGTACAGTACACTACTGTATAGCGGCCGCAGCACTTTATAAAATCCAGTCCACGCCTTTTTGTAAACCCAGTAATGAGTACAGTAACTTTATTTAAACAGCACACTTTCTCATTTTTCTCATCTTCACACAGTGCCTCCGCTTGAAGGCGAGGAGGACACCCTGCCCTTGCGGGCCATTACAGCCTCAGCCGCTCCGTCTGAAAGTAAGTCCTGTCATTTCTTTATTGAGTTTGTGTATTTTTTCTTCCTTTCCAACTTGTGTATTTTCTTGGCGTGCCTTTGGCCGAGGCTGAGGGGACGCAATGCACTTTTCTATTGTCCATGTTGACTGTGTCGACATTCAGTCAACAATAATGAAAAACTCAATGGTGAACTTTTTGACTGTCGACCTAGACCATGTCGACCTAATGCTTGTGTCGACCTGATGACCTGTCGATCTTATCCCATGTCGACCTAGACACCTGTCGACCTTGCAGTATGTCGACCTTATGACTGTCGACAATCTTTCGGTCGACCATACCAAGCGCAGCGGTCCTATCCACTTTGGAGCGGAGTTGATTTTATAAAGTACACTACTGTATAGCGGCCGCAGCACTTTATAAAATCCAGTCCACGCCTTTTTGTAAACCCAGTAATGAGTACAGTAACTTTATTTAAACAGCACACTTTCTCATTTTTCTCATCTTCACACAGTGCCTCCGCTTGAAGGCGAGGAGGACACCCTGCCCTTGCGGGCCGTTACAGCCTCAGCCGCTCCGTCTGAAAGTAAGTCCTGTCATTTCTTTATTGAGTTTGTGTATTTTTTCTTCCTTTCCAACTTGTGTATTTTCTTGGCGTGCCTTTGGCCGAGGCTGAGGGGACGCAATGCACTTTTCTATTGTCCATGTTGACTGTGTCGACATTCAGTCAACAATAATGAAAAACTCAATGGTAAACTTTTTGACTGTCGACCTAGACCATGTCGACCTAATGCTTGTGTCGACCTGATGACCTGTCGATCTTATCCCATGTCGACCTAGACACCTGTCGACCTTGCAGTATGTCGCCCTTATGACTGTCGACAATCTTTCGGTCGACCATACCAAGCGCAGCGGTCCTATCCACTTTGGAGCGGAGTTGATTTTATAAAGTACACTACTGTATAGCTGCCGCAGCACTTTATAAAATCCAGTCCACGCCTTTTTGTAAACCCAGTAATGAGTACAGTAACTTTATTTAAACAGCACACTTTCTCATTTTTCTCATCTTCACACAGTGCCTCCGCTTGAAGGCGAGGAGGACACCCTGCCCTTGCGGGCCGTTACAGCCTCAGCCGATCCGTCTGAAAGTAAGTCCTGTCATTTCTTTATTGAGTTTGTGTATTTTTTCTTCCTTTCCAACTTGTGTATTTTCTTGGCGTGCCTTTGGCCGAGGCTGAGGGGACGCAATGCACTTTTCTATTGTCCATGTTGACTGTGTCGACATTCAGTCAACAATAATGAAAAACTCAATGGTGAACTTTTTGACTGTCGACCTAGACCATGTCGACCTAATGCTTGTGTCGACCTGATGACCTGTCGATCTTATCCCATGTCGACCTAGACACCTGTCGACCTTGCAGTATGTCGACCTTATGACTGTCGACAATCTTTCGGTCGACCATACCAAGCGCAGCGGTCCTATCCACTTTGGAGCGGAGTTGATTTTATAAAGTACAGTACACTACTGTATAGCGGCCGCAGCACTTTATAAAATCCAGTCCACGCCTTTTTGTAAACCCAGTAATGAGTACAGTAACTTTATTTAAACAGCACACTTTCTCATTTTTTTCATCTTCACACAGTGCCTCCGCTTGAAGGCGAGGAGGACACCCTGCCCTTGCGGGCCGTTACAGCCTCAGCCGCTCCGTCTGAAAGTAAGTCCTGTCATTTCTTTATTGAGTTTGTGTATTTTTTCTTCCTTTCCAACTTGTGTATTTTCTTGGCGTGCCTTTGGCCGAGGCTGAGGGGACGCAATGCACTTTTCTATTGTCCATGTTGACTGTGTCGACATTCAGTCAACAATAATGAAAAACTCAATGGTGAACTTTTTGACTGTCGACCTAGACCATGTCGACCTAATGCTTGTGTCGACCTGATGACCTGTCGATCTTATCCCATGTCGACCTAGACACCTGTCGACCTTGCAGTATGTCGACCTTATGACTGTCGACAATCTTTCGGTCGACCATACCAAGCGCAGCGGTCCTATCCACTTTGGAGCGGAGTTGATTTTATAAAGTACAGTACACTACTGTATAGCGGCCGCAGCACTTTATAAAATCCAGTCCACGCCTTTTTGTAAACCCAGTAATGAGTACAGTAACTTTATTTAAACAGCACACTTTCTCATTTTTCTCATCTTCACACAGTGCCTCCGCTTGAAGGCGAGGAGGACACCCTGCCCTTGCGGGCCGTTACAGCCTCAGCCGCTCCGTCTGAAAGTAAGTCCTGTCATTTCTTTATTGAGTTTGTGTATTTTTTCTTCCTTTCCAACTTGTGTATTTTCTTGGCGTGCCTTTGGCCGAGGCTGAGGGGACGCAATGCACTTTTCTATTGTCCATGTTGACTGTGTCGACATTCAGTCAACAATAATGAAAAACATGTTGACTGTGTCGACATTCAGTCAACAATAATGAAAAACTCAATGGTGAACTTTTTGACTGTCGACCTAGACCATGTCGACCTAATGCTTGTGTCGACCTGATGACCTGTCGATCTTATCCCATGTCGACCAAGACACCTGTCGACCTTGCAGTATGTCGACCTTATGACTGTCGACAATCTTTCGGTCGACCATACAATCCATCCTTGTTCTCATTTTTGACATTTTCCCACAGTGACTCCGATTGCAGACCAGGGCACCCTGCCCTTGATGTGGCTGGACACCCCTCCTCGTCCTCTTTACCCCTTTCAATATAACAGTCCCTGTGCTTCCATCCGCCATGAAGAAGGTACTGTAAGCATTGCTGCGCATACTGTACAGTATAGTAGGTGTGCGTAGCCCATTTTATTAGGGGGTGCACCATTCAAGGGGCATGTCAATCACTGGACATGTCCATCACCGCCTATTATTACACAAAATGCCACACACTTTAATGCCCATTAGAGATACTGTAATTACACACACAGTAATGCCAATTCCACATACTGTACTGTAATGCCATGCACAGTAATGTCCATTCCACATAATGCCACACACAGTAATGCCCATTCCACATAATGCCACCCAACATACAGTACAGTAATGCCAATTACACATAATGCCACACACCATAATGGCCAACACTCATACTGTAATGCTACACACAGTAATGACCATTTTACATACAGTAATGCTACACACCATACTGCCCATGACACATTATGCCAGGGCTTGACCAATGTTTGTAAAACAGGGATAATAGAAAATGTGCGTTCCAATGGTGCACGTCAAAAATTTACACCGTAATGCCGATTACATGTCACACAGCCAATACATACTGTAGTACTGTATACCACATGCCATAATGCCCATTACACGTTATGCCACACACCGTAATGCCCATTGCACTGCAAACTGTGATGCCCTCACTGTGATGCCCATTACATGGTACACCTCACACTTCGTAATGCCTATTACATGTCACACAGACATTACACATTATGCCTCAGACCGTGATGCCCATTCAACATTAAGCCTCACACCGTGATGCCCATTACACATTATGCCACACACCATGATGCCCATCACACATAATGGTACACACAGTAATGGCCATTACACTGAATGCTATACACTATAATGGCCATTACACATTAGGCCACATACTGTATTGCCCATTACACATTATTTGACACACATTATGCCACACACCGTAATGCCCATTACATACTGTACTGTACAGTATTATGCCACACAACTGCGGCTTACCTACAGTGCATTCTCATTGCTAGATGTTACATGCTTGATGCCAGGGATTTATTGCTCGATGCCAGGGATTACAGTACATCTTATTGCCCTGGTCTACATGCTCCATTCCAGGTGTCTCATGCTCGTTGCCAGAGGGTGTGAAATGCTAATTGCCAGGGGGGTGGGGTGAACTGCTCATTTCCAGGGGTACTGTAACATGCATTTTACCAGGGGTTCCATGCTACCTGAGAAGGGGGTGGTTAAATGCTAATTGACAGTGGAAGTTTCATGCTCATTGCTTGGGGGCACACTGCACACACTTTCGGAAAGCATTAAGCACTCTTCGTATCAGATACCTGCCGGAGCCGCAGCCTTCTTCCTTTTTAAACTGCATTCCCACATGCCAGAGCCACAGCAGCCTCCTTCCCTTTTGAGCTGCTGCCATATGCTGCACGTCATTTTTGTAAAGCCACCCCCGCCCTATTTACAGTACTAAGAGTACGGTAAGTTTATTAACAGTAAACAGCACTTGTTCTCATTTTTGACATTTTCCCACAGTGACTCCGATTGCAGACCAGGGCACCCTTCCAGCCCCCACCGCCTCAGCCGCTCCGTCTGAGAGTAAGTCCTGTCATTTCTTTATTGAGTTTGTGTTTTTTTTTTCTTTCTCTCCTACTGTACAGTAATTGTGTCTTCTCTTGGCGTGCCATTGGCCCACGCTGGTAGCGTGGGCCAATGGCAGCCTAGCGCAGCCCTGCGTAGTCAGCGTTGTGTCCATGTCAGGGGGGTGGGGGTGGAGCGTTGCGCCAAGGCCTCTGATGCACAAAAGGAGGCAATTGCCACTGGCAGTACTAGTGTACATCCGGTACTGCACTGGCAAATGCCTCCTTTTGAAACAACCACTATCCAGGGCAGCCGCAAGCAGGGAATGCGCAGCGGTATGTGTCCTATCCACTGTGGAGCAGAGTGGATTTTCTAAAGTACAGTATGGCGGGCGCAGCACTTTATAAAATTCAGTCCACGCCTTTTTGTAAAGCCACCCCCGCCCTATTTACAGTACTAAGAGTACGGTAAGTTTATTAACAGTAAACAGCACTTGTTCTCATTTTTGACATTTTCCCACAGTGACTCCGATTGCAGACCAGGGCACCATAACAGCCCCCACCGCCTCAGCCGCTCCGTCTGAGAGTAAGTCCTGTCATTTCTTTATTGAGTTTGTGTTTGTTTTTTTCTTTCTCTCCTACTGTACAGTAATTGTGTCTTCTCTTGGCGTGCCATTGGCCCACGCTGGTACCCTGCGGGCATTCTACAGGCCCCCCCACCAATTGTTAATGTTGATTTATTATGACCAAAGGACAATAAGTGAAAAGCCTAGGTTACGTATTACAGTATGTCCGTAACCAGCGTACCTTTTATACCTACAGTAGGTACGTGCGAACAAATCGTGGCGCAGCGTAGCGTACCTTTATTGTGTATTATACACCAAAGAACCAATACCTTAATAATAGATCCCTTCGCAGTACTCTGTCTCTAATCTGCGAATACACCTTTAAGGACAGTGACCGTAATATACCTTATCGCTATATGTGAATAACAGACGAGACCACAGTATACTGTAGAAGTAAGGAGATAGAAACTCCGTAAATGATGTATTAAAGTCCCTAATGGACAAAAGGGGGTTACAGGAATAGGAAATAACAGGTACTGTATAACAAGTAATACAATAGTCTAACAATGAGTATAATAATCAAGCTCTGATAGGGGAAGAAAAACAGACACAGGATACAATCAGCCAACAATACACCGTTACACGTTATGCCACACACCCTAATGCCCATTGCACTGCAAACTGTGATGCCCTCACTGTGATGCCCATTACATGGTACACCTCACACTTCGTAATGCCTATTACATGTCACACAGACATTACACATTATGCCTCAGACCGTGATGCCCATTCAACATTAAGCCTCACACCGTGATGCCCATTACACATTATGCCACACACCATGATGCCCATCACACATAATGGTACACACAGTAATGGCCATTACACTGAATGCTATACACTATAATGGCCATTACACATTAGGCCACATACTGTATTGCCCTTTACACATTATTTGACACACATTATGCCACACACCGTAATGCCCATTACAGTACATACTGTACTGTACAGTATTATGCCACACAACTGCGGCTTACCTACAGTGCATTCTCATTGCTACCTGTAGATGTTACATGCTTGATGCCAGGGATTTATTGCTCGATGCCAGGGATTACATCTTATTGCCCTGGCAGCAGCCTCCTTCCCTTTTGAGCTGCTGCCATACAGTATGCTGCACGTCATATCGCACACTTACTGTACTTTACAGTAATAACCATACAGTAACTAGTGTATTACAAGTAATAATAATAATAATACTACAGTAATAAAAACTTTATTTTTAAAGTATATTTTCTCATTTTTCCACAGTGCCAAGGGTACAAGAGGACGAGGCAGCCTCCACCCCTCATCCAAATCCGCCCATGGATAGAGGTAAAGTACAGTACAGTATACTGTAGTAATAGTAATGCTTACTGTACTGTAAAGTACAGTATTCAACATGTACAGTATTTCTGTTCTAAAACTGTACATTGTTTGTTTGTTTATTTTCACAGAAGAATTAAGAAGAGTGGTGCAAATGCTGCAGGGGATAATAAATCACATTTTCAATTTATTATTAAGATTAATATAATTTTTTTTTTTTTTTAATAAAAAATTTATAACAATCATTACTGTCAGTACGTTTCATTACAATTTGAATCATGTGTGGGGACTTCAAATACAGTATAATAAAAAATAAAATAAAAAAAACACAGCACATTAATTTAAACAGGACAAAGTCATACAGTATTTTAGGTACAATAATTTAAAGTACTGTTGGTCACAACAAAGCTTCTTGCAAGGCGTGGCTGTCCTTTGTTCTCGGTCCCAAACTCGCTTGATTTTGCTCATTGTAGAGTGGCATGTGGTGGATAAGGGTTGAAGAAAAAAGAATAGCATTAGTACTGAATGGTCACAAGGGTTTCGGGGGGGGGGGGGGGGAAACATGTTGGCAGGGGAAGGGGATGGGAGAGAGGGAGAGAGATACAGTAATGTACAGTAAGATCATAAACGTACTTTTTTTCCATTTCATTGCCAGTCCTTTGTTCTCAGTCCCAAACTCGCTTGATTTTGCTCATTGTAGAGTGGCATGTGGTGGATAAGAGTTGAAGAAAAAAGAATAGCATTAGTACTGAATGGTCACAAGGGTTTCGGGGGGGGGGGGAAACATGTTGGCAGGGGAAGGGGATGGGAGAGAGGGAGAGAGATACAGTAATGTACAGTAAGATCATAAACGTACTTTTTTTCCATTTCATTGCCAGTCCTTTGTTCTCGGTCCCAAACTCGCTTGATTTTGCTCATTGTAGAGTGGCATGTGGTGGATAAGGGTTGAAGAAAAAAGAATAGCATTAGTACTGAATGGTCACAAGGGTTTCGGGGGGGGGGGGGAAATGTTGGCAGGGGAAGGGGATGGGAGAGAGGGAGAGAGATACAGTAATGTACAGTAAGATCATAAACGTACTTTTTTTCCATTTCATTGCCAGTCCTTTGTTCTCGGTCCCAAACTCGCTTGATTTTGCTCATTGTAGAGTGGCATGTGGTGGATAAGGGTTGAAGAAAAAAGAATAGCATTAGTACTGAATGGTCACAAGGGTTTCGGGGGGGGGGGGGGGAACATGTTGGCAGGGGAAGGGGATGGGAGAGAGGGAGAGAGATACAGTAATGTACAGTAAGATCATAAACGTACTTTTTTTCCATTTCATTGCCAGTCCTTTGTTCTCGGTCCCAAACTCGCTTGATTTTGCTCATTGTAGAGTGGCATGTGGTGGATAAGAGTTGAAGAAAAAAGAATAGCATTAGTACTGAATGGTCACAAGGGTTTCGGGGGGGGGGGGAAACATGTTGGCAGGGGAAGGGGATGGGAGAGAGGGAGAGAGATACAGTAATGTACAGTAAGATCATAAACGTACTTTTTTTCCATTTCATTGCCAGTCCTTTGTTCTCGGTCCCAAACTCGCTTGATTTTGCTCATTGTAGAGTGGCATGTGGTGGATAAGGGTTGAAGAAAAAAGAATAGCATTAGTACTGAATGGTCACAAGGGTTTCGGGGGGGGGGGGGGGGAAATGTTGGCAGGGGAAGGGGATGGGAGAGAGGGAGAGAGATACAGTAATGTACAGTAAGATCATAAACGTACTTTTTTTCCATTTCATTGCCAGTCCTTTGTTCTCGGTCCCAAACTCGCTTGATTTTGCTCATTGTAGAGTGGCATGTGGTGGATAAGAGTTGAAGAAAAAAGAATAGCATTAGTACTGAATGGTCACAAGGGTTTCGGGGGGGGGGGGGAAACATGTTGGCAGGGGAAGGGGATGGGAGAGAGGGAGAGAGATACAGTAATGTACAGTAAGATCATAAACGTACTTTTTTTCCATTTCATTGCCAGTCCTTTGTTCTCGGTCCCAAACTCGCTTGATTTTGCTCATTGTAGAGTGGCATGTGGTGGATAAGAGTTGAAGAAAAAAGAATAGCATTAGTACTGAATGGTCACAAGGGTTTCGGGGGGGGGGGGGAAACATGTTGGCAGGGGAAGGGGATGGGAGAGAGGGAGAGAGATACAGTAATGTACAGTAAGATCATAAACGTACTTTTTTTCCATTTCATTGCCAGTCCTTTGTTCTCGGTCCCAAACTCGCTTGATTTTGCTCATTGTAGAGTGGCATGTGGTGGATAAGGGTTGAAGAAAAAAGAATAGCATTAGTACTGAATGGTCACAAGGGTTTCGGGGGGGGGGGGGGAAATGTTGGCAGGGGAAGGGGATGGGAGAGAGGGAGAGAGATACAGTAATGTACAGTAAGATCATAAACGTACTTTTTTTCCATTTCATTGCCAGTCCTTTGTTCTCGGTCCCAAACTCGCTTGATTTTGCTCATTGTAGAGTGGCATGTGGTGGATAAGGGTTGAAGAAAAAAGAATAGCATTAGTACTGAATGGTCACAAGGGTTTCGGGGGGGGGGGGGGAAACATGTTGGCAGGGGAAGGGGATGGGAGAGAGGGAGAGAGATACAGTAATGTACAGTAAGATCATAAACGTACTTTTTTTCCATTTCATTGCCAGTCCTTTGTTCTCGGTCCCAAACTCGCTTGATTTTGCTCATTGTAGAGTGGCATGGGGAGAGAAGAAAAGAGAATAGCGTTAGTACTGAATGGTCACAAGGATGTCAGGGGGGGGGAGAGAGAGATACAGTATGTTGGAAGGGGATGGGAGAGAGGGAGAGAGATACAGTACAGTAAGATCATAAACGTACTTTTTTTCCATTTCATTGCCAGTCCTTTGTTCTGTGAGTACAGTAGATGCCAGTTTGAAGAGACGTCTCCAGTTGCTGTGCTACAGTAAGCACGTCCAGCGTGTAACTCTGGGCATCCGTAGCAATCCATTTATAGTGTCCTTTATCTTTGTACAATCAGCCTTTGTAAGCTCAAATTTCCCCATGAGCCGTGTCACTATATCGAGGCGCAGATTTTCTGGGATTGCAAATTTATTACGTTGCCCATCATAATTGACCCGATTGCACCAATTCTTATACAGGTCAAAAGAAACATGCTCTTGGAAAATCTGTTGTGCATAACGGTGCATTTCCATCTTCGCTGCTTTAAAGAGAGTGTTGACACCCTCAGCTGTGATGACTTTGAGCGGCATGTCAGGCAAGGAAATCCCCACAGCGCACAATTCTTTGGGTATGATTCTAGGTGTTCTTTCATGTAGAGGTGATGTTCTTTGATGTTGAGGTAAGGTTGCGACGATCATATTTCCAGGGGACAATTGGGATGATGCAACCATTGCAGTGTCCATGTTGTTAGAGGCTTGGGATGGTGCATTGTGTCTGTCAGCCAACCAGTGAGATGTCAGTGGGGTACTTGTTAAGTTGGTCTGACGTTGTTGTGTATCTGAAGCATTATGTGTGGCAGGCAACCAGTGAGATGACACTGGTGTTGTGTCCATGTTCACCAATTCATTTGGTAAAACAGTTTCTGTGTCCATGCTAGGGCTGGCCAATCGGTTGGATGAAGCTGGTGTCATCTCCAAATCAGAAAAGTGGAAAGATGTGGTTGGTTGGGTCATTTCCAAGTCAAAATCCTCTGTTTCAAATGCATCAGGGCAGTCAAATTGTGATTGTACTGGATTAGATGTTGTGGGTGTAATGGGTGGCCCTGTAGCAGCTTGCCATTGTTTGGCTTGAGCAAGCATGTCAATCAGACCTCCTGACAGCACTTTAATTTGTCCTGTCAGTACATGAATTTCCGCTTTCAGTTCATCCACATGTACAGACAGTCCATTGTTTTGGGTTTCCAGGTGGGTCATCTTGCCCAAAATGTCTCTCACCAGCCCTGTGCAGCTACATTGTGGTGGGTTGTGATCCAGAAAGTTAAGTTTCCTACGGGACGGTGATTGAGATTTTTGTTCCAGAGGTGTAATGTGAAGCTCCAAAGGGTGCAAGTCATTATCTACGGGAACTGACACATCTGTCACTGTGTTAATGTCTTGCTGTGCATCAGTGGTAATGTCTTGCACCAGACAGTCATCGTGAGATTCTCCTATAGTCGCGAACAAAGACTTGTTCTTGGCCTTGGCATTTTTCCGTAGTTTGACAACAGGAATATTTTCTTTTCCTGCTTTCTTCTTAACGATATTATTTTTAATGTTTGGCACTAATGCAGCCATTCTCTTGGGACATGCAAGTGTAGGTTCTCCAGAATAGAATTTTTTTGTTTTCACCATCTTCAGTAGGCAGTGCACTCTACAATACACAACAATAAGATTCAAGTTAATACAGTACATACTGTACAGTACAGTACATTAGTTACAGTACAATACAGTAGCATACAGTATTGTATTATGGTATTACAGTAGTGAAAATTACAGTAGGTACAGTACTTGTGACTTATTTGGGCGCCTGATTTTCTTCATCGCACCTAAAATCGCGTCAAATTGCATCGCATACAATCATACAATTGACCCCATTTTTTATTGTATTCCCACCCTGATGGCTAAATGCCCCCATTGTTAACGCCACCCCACTTGCGCTCGCCACACTATATAAAATCAACTCCACGCCGACGTGGATTGTGGGGGTATGAAAAGGTCGGAGGACGCGTAACGCCGCCGCTCGCCACGCTTCGGGTTGGCGTTGATAGTGGGGTGGCGTTAACAATGGGGGCATTTAGCCATCAGGGTGGGAATACAATTAAAAATGGGGTCTGGGGGGCCATTTCACATACTGTATGAAACAGGCATCTGGGTACATCTGTACATACTGTACAGTACAGTATTAAAATCGCATCAAATCGCATCGCATGCAATACAATAGCATACAATGCAACAGCAATTTTCTCTTCAAAGGAATTTCAAGGGAAATCGCATCAAATTGCATGCTTAGGGTACTGGCATACAATTTCAACATTGGCTGCCCAGATACTGTAAGTCACAAGTACCGAAAATTATGTGACCGTACTGCATAGACATGAGCTTTTTTTTTCAATAAAAGGGATGAAGCGATAAACAAAAGTACAGTACGTTAACAGATGGGGCTTAGACAGACAGACTAGGAGGGGTGGAGGCAGGGGCGGGCTGGGCCGGGGGGCAGGATGCCATCTGCCCCCCAGGCCGCTCTGGCAGGTGTGCTGCGGGCCGCGCCGCCGCGCCCGTTTCTGAGGCCGCATTGCCGTTTGTTTGTTTTTTCACTGCCGGCGGCCATGTTACTGTGGTTTTTTAAATGATGTCTGAGGCCACAGCAACATGGCCGCCGGCCTCCACGGCTACGTGGAGGAGGGCTCCGGCCGGCAGCCTGTTCCCTCTTATCCCCAGTGGCAGTCGGCAGACGCTGGGTGCGGTGTGGACGTCATGACGTTGACGCCTCCCACCCACGCGTCTGCACTCAGAGACTGGAGGAAGGCTGGGGCCGCCCGCAGAGCAACTTGTGGGGGACGCTTCAGGAGGCCGCAGAGAGGGGAACAGAAATTTGTGGAGCCGCAGCAGGACAGGAGGAGCCTGGTCGAGGATAAAACACAGGATAGTAGTAAGTTAACATGATCTAAAACGACATACTGTACAGTATCTGTAATAATGCAATGACACCACAGGCTGCTCCCCCTGTATAATAATTTGTGTCATGGCATTACTATTAATAATAGTAATGCCATGACACAAATTATTATACAGGGGGAGCAGCCTGTGGTCATGGCATTACTTTTATATTATACAGGTGGAGCACCCTGTGGTGTCATTATTATTGTACAGGGGGAGCAGCCTGTGGTGTCATGGCATTATGCCATGACACCACAGGCTGCTCCCTCTGCATAATAATAATGCCATGACACCACAGGCTGCTACCCCTGTATAATATAAAAGTAATGCCATTACACCACAGGCTGCTCCCTCTGTATAATAATAATGCAATGACACCACAGGCTGCTCCCCCTGTATAATAATTTGTGTCATGGTATTACTATTGTTACTGTATATTATACAGCGGGAGTAGCCTGTGGTGTCATTGCATTATTATTATACAGTACAGCAGGAACAGCATGTGGTGTCATTGCATTATTATTATTATTATACAGAGGGAGCAGCCAGTGGTGTCATGGCATTCATTTTACTGTATATTATACAGGGGGAGCCACCTGTGGTGTCATAATTATTATTGTACAGGGGGAGCAGACTGTGGTGTCATGGCATTATGCCATGACACCACAGGCTGCTCCCTCTGTATAATAATAATGCCATGACACCACAGGCTGCTCCCCCTGTATAATATAAAAGTAATGCCATGACACCACAGGCTGCTCCCTCTGTATACTGTAATAATAATAATGCAATGACACCACATGCTGTTCCTGCTGTATAATAATAATGCAATGAATTAATAAAAAATGTAATAAAAAAAATAAAAAAATAAACTGGTACAGTATTCTGGTTCTCCGGATACCTGTAATCTAGTATTACTGTACAGTAATTACTGTACAGTATTACAATACGAACACCCACAGCTAGGGGATTTTGTACACAGCTAGGGGATTTTTTACACAAACAGTATGACTGAGTCTGCGAAATAGTCTATTAATATGCGCAAAAATCCCCAAACTGCGAAAAAATACGTTACTACAGTATACAGTATTTACAGTATTACACCAACAGTATTTACAGTTGCACAGATTATACGAGAATACCCATAGTAGCAGCCTGCCAGTAGTAGCCCACCCTAATAGAGTATTGTCATCGCTAGTCGGGGATCTGCGGCCTATACACACCAGGCAATTTTAACACGTACAATATTCTAAATGGCGCTACAGTATCTCTACTGCACTGCACTGTACTGTATGTGGCATCCATGTTGATCCCTAAAATGGCGGAAAATCACGATACCACGTGATCCTATTGCTGTGACTACTTCAATTACAAGTACAGTATGCGGGGAAAAAATGCCAAATGATCCGTTATTTACGGTATTACAACAATATTACTGACAATACCCCAATCCAGGATTTATTACACATTATACGGACAATACCCATAGCGGCAGCCTGCAGTAGCCTAATAAAGTATTCTCATCGCTAGTCGGGGAACTCTGGACCATACACACCAGGCAATTTTCAGATGAAAAACGTTTAGTGTGTACTGTATGATCCTCAAGAGAATCATGCACTGTTCATTATGGTACTTACTGTATGGTACAGTACCTGAAGCAGAAGTGCAGTAAGGGGGAGGGAAAGTTGATCCTGCCCTCGCAAATGTAGCGGGGGATCTGCGTCCCATACACACTAGGCAATTTTAACACATTGTACAATATTCCACATGGCGCTATCTCTACTGCACTGTGCAGCCATCTCGATTCCCAACATGGCTGAAAATCACGATACTGTATCACATGTGCTCCTATTACTGACTGACTCTGCGAAATAGTCTGTAAACATGAGAAAAACACCGGTCCCCTCGTTTGAGGAAAAAATACGTGTTTTACGGTATTACACCAATGGTATTACGAAGAGAACTAGTATTTAGCAGCCTACAGTAGCCCACCCTAATAGAGTACTGTCATCGCTAGTCGGGGATTTGCGGCCCATACACACCAGGCAATTTTAACACATTGTACAATATTCTCAATGGCACTTGTACAGTATACAGTATTCTGCACCGGGTGCATTTGAACAGTAGGGAAAGAAGGGAAACATCTTCATTCAGGGAAGGGTGGGAACCGAGCGCTTCCGCGCAGGGACCGTTTTGTAGTGCTGCTTACTGTATACTGTAATGCAGCAATCAGTGAAATGTACAAATGACTGTACTACTGTATAGTGTACTTACTGCTCCAGCGAGAAGATACAGTAGTGTTCTTGCGGAAGGAAGGCAGTATGATGGTAAAACGGTAGAAACACGAAAGCAGCAACAACTTGACTTTGGATTCAGCAGAATGAATAGTCCAGGTGTACAGGTACAATCTCGTGCTTGTATACAGGCAAGAGATGAAGAGACGATCCGTAGCAATTCTACACGGTTTAGATGCAGAAAAACAAACTGGATTGTTTGACAATTTTAATGTACTGTAGCTGAATTTATGCTGGCAGAGACAAAGGAAATCCTTCATGAAGCTGATAGGTGCATTTGAATTATGTACAATTACCAGCGAAACAAAAAGGCAGACTGAAATTAACATATGACTGCAATCAACATCTTATTGTCTGAGGTGTCGGTCTGTGTCTGAGTTTGGAGAAATCTATTGTTGCTGAAAAAAAACGTTCTCTGTAGCGCAGTACAGTATGTACAGTATTGGTATTAACTATCGTTTTTGTTTGTGGAAAAGTCCGAAAGATTTTGATAAGCACCAACTACTGTAACTGTATTAGTTTAAAAAAAAAAAAAAGAACGTTTAAAAAATAAAAATATAATGTAACCAACTGAGGATCGAACTACTGATACTGAGATAGTGAAGCCGTGCCTCTACCCGCTAGGCCACTATTGCCTGTGATTTTACTGCTGGCAGATGGTTAGCATGGCTTCTGCACCAATCAAATACAGTTCATGACCATCCAGTACGTCACTGCGGCTGCGAATAAAAGAAAAGAACTCTGTCCGTAAAGTAAGGACAAAATCCGTAGTGTAAAGTATGATACTGTAGGTCCTCAAATAATGTTTTAAGTAGTCATCCAGCAATAGCAAAGGTTAGCATGGCTTCTGTACCAATTACATAAATGACCGTACGTAGCTGCTTCTGCGAATAAATACGAAACAATCTGTCCGTAAAGTAAGGACAAAATCCGTAGTGAAAAGTGGCTGGTTAGCAATGGTTAGCGAATTTAATCCCGAAACACGGTCCTCAAGGCAAGGAGTTTTACCTGAAAAGCTAAATCTATTTTGCGAAAAAAAACGTTTAAGAAATAAAAATATAATGTAATCAACTGAGGATCGAACTACTGATACTGAGATAGTGAAGCCGTGCCTCTACCCGCTAGGCCACTATTGCCTGTGATTTTACTCCTGGCAGATGGTTAGCATGGCTTCTGCACCAATCAAATACAGTTCATGACCATCCAGTACGTCACTGCGGCTGCGAATAAAAGAAAAGAACTCTGTCCGTAAAGTAAGGACAAAATCCGTAGTGTAAAGTATGATACTGTAGGTCCTCAAATAATGTTTTAAGTAGTCATCCAGCAATAGCAAAGGTTAGCATGGCTTCTGTACCAATTACATAAATGACCGTACGTAGCTGCTTCTGCGAATAAATACAAAACAATCTGTCCGTAAAGTAAGGACAAAATCCGTAGTGAAAAGTCGTGGCGGCCACTGTTTTGTAGAAGAGATTTTTACGCATGCGCTGTACTGTTTGGGAAAAGTGACATCTGGTGGTCAATGAGTGTAAGTGCAGGTTACATTTACAAGATTACGTTACGTTATAACGCGATCTATAACGGGACTATAGCGCAAGGAGCAGGCGCGATCCAGGCGCGATTTGCATGGCGCACTGTATGCGCAACGCAGCCACGATGTACCAGGCCATAACTGTATGGTTTAACAAATCAACCTCTCGGTAGTATACTTATGGTAGACGAGATATCGGAAGATACAGCCAACATGGATACATTAGTAACACCGTGTCGATTTGTAGGTATGTTGATAAGAGGAATATTTAGCTCTCGGGTCCAGCCACGGCCCAGTCCTGCTGGAGGCCGCGTTTGGGAGAGGCTAGTGTTAGGGAAGGGCCCGCAATGTTCCATTTAGTGAGTAGTTGCAGACCATCTTCCATGGTGGAGATAGCTATAGTAGAGCCATCACGGGTAATCAGCAGTTTAGTGGGGAAGCCCCATCTGTACTGGATGCCCTCCTTGCGCAGAATAGATGTGAGAGGGAAGAAGGAGCGTCTCTTTGAGAGTGTGGCCTGAGATAAATCACCGAATACTTGTATGGACCCCAAGGTCACGTGGTTATCTTCAGATGGTCTAGCGGCCTTCAGGATAGCCTCCTTGACATGAAAGTAATGTAGGCGCATTAGCACATCTCTCGGAGCCCCCTCTGGTGCATTTCTGGACTTAGGGAGTCTATGAATCCGATCAATCAAAAAATCTGTTGCTTTAGCGGCAGGGAGAAGCTTTTTGAATAACTCAACTGCGTAATCGTTCAGGCTGGAGTTGGAAATATTTTCAGGGACCCCCCGAAGTTTAATGTTTTGTCTCCTCGACCTATCCTCTAGGTCCGCAAGTTTGTCTCTCATGGACTCCATTTCAACTTTAAGTGCTTCATGGTCAGAAATCAAGTCATTGTGTGAGCCCACCACTTCGCCCATTTTGTTCTCTAAATGGTCGGTTCTTCCTCCTAGATCATCTAACGACTGTTGGAAGGAGTGGAGGGTGGAGCGAAACTCTGCCGCCACTTCAGTTTTAAACTGCTGTAGCAAAAGCTTCATTGACCCCACTGTGAGTGCGTCAGAGTCACCCAATGCGTCCGGTGAAGGGACCCCCGGAGCCCCGTTTTGTGGGCCTGAGGTGGACGGAGGGCTGGAGGTGATAGGCCCCATTGTGAGAAGGTCGCTTGATTTTGGTTTAGCGGGCTGGGGTGAGGGCTTAAAGAAGGATACCTGGGGTGCTGGTTTATTCGTCTTGGGCCTTTTGGGTGGCATATCAAGGCTGCAGGGAGAAACCTTACTACAGAAAACGACTAGGTGAGATGGTTCCTCAAATGTCAGGACTATTACGGCGGCACAGTGTTAATACTGGGTGAGGGGAATGTAAATTAGGGTTACTGGGTGTGCATTAGAGGGCGACCTGGATCTGCCCTAGATGGCTGCTAAGCACAATTGTGTAGGCAAACTTTCAGTCCTTGCCTCAGATACTCAGTGTTGGGACTTGAATTAACTCTTGCCTTTAGCCTCAGATTGGCAGCAGTTGTCTCATAGCACCTCTGTGTAATTTTTGATGCAGATTAACTCTGCACTGGCCTGATGTGTTCCTTTCCTTGGATGAGGGTGCTGGGCTATTGCTGGAGACTGAGGGGGGGCAGGCTACAGGGGTGCTGTGGGTTGGCACACAGTGCCACTTACTGTTGTCCCAGAGAATCGTGGGGGTACACACAGGTGGGGTACAGCAGCTCAGGAATCTGCATCAGCCTCCCCAGAGCTCCGATTCCAAGATGGCCGCCGCTGCTGTGTATTCGTTCTGTGCAGTCTCTCCGGCACCCAGACGGGTTCAGGGGCAGTGCGCAGGCTGCCCCCTGCAGTCTCTGGTCCCCGAGCAGTCAGCAAGGCTCTGTACTACTCCAGGGGGGCCGCCGACGTCCACCAGCGCTTTCCGCCGTCTGTCTCCTGCTCCTGGATCGCGCGGCGGATCGCCGCTAAAATTGAGGCCCCGGCTTCCCCAGCCAGGTAGGCCGCAACCTGCAGGGACTGCCGCTGCGTCCCCCGGCTCCGCAGCACAGTACAGCCGGCCGGGGAGAGGGGTGTTGAGTGTTCTGGGGGCTTTGGTGTCCCCGAAAACAGGTGCCCAGCTCAGTAAAAGTTGCTGAGAGTGGAGAGCTCACCAGGCACACGTCCTCTCAGTTCAGCCGCTTGGCCACGCCCCCCTGTAGTTAAATTTAAGACCCCTTGCTAATATCATGTCCTGTAGGTCTTTTTACATTACCAACACATGATTTTTTTCAGTAAGCCAATACAGTTAGGAAACTTTTTTATTAGCTTACCTGGTGATAGAAGTAGAAGAGGGCAAATAAGTGCCTGTATCTCACCTACAGCCATACCACATTGGATAGGCCCAATCTCATCTGAACTTATAAGCTAAGCAGTGTTGGGCCTGGTTAGTACTTGGGTGGGAGACCACATGGGAACACCAGGTGCTGTAGGTTTTTTCACATTACAGGCAAATTGTTTTTATTCTCTAGCTATTTAAATTGGAAACTTTTTCTTTTTATTGCCAGCACAGACATTTGGAAGAGGTCAAACAGACACAATAGCCATCACCTAAAGACTTACCACACTGTTTAGGCTCAATTCCAACTGCTTTTGGCAGCTAAACAGTGTTGAGCCTCTTTTGTAGTTTAATTTAAGACCCCCTGCTAATATCATGTCCTGTAGGTCTTTTTACATTACCAACACATGATTTTTTTCAGTAAGCCAATACAGTTAGGAAACTTTTTTATTAGCTTACCTGGTGATAGAAGTAGAAGAGGGCAAAAAAGTGCCTGTATCTCACCTACAGCCATACCACATTGGATAGGCCCAATCTCGTCTGATCTTGGAAGCTAAGCAGTGTTGGGCCTGGTTAGTACTTGGGTGGGAGACCACATGGGAACACCAGGTGCTGTAGGTTTTTTCACATTACAGGCAAATTGTTTTTATTCTCTAGCTATTTAAATTGGAAACTTTTTCTTTTTATTGCCAGTACAGACATTTGGAAGAGGTCAAACAGACACAATAGCCATCACCTAAAGACTTACCACACTGTTTAGGCTCAATTCCAACTGCTTTTGGCAGCTAAACAGTGTTGAGCCTCTTTTGTAGTTAAATTTAAGACCCCTTGCTAATATCATGTCCTGTAGGTCTTTTTACATTACCAACACATGATTTTTTTCAGTAAGCCAATACAGTTAGGAAACTTTTTTATTAGCTTACCTGGTGATAGAAGTAGAAGAGGGCAAATAAGTGCCTGTATCTCACCTACAGCCATACCACATTGGATAGGCCCAATCTCATCTGAACTTATAAGCTAAGCAGTGTTGGGCCTGGTTAGTACTTGGGTGGGAGACCACATGGGAACACCAGGTGCTGTAGGTTTTTTCACATTACAGGCAAATTGTTTTTATTCTCTAGCTATTTAAATTGGAAACTTTTTCTTTTTATTGCCAGCACAGACATTTGGAAGAGGTCAAACAGACACAATAGCCATCACCTAAAGACTTACCACACTGTTTAGGCTCAATTCCAACTGCTTTTGGCAGCTAAACAGTGTTGAGCCTCTTTTGTAGTTTAATTTAAGACCCCCTGCTAATATCATGTCCTGTAGGTCTTTTTACATTACCAACACATGATTTTTTTCAGTAAGCCAATACAGTTAGGAAACTTTTTTATTAGCTTACCTGGTGATAGAAGTAGAAAAGGGCAAATAAGTGCCTGTATCTCACCTACAGCCATACCACATTGGATAGGCCCAATCTCATCTGAACTTATAAGCTAAGCAGTGTTGGGCCTGGTTAGTACTTGGGTGGGAGACCACATGGGAACACCAGGTGCTGTAGGTTTTTTCACATTACAGGCAAATTGTTTTTATTCTCTAGCTATTTAAATTGGAAACTTTTTCTTTTTATTGCCAGTACAGACATTTGGAAGAGGTCAAACAGACACAATAGCCATCACATAAAGACTTACCACACTGTTTAGGCCCAATTCCAACTGCTTTTGGCAGCTAAACAGTGTTGAGCCTGTTTAGTAGTTTAATTTAAGACCCCCTGCTAATATCATGTCCTGTAGGTCTTTTTACATTACCAACACATGATTTTTTTTAAGTAAGCCAATACAGTTAGGAAACTTTTTTATTACCTTACCTGGTGATAGAAGTAGAAGAGGGCAAAAAAGTGCCTGTATCTCACCTACAGCCGTACCACATTGGATAGGCCCAATCTCGTCTGATCTTGGAAGCTAAGCAGTGTTGGGCTTGGTTAGTACTTGGGTGGGAGACCACCTGGGAACACCAGGTGCTGTAGGTTTTTTCACATTACTGGCAAATTATTTTTATTCTCTAGCTATTTAAATTGGAAACTTTTTCTTTTTATTGCCAGCACAGACATTTGGAAGAGGTCAAACAGACACAATAGCCATCACCTAAAGACTTACCACACTGTTTAGGCTCAATTCCAACTGCTTTTGGCAGCTAAACAGTGTTGAGCCTCTTTTGTAGTTTAATTTAAGACCCCCTGCTAATATCATGTCCTGTAGGTCTTTTTACTTTACCAACACATGATTTTTTTCAGTAAGCCAATACAGTTAGGAAACTTTTGTATTAGCTTACCTGGTGATAGAAGTAGAAGAGGGCAAAAAAGTGCCTTTATTTCACCTACAGCCATACCACGTTGGATAGGCCCAATATCGTCTGATCTTGGAAGCTAAGCAGTGTTGGGCCTGGTTAGTATTTGGGTGGGAGACCACCTGGGAACACCAGGAGCTGTAGGTTTTTTCACATTACTGGCAAATTGTTTTTATTCTCTAGCTATTTATATTGGAAACTTTTTCTTTTTATTGCCAGCACAGACATTTGGAAGAGGTCAAACAGACACACTAGCCATCACCTAAAGACTTACCACACTGTTTAGGCTCAATTCCAACTGCTTTTGGCAGCTAAACAGTGTTGAGCCTCTTTAGTAGTTTAATTTAAGACCCCCTGCTAATATCATGTCCTGTAGGTCTTTTTACATTACCAACACATGATTTTTTTCAGTAAGCCAATACAGTTAGGAAACTTTTTTATTAGCTTACCTTGTGATAGAAGTAGAAGAGGGCAAAAAAGTGCCTGTATTTCACCTACAGCCATACCACATTGGATAGGCCCAATCTTGTCTGTTCTTCGAAGCTAAGCAGTGTTAGGCCTGGTTAGTACTTGGGTGGGAGACCACATGGGAACACCAGGTGCTGTAGGTTTTTTCACATTACAGGCAAATTGTTTTTATTCTCTAGCTATTTATATTGGAAACTTTTTCTTTTTATTGCCAGCACAGACATTTGGAAGAGGTCAAACAGACACAATAGCCATCACCTAAAGACTTACCACACTGTTTAGGCTCAATTCCATCTGCTTTTGGCAGCTAAACAGTGTTGAGCCTCTTTTGTAGTTTAATTTAAGACCCCCTGCTAATATCATGTCCTGTAGGTCTTTTTACATTACCAACACATGATTTTTTTCAGTAAGCCAATACAGTTAGGAAACTTTTGCATTAGCTTACCTGGTGATAGAAGTAGAAGAGGGCAAAAAAGTGCCTGTATCTCACCTACAGCTATACCACATTGGATAGGCCCAATCTCGTCTGATCTTGGAAGCTAAGCAGTGTTGGGCCTGGTTAGTACTTGGGTGGGAGACCACATGGGAACACCAGGTGCTGTAGGTATTTTCACATTACTGGCAAATTGTTTTTATTCTCTAGCTATTTAAATTGGAAACTTTTTCTTTTTATTGCCAGTACAGACATGTGGAAGAGGTCAAACAGACACAATAGCCATCACCTAAAGACTTACCACACTGTTTAGGCCCAATTCCAACTGCTTTTGGCAGCTAAACAGTGTTGAGCCTCTTTAGTAGTTTAATTTAAGACCCCCTGCTAATATCATGTCCTGTAGGTCTTTTTACATTACCAACACATGATATTTTTCATTAAGCCAATACAGTTAGGAAACTTTTTTATTAGCTTACCTGGTGATAGAAGTAGAAGAGGGCAAAAAAGTGCCTGTATCTCACCTACAGCCATACCACATTGGATAGGCCTGATCTTGGAAGCTAAGCAGTGTTGGGCCTGGTTAGTACTTGGGTGGGAGACCACATGGGAACACCAGGTGCTGTAGGTTTTTTCACATTACAGGCAAATTGTTTTTATTCTCTAGCTATTTAAATTGGAAACTTTTTCTTTTTATTGCCAGTACAGACATTTGGAAGAGGTCAAACAGACACAATAGCCATCACCTAAAGACTTACCACACTGTTTAGGCCCAATTCCAACTGCTTTTGGCAGCTAAACAGTGTTGAGCCTCTTTAGTAGTTTAATTTAAGGCCCCTGCTAATATCATGTCCTGTAGGTCTTTTTACATTACCAACACATGATTTTTTTCAGTAAGCCAATACAGTTAGGAAACTTTTTTATTAGCTTACCTGGTGATAGAAGTAGAAGAGGGCAAAAAAGTGCCTGTATCTCACCTACAGCCATACCACATTGGATAGGCCCAATCTCGTCTTATCTTGGAAGCTAAGCAGTGTTGGGCCTGGTTAGTACTTGGGTGGGAGACTACATGGGAACACCAGGTGCTGTAAGTTTTTTCACATTACAGGCAAATTGTTTTTATTCTCTAGCTATTTAAATTGGAAACTTTTTCTTTTTATTGCCAGTACAGACATTTGGAAGAGGTCAAACAGACACAATAGCCATCACCTAAAGACTTACCACACTGTTTAGGCTCAATTCCAACTGCTTTTGGCAGCTAAACAGTGTTGAGCCTCTTTTGTAGTTAAATTTAAGACCCCTTGCTAATATCATGTCCTGTAGGTCTTTTTACATTACCAACACATGATTTTTTTCAGTAAGCCAATACAGTTAGGAAACTTTTTTATTAGCTTACCTGGTGATAGAAGTAGAAGAGGGCAAAAAAGTGCCTGTATCTCACCTACAGCCATACCACATTGGATAGGCCCAATCTCGTCTGATCTTGGAAGCTAAGCAGTGTTGGGCCTGGTTAGTACTTGGGTGGGAGACCACATGGGAACACCAGGTGCTGTAGGTTTTTTCACATTACAGGCAAATTGTTTTTATTCTCTAGCTATTTAAATTGGAAACTTTTTCTTTTTATTGCCAGTACAGACATTTGGAAGAGGTCAAACAGACACAATAGCCATCACCTAAAGACTTACCACACTGTTTAGGCTCAATTCCAACTGCTTTTGGCAGCTAAACAGTGTTGAGCCTCTTTTGTAGTTAAATTTAAGACCCCTTGCTAATATCATGTCCTGTAGGTCTTTTTACATTACCAACACATGATTTTTTTCAGTAAGCCAATACAGTTAGGAAACTTTTTTATTAGCTTACCTGGTGATAGAAGTAGAAGAGGGCAAATAAGTGCCTGTATCTCACCTACAGCCATACCACATTGGATAGGCCCAATCTCATCTGAACTTATAAGCTAAGCAGTGTTGGGCCTGGTTAGTACTTGGGTGGGAGACCACATGGGAACACCAGGTGCTGTAGGTTTTTTCACATTACAGGCAAATTGTTTTTATTCTCTAGCTATTTAAATTGGAAACTTTTTCTTTTTATTGCCAGCACAGACATTTGAAAGAGGTCAAACAGACACAATAGCCATCACCTAAAGACTTACCACACTGTTTAGGCTCAATTCCAACTGCTTTTGGCAGCTAAACAGTGTTGAGCCTCTTTTGTAGTTTAATTTAAGACCCCCTGCTAATATCATGTCCTGTAGGTCTTTTTACATTACCAACACATGATTTTTTTCAGTAAGCCAATACAGTTAGGAAACTTTTTTATTAGCTTACCTGGTGATAGAAGTAGAAAAGGGCAAATAAGTGCCTGTATCTCACCTACAGCCATACCACATTGGATAGGCCCAATCTCATCTGAACTTCTAAGCTAAGCAGTGTTGGGCCTGGTTAGTACTTGGGTGGGAGACCACATGGGAACACCAGGTGCTGTAGGTTTTTTCACATTACAGGCAAATTGTTTTTATTCTCTAGCTATTTAAATTGGAAACTTTTTCTTTTTATTGCCAGCACAGACATTTGGAAGAGGTCAAACAGACACAATAGCCATCACCTAAAGACTTACCACACTGTTTAGGCTCAATTCCAACTGCTTTTGGCAGCTAAACAGTGTTGAGCCTCTTTTGTAGTTTAATTTAAGACCCCCTGCTAATATCATGTCCTGTAGGTCTTTTTACATTACCAACACATGATTTTTTTCAGTAAGCCAATACAGTTAGGAAACTTTTTTATTAGCTTACCTGGTGATAGAAGTAGAAAAGGGCAAATAAGTGCCTGTATCTCACCTACAGCCATACCACATTGGATAGGCCCAATCTCATCTGAACTTCTAAGCTAAGCAGTGTTGGGCCTGGTTAGTACTTGGGTGGGAGACCACATGGGAACACCAGGTGCTGTAGGTTTTTTCACATTACAGGCAAATTGTTTTTATTCTCTAGCTATTTAAATTGGAAACTTTTTCTTTTTATTGCCAGTACAGACATTTGGAAGAGGTCAAACAGACACAATAGCCATCACATAAAGACTTACCACACTGTTTAGGCCCAATTCCAACTGCTTTTGGCAGCTAAACAGTGTTGAGCCTGTTTAGTAGTTTAATTTAAGACCCCCTGCTAATATCATGTCCTGTAGGTCTTTTTACATTACCAACACATGATTTTTTTTAAGTAAGCCAATACAGTTAGGAAACTTTTTTATTACCTTACCTGGTGATAGAAGTAGAAGAGGGCAAAAAAGTGCCTGTATCTCACCTACAGCCGTACCACATTGGATAGGCCCAATCTCGTCTGATCTTGGAAGCTAAGCAGTGTTGGGCTTGGTTAGTACTTGGGTGGGAGACCACCTGGGAACACCAGGTGCTGTAGGTTTTTTCACATTACTGGCAAATTATTTTTATTCTCTAGCTATTTAAATTGGAAACTTTTTCTTTTTATTGCCAGCACAGACATTTGGAAGAGGTCAAACAGACACAATAGCCATCACCTAAAGACTTACCACACTGTTTAGGCTCAATTCCAACTGCTTTTGGCAGCTAAACAGTGTTGAGCCTCTTTTGTAGTTTAATTTAAGACCCCCTGCTAATATCATGTCCTGTAGGTCTTTTTACTTTACCAACACATGATTTTTTTCAGTAAGCCAATACAGTTAGGAAACTTTTGTATTAGCTTACCTGGTGATAGAAGTAGAAGAGGGCAAAAAAGTGCCTTTATTTCACCTACAGCCATACCACGTTGGATAGGCCCAATATCGTCTGATCTTGGAAGCTAAGCAGTGTTGGGCCTGGTTAGTATTTGGGTGGGAGACCACCTGGGAACACCAGGAGCTGTAGGTTTTTTCACATTACTGGCAAATTGTTTTTATTCTCTAGCTATTTATATTGGAAACTTTTTCTTTTTATTGCCAGCACAGACATTTGGAAGAGGTCAAACAGACACACTAGCCATCACCTAAAGACTTACCACACTGTTTAGGCTCAATTCCAACTGCTTTTGGCAGCTAAACAGTGTTGAGCCTCTTTAGTAGTTTAATTTAAGACCCCCTGCTAATATCATGTCCTGTAGGTCTTTTTACATTACCAACACATGATTTTTTTCAGTAAGCCAATACAGTTAGGAAACTTTTTTATTAGCTTACCTTGTGATAGAAGTAGAAGAGGGCAAAAAAGTGCCTGTATTTCACCTACAGCCATACCACATTGGATAGGCCCAATCTTGTCTGTTCTTCGAAGCTAAGCAGTGTTAGGCCTGGTTAGTACTTGGGTGGGAGACCACATGGGAACACCAGGTGCTGTAGGTTTTTTCACATTACAGGCAAATTGTTTTTATTCTCTAGCTATTTATATTGGAAACTTTTTCTTTTTATTGCCAGCACAGACATTTGGAAGAGGTCAAACAGACACAATAGCCATCACCTAAAGACTTACCACACTGTTTAGGCTCAATTCCATCTGCTTTTGGCAGCTAAACAGTGTTGAGCCTCTTTTGTAGTTTAATTTAAGACCCCCTGCTAATATCATGTCCTGTAGGTCTTTTTACATTACCAACACATGATTTTTTTCAGTAAGCCAATACAGTTAGGAAACTTTTGCATTAGCTTACCTGGTGATAGAAGTAGAAGAGGGCAAAAAAGTGCCTGTATCTCACCTACAGCTATACCACATTGGATAGGCCCAATCTCGTCTGATCTTGGAAGCTAAGCAGTGTTGGGCCTGGTTAGTACTTGGGTGGGAGACCACATGGGAACACCAGGTGCTGTAGGTATTTTCACATTACTGGCAAATTGTTTTTATTCTCTAGCTATTTAAATTGGAAACTTTTTCTTTTTATTGCCAGTACAGACATGTGGAAGAGGTCAAACAGACACAATAGCCATCACCTAAAGACTTACCACACTGTTTAGGCCCAATTCCAACTGCTTTTGGCAGCTAAACAGTGTTGAGCCTCTTTAGTAGTTTAATTTAAGACCCCCTGCTAATATCATGTCCTGTAGGTCTTTTTACATTACCAACACATGATATTTTTCATTAAGCCAATACAGTTAGGAAACTTTTTTATTAGCTTACCTGGTGATAGAAGTAGAAGAGGGCAAAAAAGTGCCTGTATCTCACCTACAGCCATACCACATTGGATAGGCCCAATCTTGTCTGATCTTGGAAGCTAAGCAGTGTTGGGCCTGGTTAGTACTTGGGTGGGAGACCACATGGGAACACCAGGTGCTGTAGGTTTTTTCACATTACAGGCAAATTGTTTTTATTCTCTAGCTATTTAAATTGGAAACTTTTTCTTTTTATTGCCAGTACAGACATTTGGAAGAGGTCAAACAGACACAATAGCCATCACCTAAAGACTTACCACACTGTTTAGGCCCAATTCCAACTGCTTTTGGCAGCTAAACAGTGTTGAGCCTCTTTAGTAGTTTAATTTAAGGCCCCTGCTAATATCATGTCCTGTAGGTCTTTTTACATTACCAACACATGATTTTTTTCAGTAAGCCAATACAGTTAGGAAACTTTTTTATTAGCTTACCTGGTGATAGAAGTAGAAGAGGGCAAAAAAGTGCCTGTATCTCACCTACAGCCATACCACATTGGATAGGCCCAATCTCGTCTTATCTTGGAAGCTAAGCAGTGTTGGGCCTGGTTAGTACTTGGGTGGGAGACTACATGGGAACACCAGGTGCTGTAAGTTTTTTCACATTACAGGCAAATTGTTTTTATTCTCTAGCTATTTAAATTGGAAACTTTTTCTTTTTATTGCCAGTACAGACATGTGGAAGAGGTCAAACAGACACAATAGCCATCACCTAAAGACTTACCACACTGTTTAGGCCCAATTCCAACTGCTTTTGGCAGCTAAACAGTGTTGAGCCTCTTTAGTAGTTTAATTTAAGACCCCCTGCTAATATCATGTCCTGTAGGTCTTTTTACATTACCAACACATGATATTTTTCATTAAGCCAATACAGTTAGGAAACTTTTTTATTAGCTTACCTGGTGATAGAAGTAGAAGAGGGCAAAAAAGTGCCTGTATCTCACCTACAGCCATACCACATTGGATAGGCCCAATCTTGTCTGATCTTGGAAGCTAAGCAGTGTTGGGCCTGGTTAGTACTTGGGTGGGAGACCACATGGGAACACCAGGTGCTGTAGGTTTTTTCACATTACAGGCAAATTGTTTTTATTCTCTAGCTATTTAAATTGGAAACTTTTTCTTTTTATTGCCAGTACAGACATTTGGAAGAGGTCAAACAGACACAATAGCCATCACCTAAAGACTTACCACACTGTTTAGGCCCAATTCAAACTGCTTTTGGTAGCTAAACAGTGTTGAGCCTCTTTAGTAGTTTAATTTAAGACCCCTGCTAATATCATGTCCTGTAGGTCTTTTTACATTACCAACACATGATTTTTTTCAGTAAGCCAATACAGTTAGGAAACTTTTGTATTAGCTTACCTGGTGATAGAAGTAGAAGAGGGCAAAAAAGTGCCTGTATCTCACCTACAGCCATACCACATTGGATAGGCCCAATCTCGTCTGATCTTGGAAGCTAAGCAGTGTTGGGCCTGGTTAGTACTTGGGTGGGAGACCACATGGGAACACCAGGTGCTGTAGGTTTTTTCACATTACAGGCAAATTGTTTTTATTCTCTAGCTATTTAAATTGGAAACTTTTTCTTTTTATTGCCAGCACAGACATTTGGAAGAGGTCAAACAGACACATTAGCCATCACCTAAAGACTTACCACACTGTTTAGGCTCAATTCCAACTGCTTTTGGCAGCTAAACAGTGTTGAGCCTCTTTTGTAGTTTAATTTAAGACCCCCTGCTAATATCATGTCCTCTAGGTCTTTTTACATTACCAACACATGATTTTTTTCAGTAAGCCAATACAGTTAGGAAACTTTTTTATTAGCTTACCTGGTGATAGAAGTAGAAGAGGGCAAATAAGTGCCTGTATCTCACCTACAGCCATACCACATTGGATAGGCCCAATCTCATCTGAACTTATAAGCTAAGCAGTGTTGGGCCTGGTTAGTACTTGGGTGGGAGACCACATGGGAACACCAGGTGCTGTAGGTTTTTTCACATTACTGGCAAATTGTTTTTATTCTCTAGCTATTTATATTGGAAACTTTTTCATTTTATTGCCAGCACAGACATTTGGAAGAGGTCAAACAGACACAATAGCCATCACCTAAAGACTTACCACAATGTTTAGGCTCAATTCCAACTGCTTTTGGCAGCTAAACAGTGTTGAGCCTCTTTTGTAGTTTAATTTAAGACCCCCTGCTAATATCATGTCCTGTAGGTCTTTTTACATTACCAACACATGATTTTTTTCAGTAAGCCAATACAGTTAGGAAACTTTTTTATTAGCTTACCTGGTGATAGAAGTAGAAGAGGGCAAAAAAGTGCCTGTATCTCACCTACAGCCATACCACATTGGATAGGCCCAATCTCGTCTGATCTTGGAAGCTAAGCAGTGTTGGGCCTGGTTAGTACTTGGGTGGGAGACCACATGGGAACACCAGGTGCTGTAGGTTTTTTCACATTACAGGCAAATTGTTTTTATTCTCTAGCTATTTATATTGGAAACTTTTTCTTTTTATTGCCAGCACAGACATTTGGAAGAGGTCAAACAGACACAATAGCCATCACCTAAAGACTTACCACAATGTTTAGGCTCAATTCCAACTGCTTTTGGCAGCTAAACAGTGTTGAGCCTCTTTTGTAGTTTAATTTAAGACCCCCTGCTAATATCATGTCCTGTAGGTCTTTTTACATTACCAACACATGATATTTTTCATTAAGCCAATACAGTTAGGAATCTTTTTTATTAGCTTACCTGGTGATAGAAGTAGAAGAGGGCAAAAAAGTGCCTGTATCTCACCTACAGCCATACCACATTGGATAGGCCCAATCTCGTCTGATCTTGGAAGCTAAGCAGTGTTGGGCCTGGTTAGTACTTGGGTGGGAGACCACATGGGAACACCAGGTGCTGTAGGTTTTTTCACATTACAGGCAAATTGTTTTTATTCTCTAGCTATTTATATTGGAAACTTTTTCTTTTTATTGCCAGCACAGACATTTGGAAGAGGTCAAACAGACACAATAGCCATCACCTAAAGACTTACCACAATGTTTAGGCTCAATTCCAACTGCTTTTGGCAGCTAAACAGTGTTGAGCCTCTTTTGTAGTTTAATTTAAGACCCCCTGCTAATATCATGTCCTGTAGGTCTTTTTACATTACCAACACATGATTTTTTTCAGTAAGCCAATACAGTTAGGAAACTTTTTTATTAGCTTACCTGGTGATAGAAGTAGAAGAGGGCAAAAAAGTGCCTGTATCTCACCTACAGCCATACCACATTGGATAGGCCCAATCTCGTCTGATCTTATAAGCTAAGCAGTGTTGGGCCTGGTTAGTACTTGGGTGGGAGACCACATGGGAACACCAAGTGCTGTAGGTTTTTTCACATTACAGGCAAATTGTTTTTATTCTCTAGCTATTTATATTGGAAACTTTTTCATTTTATTGCCAGCACAGACATTTGGAAGAGGTCAAACAGACACAATAGCCATCACCTAAAGACTTACCACAATGTTTAGGCTCAATTCCAACTGCTTTTGGCAGCTAAACAGTGTTGAGCCTCTTTTGTAGTTTAATTTAAGACCCCCTGCTAATATCATGTCCTGTAGGTCTTTTTACATTACCAACACATGATTTTTTTCAGTAAGCCAATACAGTTAGGAAACTTTTTTATTAGCTTACCTGGTGATAGAAGTAGAAGAGGGCAAATAAGTGCCTGTATCTCACCTACAGCCATACCACATTGGATAGGCCCAATCTCATCTGAACTTATAAGCTAAGCAGTGTTGGGCCTGGTTAGTACTTGGGTGGGAGACCACATGGGAACACCAGGTGCTGTAGGTTTTTTCACATTACTGGCAAATTGTTTTTATTCTCTAGCTATTTATATTGGAAACTTTTTCATTTTATTGCCAGCACAGACATTTGGAAGAGGTCAAACAGACACAATAGCCATCACCTAAAGACTTACCACAATGTTTAGGCTCAATTCCAACTGCTTTTGGCAGCTAAACAGTGTTGAGCCTCTTTTGTAGTTTAATTTAAGACCCCCTGCTAATATCATGTCCTGTAGGTCTTTTTACATTACCAACACATGATTTTTTTCAGTAAGCCAATACAGTTAGGAAACTTTTTTATTAGCTTACCTGGTGATAGAAGTAGAAGAGGGCAAAAAAGTGCCTGTATCTCACCTACAGCCATACCACATTGGATAGGCCCAATCTCGTCTGATCTTGGAAGCTAAGCAGTGTTGGGCCTGGTTAGTACTTGGGTGGGAGACCACCTGGGAACACCAGGTGCTGTAGGTTTTTTTCACATTACTGGCAAATTATTTTTATTCTCTAGCTATTTAAATTGGAAACTTTTTCTTTTTATTGCCAGCACAGACATTTGGAAGAGGTCAAACAGACACAATAGCCATCACCTAAAGACTTACCACACTGTTTAGGCTCAATTCCAACTGCTTTTGGCAGCTAAACAGTGTTGAGCCTCTTTTGTAGTTTAATTTAAGACCCCCTGCTAATATCATGTCCTGTAGGTCTTTTTACTTTACCAACACATGATTTTTTTCAGTAAGCCAATACAGTTAGGAAACTTTTGTATTAGCTTACCTGGTGATAGAAGTAGAAGAGGGCAAAAAAGTGCCTGTATTTTACCTACAGCCATACCACATTGGATAGGCCCAATCTCGTCTGATCTTGGAAGCTAAGCAGTGTTGGGCCTGGTTAGTACTTGGGTGGGAGACCACCTGGGAACACCAGGTGCTGTAGGTTTTTTCACATTACTGGCAAATTGTTTTTATTCTCTAGCTATTTATATTGGAAACTTTTTCTTTTTATTGCCAGCACAGACATTTGGAAGAGGTCAAACAGACACACTAGCCATCACCTAAAGACTTACCACACTGTTTAGGCTCAATTCCAACTGCTTTTGGCAGCTAAACAGTGTTGAGCCTCTTTTGTAGTTTAATTTAAGACCCCCTGCTAATATCATGTCCTGTAGGTCTTTTTACATTACCAACACATGATTTTTTTCAGTAAGCCAATACAGTTAGGAAACTTTTGTATTAGCTTACCTGGTGATAGAAGTAGAAGAGGGCAAAAAAGTGCGTGTATCTCACCTACAGCCATACCACATTGGATAGGCCCAATCTCGTCTGATCTTGGAAGCTAAGCAGTGTTGGGCCTGGTTAGTACTTGGGTGGGAGACCACATGGGAACACCAGGTGCTGTAGGTTTTTTCACATTACAGGCAAATTGTTTTTATTCTCTAGCTATTTAAATTGGAAACTTTTTCTTTTTATTGCCAGCACAGACATTTGGAAGAGGTCAAACAGACACAATAGCCATCACCTAAAGACTTACCACACTGTTTAGGCTCAATTCCAACTGCTTTTGGCAGCTAAACAGTGTTGAGCCTCTTTTGTAGTTTAATTTAAGACCCCCTGCTAATATCATGTCCTGTAGGTCTTTTTACATTACCAACACATGATTTTTTTCAGTAAGCCAATACAGTTAGGAAACTTTTTTATTAGCTTACCTGGTGATAGAAGTAGAAGAGGGCAAATAAGTGCCTGTATCTCACCTACAGCCATACCACATTGGATAGGGCCAATCTCATCTGAACTTATAAGCTAAGCAGTGTTGGGCCTGGTTAGTACTTGGGTGGGAGACCACATGGGAACACCAGGTGCTGTAGGTTTTTTCACATTACTGGCAAATTGTTTTTATTCTCTAGCTATTTATATTGGAAACTTTTTCATTTTATTGCCAGCACAGACATTTGGAAGAGGTCAAACAGACACAATAGCCATCACCTAAAGACTTACCACAATGTTTAGGCTCAATTCCAACTGCTTTTGGCAGCTAAACAGTGTTGAGCCTCTTTTGTAGTTTAATTTAAGACCCCCTGCTAATATCATGTCCTGTAGGTCTTTTTACATTACCAACACATGGTTTTTTTCAGTAAGCCAATACAGTTAGGAAACTTTTGTATTAGCTTACCTGGTAATAGAAGTAGAAGAGGGCAAAAAAGTGGCTTTAACTCACATACAGCCATTCCACATTGGATAGGCCCAATCTCGTCTGATCTTGGAAGCTAAGCAGTGTTGGGCCTGGTTAGTACTTGGGTGGGAGACCACATGGGAACACCAGGTGCTGTAGGTTTTTTCACATTACAGGCAAATTGTTTTTATTCTCTAGCTATTTAAATTGGAAACTTTTTCTTTTTATTGCCAGTACAGACATTTGGAAGAGGTCAAACAGACACAATAGCCATCACATAAAGACTTACCACACTGTTTAGGCCCAATTCCAACTGCTTTTGGCAGCTAAACAGTGTTGAGCCTGTTTAGTAGTTTAATTTAAGACCCCCTGCTAATATCATGTCCTGTAGGTCTTTTTACATTACCAACACATGATTTTTTTTAAGTAAGCCAATACAGTTAGGAAACTTTTTTATTAGCTTACCTGGTGATAGAAGTAGAAGAGGGCAAAAAAGTGCCTGTATCTCACCTACAGCCATACCACATTGGATAGGCCCAATCTCGTCTGATCTTGGAAGCTAAGCAGTGTTGGGCCTGGTTAGTACTTGGGTGGGAGACCACCTGGGAACACCAGGTGCTGTAGGTTTTTTCACATTACTGGCAAATTATTTTTATTCTCTAGCTATTTAAATTGGAAACTTTTTCTTTTTATTGCCAGCACAGACATTTGGAAGAGGTCAAACAGACACAATAGCCATCACCTAAAGACTTACCACACTGTTTAGGCTCAATTCCAACTGCTTTTGGAAGCTAAACAGTGTTGAGCCTCTTTTGTAGTTTAATTTAAGACCCCCTGCTAATATCATGTCCTGTAGGTCTTTTTACTTTACCAACACATGATTTTTTTCAGTAAGCCAATACAGTTAGGAAACTTTTGTATTAGCTTACCTGGTGATAGAAGTAGAAGAGGGCAAAAAAGTGCCTGTATTTCACCTACAGCCATACCACGTTGGATAGGCCCAATATCGTCTGATCTTGGAAGCTAAGCAGTGTTGGGCCTGGTTAGTACTTGGGTGGGAGACCACCTGGGAACACCAGGAGCTGTAGGTTTTTTCACATTACTGGCAAATTGTTTTTATTCTCTAGCTATTTATATTGGAAACTTTTTCTTTTTATTGCCAGCACAGACATTTGGAAGAGGTCAAACAGACACACTAGCCATCACCTAAAGAATTACCACACTGTTTAGGCTCAATTCCAACTGCTTTTGGCAGCTAAACAGTGTTGAGCCTCTTTAGTAGTTTAATTTAAGACCCCCTGCTAATATCATGTCCTGTAGGTCTTTTTACATTACCAACACATGATTTTTTTCAGTAAGCCAATACAGTTAGGAAACTTTTTTATTAGCTTACCTTGTGATAGAAGTAGAAGAGGGCAAAAAAGTGCCTGTATTTCACCTACAGCCATACCACATTGGATAGGCCCAATCTCGTCTGTTCTTGGAAGCTAAGCAGTGTTAGGCCTGGTTAGTACTTGGGTGGGAGACCACATGGGAACACCAGGTGCTGTAGGTTTTTTCACATTACAGGCAAATTGTTTTTATTCTCTAGCTATTTATATTGGAAACTTTTTCTTTTTATTGCCAGCACAGACATTTGGAAGAGGTCAAACAGACACAATAGCCATCACCTAAAGACTTACCACACTGTTTAGGCTCAATTCCAACTGCTTTTGGCAGCTAAACAGTGTTGAGCCTCTTTTGTAGTTTAATTTAAGACCCCCTGCTAATATCATGTCCTGTAGGTCTTTTTACATTACCAACACATGATTTTTTTCAGTAAGCCAATACAGTTAGGAAACTTTTGTATTAGCTTACCTGGTGATAGAAGTAGAAGAGGGCAAAAAAGTGGCTTTTACTCACCTACAGCCGTACCACATTGGATAGCCCCAATCTCGTCTGATCTTGGAAGCTAAGCAGTGTTGGGCCTGGTTAGTACTTGGGTGGGAGACCACATGGGAACACCAGGTGCTGTAGGTTTTTTCACATTACTGGCAAATTGTTTTTATTCTCTAGCTATTTAAATAGGAAACTTTTTCTTTTTATTGCCAGCACAGACATTTGGAAGAGGTCAAACAGACACAATAGCCATCACCTAAAGACTTACCACACTGTTTAGGCCCAATTCCAACTGCTTTTGGCAGCTAAACAGTGTTGAGCCTCTTTAGTAGTTTAATTTAAGACCCCCTGCTAATATCATGTCCTGTAGGTCTTTTTACATTACCAACACATGATTTTTTTCAGTAAGCCAATACAGTTAGGAAACTTTTGTATTAGCTTACCTGGTGATAGAAGTAGAAGAGGGCAAAAAAGTGCCTTTAACTCACCTACAGCCATACCACATTGGATAGGCCCAATCTCGTCTGATCTTGGAAGCTAAGCAGTGTTGGGCCTGGTTAGTACTTGGGTGGGAGACCACATGGGAACACCAGGTGCTGTAGGTATTTTCACATTACAGGCAAATTGATTTTATTCTCTAGCTATTTAAATTGGAAACTTTTTCTTTTTATTGCCAGTACAGACATTTGGAAGAGGTCAAACAGACACAATAGCCATCACCTAAAGACTTACCACACTGTTTAGGCCCAATTCCAACTGCTTTTGGCAGCTAAACAGTGTTGGGCCTCTTTAGTAGTTTAATTTAAGACTCCCTGCTAATATCATGTCCTGTAGGTCTTTTTACATTACCAACACATGATTTTTTTCAGTAAGCCAATACAGTTAGGAAACTTTTTTATTAGCTTACCTGGTGATAGAAGTAGAAGAGGGCAAAAAAGTGCCTGTATCTCACCTACAGCTATACCACATTGGATAGGCCCAATCTCGTCTGATCTTGGAAGCTAAGCAGTGTTGGGCCTGGTTAGTACTTGGGTGGGAGACCACATGGGAACACCAGGTGCTGTAGGTTTTTTCACATTACTGGCAAATTGTTTTTATTCTCTAGCTATTTAAATTGGAAACTTTTTCTTTTTATTGCCAGTACAGACATGTGGAAGAGGTCAAACAGACACAATAGCCATCACCTAAAGACTTACCACACTGTTTAGGCCCAATTCCAACTGCTTTTGGCAGCTAAACAGTGTTGAGCCTCTTTAGTAGTTTAATTTAAGACCCCCTGCTAATATCATGTCCTGTAGGTCTTTTTACATTACCAACACATGATATTTTTCATTAAGCCAATACAGTTAGGAAACTTTTTTATTAGCTTACCTGGTGATAGAAGTAGAAGAGGGCAAAAAAGTGCCTGTATCTCACCTACAGCCATACCACATTGGATAGGCCCAATCTTGTCTGATCTTGGAAGCTAAGCAGTGTTGGGCCTGGTTAGTACTTGGGAGGGAGACCACATGGGAACACCAGGTGCTGTAGGTTTTTTCACATTACAGGCAAATTGATTTTATTCTCTAGCTATTTAAATTGGAAACTTTTTCTTTTTATTGCCAGTACAGACATTTGGAAGAGGTCAAACAGACACAATAGCCATCACCTAAAGACTTACCACACTGTTTAGGCCCAATTCCAACTGCTTTTGGCAGCTAAACAGTGTTGGGCCTCTTTAGTAGTTTAATTTAAGACTCCCTGCTAATATCATGTCCTGTAGGTCTTTTTACATTACCAACACATGATTTTTTTCAGTAAGCCAATACAGTTAGGAAACTTTTTTATTAGCTTACCTGGTGATAGAAGTAGAAGAGGGCAAAAAAGTGCCTGTATCTCACCTACAGCTATACCACATTGGATAGGCCCAATCTCGTCTGATCTTGGAAGCTAAGCAGTGTTGGGCCTGGTTAGTACTTGGGTGGGAGACCACATGGGAACACCAGGTGCTGTAGGTTTTTTCACATTACTGGCAAATTGTTTTTATTCTCTAGCTATTTAAATTGGAAACTTTTTCTTTTTATTGCCAGTACAGACATGTGGAAGAGGTCAAACAGACACAATAGCCATCACCTAAAGACTTACCACACTGTTTAGGCCCAATTCCAACTGCTTTTGGCAGCTAAACAGTGTTGAGCCTCTTTAGTAGTTTAATTTAAGACCCCCTGCTAATATCATGTCCTGTAGGTCTTTTTACATTACCAACACATGATATTTTTCATTAAGCCAATACAGTTAGGAAACTTTTTTATTAGCTTACCTGGTGATAGAAGTAGAAGAGGGCAAAAAAGTGCCTGTATCTCACCTACAGCCATACCACATTGGATAGGCCCAATCTTGTCTGATCTTGGAAGCTAAGCAGTGTTGGGCCTGGTTAGTACTTGGGTGGGAGACCACATGGGAACACCAGGTACTGTAGGTTTTTTCACATTACAGGCAAATTGTTTTTATTCTCTAGCTATTTAAATTGGAAACTTTTTCTTTTTATTGCCAGTACAGACATTTGGAAGAGGTCAAACAGACACAATAGCCATCACCTAAAGACTTACCACACTGTTTAGGCCCAATTCCAACTGCTTTTGGCAGCTAAACAGTGTTGAGCCTCTTTAGTAGTTTAATTTAAGACCCCTGCTAATATCATGTCCTGTAGGTCTTTTTACATTACCAACACATGATTTTTTTCAGTAAGCCAATACAGTTACGAAACTTTTTTATTAGCTTACCTGGTGATAGAAGTAGAAGAGGGCAAAAAAGTGCCTGTATCTCACCTACAGCCATACCACATTGGATAGGCCCAATCTTGTCTGATCTTGGAAGCTAAGCAGTGTTGGGCCTGGTTAGTACTTGGGTGGGAGACCACATGGGAACACCAGGTGCTTTAGGTTTTTTCACATTACAGGCAAATTGTTTTTATTCTCTAGCTATTTAAATTGGAAACTTTTTCTTTTTATTGCCAGTACAGACATTTGGAAGAGGTCAAACAGACACAATAGCCATCACCTAAAGACTTACCACACTGTTTAGGCCCAATTCCAACTGCTTTTGGCAGCTAAACAGTGTTGAGCCTCTTTAGTAGTTCAATTTAAGACCCCTGCTAATATTATGTCCTGTAGGTCTTTTTACATTACCAACACATGATTTTTTTCAGTAAGCCAATACAGTTAGGAAACTTTTGTATTAGCTTACCTGGTGATAGAAGTAGAAGAGGGCAAAAAAGTGCCTGTATCTCACCTACAGCCATACCACATTGGATAGGCCCAATATCGTCTGATCTTGGAAGCTAAGCAGTGTTGGGCCTGGTTAGTACTTGGGTGGGAGACCACATGGGAACACCAGGTGCTGTAGGTTTTTTCACATTACAGGCAAATTGTTTTTATTCTCTAGCTATTTAAATTGGAAACTTTTTCTTTTTATTGCCAGCACAGACATTTGGAAGAGGTCAAACAGACACAATAGCCATCACCTAAAGACTTACCACACTGTTTAGGCTCAATTCCAACTGCTTTTGGCAGCTAAACAGTGTTGAGCCTCTTTTGTAGTTTAATTTAAGACCCCCTGCTAATATCATGTCCTGTAGGTCTTTTTACATTACCAACACATGATTTTTTTTCAGTAAGCCAATACAGTTAGGAAACTTTTGTATTAGCTTACCTGGTAATAGAAGTAGAAGAGGGCAAAAAAGTGGCTTTAACTCACCTACAGCCATTCCACATTGGATAGGCCCAATCTCGTCTGATCTTTGAAGCTAAGCAGTGTTGGGCCTGGTTAGTACTTGGGTGGGAGACCACATGGGAACACCAGGTGCTGTAGGTTTTTTCACATTACAGGCAAATTGTTTTTATTCTCTAGCTATTTAAATTGGAAACTTTTTCTTTTTGTTGCCAGTACAGACATTTGGAAGAGGTCAAACAGACACAATAGCCATCACATAAAGACTTACCACACTGTTTAGGCCCAATTCCAACTGCTTTTGGCAGCTAAACAGTATTGAGCCTGTTTAGTAGTTTAATTTAAGACCCCCTGCTAATATCATGTCCTGTAGGTCTTTTTACATTACCAACACATGATTTTTTTTAAGTAAGCCAATACAGTTAGGAAACTTTTTTATTAGCTTACCTTGTGATAGAAGTAGAAGAGGGCAAAAAAGTGCCTGTATCTCACCTACAGCCATACCACATTGGATAGGCCCAATCTCGTCTGATCTTGGAAGCTAAGCAGTGTTGGGCCTGGTTAGTACTTGGGTGGGAGACCACCTGGGAACACCAGGTGCTGTAGGTTTTTTCACATTACTGGCAAATTATTTTTATTCTCTAGCTATTTAAATTGGAAACTTTTTCTTTTTATTGCCAGCACAGACATTTGGAAGAGGTCAAACAGACACAATAGCCATCACCTAAAGACTTACCACACTGTTTAGGCTCAATTCCAACTGCTTTTGGCAGCTAAACAGTGTTGAGCCTCTTTTGTAGTTTAATTTAAGACCCCCTGCTAATATCATGTCCTGTAGGTCTTTTTACATTACCAACACATGATTTTTTTCAATAAGCCAATACAGTTAGGAAACTTTTGTATTAGCTTACCTGGTGATAGAAGTAGAAGAGGGCAAAAAAGTGCCTGTATCTCACCTACAGCCATACCACATTGGATAGGCCCAATCTCGTCTGATCTTGGAAGCTAAGCAGTGTTGGGCCTGGTTAGTACTTGGGTGGGAGACCACATGGGAACACCAGGTGCTGTAGGTTTTTTCACATTACAGGCAAATTGTTTTTATTCTCTAGCTATTTAAATTGGAAACTTTTTCTTTTTATTGCCAGCACAGACATTTGGAAGAGGTCAAACAGACACAATAGCCATCACCTAAAGACTTACCACACTGTTTAGGCTCAATTCCAACTGCTTTTGGCAGCTAAACAGTGTTGAGCCTCTTTTGTAGTTTAATTTAAGACCCCCTGCTAATATCATGTCCTGTAGGTCTTTTTACATTACCAACACATGATTTTTTTCAGTAAGCCAATACAGTCGGAAACTTTTTTATTAGCTTACCTGGTGATAGAAGTAGAAGAGGGCAAATAAGTGCCTGTATCTCACCTACAGCCATACCACATTGGATAGGCCCAATCTCGTCTGATCTTGGAAGCTAAGCAGTGTTGGGCCTGGTTAGTACTTGGGTGGGAGACCACATGGGAACACCAGGTGCTGTAGGTTTTTTCACATTACAGGCAAATTGTTTTTATTCTCTAGCTATTTATATTGGAAACTTTTTCTTTTTATTGCCAGCACAGACATTTGGAAGAGGTCAAACAGACACAATAGCCATCACATAATGACTTACCACACTGTTTAGGCCCAATTCCAACTGCTTTTGGCAGCTAAACAGTGTTGAGCCTGTTTAGTAGTTTAATTTAAGACCCCCTGCTAATATCATGTCCTGTAGGTCTTTTTACATTACCAACACATGATTTTTTTTAAGTAAGCCAATACAGTTAGGAAACTTTTTTATTAGCTTACCTGGTGATAGAAGTAGAAGAGGGCAAAAAAGTGCCTGTATCTCACCTCCAGCCATACCACATTGGATAGGCCCAATCTCGTCTGATCTTGGAAGCTAAGCAGTGTTGGGCCTGGTTAGTACTTGGGTGGGAGACCACATGGGAACACCAGGTGCTGTAGGTTTTTTCACATTACAGGCAAATTGTTTTTATTCTCTAGCTATTTAAATTGGAAACTTTTTCTTTTTATTGCCAGCACAGACATTTGGAAGAGGTCAAACAGACACAATAGCCATCACCTAAAGACTTACCACAATGTTTAGGCTCAATTCCAACTGCTTTTGGCAGCTAAACAGTGTTGAGCCTCTTTTGTAGTTTAATTTAAGACCCCCTGCTAATATCATGTCCTGTAGGTCTTTTTACATTACCAACACATGATTTTTTTCAGTAAGCCAATACAGTTAGGAAACTTTTGTATTAGCTTACCTGGTGATAGAAGTAGAAGAGGGCAAAAAAGTGCCTGTATCTCACCTACAGCCATACCACATTGGATAGGCCCAATCTCGTCTGATCTTGGAAGCTAAGCAGTGTTGGGCCTGGTTAGTACTTGGGTGGGAGACCACATGGGAACACCAGGTGCTGTAGGTTTTTTCACATTACAGGCAAATTGTTTTTATTCTCTAGCTATTTAAATTGGAAACTTTTTCTTTTTATTGCCAGCACAGACATTTGGAAGAGGTCAAACAGACACAATAGCCATCACCTAAAGACTTACCACACTGTTTAGGCTCAATTCCAACTGCTTTTGGCAGCTAAACAGTGTTGAGCCTCTTTTGTAGTTTAATTTAAGACCCCCTGCTAATATCATGTCCTGTAGGTCTTTTTACATTACCAACACATGATTTTTTTCAGTAAGCCAATACAGTTAGGAAACTTTTTTATTAGCTTACCTGGTGATAGAAGTAGAAGAGGGCAAATAAGTGCCTGTATCTCACCTACAGCCATACCACATTGGATAGGCCCAATCTCATCTGAACTTATAAGCTAAGCAGTGTTGGGCCTGGTTAGTACTTGGGTGGGAGACCACATGGGAACACCAGGTGCTGTAGGTTTTTTCACATTACTGGCAAATTGTTTTTATTCTCTAGCTATTTATATTGGAAACTTTTTCATTTTATTGCCAGCACAGACATTTGGAAGAGGTCAAACAGACACAATAGCCATCACCTAAAGACTTACCACAATGTTTAGGCTCAATTCCAACTGCTTTTGGCAGCTAAACAGTGTTGAGCCTCTTTTGTAGTTTAATTTAAGACCCCCTGCTAATATCATGTCCTGTAGGTCTTTTTACATTACCAACACATGATTTTTTTCAGTAAGCCAATACAGTTAGGAAACTTTTGTATTAGCTTACCTGGTAATAGAAGTAGAAGAGGGCAAAAAAGTGGCTTTAACTCACCTACAGCCATTCCACATTGGATAGGCCCAATCTCGTCTGATCTTGGAAGCTAAGCAGTGTTGGGCCTGGTTAGTACTTGGGTGGGAGACCACATGGGAACACCAGGTGCTGTAGGTTTTTTCACATTACAGGCAAATTGTTTTTATTCTCTAGCTATTTAAATTGGAAACTTTTTCTTTTTGTTGCCAGTACAGACATTTGGAAGAGGTCAAACAGACACAATAGCCATCACATAAAGACTTACCACACTGTTTAGGCCCAATTCCAACTGCTTTTGGCAGCTAAACAGTGTTGAGCCTGTTTAGTAGTTTAATTTAAGACCCCCTGCTAATATCATGTCCTGTAGGTCTTTTTACATTACCAACACATGATTTTTTTTAAGTAAGCCAATACAGTTAGGAAACTTTTTTATTAGCTTACCTGGTGATAGAAGTAGAAGAGGGCAAAAAAGTGCCTGTATCTCACCTTCAGCCATACCACATTGGATAGGCCCAATCTCGTCTGATCTTGGAAGCTAAGCAGTGTTGGGCCTGGTTAGTACTTGGGTGGGAGACCACATGGGAACACCAGGTGCTGTAGGTTTTTTCACATTACAGGCAAATTGTTTTTATTCTCTAGCTATTTAAATTGGAAACTTTTTCTTTTTATTGCCAGCACAGACATTTGGAAGAGGTCAAACAGACACAATAGCCATCACCTAAAGACTTACCACAATGTTTAGGCTCAATTCCAACTGCTTTTGGCAGCTAAACAGTGTTGAGCCTCTTTTGTAGTTTAATTTAAGACCCCCTGCTAATATCATGTCCTGTAGGTCTTTTTACATTACCAACACATGATTTTTTTCAGTAAGCCAATACAGTTAGGAAACTTTTGTATTAGCTTACCTGGTGATAGAAGTAGAAGAGGGCAAAAAAGTGCCTGTATCTCACCTACAGCCATACCACATTGGATAGGCCCAATCTCGTCTGATCTTGGAAGCTAAGCAGTGTTGGGCCTGGTTAGTACTTGGGTGGGAGACCACATGGGAACATCAGGTGCTGTAGGTTTTTTCACATTACAGGCAAATTGTTTTTATTCTCTAGCTATTTAAATTGGAAACTTTTTCTTTTTATTGCCAGCACAGACATTTGGAAGAGGTCAAACAGACACAATAGCCATCACCTAAAGACTTACCACACTGTTTAGGCTCAATTCCAACTGCTTTTGGCAGCTAAACAGTGTTGAGCCTCTTTTGTAGTTTAATTTAAGACCCCCTGCTAATATCATGTCCTGTAGGTCTTTTTACATTACCAACACATGATTTTTTTCAGTAAGCCAATACAGTTAGGAAACTTTTTTATTAGCTTACCTGGTGATAGAAGTAGAAGAGGGCAAATAAGTGCCTGTATCTCACCTACAGCCATACCACATTGGATAGGCCCAATCTCATCTGAACTTATAAGCTAAGCAGTGTTGGGCCTGGTTAGTACTTGGGTGGGAGACCACATGGGAACACCAGGTGCTGTAGGTTTTTTCACATTACTGGCAAATTGTTTTTATTCTCTAGCTATTTATATTGGAAACTTTTTCATTTTATTGCCAGCACAGACATTTGGAAGAGGTCAAACAGACACAATAGCCATCACCTAAAGACTTACCACAATGTTTAGGCTCAATTCCAACTGCTTTTGGCAGCTAAACAGTGTTGAGCCTCTTTTGTAGTTTAATTTAAGACCCCCTGCTAATATCATGTCCTGTAGGTCTTTTTACATTACCAACACATGATTTTTTTCAGTAAGCCAATACAGTTAGGAAACTTTTGTATTAGCTTACCTGGTAATAGAAGTAGAAGAGGGCAAAAAAGTGGCTTTAACTCACCTACAGCCATTCCACATTGGATAGGCCCAATCTCGTCTGATCTTGGAAGCTAAGCAGTGTTGGGCCTGGTTAGTACTTGGGTGGGAGACCACATGGGAACACCAGGTGCTGTAGGTTTTTTCACATTACAGGCAAATTGTTTTTATTCTCTAGCTATTTAAATTGGAAACTTTTTCTTTTTGTTGCCAGTACAGACATTTGGAAGAGGTCAAACAGACACAATAGCCATCACATAAAGACTTACCACACTGTTTAGGCCCAATTCCAACTGCTTTTGGCAGCTAAACAGTGTTGAGCCTGTTTAGTAGTTTAATTTAAGACCCCCTGCTAATATCATGTCCTGTAGGTCTTTTTACATTACCAACACATGATTTTTTTTAAGTAAGCCAATACAGTTAGGAAACTTTTTTATTAGCTTACCTGGTGATAGAAGTAGAAGAGGGCAAAAAAGTGCCTGTATCTCACCTACAGCCATACCACATTGGATAGGCCCAATCTCGTCTGATCTTGGAAGCTAAGCAGTGTTGGGCCTGGTTAGTACTTGGGTGGGAGACCACCTGGGAACACCAGGTGCTGTAGGTTTTTTCACATTACTGGCAAATTATTTTTATTCTCTAGCTATTTAAATTGGAAACTTTTTCTTTTTATTGCCAGCACAGACATTTGGAAGAGGTCAAACAGACACAATAGCCATCACCTAAAGACTTACCACACTGTTTAGGCTCAATTCCAACTGCTTTTGGCAGCTAAACAGTGTTGAGCCTCTTTTGTAGTTTAATTTAAGACCCCCTGCTAATATCATGTCCTGTAGGTCTTTTTACTTTACCAACACATGATTTTTTTCAGTAAGCCAATACAGTTAGGAAACTTTTGTATTAGCTTACCTGGTGATAGAAGTAGAAGAGGGCAAAAAAGTGCCTGTATTTCACCTACAGCCATACCACATTGGATAGGCCCAATCTCATCTGATCTTGGAAGCTAAGCAGTGTTGGGCCTGGTAAGTACTTGGGTGGGAGACCACCTGGGAACACCAGGTGCTGTAGGTTTTTTCACATTACTGGCAAATTGTTTTTATTCTCTAGCTATTTATATTGGAAACTTTTTCTTTTTATTGCCAGCACAGACATTTGGAAGAGGTCAAACAGACACACTAGCCATCACCTAAAGACTTACCACACTGTTTAGGCTCAATTCCAACTGCTTTTGGCAGCTAAACAGTGTTGAGCCTCTTTTGTAGTTTAATTTAAGACCCCCTGCTAATATCATGTCCTGTAGGTCTTTTTACATTACCAACACATGATTTTTTTCAGTAAGCCAATACAGTTAGGAAACTTTTGTATTAGCTTACCTGGTGATAGAAGTAGAAGAGGGCAAAAAAGTGCCTGTATCTCACCTACAGCCATACCACATTGGATAGGCCCAATCTCGTCTGATCTTGGAAGCTAAGCAGTGTTGGGCCTGGTTAGTACTTGGGTGGGAGACCACATGGGAACACCAGGTGCTGTAGGTTTTTTCACATTACAGGCAAATTGTTTTTATTCTCTAGCTATTTAAATTGGAAACTTTTTCTTTTTATTGCCAGCACAGACATTTGGAAGAGGTCAAACAGACACAATAGCCATCACCTAAAGACTTACCACACTGTTTAGGCTCAATTCCAACTGCTTTTGGCAGCTAAACAGTGTTGAGCCTCTTTTGTAGTTTAATTTAAGACCCCCTGCTAATATCATGTCCTGTAGGTCTTTTTACATTACCAACACATGATTTTTTTCAGTAAGCCAATACAGTTAGGAAACTTTTTTATTAGCTTACCTGGTGATAGAAGTAGAAGAGGGCAAATAAGTGCCTGTATCTCACCTACAGCCATACCACATTGGATAGGCCCAATCTCGTCTGATCTTGGAAGCTAAGCAGTGTTGGGCCTGGTTAGTACTTGGGTGGGAACACCAGGTGCTGTAGGTTTTTTCACATTACAGGCAAATTGTTTTTATTCTCTAGCTATTTATATTGGAAACTTTTTCTTTTTATTGCCAGCACAGACATTTGGAAGAGGTCAAACAGACACAATAGCCATCACCTAAAGACTTACCACAATGTTTAGGCTCAATTCCAACTGCTTTTGGCAGCTAAACAGTGTTGAGCCTCTTTTGTAGTTTAATTTAAGACCCCCTGCTAATATCATGTCCTGTAGGTCTTTTTACATTACCAACACATGATTTTTTTCAGTAAGCCAATACAGTTAGGAAACTTTTTTATTAGCTTACCTGGTGATAGAAGTAGAAGAGGGCAAAAAAGTGCCTGTATCTCACCTACAGCCATACCACATTGGATAGGCCCAATCTCGTCTGATCTTGGAAGCTAAGCAGTGTTGGGCCTGGTTAGTACTTGGGTGGGAGACCACCTGGGAACACCAGGTGCTGTAGGTTTTTTTCACATTACTGGCAAATTATTTTTATTCTCTAGCTATTTAAATTGGAAACTTTTTCTTTTTATTGCCAGCACAGACATTTGGAAGAGGTCAAACAGACACAATAGCCATCACCTAAAGACTTACCACACTGTTTAGGCTCAATTCCAACTGCTTTTGGCAGCTAAACAGTGTTGAGCCTCTTTTGTAGTTTAATTTAAGACCCCCTGCTAATATCATGTCCTGTAGGTCTTTTTACTTTACCAACACATGATTTTTTTCAGTAAGCCAATACAGTTAGGAAACTTTTTTATTAGCTTACCTGGTGATAGAAGTAGAAGAGGGCAAAAAAGTGCCTGTATCTCACCTACAGCCATACCACATTGGATAGGCCCAATCTCGTCTGATCTTGGAAGCTAAGCAGTGTTGGGCCTGGTTAGTACTTGGGTGGGAGACCACATGGGAACACCAGGTGCTGTAGGTTTTTTCACATTACAGGCAAATTGTTTTTATTCTCTAGCTATTTAAATTGGAAACTTTTTCTTTTTATTGCCAGCACAGACATTTGGAAGAGGTCAAACAGACACAATAGCCATCACCTAAAGACTTACCACACTGTTTAGGCTCAATTCCAACTGCTTTTGGCAGCTAAACAGTGTTGAGCCTCTTTTGTAGTTTAATTTAAGACCCCCTGCTAATATCATGTCCTGTAGGTCTTTTTACATTACCAACACATGATTTTTTTCAGTAAGCCAATACAGTTAGGAAACTTTTTTATTAGCTTACCTGGTGATAGAAGTAGAATAGGGCAAATAAGTGCCCGTATCTCACCTACAGCCATACCACATTGGATAGGCCCAATCTCATCTGAACTTATAAGCTAAGCAGTGTTGGGCCTGGTTAGTACTTGGGTGGGAGACCACATGGGAACACCAGGTGCTGTAGGTTTTTTCACATTACTGGCAAATTGTTTTTATTCTCTAGCTATTTATATTGGAAACTTTTTCATTTTATTGCCAGCACAGACATTTGGAAGAGGTCAAACAGACACAATAGCCATCACCTAAAGACTTACCACAATGTTTAGGCTCAATTCCAACTGCTTTTGGCAGCTAAACAGTGTTGAGCCTCTTTTGTAGTTTAATTTAAGACCCCCTGCTAATATCATGTCCTGTAGGTCTTTTTACATTACCAACACATGATTTTTTTCAGTAAGCCAATACAGTTAGGAAACTTTTGTATTAGCTTACCTGGTAATAGAAGTAGAAGAGGGCAAAAAAGTGTCTTTAACTCATCTACAGCCATTCCACATTGGATAGGCCCAATCTCGTCTGATCTTGGAAGCTAAGCAGTGTTGGGCCTGGTTAGTACTTGGGTGGGAGACCACATGGGAACACCAGGTGCTGTAGGTTTTTTCACATTACAGGCAAATTGTTTTTATTCTATAGCTATTTAAATTGGAAACTTTTTCTTTTTATTGCCAGTACAGACATTTGGAAGAGGTCAAACAGACACAATAGCCATCACATAAAGACTTACCACACTGTTTAGGCCCAATTCCAACTGCTTTTGGCAGCTAAACAGTGTTGAGCCTGTTTAGTAGTTTAATTTAAGACCCCCTGCTAATATCATGTCCTGTAGGTCTTTTTACATTACCAACACATGATTTTTTTTAAGTAAGCCAATACAGTTAGGAAACTTTTTTATTAGCTTACCTGGTGATAGAAGTAGAAGAGGGCAAAAAAGTGCCTGTATCTCACCTCCAGCCATACCACATTGGATAGGCCCAATCTCGTCTGATCTTGGAAGCTAAGCAGTGTTGGGCCTGGTTAGTACTTGGGTGGGAGACCACATGGGAACACCAGGTGCTGTAGGTTTTTTCACATTACAGGCAAATTGTTTTTATTCTCTAGCTATTTAAATTGGAAACTTTTTCTTTTTATTGCCAGCACAGACATTTGGAAGAGGTCAAACAGACACAATAGCCATCACCTAAAGACTTACCACACTGTTTAGGCTCAATTCCAACTGCTTTTGGCAGCTAAACAGTGTTGAGCCTCTTTTGTAGTTTAATTTAAGACCCCCTGCTAATATCATGTCCTGTAGGTCTTTTTACATTACCAACACATGATTTTTTTCAGTAAGCCAATACAGTTAGGAAACTTTTTTATTAGCTTACCTGGTGATAGAAGTAGAAGAGGGCAAATAAGTGCCTGTATCTCACCTACAGCCATACCACATTGGATAGGCCCAATCTCGTCTGATCTTGGAAGCTAAGCAGTGTTGGGCCTGGTTAGTACTTGGGTGGGAACACCAGGTGCTGTAGGTTTTTTCACATTACAGGCAAATTGTTTTTATTCTCTAGCTATTTATATTGGAAACTTTTTCTTTTTATTGCCAGCACAGACATTTGGAAGAGGTCAAACAGACACAATAGCCATCACCTAAAGACTTACCACAATGTTTAGGCTCAATTCCAACTGCTTTTGGCAGCTAAACAGTGTTGAGCCTCTTTTGTAGTTTAATTTAAGACCCCCTGCTAATATCATGTCCTGTAGGTCTTTTTACATTACCAACACATGATTTTTTTCAGTAAGCCAATACAGTTAGGAAACTTTTTTATTAGCTTACCTGGTGATAGAAGTAGAAGAGGGCAAAAAAGTGCCTGTATCTCACCTACAGCCATACCACATTGGATAGGCCCAATCTCGTCTGATCTTGGAAGCTAAGCAGTGTTGGGCCTGGTTAGTACTTGGGTGGGAGACCACCTGGGAACACCAGGTGCTGTAGGTTTTTTTCACATTACTGGCAAATTATTTTTATTCTCTAGCTATTTAAATTGGAAACTTTTTCTTTTTATTGCCAGCACAGACATTTGGAAGAGGTCAAACAGACACAATAGCCATCACCTAAAGACTTACCACACTGTTTAGGCTCAATTCCAACTGCTTTTGGCAGCTAAACAGTGTTGAGCCTCTTTTGTAGTTTAATTTAAGACCCCCTGCTAATATCATGTCCTGTAGGTCTTTTTACTTTACCAACACATGATTTTTTTCAGTAAGCCAATACAGTTAGGAAACTGTTTATTAGCTTACCTGGTGATAGAAGTAGAAGAGGGCAAAAAAGTGCCTGTATCTCACCTACAGCCATACCACATTGGATAGGCCCAATCTCGTCTGATCTTGGAAGCTAAGCAGTGTTGGGCCTGGTTAGTACTTGGGTGGGAGACCACATGGGAACACCAGGTGCTGTAGGTTTTTTCACATTACAGGCAAATTGTTTTTATTCTCTAGCTATTTAAATTGGAAACTTTTTCTTTTTATTGCCAGCACAGACATTTGGAAGAGGTCAAACAGACACAATAGCCATCACCTAAAGACTTACCACACTGTTTAGGCTCAATTCCAACTGCTTTTGGCAGCTAAACAGTGTTGAGCCTCTTTTGTAGTTTAATTTAAGACCCCCTGCTAATATCATGTCCTGTAGGTCTTTTTACATTACCAACACATGATTTTTTTCAGTAAGCCAATACAGTTAGGAAACTTTTTTATTAGCTTACCTGGTGATAGAAGTAGAATAGGGCAAATAAGTGCCTGTATCTCACCTACAGCCATACCACATTGGATAGGCCCAATCTCATCTGAACTTATAAGCTAAGCAGTGTTGGGCCTGGTTAGTACTTGGGTGGGAGACCACATGGGAACACCAGGTGCTGTAGGTTTTTTCACATTACTGGCAAATTGTTTTTATTCTCTAGCTATTTATATTGGAAACTTTTTCATTTTATTGCCAGCACAGACATTTGGAAGAGGTCAAACAGACACAATAGCCATCACCTAAAGACTTACCACAATGTTTAGGCTCAATTCCAACTGCTTTTGGCAGCTAAACAGTGTTGAGCCTCTTTTGTAGTTTAATTTAAGACCCCCTGCTAATATCATGTCCTGTAGGTCTTTTTACTTTACCAACACATGATTTTTTTCAGTAAGCCAATACAGTTAGGAAACTTTTTTATTAGCTTACCTGGTGATAGAAGTAGAAGAGGGCAAAAAAGTGCCTGTATCTCACCTACAGCCATACCACATTGGATAGGCCCAATCTCGTCTGATCTTGGAAGCTAAGCAGTGTTGGGCCTGGTTAGTACTTGGGTGGGAGACCACATGGGAACACCAGGTGCTGTAGGTTTTTTCACATTACAGGCAAATTGTTTTTATTCTCTAGCTATTTAAATTGGAAACTTTTTCTTTTTATTGCCAGCACAGACATTTGGAAGAGGTCAAACAGACACAATAGCCATCACCTAAAGACTTACCACACTGTTTAGGCTCAATTCCAACTGCTTTTGGCAGCTAAACAGTGTTGAGCCTCTTTTGTAGTTTAATTTAAGACCCCCTGCTAATATCATGTCCTGTAGGTCTTTTTACATTACCAACACATGATTTTTTTCAGTAAGCCAATACAGTTAGGAAACTTTTTTATTAGCTTACCTGGTGATAGAAGTAGAATAGGGCAAATAAGTGCCCGTATCTCACCTACAGCCATACCACATTGGATAGGCCCAATCTCATCTGAACTTATAAGCTAAGCAGTGTTGGGCCTGGTTAGTACTTGGGTGGGAGACCACATGGGAACACCAGGTGCTGTAGGTTTTTTCACATTACAGGCAAATTGTTTTTATTCTCTAGCTATTTAAATTGGAAACTTTTTCTTTTTATTGCCAGCACAGACATTTGGAAGAGGTCAAACAGACACAATAGCCATCACCTAAAGACTTACCACAATGTTTAGGCTCAATTCCAACTGCTTTTGGCAGCTAAACAGTGTTGAGCCTCTTTTGTAGTTTAATTTAAGACCCCCTGCTAATATCATGTCCTGTAGGTCTTTTTACATTACCAACACATGATTTTTTTCAGTAAGCCAATACAGTTAGGAAACTTTTGTATTAGCTTACCTGGTGATAGAAGTAGAAGAGGGCAAAAAAGTGCCTGTATCTCACCTACAGCCATACCACATTGGATAGGCCCAATCTCGTCTGATCTTGGAAGCTAAGCAGTGTTGGGCCTGGTTAGTACTTGGGTGGGAGACCACATGGGAACACCAGGTGCTGTAGGTTTTTTCACATTACAGGCAAATTGTTTTTATTCTCTAGCTATTTAAACTGGAAACTTTTTCTTTTTATTGCCAGCACAGACATTTGGAAGAGGTCAAACAGACACAATAGCCATCACCTAAAGACTTACCACAATGTTTAGGCTCAATTCCAACTGCTTTTGGCAGCTAAACAGTGTTGAGCCTCTTTTGTAGTTTAATTTAAGACCCCCTGCTAATATCATGTCCTGTAGGTCTTTTTACATTACCAACACATGATTTTTTTCAGTAAGCCAATACAGTTAGGAAACTTTTTTATTAGCTTACCTGGTGATAGAAGTAGAAGAGGGCAAATAAGTGCCTGTATCTCACCTACAGCCATACCACATTGGATAGGCCCAATCTCATCTGAACTTATAAGCTAAGCAGTGTTGGGCCTGGTTAGTACTTGGGTGGGAGACCACATGGGAACACCAGGTGCTGTAGGTTTTTTCACATTACTGGCAAATTGTTTTTATTCTCTAGCTATTTATATTGGAAACTTTTTCATTTTATTGCCAGCACAGACATTTGGAAGAGGTCAAACAGACACAATAGCCATCACCTAAAGACTTACCACAATGTTTAGGCTCAATTCCAACTGCTTTTGGCAGCTAAACAGTGTTGAGCCTCTTTTGTAGTTTAATTTAAGACCCCCTGCTAATATCATGTCCTGTAGGTCTTTTTACATTACCAACACATGATTTTTTTCAGTAAGCCAATACAGTTAGGAAACTTTTGTATTAGCTTACCTGGTAATAGAAGTAGAAGAGGGCAAAAAAGTGGCTTTAACTCACCTACAGCCATTCCACATTGGATAGGCCCAATCTCGTCTGATCTTGGAAGCTAAGCAGTGTTGGGCCTGGTTAGTACTTGGGTGGGAGACCACATGGGAACACCAGGTGCTGTAGGTTTTTTCACATTACTGGCAAATTATTTTTATTCTCTAGCTATTTAAATTGGAAACTTTTTCTTTTTATTGCCAGCACAGACATTTGGAAGAGGTCAAACAGACACAATAGCCATCACCTAAAGACTTACCACACTGTTTAGGCTCAATTCCAACTGCTTTTGGCAGCTAAACAGTGTTGAGCCTCTTTTGTAGTTTAATTTAAGACCCCCTGCTAATATCATGTCCTGTAGGTCTTTTTACATTACCAACACATGATTTTTTTCAGTAAGCCAATACAGTTAGGAAACTTTTTTATTAGCTTACCTGGTGATAGAAGTAGAAGAGGGCAAATAAGTGCCTGTATCTCACCTACAGCCATACCACATTGGATAGGCCCAATCTCGTCTGATCTTGGAAGCTAAGCAGTGTTGGGCCTGGTTAGTACTTGGGTGGGAACACCAGGTGCTGTAGGTTTTTTCACATTACAGGCAAATTGTTTTTATTCTCTAGCTATTTATATTGGAAACTTTTTCTTTTTATTGCCAGCACAGACATTTGGAAGAGGTCAAACAGACACAATAGCCATCACCTAAAGACTTACCACAATGTTTAGGCTCAATTCCAACTGCTTTTGGCAGCTAAACAGTGTTGAGCCTCTTTTGTAGTTTAATTTAAGACCCCCTGCTAATATCATGTCCTGTAGGTCTTTTTACATTACCAACACATGATTTTTTTCAGTAAGCCAATACAGTTAGGAAACTTTTTTATTAGCTTACCTGGTGATAGAAGTAGAAGAGGGCAAAAAAGTGCCTGTATCTCACCTACAGCCATACCACATTGGATAGGCCCAATCTCGTCTGATCTTGGAAGCTAAGCAGTGTTGGGCCTGGTTAGTACTTGGGTGGGAGACCACCTGGGAACACCAGGTGCTGTAGGTTTTTTTCACATTACTGGCAAATTATTTTTATTCTCTAGCTATTTAAATTGGAAACTTTTTCTTTTTATTGCCAGCACAGACATTTGGAAGAGGTCAAACAGACACAATAGCCATCACCTAAAGACTTACCACACTGTTTAGGCTCAATTCCAACTGCTTTTGGCAGCTAAACAGTGTTGAGCCTCTTTTGTAGTTTAATTTAAGACCCCCTGCTAATATCATGTCCTGTAGGTCTTTTTACTTTACCAACACATGATTTTTTTCAGTAAGCCAATACAGTTAGGAAACTGTTTATTAGCTTACCTGGTGATAGAAGTAGAAGAGGGCAAAAAAGTGCCTGTATCTCACCTACAGCCATACCACATTGGATAGGCCCAATCTCGTCTGATCTTGGAAGCTAAGCAGTGTTGGGCCTGGTTAGTACTTGGGTGGGAGACCACATGGGAACACCAGGTGCTGTAGGTTTTTTCACATTACAGGCAAATTGTTTTTATTCTCTAGCTATTTAAATTGGAAACTTTTTCTTTTTATTGCCAGCACAGACATTTGGAAGAGGTCAAACAGACACAATAGCCATCACCTAAAGACTTACCACACTGTTTAGGCTCAATTCCAACTGCTTTTGGCAGCTAAACAGTGTTGAGCCTCTTTTGTAGTTTAATTTAAGACCCCCTGCTAATATCATGTCCTGTAGGTCTTTTTACATTACCAACACATGATTTTTTTCAGTAAGCCAATACAGTTAGGAAACTTTTTTATTAGCTTACCTGGTGATAGAAGTAGAATAGGGCAAATAAGTGCCTGTATCTCACCTACAGCCATACCACATTGGATAGGCCCAATCTCATCTGAACTTATAAGCTAAGCAGTGTTGGGCCTGGTTAGTACTTGGGTGGGAGACCACATGGGAACACCAGGTGCTGTAGGTTTTTTCACATTACTGGCAAATTGTTTTTATTCTCTAGCTATTTATATTGGAAACTTTTTAATTTTATTGCCAGCACAGACATTTGGAAGAGGTCAAACAGACACAATAGCCATCACCTAAAGACTTACCACAATGTTTAGGCTCAATTCCAACTGCTTTTGGCAGCTAAACAGTGTTGAGCCTCTTTTGTAGTTTAATTTAAGACCCCCTGCTAATATCATGTCCTGTAGGTCTTTTTACATTACCAACACATGATTTTTTTCAGTAAGCCAATACAGTTAGGAAACTTTTGTATTAGCTTACCTGGTAATAGAAGTAGAAGAGGGCAAAAAAGTGGCTTTAACTCATCTACAGCCATTCCACATTGGATAGGCCCAATCTCGTCTGATCTTGGAAGCTAAGCAGTGTTGGGCCTGGTTAGTACTTGGGTGGGAGACCACATGGGAACACCAGGTGCTGTAGGTTTTTTCACATTACAGGCAAATTGTTTTTATTCTATAGCTATTTAAATTGGAAACTTTTTCTTTTTATTGCCAGTACAGACATTTGGAAGAGGTCAAACAGACACAATAGCCATCACATAAAGACTTACCACACTGTTTAGGCCCAATTCCAACTGCTTTTGGCAGCTAAACAGTGTTGAGCCTGTTTAGTAGTTTAATTTAAGACCCCCTGCTAATATCATGTCCTGTAGGTCTTTTTACATTACCAACACATGATTTTTTTTAAGTAAGCCAATACAGTTAGGAAACTTTTTTATTAGCTTACCTGGTGATAGAAGTAGAAGAGGGCAAAAAAGTGCCTGTATCTCACCTCCAGCCATACCACATTGGATAGGCCCAATCTCGTCTGATCTTGGAAGCTAAGCAGTGTTGGGCCTGGTTAGTACTTGGGTGGGAGACCACATGGGAACACCAGGTGCTGTAGGTTTTTTCACATTACAGGCAAATTGTTTTTATTCTCTAGCTATTTAAATTGGAAACTTTTTCTTTTTATTGCCAGCACAGACATTTGGAAGAGGTCAAACAGACACAATAGCCATCACCTAAAGACTTACCACAATGTTTAGGCTCAATTCCAACTGCTTTTGGCAGCTAAACAGTGTTGAGCCTCTTTTGTAGTTTAATTTAAGACCCCCTGCTAATATCATGTCCTGTAGGTCTTTTTACATTACCAACACATGATTTTTTTCAGTAAGCCAATACAGTTAGGAAACTTTTGTATTAGCTTACCTGGTGATAGAAGTAGAAGAGGGCAAAAAAGTGCCTGTATCTCACCTACAGCCATACCACATTGGATAGGCCCAATCTCGTCTGATCTTGGAAGCTAAGCAGTGTTGGGCCTGGTTAGTACTTGGGTGGGAGACCACATGGGAACACCAGGTGCTGTAGGTTTTTTCACATTACAGGCAAATTGTTTTTATTCTCTAGCTATTTAAACTGGAAACTTTTTCTTTTTATTGCCAGCACAGACATTTGGAAGAGGTCAAACAGACACAATAGCCATCACCTAAAGACTTACCACAATGTTTAGGCTCAATTCCAACTGCTTTTGGCAGCTAAACAGTGTTGAGCCTCTTTTGTAGTTTAATTTAAGACCCCCTGCTAATATCATGTCCTGTAGGTCTTTTTACATTACCAACACATGATTTTTTTCAGTAAGCCAATACAGTTAGGAAACTTTTTTATTAGCTTACCTGGTGATAGAAGTAGAAGAGGGCAAATAAGTGCCTGTATCTCACCTACAGCCATACCACATTGGATAGGCCCAATCTCATCTGAACTTATAAGCTAAGCAGTGTTGGGCCTGGTTAGTACTTGGGTGGGAGACCACATGGGAACACCAGGTGCTGTAGGTTTTTTCACATTACTGGCAAATTGTTTTTATTCTCTAGCTATTTATATTGGAAACTTTTTCATTTTATTGCCAGCACAGACATTTGGAAGAGGTCAAACAGACACAATAGCCATCACCTAAAGACTTACCACAATGTTTAGGCTCAATTCCAACTGCTTTTGGCAGCTAAACAGTGTTGAGCCTCTTTTGTAGTTTAATTTAAGACCCCCTGCTAATATCATGTCCTGTAGGTCTTTTTACATTACCAACACATGATTTTTTTCAGTAAGCCAATACAGTTAGGAAACTTTTGTATTAGCTTACCTGGTAATAGAAGTAGAAGAGGGCAAAAAAGTGGCTTTAACTCACCTACAGCCATTCCACATTGGATAGGCCCAATCTCGTCTGATCTTGGAAGCTAAGCAGTGTTGGGCCTGGTTAGTACTTGGGTGGGAGACCACATGGGAACACCAGGTGCTGTAGGTTTTTTCACATTACTGGCAAATTATTTTTATTCTCTAGCTATTTAAATTGGAAACTTTTTCTTTTTATTGCCAGCACAGACATTTGGAAGAGGTCAAACAGACACAATAGCCATCACCTAAAGACTTACCACACTGTTTAGGCTCAATTCCAACTGCTTTTGGCAGCTAAACAGTGTTGAGCCTCTTTTGTAGTTTAATTTAAGACCCCCTGCTAATATCATGTCCTGTAGGTCTTTTTACTTTACCAACACATAATTTTTTTCAGTAAGCCAATACAGTTAGGAAACTTTTGTATTAGCTTACCTGGTGATAGAAGTAGAAGAGGGCAAAAAAGTGCCTGTATTTCACCTACAGCCATACCACATTGGATAGGCCCAATCTCGTCTGATCTTGGAAGCTAAGCAGTGTTGGGCCTGGTAAGTACTTGGGTGGGAGACCACCTGGGAACACCAGGTGCTGTAGGTTTTTTCACATTACTGGCAAATTGTTTTTATTCTCTAGCTATTTATATTGGAAACTTTTTCTTTTTATTGCCAGCACAGACATTTGGAAGAGGTCAAACAGACACACTAGCCATCACCTAAAGACTTACCACACTGTTTAGGCTCAATTCCAACTGCTTTTGGCAGCTAAACAGTGTTGAGCCTCTTTTGTAGTTTAATTTAAGACCCCCTGCTAATATCATGTCCTGTAGGTCTTTTTACATTACCAACACATGATTTTTTTCAGTAAGCCAATACAGTTAGGAAACTTTTGTATTAGCTTACCTGGTGATAGAAGTAGAAGAGGGCAAAAAAGTGCCTGTATCTCACCTACAGCCATACCACATTGGATAGGCCCAATCTCGTCTGATCTTGGAAGCTAAGCAGTGTTGGGCCTGGTTAGTACTTGGGTGGGAGACCACATGGGAACACCAGGTGCTGTAGGTTTTTTCACATTACAGGCAAATTGTTTTTATTCTCTAGCTATTTAAATTGGAAACTTTTTCTTTTTATTGCCAGCACAGACATTTGGAAGAGGTCAAACAGACACAATAGCCATCACCTAAAGACTTACCACACTGTTTAGGCTCAATTCCAACTGCTTTTGGCAGCTAAACAGTGTTGAGCCTCTTTTGTAGTTTAATTTAAGACCCCCTGCTAATATCATGTCCTGTAGGTCTTTTTACATTACCAACACATGATTTTTTTCAGTAAGCCAATACAGTTAGGAAACTTTTTTATTAGCTTACCTGGTGATAGAAGTAGAAGAGGGCAAATAAGTGCCTGTATCTCACCTACAGCCATACCACATTGGATAGGCCCAATCTCGTCTGATCTTGGAAGCTAAGCAGTGTTGGGCCTGGTTAGTACTTGGGTGGGAGACCACATGGGAACACCAGGTGCTGTAGGTTTTTTCACATTACAGGCAAATTGTTTTTATTCTCTAGCTATTTATATTGGAAACTTTTTCTTTTTATTGCCAGCACAGACATTTGGAAGAGGTCAAACAGACACAATAGCCATCACCTAAAGACTTACCACAATGTTTAGGCTCAATTCCAACTGCTTTTGGCAGCTAAACAGTGTTGAGCCTCTTTTGTAGTTTAATTTAAGACCCCCTGCTAATATCATGTCCTGTAGGTCTTTTTACATTACCAACACATGATTTTTTTCAGTAAGCCAATACAGTTAGGAAACTTTTTTATTAGCTTACCTGGTGATAGAAGTAGAAGAGGGCAAAAAAGTGCCTGTATCTCACCTACAGCCATACCACATTGGATAGGCCCAATCTCGTCTGATCTTGGAAGCTAAGCAGTGTTGGGCCTGGTTAGTACTTGGGTGGGAGACCACCTGGGAACACCAGGTGCTGTAGGTTTTTTTCACATTACTGGCAAATTATTTTTATTCTCTAGCTATTTAAATTGGAAACTTTTTCTTTTTATTGCCAGCACAGACATTTGGAAGAGGTCAAACAGACACAATAGCCATCACCTAAAGACTTACCACACTGTTTAGGCTCAATTCCAACTGCTTTTGGCAGCTAAACAGTGTTGAGCCTCTTTTGTAGTTTAATTTAAGACCCCCTGCTAATATCATGTCCTGTAGGTCTTTTTACTTTACCAACACATGATTTTTTTCAGTAAGCCAATACAGTTAGGAAACTTTTGTATTAGCTTACCTGGTGATAGAAGTAGAAGAGGGCAAAAAAGTGCCTGTATTTCACCTACAGCCATACCACATTGGATAGGCCCAATCTCGTCTGATCTTGGAAGCTAAGCAGTGTTGGGCCTGGTTAGTACTTGGGTGGGAGACCACCTGGGAACACCAGGTGCTGTAGGTTTTTTCACATTACTGGCAAATTGTTTTTATTCTCTAGCTATTTATATTGGAAACTTTTTCTTTTTATTGCCAGCACAGACATTTGGAAGAGGTCAAACAGACACACTAGCCATCACCTAAAGACTTACCACACTGTTTAGGCTCAATTCCAACTGCTTTTGGCAGCTAAACAGTGTTGAGCCTCTTTTGTAGTTTAATTTAAGACCCCCTGCTAATATCATGTCCTGTAGGTCTTTTTACATTACCAACACATGATTTTTTTCAGTAAGCCAATACAGTTAGGAAACTTTTGTATTAGCTTACCTGGTGATAGAAGTAGAAGAGGGCAAAAAAGTGCGTGTATCTCACCTACAGCCATACCACATTGGATAGGCCCAATCTCGTCTGATCTTGGAAGCTAAGCAGTGTTGGGCCTGGTTAGTACTTGGGTGGGAGACCACATGGGAACACCAGGTGCTGTAGGTTTTTTCACATTACTGGCAAATTGTTTTTATTCTCTAGCTATTTATATTGGAAACTTTTTCATTTTATTGCCAGCACAGACATTTGGAAGAGGTCAAACAGACACAATAGCCATCACCTAAAGACTTACCACAATGTTTAGGCTCAATTCCAACTGCTTTTGGCAGCTAAACAGTGTTGAGCCTCTTTTGTAGTTTAATTTAAGACCCCCTGCTAATATCATGTCCTGTAGGTCTTTTTACATTACCAACACATGATTTTTTTCAGTAAGCCAATACAGTTAGGAAACTTTTGTATTAGCTTACCTGGTAATAGAAGTAGAAGAGGGCAAAAAAGTGGCTTTAACTCATCTACAGCCATTCCACATTGGATAGGCCCAATCTCGTCTGATCTTGGAAGCTAAGCAGTGTTGGGCCTGGTTAGTACTTGGGTGGGAGACCACATGGGAACACCAGGTGCTGTAGGTTTTTTCACATTACAGGCAAATTGTTTTTATTCTATAGCTATTTAAATTGGAAACTTTTTCTTTTTATTGCCAGTACAGACATTTGGAAGAGGTCAAACAGACACAATAGCCATCACATAAAGACTTACCACACTGTTTAGGCCCAATTCCAACTGCTTTTGGCAGCTAAACAGTGTTGAGCCTGTTTAGTAGTTTAATTTAAGACCCCCTGCTAATATCATGTCCTGTAGGTCTTTTTACATTACCAACACATGATTTTTTTTAAGTAAGCCAATACAGTTAGGAAACTTTTTTATTAGCTTACCTGGTGATAGAAGTAGAAGAGGGCAAAAAAGTGCCTGTATCTCACCTACAGCCATACCACATTGGATAGGCCCAATCTCGTCTGATCTTGGAAGCTAAGCAGTGTTGGGCCTGGTTAGTACTTGGGTGGGAGACCACCTGGGAACACCAGGTGCTGTAGGTTTTTTCACATTACTGGCAAATTATTTTTATTCTCTAGCTATTTAAATTGGAAACTTTTTCTTTTTATTGCCAGCACAGACATTTGGAAGAGGTCAAACAGACACAATAGCCATCACCTAAAGACTTACCACACTGTTTAGGCTCAATTCCAACTGCTTTTGGCAGCTAAACAGTGTTGAGCCTCTTTTGTAGTTTAATTTAAGACCCCCTGCTAATATCATGTCCTGTAGGTCTTTTTACTTTACCAACACATGATTTTTTTCAGTAAGCCAATACAGTTAGGAAACTTTTGTATTAGCTTACCTGGTGATAGAAGTAGAAGAGGGCAAAAAAGTGCCTGTATTTCACCTACAGCCATACCACGTTGGATAGGCCCAATATCGTCAGATCTTGGAAGCTAAGCAGTGTTGGGCCTGGTTAGTTCTTGGGTGGGAGACCACCTGGGAACACCAGGAGCTGTAGGTTTTTTCACATTACTGGCAAATTGTTTTTATTCTCTAGCTATTTATATTGGAAACTTTTTCTTTTTATTGCCAGCACAGACATTTGGAAGAGGTCAAACAGACACACTAGCCATCACCTAAAGAATTACCACACTGTTTAGGCTCAATTCCAACTGCTTTTGGCAGCTAAACAGTGTTGAGCCTCTTTAGTAGTTTAATTTAAGACCCCCTGCTAATATCATGTCCTGTAGGTCTTTTTACATTACCAACACATGATTTTTTCAGTAAGCCAATACAGTTAGGAAACTTTTTTATTAGCTTACCTTGTGATAGAAGTAGAAGAGGGCAAAAAAGTGCCTGTATTTCACCTACAGCCATACCACGTTGGATAGGCCCAATATCGTCTGATCTTGGAAGCTAAGCAGTGTTGGGCCTGGTTAGTACTTGGGTGGGAGACCACCTGGGAACACCAGGAGCTGTAGGTTTTTTCACATTACTGGCAAATTGTTTTTATTCTCTAGCTATTTATATTGGAAACTTTTTCTTTTTATTGCCAGCACAGACATTTGGAAGAGGTCAAACAGACACACTAGCCATCACCTAAAGAATTACCACACTGTTTAGGCTCAATTCCAACTGCTTTTGGCAGCTAAACAGTGTTGAGCCTCTTTAGTAGTTTAATTTAAGACCCCCTGCTAATATCATGTCCTGTAGGTCTTTTTACATTACCAACACATGATTTTTTTCAGTAAGCCAATACAGTTAGGAAACTTTTTTATTAGCTTACCTTGTGATAGAAGTAGAAGAGGGCAAAAAAGTGCCTGTATTTCACCTACAGCCATACCACATTGGATAGGCCCAATCTCGTCTGTTCTTGGAAGCTAAGCAGTGTTAGTCCTGGTTAGTACTTGGGTGGGAGACCACATGGGAACACCAGGTGCTGTAGGTTTTTTCACATTACAGGCAAATTGTTTTTATTCTCTAGCTATTTATATTGGAAACTTTTTCTTTTTATTGCCAGCACAGACATTTGGAAGAGGTCAAACAGACACAATAGCCATCACCTAAAGACTTACCACACTGTTTAGGCTCAATTCCAACTGCTTTTGGCAGCTAAACAGTGTTGAGCCTCTTTTGTAGTTTAATTTAAGACCCCCTGCTAATATCATGTCCTGTAGGTCTTTTTACATTACCAACACATGATTTTTTTCAGTAAGCCAATACAGTTAGGAAACTTTTGTATTAGCTTACCTGGTGATAGAAGTAGAAGAGGGCAAAAAAGTGCCTTTAACTCACCTACAGCCATACCACATTGGATAGGCCCAATCTCGTCTGATCTTGGAAGCTAAGCAGTGTTGGGCCTGGTTAGTACTTGGGTGGGAGACCACATGGGAACACCAGGTGCTGTAGGTTTTTTCACATTACAGGCAAATTGTTTTTATTCTCTAGCTATTTAAATTGGAAACTTTTTCTTTTTATTGCCAGTACAGACATTTGGAAGAGGTCAAACAGACACAATAGCCATCACCTAAAGACTTACCACACTGTTTAGGCCCAATTCCAACTGCTTTTGGCAGCTAAACAGTGTTGGGCCTCTTTAGTAGTTTAATTTAAGACTCCCTGCTAATATCATGTCCTGTAGGTCTTTTTACATTACCAACACATGATTTTTTTCAGTAAGCCAATACAGTTAGGAAACTTTTTTATTAGCTTACCTGGTGATAGAAGTAGAAGAGGGCAAAAAAGTGCCTGTATCTCACCTACAGCTATACCACATTGGATAGGCCCAATCTCGTCTGATCTTGGAAGCTAAGCAGTGTTGGGCCTGGTTAGTACTTGGGTGGGAGACCACATGGGAACACCAGGTGCTGTAGGTTTTTTCACATTACTGGCAAATTGTTTTTATTCTCTAGCTATTTAAATTGGAAACTTTTTCTTTTTATTGCCAGTACAGACATGTGGAAGAGGTCAAACAGACACAATAGCCATCACCTAAAGACTTACCACACTGTTTAGGCCCAATTCCAACTGCTTTTGGCAGCTAAACAGTGTTGAGCCTCTTTAGTAGTTTAATTTAAGACCCCCTGCTAATATCATGTCCTGTAGGTCTTTTTACATTACCAACACATGATATTTTTCATTAAGCCAATACAGTTAGGAAACTTTTTTATTAGCTTACCTGGTGATAGAAGTAGAAGAGGGCAAAAAAGTGCCTGTATCTCACCTACAGCCATACCACATTGGATAGGCCCAATCTTGTCTGATCTTGGAAGCTAAGCAGTGTTGGGCCTGGTTAGTACTTGGGTGGGAGACCACATGGGAACACCAGGTACTGTAGGTTTTTTTACATTACAGGCAAATTGTTTTTATTCTCTAGCTATTTAAATTGGAAACTTTTTCTTTTTATTGCCAGTACAGACATTTGGAAGAGGTCAAACAGACACAATAGCCATCACCTAAAGACTTACCACACTGTTTAGGCCCAATTCCAACTGCTTTTGGCAGCTAAACAGTGTTGAGCCTCTTTAGTAGTTTAATTTAAGACCCCTGCTAATATCATGTCCTGTAGGTCTTTTTACATTACCAACACATGATTTTTTTCAGTAAGCCAATACAGTTAGGAAACTTTTTTATTAGCTTACTTGGTGATAGAAGTAGAAGAGGGCAAAAAAGTGCCTGTATCTCACCTACAGCCATACCACATTGGATAGGCCCAATCTCGTCTGATCTTGGAAGCTAAGCAGTGTTGGGCCTGGTTAGTACTTGGGTGGGAGACTACATGGGAACACCAGGTGCTGTCAGTTTTTTCACATTACAGGCAAATTGTTTTTATTCTCTAGCTATTTAAATTGGAAACTTTTTCTTTTTATTGCCAGTACAGACATGTGGAAGAGGTCAAACAGACACAATAGCCATCACCTAAAGACTTACCACACTGTTTAGGCCAAATTCCAACTGCTTTTGGCAGCTAAACAGTGTTGAGCCTCTTTAGTAGTTTAATTTAAGACCCCCTGCTAATATCATGTCCTGTAGGTCTTTTTACATTACCAACACATGATATTTTTCATTAAGCCAATACAGTTAGGAAACTTTTTTATTAGCTTACCTGGTGATAGAAGTAGAAGAGGGCAAAAAAGTGCCTGTATCTCACCTACAGCCATACCACATTGGATAGGCCCAATCTTGTCTGATCTTGGAAGCTAAGCAGTGTTGGGCCTGGTTAGTACTTGGGTGGGAGACCACATGGGAACACCAGGTGCTGTAGGTTTTTTCACATTACAGGCAAATTGTTTTTATTCTCTAGCTATTTAAATTGGAAACTTTTTCTTTTTATTGCCAGCACAGACATTTGGAAGAGGTCAAACAGACACAATAGCCATCACCTAAAGACTTACCACACTGTTTAGGCTCAATTCCAACTGCTTTTTGCAGCTAAACAGTGTTGAGCCTCTTTTGTAGTTTAATTTAAGACCCCCTGCTAATATCATGTCCTGTAGGTCTTTTTACATTACCAACACATGATTTTTTTCAGTAAGCCAATACAGTTAGGAAACTTTTTTATTAGCTTACCTGGTGATAGAAGTAGAAGAGGGCAAATAAGTGCCTGTATCTCACCTACAGCCATACCACATTGGATAGGCCCAATCTCATCTGAACTTATAAGCTAAGCAGTGTTGGGCCTGGTTAGTACTTGGGTGGGAGACCACATGGGAACACCAGGTGCTGTAGGTTTTTTCACATTACTGGCAAATTGTTTTTATTCTCTAGCTATTTATATTGGAAACTTTTTCATTTTATTGCCAGCACAGACATTTGGAAGAGGTCAAACAGACACAATAGCCATCACCTAAAGACTTACCACAATGTTTAGGCTCAATTCCAACTGCTTTTGGCAGCTAAACAGTGTTGAGCCTCTTTTGTAGTTTAATTTAAGACCCCCTGCTAATATCATGTCCTGTAGGTCTTTTTACATTACCAACACATGATTTTTTTCAGTAAGCCAATACAGTTAGGAAACTTTTGTATTAGCTTACCTGGTAATAGAAGTAGAAGAGGGCAAAAAAGTGGCTTTAACTCACCTACAGCCATTCCACATTGGATAGGCCCAATCTCGTCTGATCTTGAAAGCTAAGCAGTGTTGGGCCTGGTTAGTACTTGGGTGGGAGACCACATGGGAACACCAGGTGCTGTAGGTTTTTTCACATTACAGGCAAATTGTTTTTATTCTCTAGCTATTTAAATTGGAAACTTTTTCTTTTTATTGCCAGTACAGACATTTGGAAGAGGTCAAACAGACACAATAGCCATCACATAAAGACTTACCACACTGTTTAGGCCCAATTCCAACTGCTTTTGGCAGCTAAACAGTGTTGAGCCTGTTTAGTAGTTTAATTTAAGACCCCCTGCTAATATCATGTCCTGTAGGTCTTTTTACATTACCAACACATGATTTTTTTCAGTAAGCCAATACAGTTAGGAAACTTTTTTATTAGCTTACCTGGTGATAGAAGTAGAAGAGGGCAAATAAGTGCCTGTATCTCACCTACAGTCATACCACATTGGATAGGCCCAATCTCATCTGAACTTATAAGCTAAGCAGTGTTGGGCCTGGTTAGTACTTGGGTGGGAGACCACATGGGAACACCAGGTGCTGTAGGTTTTTTCACATTACTGGCAAATTGTTTTTATTCTCTAGCTATTTATATTGGAAACTTTTTCATTTTATTGCCAGCACAGACATTTGGAAGAGGTCAAACAGACACAATAGCCATCACCTAAAGACTTACCACAATGTTTAGGCTCAATTCCAACTGCTTTTGGCAGCTAAACAGTGTTGAGCCTCTTTAGTAGTTTAATTTAAGACCCCCTGCTAATATCATGTCCTGTAGGTCTTTTTACATTACCAACACATGATTTTTTTCAGTAAGCCAATACAGTTAGGAAACTTTTGTATTAGCTTACCTGGTAATAGAAGTAGAATAGGGCAAAAAAGTGGTTTTAACTCACCTACAGCCATTCCACATTGGATAGGCCCAATCTCGTCTGATCTTGGAAGCTAAGCAGTGTTGGGCCTGGTTAGTACTTGGGTGGGAGACCACATGGGAACACCAGATGCTGTAGGTTTTTTCACATTACAGGCAAATTGTTTTTATTCTCTAGCTATTTAAATTGGAAACTTTTTCTTTTTATTGCCAGTACAGACATTTGGAAGAGGTCAAACAGACACAATAGCCATCACATAAAGACTTACCACACTGTTTAGGCCCAATTCCAACTGCTTTTGGCAGCTAAACAGTGTTGAGCCTGTTTAGTAGTTTAATTTAAGACCCCCTGCTAATATCATGTCCTGTAGGTCTTTTTACATTACCAACACATGATTTTTTTTAAGTAAGCCAATACAGTTAGGAAACTTTTTTATTAGCTTACCTGGTGATAGAAGTAGAAGAGGGCAAAAAAGTGCCTGTATCTCACCTACAGCCATACCACATTGGATAGGCCCAATCTCGTCTGATCTTGGAAGCTAAGCAGTGTTGGGCCTGGTTAGTACTTGGGTGGGAGACCACCTGGGAACACCAGGTGCTGTAGGTTTTTTCACATTACTGGCAAATTATTTTTATTCTCTAGCTATTTAAATTGGAAACTTTTTCTTTTTATTGCCAGCACAGACATTTGGAAGAGGTCAAACAGACACAATAGCCATCACCTAAAGACTTACCACACTGTTTAGGCTCAATTCCAACTGCTTTTGGCAGCTAAACAGTGTTGAGCCTCTTTTGTAGTTTAATTTAAGACCCCCTGCTAATATCATGTCCTGTAGGTCTTTTTACTTTACCAACACATGATTTTTTTCAGTAAGCCAATACAGTTAGGAAACTTTTGTATTAGCTTACCTGGTGATAGAAGTAGAAGAGGGCAAAAAAGTGCCTGTATTTCACCTATAGCCATACCACATTGGATAGGCCCAATCTCGTCTGATCTTGGAAACTAAGCAGTGTTGGGCCTGGTTAGTACTTGGGTGGGAGACCACCTGGGAACACCAGGTGCTGTAGGTTTTTTCACATTACTGGCAAATTTTTTTTATTCTCTAGCTATTTATATTGGAAACTTTTTCTTTTTATTGCCAGCACAGACATTTGGAAGAGGTCAAACAGACACACTAGCCATCACCTAAAGACTTACCACATTGTTTAGGCTCAATTCCAACTGCTTTTGGCAGCTAAATAGTGTTGAGCCTCTTTAGTAGTTTAATTTAAGACCCCCTGCTAATATCATGTCCTGTAGGTCTTTTTACATTACCAACACATGATTTTTTTCAGTAAGCCAATACAGTTAGGAAACTTTTTTATTAGCTTACCTGGTGATAGAAGTAGAAGAGGGCAAAAAAGTGCCTGTATTTCACCTACAGCCATACCACATTGGATAGGCCCAATCTCGTCTGATCTTGGAAGCTAAGCAGTGTTGGGCCTGGTTAGTACTTGGGTGGGAGACCACATGGGAACACCAGGTGCTGTAGGTTTTTTCACATTACAGGCAAATTGTTTTTATTCTCTAGCTATTTAAATTGGAAACTTTTTCCTTTTATTGCCAGTACAGACATTTGGAAGAGGTCAAACAGACACAATAGCCATCACCTAAAGACTTACCACACTGTTTAGGCCCAATTCCAACTGCTTTTGGCAGCTAGACAGAGTTGATCCTCTTTAGTAGTTTAATTTAAGACCCCCTGCTAATATCATGTCCTGTAGGTCTTTTTACATTACCAACACATGATTTTTTTCAGTAAGCCAATACAGTTAGGAAACTGTTTATTAGCTTACCTGGTGATAGAAGTAGAAGAGGGCACAAAAGTGCCTGTACCTCACCTACAGCCATACCACATTGGAAAGGCCCAATCTCGTCTGATCTTGGAAGCTAAGCAGTGTTGGGCCTGGTTAGTACTTGGGTGGGAGACCACATGGGAACACCAGGTGCTGTAGGTTTTTTCACATTACAGGCAAATTGTTTTTATTCTCTAGCTATTTAAATTGGAAACTTTTTCTTTTTATTGCCAGTACAGACATGTGGAAGAGGTAAACAGACACAATAGCCATCACCTAAAGACTTACCACACTGTTTAGGCCCAATTCCAACTGCTTTTGGCAGCTAAACAGTGTTGAGCCTCTTTAGTAGTTTAATTTAAGACCCCCTGCTAATATCATGTCCTGTAGGTCTTTTTACATTACCAACACATGATATTTTTCATTAAGCCAATACAGTTAGGAAACTTTTTTATTAGCTTACCTGGTGATAGAAGTAGAAGAGGGAAAAAAAGTGCTTGTATCTCACCTACAACCATACCACATTGGATATGCCCAATCTTGTCTGATCTTGGAAGCTAAGCAGTGTTGGGCCTGGTTAGTACTTGGGTGGGAGACCACATGGGAACACCAGGTGCTGTAGGTTTTTTCACATTACAGGCAAATTGTTTTTATTCTCTAGCTATTTAAATTGGAAACTTTTTCTTTTTATTGCCAGTACAGACATTTGGAAGAGGTCAAACAGACACAATAGCCATCACCTAAAGACTTACCACACTGTTTAGGCCCAATTCCAACTGCTTTTGGCAGCTAAACAGTGTTGAGCCTCTTTAGTAGTTTAATTTAAGACCCCTGCTAATATCATGTCCTGTAGGTCTTTTTACATTACCAACACATGATTTTTTTCAGTAAGCCAATACAGTTAGGAAACTTTTTTATTAGCTTACCTGGTGATAGAAGTAGAAGAGGGCAAAAAAGTGCCTGTATCTCACCTACAGCCATACCACATTGGATAGGCCCAATCTCTTCTGATCTTGGAAGCTAAGCAGTGTTGGGCCTGGTTAGTACTTGGCTGGGAGACTACATGGGAACACCAGGTGCTGTAGGTTTTTTCACATTACAGGCAAATTGTTTTTATTCTCTAGCTATTTAAATTGGAAACTTTTTCTTTTTATTGCCAGTACAGACATGTGGAAGAGGTCAAACAGACACAATAGCCATCACCTAAAGACTTACCACACTGTTTAGGCCCAATTCCAACTGCTTTTGGCAGCTAAACAGTGTTGAGCCTCTTTAGTAGTTTAATTTAAGACCCCCTGCTAATATCATGTCCTGTAGGTCTTTTTACATTACCAACACATGATATTTTTCATTAAGCCAATACAGTTAGGAAACTTTTTTATTAGCTTACCTGGTGATAGAAGTAGAAGAGGGCAAAAAAGTGCCTGTATCTCACCTACAGCCATACCACATTGGATAGGCCCAATCTTGTCTGATCTTGGAAGCTAAGCAGTGTTGGGCCTGGTTAGTACTTGGGTGGGAGACCACATGGGAACACCAGGTGCTGTAGGTTTTTTCACATTACAGGCAAATTGTTTTTATTCTCTAGCTATTTAAATTGGAAACTTTTTCTTTTTATTGCCAGTACAGACATTTGGAAGAGGTCAAACAGACACAATAGCCATCACCTAAAGACTTACCACACTGTTTAGGCCCAATTCCAACTGCTTTTGGCAGCTAAACAGTGTTGAGCCTCTTTAGTAGTTTAATTTAAGACCCCTGCTAATATCATGTCCTGTAGGTCTTTTTACATTACCAACACATGATTTTTTTCAGTAAGCCAATACAGTTAGGAAACTTTTGTATTAGCTTACCTGGTGATAGAAGTAGAAGAGGGCAAAAAAGTGCCTGTATCTCACCTACAGCCATACCACATTGGATAGGCCCAATCTCGTCTGATCTTGGAAGCTAAGCAGTGTTGGGCATGGTTAGTACTTGGGTGGGAGACCACATGGGAACACCAGGTGCTGTAGGTTTTTTCACATTACAGGCAAATTGTTTTTATTCTCTAGCTATTTAAATTGGAAACTTTTTCTTTTTATTGCCAGCACAGACATTTGGAAGAGGTCAAACAGACACAATAGCCATCACCTACAGACTTACCACACTGTTTAGGCCCAATTCCAACTGCTTTTGGCAGCTAAACAGTGTTGAGCCTCTTTTGTAGTTTAATTTAAGACCCCCTGCTAATATCATGTCCTGTAGGTCTTTTTACATTACCAACACATGATTTTTTTTAAGTAAGCCAATACAGTTAGGAAACTGTTTATTAGCTTACCTGGTGATAGAAGTAGAAGAGGGCAAAAAAGTGCCTGCATCTCACCTACAGCCATACCACATTGGATAGGCCCAATCTCGTCTGATCTTGGAAGCTAAGCAGTGTTGGGCCTGGTTAGTACTTGGGTGGGAGACCACATGGGAACACCAGGTGCTGTAGGTTTTTTCACATTACAGGCAAATTGTTTTTATTCTCTAGCTATTTAAATTGGAAACTTTTTCTTTTTATTGCCAGTACAGACATTTGGAAGAGGTCAAACAGACACAATAGCCATCACCTAAAGACTTACCACACTGTTTAGGCCCAATTCCAACTGCTTTTGGCAGCTAAACAGTGTTGAGCCTCTTTAGTAGTTTAATTTAAGACCCCCTGCTAATATCATGTCCTGTAGGTCTTTTTACATTACCAACACATGATTTTTTTCAGTAAGCCAATACAGTTAGGAAACTTTTGTATTAGCTTACCTGGTGATAGAAGTAGAAGAGGGCAAAAAAGTGCCTGTATCTCACCTACAGCCATACCACATTGGATAGGCCCAATCTCGTCTGATCTTGGAAGCTAAGCAGTGTTGGGCCTGGTTAGTACTTGGGTGGGAGACCACATGGGAACACCAGGTGCTGTAGGTTTTTTTACATTACAGGCAAATTGTTTTTATTCTCTAGCTATTTAAATTGGAAACTTTTTCTTTTTATTGCCAGTACAGACATTTGGAAGAGGTCAAACAGACACAATAGCCATCACCTAAAGACTTACCACACTGTTTAGGCCCAATTCCAACTGCTTTTGGCAGCTAAACAGTGTTGAGCCTCTTTAGTAGTTTAATTTAAGACCCCCTGCTAATATCATGTCCTGTAGGTCTTTTTACATTACCAACACATGATTTTTTTCAGTAAGCCAATACAGTTAGGAAACTTTTGTATTAGCTTACCTGGTGATAGAAGTAGAAGAGGGCAAAAAAGTGCCTGTATCTCACCTACAGCCATACCACATTGGATAGGCCCAATCTCGTCTGATCTTGGAAGCTAAGCAGTGTTGGGCCTGGTTAGTACTTGGGTGGGAGACCACATGGGAACACCAGGTGCTGTAGGTTTTTTTACATTACAGGCAAATTGTTTTTATTCTCTAGCTATTTAAATTGGAAACTTTTTCTTTTTATTGCCAGTACAGACATTTGGAAGAGGTCAAACAGACACAATAGCCATCACCTAAAGACTTACCACACTGTTTAGGCCCAATTCCAACTGCTTTTGGCAGCTAAACAGAGTTGATCCTCTTTAGTAGTTTAATTTAAGACCCCCTGCTAATATCATGTCCTGTAGGTCTTTTTACATTACCAACACATGATTTTTTTCAGTAAGCCAATACAGTTAGGAAACTGTTTATTAGCTTACCTGGTGATAGAAGTAGAAGAGGGCAAAAAAGTGCCTGTATCTCACCTACAGCCATACCACATTGGATAGGCCCAATCTCGTCTGATCTTGGAAGCTAAGCAGTGTTGGGCCTGGTTAGTACTTGGGTGGGAGACCACATGGGAACACCAGGTGCTGTAGGTTTTTTCACATTACTGGCAAATTGTTTTTATTCTCTAGCTATTTAAATTGGAAACTTTTTCTTTTTATTGCCAGTACAGACATTTGGAAGAGGTCAAACAGACACAATAGCCATCACCTAAAGACTTACCACACTGTTTAGGCCCAATTCCAACTGCTTTTGGCAGCTAAACAGTGTTGAGCCTCTTTAGTAGTTTAATTTAAGACCCCCTGCTAATATCATGTCCTGTAGGTCTTTTTACATTACCAACACATGATTTTTTTCAGTAAGCCAATACAGTTAGGAAACTTTTGTATTAGCTTACCTGGTGATAGAAGTAGAAGAGGGCAAAAAAGTGCCTGTATCTCACCTACAGCCATACCACATTGGATAGGCCCAATCTCGTCTGATCTTGGAAGCTAAGCAGTGTTGGGCATGGTTAGTACTTGGGTGGGAGACCACATGGGAACACCAGGTGCTGTAGGTTTTTTCACATTACAGGCAAATTGTTTTTATTCTCTAGCTATTTAAATTGGAAACTTTTTCTTTTTATTGCCAGCACAGACATTTGGAAGAGGTCAAACAGACACAATAGCCATCACCTACAGACTTACCACACTGTTTAGGCCCAATTCCAACTGCTTTTGGCAGCTAAACAGTGTTGAGCCTCTTTTGTAGTTTAATTTAAGACCCCCTGCTAATATCATGTCCTGTAGGTCTTTTTACATTACCAACACATGATTTTTTTTAAGTAAGCCAATACAGTTAGGAAACTGTTTATTAGCTTACCTGGTGATAGAAGTAGAAGAGGGCAAAAAAGTGCCTGCATCTCACCTACAGCCATACCACATTGGATAGGCCCAATCTCGTCTGATCTTGGAAGCTAAGCAGTGTTGGGCCTGGTTAGTACTTGGGTGGGAGACCACATGGGAACACCAGGTGCTGTAGGTTTTTTCACATTACAGGCAAATTGTTTTTATTCTCTAGCTATTTAAATTGGAAACTTTTTCTTTTTATTGCCAGTACAGACATTTGGAAGAGGTCAAACAGACACAATAGCCATCACCTAAAGACTTACCACACTGTTTAGGCCCAATTCCAACTGCTTTTGGCAGCTAAACAGTGTTGAGCCTCTTTAGTAGTTTAATTTAAGACCCCTGCTAATATCATGTCCTGTAGGTCTTTTTACATTACCAACACATGATTTTTTTCAGTAAGCCAATACAGTTAGGAAACTTTTGTATTAGCTTACCTGGTGATAGAAGTAGAAGAGGGCAAAAAAGTGCCTGTATCTCACCTACAGCCATACCACATTGGATAGGCCCAATCTCGTCTGATCTTGGAAGCTAAGCAGTGTTGGGCATGGTTAGTACTTGGGTGGGAGACCACATGGGAACACCAGGTGCTGTAGGTTTTTTCACATTACAGGCAAATTGTTTTTATTCTCTAGCTATTTAAATTGGAAACTTTTTCTTTTTATTGCCAGCACAGACATTTGGAAGAGGTCAAACAGACACAATAGCCATCACCTACAGACTTACCACACTGTTTAGGCCCAATTCCAACTGCTTTTGGCAGCTAAACAGTGTTGAGCCTCTTTTGTAGTTTAATTTAAGACCCCCTGCTAATATCATGTCCTGTAGGTCTTTTTACATTACCAACACATGATTTTTTTTAAGTAAGCCAATACAGTTAGGAAACTGTTTATTAGCTTACCTGGTGATAGAAGTAGAAGAGGGCAAAAAAGTGCCTGCATCTCACCTACAGCCATACCACATTGGATAGGCCCAATCTCGTCTGATCTTGGAAGCTAAGCAGTGTTGGGCCTGGTTAGTACTTGGGTGGGAGACCACATGGGAACACCAGGTGCTGTAGGTTTTTTCACATTACAGGCAAATTGTTTTTATTCTCTAGCTATTTAAATTGGAAACTTTTTCTTTTTATTGCCAGTACAGACATTTGGAAGAGGTCAAACAGACACAATAGCCATCACCTAAAGACTTACCACACTGTTTAGGCCCAATTCCAACTGCTTTTGGCAGCTAAACAGTGTTGAGCCTCTTTAGTAGTTTAATTTAAGACCCCCTGCTAATATCATGTCCTGTAGGTCTTTTTACATTACCAACACATGATTTTTTTCAGTAAGCCAATACAGTTAGGAAACTTTTGTATTAGCTTACCTGGTGATAGAAGTAGAAGAGGGCAAAAAAGTGCCTGTATCTCACCTACAGCCATACCACATTGGATAGGCCCAATCTCGTCTGATCTTGGAAGCTAAGCAGTGTTGGGCCTGGTTAGTACTTGGGTGGGAGACCACATGGGAACACCAGGTGCTGTAGGTTTTTTTACATTACAGGCAAATTGTTTTTATTCTCTAGCTATTTAAATTGGAAACTTTTTCTTTTTATTGCCAGTACAGACATTTGGAAGAGGTCAAACAGACACAATAGCCATCACCTAAAGACTTACTACACTGTTTAGGCCCAATTCCAACTGCTTTTGGCAGCTAAACAGAGTTGATCCTCTTTAGTAGTTTAATTTAAGACCCCCTGCTAATATCATGTCCTGTAGGTCTTTTTACATTACCAACACATGATTTTTTTCAGTAAGCCAATACAGTTAGGAAACTGTTTATTAGCTTACCTGGTGATAGAAGTAGAAGAGGGCAAAAAAGTGCCTGTATCTCACCTACAGCCATACCACATTGGATAGGCCCAATCTCGTCTGATCTTGGAAGCTAAGCAGTGTTGGGCCTGGTTAGTACTTGGGTGGGAGACCACATGGGAACACCAGGTGCTGTAGGTTTTTTCACATTACTGGCAAATTGTTTTTATTCTCTAGCTATTTAAATTGGAAACTTTTTCTTTTTATTGCCAGTACAGACATTTGGAAGAGGTCAAACAGACACAATAGCCATCACCTAAAGACTTACCACACTGTTTAGGCCCAATTCCAACTGCTTTTGGCAGCTAAACAGTGTTGAGCCTCTTTAGTAGTTTAATTTAAGACCCCCTGCTAATATCATGTCCTGTAGGTCTTTTTACATTACCAACACATGATTTTTTTCAGTAAGCCAATACAGTTAGGAAACTTTTGTATTAGCTTACCTGGTAATAGAAGTAGAAGAGGGCAAAAAAGTGGCTTTAACTCACCTACAGCCATTCCACATTGGATAGGCCCCATCTCGTCTGATCTTGGAAGCTAAGCAGTGTTGGGCCTGGTTAGTACTTGGGTGGGAGACCACATGGGAACGCCAAGTGCTGTAGGTTTTTTCACATTACAGGCAAATTGTTTTTATTCTCTAGCTATTTAAATTGGAAACTTTTTCTTTTTATTGCCAGCACAGACATTTGGAAGAGGTCAAACAGACACAATAGCCATCACCTAAAGACTTACCACACTGTTTAGGCTCAATTCCAACTGCTTTTGGCAGCTAAACAGTGTTGAGCCTCTTTTGTAGTTTAATTTAAGACCCCCTGCTAATATCATGTCCTGTAGGTCTTTTTACATTACCAACACATGATTTTTTTCAGTAAGCCAATACAGTTAGGAAACTTTTTTATTAGCTTACCTGGTGATAGAAGTAGAAAAGGGCAAATAAGTGCCTGTATCTCACCTACAGCCATACCACATTGGATAGGCCCAATCTCATCTGGACTTATAAGCTAAGCAGTGTTGGACCTGGTTAGTACTTGGGTGGGAGACCACATGGGAACACCAGGTGCTGTAGGTTTTTTCACATTACTGGCAAATTGTTTTTATTCTCTAGCTATTTATATTGGAAACTTTTTCATTTTATTGCCAGCACAGACATTTGGAAGAGGTCAAACAGACACAATAGCCATCACCTAAAGACTTACCACAATGTTTAGGCTCAATTCCAACTGCTTTTGGCAGCTAAATAGTGTTGAGCCTCTTTTGTAGTTTAATTTAAGACCCCCTGCTAATATCATGTCCTGTAGGTCTTTTTACATTACCAACACATGATTTTTTTCAGTAAGCCAATACAGTTAGGAAACTTTTGTATTAGCTTACCTGGTAATAGAAGTAGAAGAGGGCAAAAAAGTGGCTTTAACTCACCTACAGCCATTCCACATTGGATAGGCCCAATCTCGTCTGATCTTGGAAGCTAAGCAGTGTTGGTCCTGGTTAGTACTTAGGTGGGAGACCACAAAGGAACACCATGTGCTGTAGGTTTTTTCACATTACAGGCAAATTGTTTTTATTCTCTAGCTATTTAAATTGGAAACTTTTTCTTTTTATTGCCAGTACAGACATTTGGAAGAGGTCAAACAGACACAATAGCCATCACATAAAGACTTACCACACTGTTTAGGCCCAATTCCAACTGCTTTTGGCAGCTAAACAGTGTTGAGCCTGTTTAGTAGTTTAATTTAAGACCCCCTGCTAATATCATGTCCTGTAGGTCTTTTTACATTACCAACACATGATTTTTTTTTAAGTAAGCCAATACAGTTAGGAAACTTTTTTATTAGCTTACCTGGTGATAGAAGTAGAAGAGGGCAAAAAAGTGCTTGTATCTCACCTACAGCCATACCACATTGGATAGGCCTAATCTCGTCTGATCTTGGAAGCTAAGCAGTGTTGGGCCTGGTTAGTACTTGGGTGGGAGACCACCTGGGAACACCAGGTGCTGTAGGTTTTTTCACATTACTGGCAAATTATTTTTATTCTCTAGCTATTTAAATTGGAAACTTTTTCTTTTTATTGCCAGCACAGACATTTGGAAGAGGTCAAACAGACACAATAGCCATCACCTAAAGACTTACCACACTGTTTAGGCTCAATTCCAACTGCTTTTGGCAGCTAAACAGTGTTGAGTCTCTTTTGTAGTTTAATTTAAGACCCCCTGCTAATATCATGTCCTGTAGGTCTTTTTACTTTACCAACACATGATTTTTTTCAGTAAGCCAATACAGTTAGGAAACTTTTGTATTAGCTTACCTGGTGATAGAAGTAGAAGAGGGCAAAAAAGTGCCTGTATTTCACCTACAGCCATACCACATTGGATAGGCCCAATCTCGTCTGATCTTGGAAGCTAAGCAGTGTTGGGCCTGGTTAGTACTTGGGTGGGAGACCACATGGGAACACCAGGTGCTGTAGGTTTTTTCACATTACAGGCAAATTGTTTTTATTCTCTAGCTATTTAAATTGGAAACTTTTTCTTTTTATTGCCAGTACAGACATTTGGAAGAGGTCAAACAGACACAATAGCCATCACCTAAAGACTTACCACACTGTTTAGGCCCAATTCCAACTGCTTTTGGCAGCTAGACAGAGTTGATCCTCTTTAGTAGTTTAATTTAAGACCCCCTGCTAATATCATGTCCTGTAGGTCTTTTTACATTACCAACACATGATTTTTTTCAGTAAGCCAATACAGTTAGGAAACTGTTTATTAGCTTACCTGGTGATAGAAGTAGAAGAGGGCACAAAAGTGCCTGTACCTCACCTACAGCCATACCACATTGGAAAGGCCCAATCTCGTCTGATCTTGGAAGCTAAGCAGTGTTGGGCCTGGTTAGTACTTGGGTGGGAGACCACATGGGAACACCAGGTGCTGTAGGTTTTTTCACATTACAGGCAAATTGTTTTTATTCTCTAGCTATTTAAATTGGAAACTTTTTCTTTTTATTGCCAGTACAGACATGTGGAAGAGGTAAACAGACACAATAGCCATCACCTAAAGACTTACCACACTGTTTAGGCCCAATTCCAACTGCTTTTGGCAGCTAAACAGTGTTGAGCCTCTTTAGTAGTTTAATTTAAGACCCCCTGCTAATATCATGTCCTGTAAGTCTTTTTACATTACCAACACATGATATTTTTCATTAAGCCAATACAGTTAGGAAACTTTTTTATTAGCTTACCTGGTGATAGAAGTAGAAGAGGGAAAAAAAGTGCTTGTATCTCACCTACAGCCATACCACATTGGATATGCCCAATCTTGTCTGATCTTGGAAGCTAAGCAGTGTTGGGCCTGGTTAGTACTTGGGTGGGAGACCACATGGGAACACCAGGTGCTGTAGGTTTTTTCACATTACAGGCAAATTGTTTTTATTCTCTAGCTATTTAAATTGGAAACTTTTTCTTTTTATTGCCAGTACAGACATTTGGAAGAGGTCAAACAGACACAATAGCCATCACCTAAAGACTTACCACACTGTTTAGGCCCAATTCCAACTGCTTTTGGCAGCTAAACAGTGTTGAGCCTCTTTAGTAGTTTAATTTAAGACCCCCTGCTAATATCATGTCCTGTAGGTCTTTTTACATTACCAACACATGATTTTTTTCAGTAAGCCAATACAGTTAGGAAACTTTTGTATTAGCTTACCTGGTAATAGAAGTAGAAGAGGGCAAAAAAGTGGCTTTAACTCACCTACAGCCATTCCACATTGGATAGGCCCCATCTCGTCTGATCTTGGAAGCTAAGCAGTGTTGGGCCTGGTTAGTACTTGGGTGGGAGACCACATGGGAACACCAAGTGCTGTAGGTTTTTTCACATTACAGGCAAATTGTTTTTATTCTCTAGCTATTTAAATTGGAAACTTTTTCTTTTTATTGCCAGTACAGACATTTGGAAGAGGTCAAACAGACACAATAGCCATCACATAAAGACTTACCACACTGTTTAGGCCCAATTCCAACTGCTTTTGGCAGCAAAACAGTGTTGAGCCTGTTTAGTAGTTTAATTTAAGACCCCCTGCTAATATCATGTCCTGTAGGTCTTTTTACATTACCAACACATGATTTTTTTTAAGTAAGCCAATACAGTTAGGAAACTTTTTTATTAGCTTACCTGGTGATAGAAGTAGAAGAGGGCAAAAAAGTGCCTGTATCTCACCTACAGCCATACCACATTGGATAGGCCCAATCTCGTCTGATCTTGGAAGCTAAGCAGTGTTGGGCCTGGTTAGTACTTGGGTGGGAGACCACATGGGAACACCAGGTGCTGTAGGTTTTTTTACATTACAGGCAAATTGTTTTTATTCTCTAGCTATTTAAATTGGAAACTTTTTCTTTTTATTGCCAGTACAGACATTTGGAAGAGGTCAAACAGACACAATAGCCATCACCTAAAGACTTACCACACTGTTTAGGCCCAATTCCAACTGCTTTTGGCAGCTAAACAGAGTTGATCCTCTTTAGTAGTTTAATTTAAGACCCCCTGCTAATATCATGTCCTGTAGGTCTTTTTACATTACCAACACATGATTTTTTTCAGTAAGCCAATACAGTTAGGAAACTGTTTATTAGCTTACCTGGTGATAGAAGTAGAAGAGGGCAAAAAAGTGCCTGTATCTCACCTACAGCCATACCACATTGGATAGGCCCAATCTCGTCTGATCTTGGAAGCTAAGCAGTGTTGGGCCTGGTTAGTACTTGGGTGGGAGACCACATGGGAACACCAGGTGCTGTAGGTTTTTTCACATTACTGGCAAATTGTTTTTATTCTCTAGCTATTTAAATTGGAAACTTTTTCTTTTTATTGCCAGTACAGACATTTGGAAGAGGTCAAACAGACACAATAGCCATCACCTAAAGACTTACCACACTGTTTAGGCCCAATTCCAACTGATTTTGGCAGCTAAACAGTGTTGAGCCTCTTTAGTAGTTTAATTTAAGACCCCCTGCTAATATCATGTCCTGTAGGTCTTTTTACATTACCAACACATGATTTTTTTCAGTAAGCCAATACAGTTAGGAAACTTTTGTATTAGCTTACCTAGTAATATAAGTAGAAGAGGGCAAAAAAGTGGCTTTAACTCACCTACAGCCATTCCACATTGGATAGGCCCCATCTCGTCTGATCTTGGAAGCTAAGCAGTGTTGGGCCTGGTTAGTACTTGGGTGGGAGACCACATGGGAACGCCAAGTGCTGTAGGTTTTTTCACATTACAGGCAAATTGTTTTTATTCTCTAGCTATTTAAATTGGAAACTTTTTCTTTTTATTGCCAGCACAGACATTTGGAAGAGGTCAAACAGACACAATAGCCATCACCTAAAGACTTACCACACTGTTTAGGCTCAATTCCAACTGCTTTTGGCAGCTAAACAGTGTTGAGCCTCTTTTGTAGTTTAATTTAAGACCCCCTGCTAATATCATGTCCTGTAGGTCTTTTTACATTACCAACACATGATTTTTTTCAGTAAGCCAATACAGTTAGGAAACTTTTTTATTAGCTTACCTGGTGATAGAAGTAGAAAAGGGCAAATAAGTGCCTGTATCTCACCTACAGCCATACCACATTGGATAGGCCCAATCTCATCTGGACTTATAAGCTAAGCAGTGTTGGACCTGGTTAGTACTTGGGTGGGAGACCACATGGGAACACCAGGTGCTGTAGGTTTTTTCACATTACTGGCAAATTGTTTTTATTCTCTAGCTATTTATATTGGAAACTTTTTCATTTTATTGCCAGCACAGACATTTGGAAGAGGTCAAACAGACACAATAGCCATCACCTAAAGACTTACCACAATGTTTAGGCTCAATTCCAACTGCTTTTGGCAGCTAAATAGTGTTGAGCCTCTTTTGTAGTTTAATTTAAGACCCCCTGCTAATATCATGTCCTGTAGGTCTTTTTACATTACCAACACATGATTTTTTTCAGTAAGCCAATACAGTTAGGAAACTTTTGTATTAGCTTACCTGGTAATAGAAGTAGAAGAGGGCAAAAAAGTGGCTTTAACTCACCTACAGCCATTCCACATTGGATAGGCCCAATCTCGTCTGATCTTGGAAGCTAAGCAGTGTTGGTCCTGGTTAGTACTTAGGTGGGAGACCACAAAGGAACACCATGTGCTGTAGGTTTTTTCACATTACAGGCAAATTGTTTTTATTCTCTAGCTATTTAAATTGGAAACTTTTTCTTTTTATTGCCAGTACAGACATTTGGAAGAGGTCAAACAGACACAATAGCCATCACATAAAGACTTACCACACTGTTTAGGCCCAATTCCAACTGCTTTTCGGCAGCTAAACAGTGTTGAGCCTGTTTAGTAGTTTAATTTAAGACCCCCTGCTAATATCATGTCCTGTAGGTCTTTTTACATTACCAACACATGATTTTTTTTTAAGTAAGCCAATACAGTTAGGAAACTTTTTTATTAGCTTACCTGGTGATAGAAGTAGAAGAGGGCAAAAAAGTGCTTGTATCTCACCTACAGCCATACCACATTGGATAGGCCTAATCTCGTCTGATCTTGGAAGCTAAGCAGTGTTGGGCCTGGTTAGTACTTGGGTGGGAGACCACCTGGGAACACCAGGTGCTGTAGGTTTTTTCACATTACTGGCAAATTATTTTTATTCTCTAGCTATTTAAATTGGAAACTTTTTCTTTTTATTGCCAGCACAGACATTTGGAAGAGGTCAAACAGACACAATAGCCATCACCTAAAGACTTACCACACTGTTTAGGCTCAATTCCAACTGCTTTTGGCAGCTAAACAGTGTTGAGTCTCTTTTGTAGTTTAATTTAAGACCCCCTGCTAATATCATGTCCTGTAGGTCTTTTTACTTTACCAACACATGATTTTTTTCAGTAAGCCAATACAGTTAGGAAACTTTTGTATTAGCTTACCTGGTGATAGAAGTAGAAGAGGGCAAAAAAGTGCCTGTATTTCACCTACGGCCATACCACATTGGATAGGCCCAATATCGTCTGATCTTGGAAGCTAAGCAGTGTTGGACCTGGTTAGTACTTGGGTGGGAGACCACCTGGGAACACCAGGGGCTGTAGGTTTTTTCACATTACTGGCAAATTGTTTTTATTCTCTAGCTATTTATATTGGAAACTTTTTCTTTTTATTGCCAGCACAGACATTTGGAAGAGGTCAAACAGACACAATAGCCATCACCTAAAGACTTACCACACTGTTTAGGCTCAATTCCAACTGCTTTTGGCAGCTAAACAGTGTTGAGCCTCTTTAGTAGTTTAATTTAAGACCCCCTGCTAATATCATGTCCTGTAGGTCTTTTTACATTACCAACACATGATTTTTTTCAGTAAGCCAATACAGTTAGGAAACTTTTTTATTAGCTTACCCGGTGATAGAAGTAGAAGAGGGCAAAAAAGTGCCTGTATTTTACCTACAGCCATACCACATTGGATAGGCCCAATCTCGTCTGTTCTTGGAAGCTAAGCAATGTTGGGCCTGGTTAGTACTTGGGTGGGAGACCACATGGGAACACCAGGTGCTGTAGGTTTTTTCACATTACAGGCAAATTGTTTTTATTCTCTAGCTATTTATATTGGAAACTTTTTCTTTTTATTGCCAGCACAGACATTTGGAAGAGGTCAAACAGACACAATAGCCATCACCTAAAGACTTACCAAACTGTTTAGGCTCAATTCCAACTGCTTTTGGCAGCTAAACAGTGTTGAGCCTCTTTTGTAGTTTAATTTAAGACCCCCTGCTAATATCATGTCCTGTAGGTCTTTTTACATTACCAACACATGATTTTTTTCAGTAAGCCAATACAGTTAGGAAACTTTTGTATTAGCTTACCTGGTGATAGAAGTAGAAGAGGGCAAATAAGTGGCTTTAACTCACCTACAGCCATACCACATTGGATAGGCCCAATCTCGTCTGATCTTGGAAGCTAAGCAGTGTTGGGCCTGGTTAGTACTTGGGTGGGAGACCACATGGGAACACCAGGTGCTGTAGGTTTTTTCACATTACTGGCAAATTGTTTTTATTCTCTAGCTATTTTAATAGGAAACTTTTTCTTTTTATTGCCAGCACAGACATTTGGAAGAGGTCAAACAGACACAATAGCCATCACCTAAAGACTTACCACACTGTTTAGGCCCAATTCCAACTGCTTTTGGCAGCTAAACAGTGTTGGGCCTCTTTAGTAGTTTAATTTAAGACTCCCTGCTAATATCATGTCCTGTAGGTCTTTTTACATTACCAACACATGATTTTTTTCAGTAAGCCAATACAGTTAGGAAACTTTTTTATTAGCTTACCTGGTGATAGAAGTAGAAGAGGGCAAAAAAGTGCCTGTATCTCACCTACAGCTATACCACATTGGATAGGCCCAATCTCGTCTGATCTTGGAAGCTAAGCAGTGTTGGGCCTGGTTAGTACTTGGGTGGGAGACCACATGGGAACACCAGGTGCTGTAGGTTTTTTCACATTACAGGCAAATTGTTTTTATTCTCTAGCTATTTAAATTGGAAACTTTTTCTTTTAATTGCCAGTACAGACATTTGGAAGAGGTCAAACAGACACAATAGCCATCACCTAAAGACTTACCACACTGTTTAGGCCCAATTCCAACTGCTTTTGGCAGCTAAACAGTGTTGAGCCTGTTTAGTAGTTTAATTTAAGACCCCCTGCTAATATCATGTCCTGTAGGTCTTTTTACATTACCAACACATGATTTTTTTTAAGTAAGCCAATACAGTTAGGAAACTTTTTTATTAGCTTACCTGGTGATAGAAGTAGAAGAGGGCAAAAAAGTGCCTGTATCTCACCTACAGCCATACCACATTGGATAGGCCCAATCTCGTCTGATCTTGGAAGCTAAGCAGTGTTGGGCCTAGTTAGTACTTGGGTGGGAGACCACCTGGGAACACCAGGTGCTGTAGGTTTTTTCACATTACTGGCAAATTGTTTTTATTCTCTAGCTATTTAAATTGGAAACTTTTTCTTTTTATTGACAGCACAGACATTTGGAAGAGGTCAAACAGACACAATAGCCATCACCTAAAGACTTACCACACTGTTTAGGCTCAATTCCAACTGCTTTTGGCAGCTAAACAGTGTTGAGCCTCTTTTGTAGTTTAATTTAAGACCCCCTGCTAATATCATGTCCTGTAGGTCTTTTTACTTTACCAACACATGATTTTTTTCAGTAAGCCAATACAGTTAGGAAACTTTTGTATTAGCTTACCTGGTGATAGAAGTAGAAGAGGGCAAAAAAGTGCCTGTATCTCAACTAAAGCCATACCACATTGGATAGGCCCAATCTCGTCTGATCTTGGAAGCTAAGCAGTGTTGGGCCTGGTTAGTACTTGGGTGGGAGACCACATGGGAACACCAGGTGCTGTAGGTTTTTTTCACATTACTGGCAAATTGTTTTTATTCTCTAGCTCATTAAATTGGAAACTTTTTCTTTTTATTGCCAGTACAGACATTTGGAAGAGGTCAAACAGACACAATAGCCATCACCTAAAGACTTACCACACTGTTTAGGCTCAATTCCAACTGCTTTTGGCAGCTAAACAGTGTTGAGCCTCTTTTGTAGTTTAATTTAAGACCCCCTGCTAATATCATGTCCTGTAGGTCTTTTTACATTACCAACACATGATTTTTTTCAGTAAGCCAATACAGTTAGGAAACTTTTTTATTAGCTTACCTGGTGATAGAAGTAGAAAAGGGCAAATAAGTGCCTGTATCTCACCTACAGCCATACCACATTGGATAGGCCCAATCTCATCTGGACTTATAAGCTAAGCAGTGTTGGACCTGGTTAGTACTTGGGTGGGAGACCACATGGGAACACCAGGTGCTGTAGGTTTTTTCACATTACTGGCAAATTGTTTTTATTCTCTAGCTATTTATATTGGAAACTTTTTCATTTTATTGCCAGCACAGACATTTGGAAGAGGTCAAACAGACACAATAGCCATCACCTAAAGACTTACCACAATGTTTAGGCTCAATTCCAACTGCTTTTGGCAGCTAAATAGTGTTGAGCCTCTTTTGTAGTTTAATTTAAGACCCCCTGCTAATATCATGTCCTGTAGGTCTTTTTACATTACCAACACATGATTTTTTTCAGTAAGCCAATACAGTTAGGAAACTTTTGTATTAGCTTACCTGGTAATAGAAGTAGAAGAGGGCAAAAAAGTGGCTTTAACTCACCTACAGCCATTCCACATTGGATAGGCCCAATCTCGTCTGATCTTGGAAGCTAAGCAGTGTTGGTCCTGGTTAGTACTTAGGTGGGAGACCACAAAGGAACACCATGTGCTGTAGGTTTTTTCACATTACAGGCAAATTGTTTTTATTCTCTAGCTATTTAAATTGGAAACTTTTTCTTTTTATTGCCAGTACAGACATTTGGAAGAGGTCAAACAGACACAATAGCCATCACATAAAGACTTACCACACTGTTTAGGCCCAATTCCAACTGCTTTTGGCAGCTAAACAGTGTTGAGCCTGTTTAGTAGTTTAATTTAAGACCCCCTGCTAATATCATGTCCTGTAGGTCTTTTTACATTACCAACACATGATTTTTTTTTAAGTAAGCCAATACAGTTAGGAAACTTTTTTATTAGCTTACCTGGTGATAGAAGTAGAAGAGGGCAAAAAAGTGCTTGTATCTCACCTACAGCCATACCACATTGGATAGGCCTAATCTCGTCTGATCTTGGAAGCTAAGCAGTGTTGGGCCTGGTTAGTACTTGGGTGGGAGACCACCTGGGAACACCAGGTGCTGTAGGTTTTTTTACATTACTGGCAAATTATTTTTATTCTCTAGCTATTTAAATTGGAAACTTTTTCTTTTTATTGCCAGCACAGACATTTGGAAGAGGTCAAACAGACACAATAGCCATCACCTAAAGACTTACCACACTGTTTAGGCTCAATTCCAACTGCTTTTGGCAGCTAAACAGTGTTGAGTCTCTTTTGTAGTTTAATTTAAGACCCCCTGCTAATATCATGTCCTGTAGGTCTTTTTACTTTACCAACACATGATTTTTTTCAGTAAGCCAATACAGTTAGGAAACTTTTGTATTAGCTTACCTGGTGATAGAAGTAGAAGAGGGCAAAAAAGTGCCTGTATTTCACCTACGGCCATACCACATTGGATAGGCCCAATATCGTCTGATCTTGGAAGCTAAGCAGTGTTGGACCTGGTTAGTACTTGGGTGGGAGACCACCTGGGAACACCAGGTGCTGTAGGTTTTTTCACATTACTGGCAAATTGTTTTTATTCTCTAGCTATTTATATTGGAAACTTTTTCTTTTTATTGCCAGCACAGACATTTGGAAGAGGTCAAACAGACACAATAGCCATCACCTAAAGACTTACCACACTGTTTAGGCTCAATTCCAACTGCTTTTGGCAGCTAAACAGTGTTGAGCCTCTTTAGTAGTTTAATTTAAGACCCCCTGCTAATATCATGTCCTGTAGGTCTTTTTACATTACCAACACATGATTTTTTTCAGTAAGCCAATACAGTTAGGAAACTTTTTTATTAGCTTACCCGGTGATAGAAGTAGAAGAGGGCAAAAAAGTGCCTGTATTTTACCTACAGCCATACCACATTGGATAGGCCCAATCTCGTCTGTTCTTGGAAGCTAAGCAATGTTGGGCCTGGTTAGTACTTGGGTGGGAGACCACATGGGAACACCAGGTGCTGTAGGTTTTTTCACATTACAGGCAAATTGTTTTTATTCTCTAGCTATTTATATTGGAAACTTTTTCTTTTTATTGCCAGCACAGACATTTGGAAGAGGTCAAACAGACACAATAGCCATCACCTAAAGACTTACCAAACTGTTTAGGCTCAATTCCAACTGCTTTTGGCAGCTAAACAGTGTTGAGCCTCTTTTGTAGTTTAATTTAAGACCCCCTGCTAATATCATGTCCTGTAGGTCTTTTTACATTACCAACACATGATTTTTTTCAGTAAGCCAATACAGTTAGGAAACTTTTGTATTAGCTTACCTGGTGATAGAAGTAGAAGAGGGCAAATAAGTGGCTTTAACTCACCTACAGCCATACCACATTGGATAGGCCCAATCTCGTCTGATCTTGGAAGCTAAGCAGTGTTGGGCCTGGTTAGTACTTGGGTGGGAGACCACATGGGAACACCAGGTGCTGTAGGTTTTTTCACATTACTGGCAAATTGTTTTTATTCTCTAGCTATTTTAATAGGAAACTTTTTCTTTTTATTGCCAGCACAGACATTTGGAAGAGGTCAAACAGACACAATAGCCATCACCTAAAGACTTACCACACTGTTTAGGCCCAATTCCAACTGCTTTTGGCAGCTAAACAGTGTTGGGCCTCTTTAGTAGTTTAATTTAAGACTCCCTGCTAATATCATGTCCTGTAGGTCTTTTTACATTACCAACACATGATTTTTTTCAGTAAGCCAATACAGTTAGGAAACTTTTTTATTAGCTTACCTGGTGATAGAAGTAGAAGAGGGCAAAAAAGTGCCTGTATCTCAACTACAGCTATACCACATTGGATAGGCCCAATCTCGTCTGATCTTGGAAGCTAAGCAGTGTTGGGCCTGGTTAGTACTTGGGTGGGAGACCACATGGGAACACCAGGTGCTGTAGGTTTTTTCACATTACAGGCAAATTGTTTTTATTCTCTAGCTATTTAAATTGGAAACTTTTTCTTTTAATTGCCAGTACAGACATTTGGAAGAGGTCAAACAGACACAATAGCCATCACCTAAAGACTTACCACACTGTTTAGGCCCAATTCCAACTGCTTTTGGCAGCTAAACAGTGTTGAGCCTGTTTAGTAGTTTAATTTAAGACCCCCTGCTAATATCATGTCCTGTAGGTCTTTTTACATTACCAACACATGATTTTTTTTAAGTAAGCCAATACAGTTAGGAAACTTTTTTATTAGCTTACCTGGTGATAGAAGTAGAAGAGGGCAAAAAAGTGCCTGTATCTCACCTACAGCCATACCACATTGGATAGGCCCAATCTCGTCTGATCTTGGAAGCTAAGCAGTGTTGGGCCTAGTTAGTACTTGGGTGGGAGACCACCTGGGAACACCAGGTGCTGTAGGTTTTTTCACATTACTGGCAAATTGTTTTTATTCTCTAGCTATTTAAATTGGAAACTTTTTCTTTTTATTGACAGCACAGACATTTGGAAGAGGTCAAACAGACACAATAGCCATCACCTAAAGACTTACCACACTGTTTAGGCTCAATTCCAACTGCTTTTGGCAGCTAAACAGTGTTGAGCCTCTTTTGTAGTTTAATTTAAGACCCCCTGCTAATATCATGTCCTGTAGGTCTTTTTACTTTACCAACACATGATTTTTTTCAGTAAGCCAATACAGTTAGGAAACTTTTGTATTAGCTTACCTGGTGATAGAAGTAGAAGAGGGCAAAAAAGTGCTTTTATTTCACCTACAGCCATACCACATTGGATAGGCCCAAACTCGTCTGATCTTGGAAGCTAAGCAGTGTTGGGCCTGGTTAGTACTTGGGTGGGAGACCACCTGGGAACACCAGGTGCTGTAGGTTTTTTCACATTACTGGCAAATTGTTTTTATTCTCTAGCTATTTATATTGGAAACTTTTTCTTTTTATTGCCAGCACAGACATTTGGAAGAGGTCAAACAGACACACTAGCCATCACCTAAAGACTTACCACACTGTTTAGGCTCAATTCCAACTGCTTTTGGCAGCTAAACAGTGTTGAGCCTCTTTTGTAGTTTAATTTAAGACCCCCTGCTAATATCATGTCCTGTAGGTCTTTTTACATTACCAACACATGATTTTTTTCAGTAAGCCAATACAGTTAGGAAACTTTTGTATTAGCTTACCTGGTGATAGAAGTAGAAGAGGGCAAAAAAGTGCCTGTATCTCAACTAAAGCCATACCACATTGGATAGGCCCAATCTCGTCTGATCTTGGAAGCTAAGCAGTGTTGGGCCTGGTTAGTACTTGGGTGGGAGACCACATGGGAACACCAGGTGCTGTAGGTTTTTTCACATTACTGGCAAATTGTTTTTATTCTCTAGCTATTTATATTGGAAACTTTTTCATTTTATTGCCAGCACAGACATTTGGAAGAGGTCAAACAGACACAATAGCCATCACCTAAAGACTTACCACAATGTTTCGGCTCAATTCCAACTGCTTTTGGCAGCTAAACAGTGTTGAGCCTCTTTAGTAGTTTAATTTAAGACCCCCTGCTAATATCATGTCCTGTAGGTCTTTTTACATTACCAACACATGATTTTTTTCAGTAAGCCAATACAGTTAGGAAACTTTTGTATTAGCTTCCCTTGTGATAGAAGTAGAAGAGGGCAAAAAAGTGAATTTAACTCACCTACAGCCATACCACATTGGATAGACCCAATCTCGTCTGATCTTGGAAGCTAAGCAGTGTTGGGCCTGGTTAGTACTTAGGTGGGAGACCACATGGGAACACCAGGTGCTGTAGGTTTTTTCACATTACTGGCAAATTGTTTTTATTCTCTAGCTATTTATATTGGAAACTTTTTCATTTTATTGCCAGCACAGACATTTGGAAGAGGTCAAACAGACACAATAGCAATCACCTAAAGACTTACAACACTGTTTAGGCCCAATTCCAACTGCTTTTGGCAGCTAAACAGTGTTGGGCCTCTTTAGTAGTTTAATTTAAGACTCCCTGCTAATATCATGTCCAGTAGGTCTTTTTACATTACCAACACATGATTTTTTTCAGTAAGCCAATACAGTTAGGAAACTTTTTTATTAGCTTACCTGGTGATAGAAGTAGAAGAGGGCAAAAAAGTGCCTGCATCTCACCTACAGCCATACCACATTGGATAGGCCCAATCTCGTCTGATCTTGGAAGCTAAGCAGTGTTGGGCCTGGTTAGTACTTGGGTGGCAGACCACATGGGAACACCAGGTGATGTAGGTTTTTTCACATTACAGGCAAATTGTTTTTATTCTCTAGCTATTTAAATTGGAAACTTTTTCTTTTTATTGCCAGTACAGACATTTGGAAGAGGTCAAACAGACACAATAGCCATCACCTAAAGACTTACCACACTGTTTAGGCCCAATTCCAACTGCTTTTGGCAGCTAAACAGTGTTGAGCCTGTTTAGTAGTTTAATTTAGGACCCCCTGCTAATATCATGTCCTGTAGGTCTTTTTACATTACCAACACATGATTTTTTTCAGTAAGCCAATACAGTTAGGAAACTTTTTTATTAGCTTACCTGGTGATAGAAGTAGAAGAGGGCAAAAAAGTGCCTGTATCTCACCTACAGCCATACCACATTGGATAGGCCTAATCTCGTCTGATCTTGGAAGCTAAGCAGTGTTGGGCCTGGTTAGTACTTGGGTGGGAGACCACATGGGAACACCAGGTGCTGTAGGTTTTTTCACATTACAGGCAAATTGTTTTTATTCTCTAGCTATTTAAATTGGAAACTTTTTCTTTTTATTGCCAGTACAGACATTTGGAAGAGGTCAAACAGACACAATAGCCATCACCTAAAGACTTACCACACTGTTTAGGCCCAATTCCAACTGCTTTTGGCAGCTAAACAGTGTTGAGCCTCTTTAGTAGTTTAATTTAAGACCCCCTGCTAATATCATGTCCTGTAGGTCTTTTTACATTACCAACACATGATTTTTTTCAGTAAGCCAATACAGTTAGGAAACTTTTGTATTAGCTTACCTAGTGATAGAAGTAGAAGAGGGCAAAAAAGTGCCTGTATCTCACCTACAGCCATACCACATTGGATAGGCCCAATCTCGTCTGATCTTGGAAGCTAAGCAGTGTTGGGCCTGGTTAGTACTTGGGTGGGAGACCACATGGGAACACCAGGTGCTGTAGGTTTTTTCACATTACTGGCAAATTGTTTTTATTCTCTAGCTATTTAAATTGGAAACTTTTTATTTTTATTGCCAGTACAGACATTTGGAAGAGGTCAAACAGACACAATAGCCATCACCTAAAGACTTACCACACTGTTTAGGCCCAATTCCAACTGCTTTTGGCAGCTAAACAGTGTTGAGCCTCTTTAGTAGTTTAATTTAAGACCCCCTGCTAATATCATGTCCTGTAGGTCTTTTTACATTACCAACACATGATTTTTTTCAGTAAGCCAATACAGTTAGGAAACTTTTGTATTAGCTTACCTGGTAATAGAAGTAGAAGAGGGCAAAAAAGTGGCTTTAACTCACCTACAGCCATTCCACATTGGATAGGCCCCATCTCGTCTGATCTTGGAAGCTAAGCAGTGTTGGGCCTGGTTAGTACTTGGGTGGGAGACCACATGGGAACACCAGGTGCTGTAGGTTTTTTCACATTACTGGCAAATTGTTTTTATTCTCTAGCTATTTAAATTGGAAACTTTTTCTTTTTATTGCCAGTACAGACATTTGGAAGAGGTCAAACAGACACAATAGCCATCACATAAAGACTTACCACACTGTTTAGGCCCAATTCCAACTGCTTTTGGCAGCTAAACAGTGTTGAGCCTGTTTAGTAGTTTAATTTAAGACCCCCTGCTAATATCATGTCCTGTAGGTCTTTTTACATTACCAACACATGATTTTTTTTAAGTAAGCCAATACAGTTAGGAAACTTTTTTATTAGCTTACCTGGTGATAGAAGTAGAAGAGGGCAAAAAAGTGCCTGTATCTCACCTACAGCCATACCACATTGGATAGGCCCAATCTCGTCTGATCTTGGAAGCTAAGCAGTGTTGGGCCTGGTTAGTACTTGGGTGGGAGACCACATGGGAACACCAGGTGCTGTAGGTTTTTTCACATTACAGGCAAATTGTTTTTATTCTCTAGCTATTTAAATTGGAAACTTTTTCTTTTTATTGCCAGTACAGACATTTGGAAGAGGTCAAACAGACACAATAGCCATCACCTAAAGACTTACCACACTGTTTAGGCCCAATTCCAACTGCTTTTGGCAGCTAAACAGAGTTGATCCTCTTTAGTAGTTTAATTTAAGACCCCCTGCTAATATCATGTCCTGTAGGTCTTTTTACATTACCAACACATGATTTTTTTCAGTAAGCCAATACAGTTAGGAAACTGTTTATTAGCTTACCTGGTGATAGAAGTAGAAGAGGGCAAAAAAGTGCCTGTATCTCACCTACAGCCATACCACATTGGATAGGCCCAATCTTGTCTGATCTTGGAAGCTAAGCAGTGTTGGGCCTGGTTAGTACTTGGGTGGGAGACCACATGGGAACACCAGGTGCTGTAGGTTTTTTCACATTACAGGCAAATTGTTTTTATTCTCTAGCTATTTAAATTGGAAACTTTTTCTTTTTATTGCCAGTACAGACATGTGGAAGAGGTCAAACAGACACAATAGCCATCACCTAAAGACTTACCACACTGTTTAGGCCCAATTCCAACTGCTTTTGGCAGCTAAACAGTGTTGAGCCTCTTTAGTAGTTTAATTTAAGACCCCCTGCTAATATCATGTCCTGTAGGTCTTTTTACATTACCAACACATGATTTTTTTCAGTAAGCCAATACAGTTAGGAAACTTTTTTATTAGCTTACCTGGTGATAGAAGTAGAAGAGGGCAAAAAAGTGCCTGTATCTCACCTACAGCCATACCACATTGGATAGGCCCAATCTCGTCTGATCTTGGAAGCTAAGCAGTGTTGGGCCTGGTTAGTACTTGGGTGGGAGACCACATGGGAACACCAGGTGCTGTAGGTTTTTTCACATTACAGGCAAATTGTTTTTATTCTCTAGCTATTTAAATTGGAAACTTTTTCTTTTTATTGCCAGCACAGACATTTGGAAGAGGTCAAACAGACACAATAGCCATCACCTAAAGACTTACCACACTGTTTAGGCTCAATTCCAACTGCTTTTGGCAGCTAAACAGTGTTAAGCCTCTTTTGTAGTTTAATTTAAGACCCCCTGCTAATATCATGTCCTGTAGGTCTTTTTACATTACCAACACATGATTTTTTTCAGTAAGCCAATACAGTTAGGAAACTTTTTTATTAGCTTACCTGGTGATAGAAGTAGAAAAGGGCAAATAAGTGCCTATATCTCACCTACAGCCATACCACATTGGATAGGCCCAATCTCATCTGGACTTATAAGCTAAGCAGTGTTGGACCTGGTTAGTACTTGGGTGGGAGACCACATGGGAACACCAGGTGCTGTAGGTTTTTTCACATTACAGGCAAATTGTTTTTATTCTCTAGCTATTTATATTGGAAACTTTTTCATTTTATTGCCAGCACAGACATTTGGAAGAGGTCAAACAGACACAATAGCCATCACCTAAAGACTTACCACAATGTTTAGGCTCAATTCCAACTGCTTTTGGCAGCTAAATAGTGTTGAGCCTCTTTTGTAGTTTAATTTAAGACCCCCTGCTAATATCATGTCCTGTAGGTCTTTTTACATTACCAACACATGATTTTTTTCAGTAAGCCAATACAGTTAGGAAACTTTTGTATTAGCTTACCTGGTAATAGAAGTAGAAGAGGGCAAAAAAGTGGCTTTAACTCACCTACAGCCATTCCACATTGGATAGGCCCAATCTCGTCTGATCTTGGAAGCTAAGCAGTGTTGGTCCTGGTTAGTACTTAGGTGGGAGACCACAAAGGAACACCATGTGCTGTAGGTTTTTTCACATTACAGGCAAATTGTTTTTATTCTCTAGCTATTTAAATTTGAAACTTTTTCTTTTTATTGCCAGTACAGACATTTGGAAGAGGTCAAACAGACACAATAGCCATCACATAAAGACTTACCACACTGTTTAGGCCCAATTCCAACTGCTTTTGGCAGCTAAACAGTGTTGAGCCTGTTTAGTAGTTTAATTTAAGACCCCCTGCTAATATCATGTCCTGTAGGTCTTTTTACATTACCAACACATGATTTTTTTTTAAGTAAGCCAATACAGTTAGGAAACTTTTTTATTAGCTTACCTGGTGATAGAAGTAGAAGAGGGCAAAAAAGTGCTTGTATCTCACCTACAGCCATACCACATTGGATAGGCCTAATCTCGTCTGATCTTGGAAGCTAAGCAGTGTTGGGCCTGGTTAGTACTTGGGTGGGAGACCACCTGGGAACACCAGGTGCTGTAGGTTTTTTCACATTACTGGCAAATTATTTTTATTCTCTAGCTATTTAAATTGGAAACTTTTTCTTTTTATTGCCAGCACAGACATTTGGAAGAGGTCAAACAGACACAATAGCCATCACCTAAAGACTTACCACACTGTTTAGGCTCAATTCCAACTGCTTTTGGCAGCTAAACAGTGTTGAGTCTCTTTTGTAGTTTAATTTAAGACCCCCTGCTAATATCATGTCCTGTAGGTCTTTTTACTTTACCAACACATGATTTTTTTCAGTAAGCCAATACAGTTAGGAAACTTTTGTATTAGCTTACCTGGTGATAGAAGTAGAAGAGGGCAAAAAAGTGCCTGTATTTCACCTACAGCCATACCACATTGGATAGGCCCAATATCGTCTGATCTTGGAAGCTAAGCAGTGTTGGACCTGGTTAGTACTTGGGTGGGAGACCACCTGGGAACACCAGGTGCTGTAGGTTTTTTCACATTACTGGCAAATTGTTTTTATTCTCTAGCTATTTATATTGGAAACTTTTTCTTTTTATTGCCAGCACAGACATTTGGAAGAGGTCAAACAGACACAATAGCCATCACCTAAAGACTTACCACACTGTTTAGGCTCAATTCCAACTGCTTTTGGCAGCTAAACAGTGTTGAGCCTCTTTAGTAGTTTAATTTAAGACCCCCTGCTAATATCATGTCCTGTAGGTCTTTTTACATTACCAACACATGATTTTTTTCAGTAAGCCAATACAGTTAGGAAACTTTTTTATTAGCTTACCTGGTGATAGAAGTAGAAGAGGGCAAAAAAGTGCCTGTATTTTACCTACAGCCATACCACATTGGATAGGCCCAATCTCGTCTGTTCTTGGAAGCTAAGCAATGTTGGGCCTGGTTAGTACTTGGGTGGGAGACAACATGGGAACACCAGGTGCTGTAGGTTTTTTCACATTACAGGCAAATTGTTTTTATTCTCTAGCTATTTATATTGGAAACTTTTTCTTTTTATTGCCAGCACAGACATTTGGAAGAGGTCAAACAGACACAATAGCCATCACCTAAAGACTTACCAAACTGTTTAGGCTCAATTCCAACTGCTTTTGGCAGCTAAACAGTGTTGAGCCTCTTTTGTAGTTTAATTTAAGACCCCCTGCTAATATCATGTCCTGTAGGTCTTTTTACATTACCAACACATGATTTTTTTCAGTAAGCCAATACAGTTAGGAAACTTTTGTATTAGCTTACCTGGTGATAGAAGTAGAAGAGGGCAAATAAGTGGCTTTAACTCACCTACAGCCATACCACATTGGATAGGCCCAATCTCGTCTGATCTTGGAAGCTAAGCAGTGTTGGGCCTGGTTAGTACTTGGGTGGGAGACCACATGGGAACACCAGGTGCTGTAGGTTTTTCACATTACTGGCAAATTGTTTTTATTCTCTAGCTATTTAAATAGGAAACTTTTTCTTTTTATTGCCAGCACAGACATTTGGAAGAGGTCAAACAGACACAATAGCCATCACCTCAAGACTTACCACACTGTTTAGGCCCAATTCCAACTGCTTTTGGCAGCTAAACAGTGTTGGGCCTCTTTAGTAGTTTAATTTAAGACTCCCTGCTAATATCATGTCCTGTAGGTCTTTTTACATTACCAACACATGATTTTTTTCAGTAAGCCAATACAGTTAGGAAACTTTTTTATTAGCTTACCTGGTGATAGAAGTAGAAGAGGGCAAAAAAGTGCCTGTATCTCACCTACAGCTATACCACATTGGATAGGCCCAATCTCGTCTGATCTTGGAAGCTAAGCAGTGTTGGGCCTGGTTAGTACTTGGGTGGGAGACCACATGGGAACACCAGGTGCTGTAGGTTTTTTCACATTACAGGCAAATTGTTTTTATTCTCTAGCTATTTAAATTGGAAACTTTTTCTTTTAATTGCCAGTACAGACATTTGGAAGAGGTCAAACAGACACAATAGCCATCACCTAAAGACTTACCACACTGTTTAGGCCCAATTCCAACTGCTTTTGGCAGCTAAACAGTGTTGAGCCTGTTTAGTAGTTTAATTTAAGACCCCCTGCTAATATCATGTCCTGTAGGTCTTTTTACATTACCAACACATGATTTTTTTTAAGTAAGCCAATACAGTTAGGAAACTTTTTTATTAGCTTACCTGGTGATAGAAGTAGAAGAGGGCAAAAAAGTGCCTGTATCTCACCTACAGCCATACCACATTGGATAGGCCCAATCTCGTCTGATCTTGGAAGCTAAGCAGTGTTGGGCCTAGTTAGTACTTGGGTGGGAGACCACCTGGGAACACCAGGTGCTGTAGGTTTTTTCACATTACTGGCAAATTGTTTTTATTCTCTAGCTATTTAAATTGGAAACTTTTTCTTTTTATTGACAGCACAGACATTTGGAAGAGGTCAAACAGACACAATAGCCATCACCTAAAGACTTACCACACTGTTTAGGCTCAATTCCAACTGCTTTTGGCAGCTAAACAGTGTTGAGCCTCTTTTGTAGTTTAATTTTTTTTTGTATAATCATTTTTTATTGATTTTCAAAGGGAAAAAGAAAATACAGATAGGGAAACAAGGGTTGGTATAAGTGAACAGCCAATAATTCTCGACGCAGCGAGACACACGCTTCATTTCTTCATACAGTGTTCCAGTAATTAACATTATTATCTTGAGACGATATTACATGGCATTTAAAATATGTTGTACTGAATAGATTACATCTCTGCTATCCCTTTCAAATCCCTATTATAAAATCTATAAAATTACTATATCGAGAAAAAAGAAAAAGGGAGGTGGGGGGAGGGAAAGGAGTAACAAGGAAGGGGGGGGGGTGGGTGGGGGGGAATGACCTTTCCCTCTCGTGTAGACATATGTGCAGTTTAAGATGGTGTTATCCAGAGTCAGACCAGGCGGTTTATTCACAGGGAGATTGCCTTATACTCTTGGGAAGTTTTATACTCCATCCAGGGGAGCCATGTGGCTGCGAATTCAGTGTGTTTATCCACTGATGACATCATAACATCCTCCATTGACATATAGTGATCAATTTTGGAAAACCATGATTTACGTGTGGGTGGGATTATTGATTTCCATAGGACGGGAATGCTAGCCCTCGCCGCATTGCTAAGGTGCCTAATCAATGAGGTTTTATAGGAGGTGAGAGGTGTGGGGGATAGGTTTAACAACCAAAAAGCAGGAGTCACTGGGACAGGGTTACGGAGAATAGTTTGCGAAGTCTTAATGACTTCTGTCCAGAAGGGGGTGATTAAAGGGCATTCCCACCATATATGCATGAGGGATCCGGTGGAGCTCTTACACCTCCAGCAAGTTGCAGGAATGTTTGGGTTCATGATGTGTAACATGGAGGGATGTCTGTACCATCGCATAATCAGTTTATATTGTGTTTCTCTAGTTTGTATGCATATGGAGCTAGCATGAGCCTTCATAAAAATGGATTCCCATTCCTTGTCGGATATATTTAGATTGAGATCCCTTTCCCATGCCCGTGTGAAAGTGGAGGAGGTGTCGTTGTTTAGATCTTGTAAGAGTTTGTATAATAGCGAGATAGTGTGAACAGGTTCAGATGTGGATATGCATAGTCTTTCAAACGCGGTCAGTTCACGGGATGTTGGGCGAGATCTAGAGCCTGTTTGTATATAATGCCGTACCTGTAGGAATTTCCAGAAATCTCTCGATGGGATATCCCATTTTGCTTGCAATTCCGAGAAGGAACACATACTGGAGCCTAGCATCATCTGGCCCACCCTAAAAAGTCCTTCTACGGCCCATTTTGAAAAGTCTGGAATACTCAAACCAGGTCGGAAATCTGGGTTATTTAAAAATGAAGTTAATGGGCCAAATTTGGAAGAGATAAGTGGATTTAGCCGTAGAGATTTCCATGCCTGTAGTGTGGGGGGAATGGTAGGGTGAGATGTTGGCGGGTTGGGGAGAGTGGGTAGCCAGGGAAATATTTCGGGATAGAGGCCCATACATACCCCCTCTAGTTCCACCCATTGCTTACTTCTACGATTCCTGGTCCAATCCAGGATTCTGTTTAGTAGGATGGCGTGGTAGTAGTTCCTAAAGTCTGGAAGGCGGAACCCCCCCCTTTCAGTGCTTCTAGCCAAAATCTCACGTTTAATTCTGGGCTTTTTTCGTTGCCAGATAAATTGTTGGGTCAGGATTCGAATAGTTTTTAACCATGTCTCTGGGACCTGGATTGGCAAGGTTTGGAGTATGTAAAGTAGTTTGGGCAAGGAGTTCATCTTAATTACATTTATTCTCCCTAACCAGGATAGTTGTTTGTTGTGCCATCTACTGTAATCTGCACGGATGGATCCTAGAAGGGGTTGATAATTTAAGGTGTATAGTCGGGCCAAGTCGCAGGGTAGGTTGATTCCTAGGTATGTAATGTGGGAGGATTGCCATGTAAATGGGAATGAGCTCTTAAGTTGGGGGACCAAGGCTGGGGGCACTGATACGTTAAGAATACTGGATTTGTTCATGTTGACTTTAAAGTTAGAAAGAGAGCTAAAACGGTCTAGTTCTTGTATGAAATGGGGAAGGGATGTAGTTGGGTGGGTGACTATTGCCAGAAGGTCGTCGGCGAATAATGCCAATTTGTAGTTGGTTTCTCCCACTTGTATACCCGAGATATTTGCATTGGCTCTTATCGTCCTAGCTAGTGCTTCCATACATAAAACGAAAATTAGTGGCGAGAGGGGACAGCCCTGTCTTGTTCCGTTGCTTATAGGGAAGGGGTCAGACAAATAGCCGTTAGTCCTCACTCTTGCTGTGGGCCCGTGATAAAGGGCTAGAATTCTATGGAGGGCCAAGGTACCCAGTCCAATGTGCTCCAGTACAGCTCGCATAAAACCCCAGCAGACTCTGTCGAATGCCTTTTCGGCATCGGTAGAAACAAGAACGGTGGGAATCTTATGGCGTGAGGCCAGGTGAATCAGATTCAGAATTTTGGTAGTGTTGTCCTTTGCCTCACGGCCGGGGACGAAACCCACCTGATCATTCTGGATCAGAGCGGGGAGAAATTTGTTCAACCTGTTTGCCATTAATTTTGCGAAGAGTTTGATGTCAACATTCAAAAGGGAGATGGGTCTATAGCTGGAGCACACGGAGGGGTCTTTTCCTGGTTTCGGGATCACTGTTATATGAGCTTCTAGGGACTGTTTAGAGAAGTGTGAGTCTGCTGAAATGGTATTGAAGGCTTGTAGTAGTTTTGGGGTAAGTATTTCTTTAAATGCCTTGTAGTATGTTGCTGTGAAGCCGTCCGGGCCGGGGCTTTTGCCCGAGGGCAGGGAGGATATAGCTGATTCTAGTTCTATCTGGGAAAATGTTTTTTCTAGTAAGTCTCTGTCAGGGGAGGATAAAGAGGGGAAGGCCGCTGAGGTCAAGTATTCCTTTGCTAGTAGTGTTTTGTGTAGGTGTTCTATTGATGTAGGGGTTTCCTGAAGGTTGTAAAGTGAAGAGTAGTAGTTTCGGAAGCATGATGCAATTTCCGGGGTTTTATAACAAAGAACATCTGCATCCTTCTTTATCTTATTGATAAAAGAAGCAGCTCTTTGAGTTCTAAGGGCTTGCGCTAATAGGCGGCCTGGCTTGTTACCCCACTGGTAATACTTACTCTTGCACTTTCGCATTTCTAGTTTGGTGCGTTCGGCTAGGAGTTTATTAAGGCTATTACGAGATTCAACTAGTTCTGCAAGTAGAGAAGAGGAGGCGCCAGATTTGTGCATTGTTTCAAGCCTATGGATGTTTGCTAATAATGCAGATATTCTCGCGGTTTTTTGCTTTTTCATGTATGTGCTCAATTGTATCATTTTGCCTCTGATGACACATTTATGTGCTTCCCATAAGGTAATCGCGGATATGTCTGGAGTGTCATTTAACTTGAAATATTCTGAAAGTGTCTTGACTAGCTCTGCTTTACAGTATGTGTCCTGTAGTAATAATTCATTGAGCCTCCATGTCCATTGGCCAGGGGGCTGTTGGTATGTGGCTAAGGTTATTGAGATCGGGGCATGGTCCGACCATGTGATGGGACCTATTGTTGCGTCTAGAAGTAGTGGGAGGTGTTTGTGACTTAGGAATATGTAATCTAGTCTAGAGTAGGTCTGGTGGGGATGGGAATAGAACGAGTAGTCTCTGCCTGAGGGATTAAGAATCCTCCAGGAGTCAGCAAGTTGGAGGTCATGGAGAATTTTGTTTACTTTTTGATATTTGTGAGTCGGGAACCTGCTGGTGCCAGTAGATGTGTCTAAAGTTGGGTCTAGGGTCCAATTGAAATCGCCTCCCAAAATTGTCGTGCCCTCAAAGAGGGAGTCTAAGTGTGTCAAGTGTGATAGGAAGAATGAGTGTTGGTCTTGGTTGGGGGCATATACCATTGTAGTTTAATTTAAGACCCCCTGCTAATATCATGTCCTGTAGGTCTTTTTACTTTACCAACACATGATTTTTTTCAGTAAGCCAATACAGTTAGGAAACTTTTGTATTAGCTTACCTGGTGATAGAAGTAGAAGAGGGCAAAAAAGTGCTTTTATTTCACCTACAGCCATACCACATTGGATAGGCCCAAACTCGTCTGATCTTGGAAGCTAAGCAGTGTTGGGCCTGGTTAGTACTTGTTTGGGAGACCACCTGGGAACACCAGGTGCTGTAGGTTTTTTCACATTACTGGCAAATTGTTTTTATTCTCTAGCTATTTATATTGGAAACTTTTTCTTTTTATTGCCAGCACAGACATTTGGAAGAGGTCAAACAGACACACTAGCCATCACCTAAAGACTTACCACACTGTTTAGGCTCAATTCCAACTGCTTTTGGCAGCTAAACAGTGTTGAGCCTCTTTTGTAGTTTAATTTAAGACCCCCTGCTAATATCATGTCCTGTAGGTCTTTTTACATTACCAACACATGATTTTTTTCAGTAAGCCAATACAGTTAGGAAACTTTTGTATTAGCTTACCTGGTGATAGAAGTAGAAGAGGGCAAAAAAGTGCCAGTATCTCACCTAAAGCCATACCACATTGGATAGGCCCAATCTCGTCTGATCTTGGAAGCTAAGCAGTGTTGGGCCTGGTTAGTACTTGGGTGGGAGACCACATGGGAACACCAGGTGCTGTAGGTTTTTTTCACATTACTGGCAAATTGTTTTTATTCTCTAGCTCATTAAATTGGAAACTTTTTCTTTTTATTGCCAGTACAGACATTTGGAAGAGGTCAAACAGACACAATAGCCATCACCTAAAGACTTACCACAATGTTTAGGCCCAATTCCAACTGCTTTTGGCAGCTAAACAGTGTTGAGCCTCTTTAGTAGTTTAATTTAAGACCCTCTGCTAATATCATGTCCTGTAGGTCTTTTTACATTACCAACACATGATTTTTTTCAGTAAGCCAATACAGTTAGGAAACTTTTGTATTAGCTTACCTGGTGATAGAAGTAGAAGAGGGCAAAAAAGTGAATTTAACTCACTTACAGCCATACCACATTGGATAGGCCCAATCTCGTCTGATCTTGGAAGCTAAGCAGTGTTGGGCCTGGTTAGTACTTGGGTGGGAGACCACATGGGAACACCAGGTGCTGTAGGTTTTTTCACATTACTGGCAAATTGTTTTTATTCTCTAGCTATTTATATTGGAAACTTTTTCATTTTATTGCCAGCACAGACATTTGGAAGAGGTCAAACAGACACAATAGCCATCACCTAAAGACTTTCCACAATGTTTCGGCTCAATTCCAACTGCTTTTGGCAGCTAAACAGTGTTGAGCCTCTTTTGTAGTTTAATTTAAGACCCCCTGCTAATATCATGTCCTGTAGGTCTTTTTACATTACCAACACATGATTTTTTTCAGTAAGCCAATACAGTTAGGAAACTTTTGTATTAGCTTACCTGGTAATAGAAGTAGAAGAGGGCAAAAAAGTGGCTTTAACTCACCTACAGCTATACCACATTGGATAGGCCCAATCTCGTCTGATCTTGGAAGCTAAGCAGTGTTGGGCCTGGTTAGTACTTGGGTGGGAGACCACATGGGAACACCAGGTGCTGTAGGTTTTTTCACATTACTGGCAAATTGTTTTTATTCTCTAGCTATTTAAATAGGAAACTTTTTCTTTTTATTGCCAGCACAGACATTTGGAAGAGGTCAAACAGACACAATAGCCATCACCTAAAGACTTACCACACTGTTTAGGCCCAATTCCAACTGCTTTTGGCAGCTAAACAGTGTTGAGCCTCTTTAGTAGTTTAATTTAAGACCCCCTGCTAATATCATGTCCTGTAGGTCTTTTTACATTACCAACACATGATTTTTTTCAGTAAGCCAATACAGTTAGGAAACTTTTGTATTAGCTTCCCTTGTGATAGAAGTAGAAGAGGGCAAAAAAGTGAATTTAACTCACCTACAGCCATACCACATTGGATAGGCCCAATCTCGTCTGATCTTGGAAGCTAAGCAGTGTTGGGCCTGGTTAGTACTTGGGTGGGAGACCACATGGGAACACCAGGTGCTGTAGGTTTTTTCACATTACTGGCAAATTGTTTTTATTCTCTAGCTATTTATATTGGAAACTTTTTCATTTTATTGCCAGCACAGACATTTGGAAGAGGTCAAACAGACACAATAGCAATCACCTAAAGACTTACAACACTGTTTAGGCCCAATTCCAACTGCTTTTGGCAGCTAAACAGTGTTGGGCCTCTTTAGTAGTTTAATTTAAGACTCCCTGCTAATATCATGTCCAGTAGGTCTTTTTACATTACCAACCCATGATTTTTTTCAGTAAGCCAATACAGTTAGGAAACTTTTTTATTAGCTTACCTGGTGATAGAAGTAGAAGAGGGCAAAAAAGTGCCTGCATCTCACCTACAGCCATACCACATTGGATAGGCCCAATCTCGTCTGATCTTGGAAGCTAAGCAGTGTTGGGCCTGGTTAGTACTTGGGTGGCAGACCACATGGGAACACCAGGTGATGTAGGTTTTTTCACATTACAGGCAAATTGTTTTTATTCTCTAGCTATTTAAATTGGAAACTTTTTCTTTTTATTGCCAGTACAGACATTTGGAAGAGGTCAAACAGACACAATAGCCATCACCTAAAGACTTACCACACTGTTTAGGCCCAATTCCAACTGCTTTTGGCAGCTAAACAGTGTTGAGCCTGTTTAGTAGTTTAATTTAGGACCCCCTGCTAATATCATGTCCTGTAGGTCTTTTTACATTACCAACACATGATTTTTTTCAGTAAGCCAATACAGTTAGGAAACTTTTTTATTAGCTTACCTGGTGATAGAAGTAGAAGAGGGCAAAAAAGTGCCTGTATCTCACCTACAGCCATACCACATTGGATAGGCCTAATCTCGTCTGATCTTGGAAGCTAAGCAGTGTTGGGCCTGGTTAGTACTTGGGTGGGGGACCACATGGGAACACCAGGTGCTGTAGGTTTTTTCACATTACAGGCAAATTGTTTTTATTCTCTAGCTATTTAAATTGGAAACTTTTTCTTTTTATTGCCAGTACAGACATTTGGAAGAGGTCAAACAGACACAATAGCCATCACCTAAAGACTTACCACACTGTTTAGGCCCAATTCCAACTGCTTTTGGCAGCTAAACAGTGTTGAGCCTCTTTAGTAGTTTAATTTAAGACCCCCTGCTAATATCATGTCCTGTAGGTCTTTTTACATTACCAACACATGATTTTTTTCAGTAAGCCAATACAGTTAGGAAACTTTTTTATTAGCTTACCTGGTGATAGAAGTAGAAGAGGGCAAAAAAGTGCCTGTATCTCACCTACAGCCATACCATATTGGATAGGCCCAATCTCGTCTGATCTTGGAAGCTAAGCAGTGTTGGGCCTGGTTAGTACTTGGGTGGGAGACCACATGGGAACACCAGGTGCTGTAGGTTTTTTCACATTACAGGCAAATTGTTTTTATTCTCTAGCTATTTAAATTGGAAACTTTTTCTTTTTATTGCCAGTACAGACATTTGGAAGAGGTCAAACAGACACAATAGCCATCACCTAAAGACTTACCACTCTGTTTAGGCCCAATTCCAACTGCTTTTGGCAGCTAAACAGTGTTGAGCCTCTTTAGTAGTTTAATTTAAGACCCCCTGCTAATATCATGTCCTGTAGGTCTTTTTACATTACCAACACATGATTTTTTTCAGTAAGCCAATACAGTTAGGAAACTTTTTTATTAGCTTACCTGGTGATAGAAGTAGAAGAGGGCAAAAAAGTGCCTGTATCTCACCTACAGACATACCACATTGGATAGGCCCAATCTCGTCTGATCTTGGAAGCTAAGCAGTGTTGGGCCTGGTTAGTACTTGGGTGGGAGACCACATGGGAACACCAGGTGCTGTAGGTTTTTTCACATTACAGGCAAATTGTTTTTATTCTCTAGCTATTTAAATTGGAAACTTTTTCTTTTTATTGCCAGTACAGACATTTGGAAGAGGTCAAACAGACACAATAACCATCACCTAAATACTTACCACACTGTTTAGGCCCAATTCCAACTGCTTTTGGCAGCTAAACAGTGTTGAGCCTGTTTAGTAGTTTAATTTAAGACCCCCTGCTAATATCATGTCCTGTAGGTCTTTTTACATTACCAACACATGATTTTTTTCAGTAAGCCAATACAGTTAGGAAACTTTTTTATTAGCTTACTTGGTGATAGAAGTAGAAGAGGGCAAAAAAGTGCCTGTATTTCACCTACAGCCATACCACATTGGATAAGCCCAATCTCGTCTGTTCTTGGAAGCTAAGCAGTGTTGGGCCTGGTTAGTACTTGGGTGGGAGACCACATGGGAACACCAGGTGCTGTAGGTTTTTTCACATTACAGGCAAATTGTTTTTATTCTCTAGCTATTTATATTGGAAACTTTTTCTTTTTATTGCCAGCACAGACATTTGGAAGAGGTCAAACAGACACAATAGCCATCACCTAAAGACTTACCACACTGTTTAGGCTCAATTCCATCTGCTTTTGGCAGCTAAACAGTGTTGAGCCTCTTTTGTAGTTTAATTTAAGACCCCCTGCTAATATCATGTCCTGTAGGTCTTTTTACATTACCAACACATGATTTTTTTCAGTAAGCCAATACAGTTAGGAAACTTTTGTATTAGCTTACCTGGTGATAAAAGTAGAAGAGGGCAAAAAAGTGGGTTTAACTCACCTACAGCCATACCACATTGGATAGGCCCAATCTCGTCTGATCTTGGAAGCTAAGCAGTGTTGGGCCTGGTTAGTACTTGGGTGGGAGACCACATGGGAACACCAGGTGCTGTAGGTTTTTTCACATTACTGGCAAATTGTTTTTATTCTCTAGCTATTTAAATAGGAAACTTTTTCTTTTTATTGCCAGCACAGACATTTGGAAGAGGTCAAACAGACACAATAGCCATCACCTAAAGACTTACCACACTGTTTAGGCTCAATTCCAACTGCTTTTGGCAGCTAAACAGTGTTGAGCCTCTTTAGTAGTTTAATTTAAGACCCCCTGCTAATATCATGTCCTGTAGGTCTTTTTACATTACCAACACATGATTTTTTTCAGTAAGCCAATACAGTTAGGAAACTTTTTTATTAGCTTACCTGGTGATAGAAGTAGAAGAGGGCAAAAAAGTGCCTGTATCTCAACTACAGCCATACCACATTGGATAGGCCCAATCTCATCTGATCTTGGAAGCTAAGTAGTGTTGGGTCTGGTTAGTACTTGGGTGGGAGACCACATGGGAACACCAGGTGCTGTAGGTTTTTTCACATTACAGGCAAATTGTTTTTATTCTCTAGCTATTTAAATTGGAAACTTTTTCTTTTTATTGCCAGCACAGACATTTGGAAGAGGTCAAACAGACACAATAGCCATCACCTAAAGACTTACCAAACTGTTTAGGCCCAATTCCAACTGCTTTTGGCAGCTAAACAGTGTCGAGCCTCTTTAGTAGTTTAATTTAAGACCCCCTGCTAATATCATGTCCTGTAGGTCTTTTTACATTACCAACACATGATTTTTTTCAGTAAGCCAATACAGTTAGGAAACTTTTGTATTAGCTTACCTGGTGATAGAAGTAGAAGAGGGCAAAAAAGTGCCTGTATCTCACCTACAGCCATACCACATTGGATAGGCCCAATCTTGTTTGATCTTGGAAGCTAAGCAGTGTTGGGCCTGGTTAGTACTTGGGTGGGAGACCACATGGGAACACCAGGTGCTGTAGGTTTTTTCACATTACTGGCAAATTGTTTTTATTCTCTAGCTATTTAAATTGGAAACCTTTTCTTTTTATTGCCAGTACAGACATTTGGAAGAGGTCAAACAGACATAATAGCCATCACCTAAAGACTTACCACACTGTTTAGGCCCAATTCCAACTGCTTTTGGCAGCTAAACAGTGTTGAGCCTCTTTTGTAGTTTAATTTAAAACCCCCTGCTAATATCATGTCCTGTAGGTCTTTTTTTTTTTTTTTCATATTAAATTTTTATTGAGAATTTTTTTAATAAGGTAACAACACATGATATTATTAAACACATATGGAAGCTGTTAGAGAGGGGGGGGGTACAAAAAGAAGAAAGACTGGGTAGGGAGGGTTTGGGGAAGGGAATACATCAGGTATACAATGCTACATCATCAATTTAATAATGCACTACATAGCAGTAGGAAGATCAATTACATGGCAGAGGTACTTGAGCACGCGCTAGGAGATCTAAGGGAAGATAGGTTGACCGGACTATATCGTGTACTGGGGCGGCCTGAGTTTTCCCTATATATGGTCCACTTAAGCCACCTCGTGTGCATAGAAGAGGTCAGGGGAGAACCCTTGCAATCAGATGTTTCAAAGACAAAGTGTTTATGTACTTTATTTTCAATCGCTAATATATTGGGGATTTCTGCTGATTTCCACAGCTGGGCTATGGAGGCCTTTGTGGCTATCAGGATATGGCCCAGGAGGTATTTGTCTCCTCCGGCCATTTCGTTGGGGAGGTAATGAAATAGAGCCAGAAGGGGGTCCATTGGAAACTCTACTCCCAATATCTTTGAGATGAGTGTGAATACCTCGCACCATAGCGGTTGAATTGCTGGGCAGAGCCAAAAAACATGTAAGATATCTCCTACCATACCACAGTTCCTCCAGCATCCAGATGAAACATCAGGCCATATTTTATGTAACTGCTCCGGGGTATAATATAATCTGTGAATTAATTTATAATACATTTCTGAGTGATTTATACATCTGGAGAGCTTAAAACATGTCTGGAAGATGGCTTCCCAAATCCCCTCATTGAAAGTATTGGGGAGGTCTTTTTCCCATTTAACCTGTGCAGGAAACTTCGCTTTCTGCACTACGCTGAGTAGATGCTGGTACCACCTAGAGATGTTCCCTTTTGTAGATTGGGACGTGAGGAGAAAAGTTAATATTTTAGGGAGACCAATCTGTGCTGCAGTTTTTGGCATGTACTTCTGTAACCAATTCCGTAGCTGAAGGTACTTAAAAAAGACCTGTCGCGGGATTTGGTGTTTAGATTGGAGGTAGGAGAAGGGGGCCACATCCCCATCTAAGAGGACATCCTGTATGGTCTGAAGGCCCAAATCCTGCCATGTATTGAACTGTAGATCCTGAATAGTGAGGGCTATTGCGTGGAGGGACAGCTGCGGAGCAGGCAATATCGTATCCTTAGTACAGGAAATCAGGCTGTGCCAAGCCGCCAAGGTCGTTTGGATTGCCCTACATCTCTTTACTCCCCCGATAGCCAGAGTATTGGGCAACCAGGGTAGGTCTGATAGGGAGAAGGGAGATGCAGCATTTCGCTCTATGGATACCCACGGTTTGGGAGCATCCTGGGAAAACCAGTCCCTGACTTGGCTAAGCATACATGCCGAGTGGTATTTCTCCAGGTCCGGGTATGCTACTCCCCCCATATTTTTGGCTGCAGTCAGGGTTGACCTAGCTAATCTCGGTCTAGCCCCACCCCAGATATACTTAGATATTAGGCGGTTGAATTTGTTACACAGGGTTTTAGGGAAAGGTCTGGGGATGGTACGAAATAAGTACATTAGTTTGGGAAGTAAAACCATTTTCGCCGCCGCCACCCGGCCAACCCAGGAGATCTCTTGCATCATCCAATCTTTGATAATCTTTTCGAATGCACCAAATAATGGGTCATAGTTGCAGCTCATCAAGTCACTTTCTCTAGAAAGATTCACCCCCAGGTATTTAATTGATTTGGATTGCCAAGAATATTTGTATTTTTCTTTCAGGCGTCTAAGGGCATCCCCCAAGACATTAATTGGAAGGGCCTCGGTTTTTGTCGTGTTTAGCTTGTAATAAGAGATATCTGTGTACGAGTCTAGAATATGGTGTAAATGTGTAAGGGAAGTTTCGGGCTCTAGTATGCATAGTAAGATGTCATCAGCAAAGAGGCTGATCTTGTGGGAGATTGTGCCTATCTCGGGCCCCACTATAGATCGCGTGGATCTAATGCACTCCGCCAGGGGCTCGATGGCCAATGCAAACATCAGGGGTGATAAGGGGCAGCCCTGGCGTGTTCCATTTGTAATATTAAATGCGGAGGAGGAGCAGCCATTGGTGAACACTGAGGCCGATGGTGAGGAGTATAATGCGAAGATGGATTGTAATATTTTATCCGCAAACCCAAACCGTCGTAGGGTGGCCTTCATATATCCCCAATTAAGCCTGTCAAAGGCTTTTTCAGCGTCTAGGGAGAGGATTAGCAGTGGTAAGCCTTGCGATTGACAGTGTTCCATTACATTGATAACCCTACGGGTATTGTCAGACGCTTGTCTTCCTAGCACAAAGCCTACTTGGTCCTGGTTGATTAGGTTGGGTAATAATGGTGATAGTCTGTTGGCTATCAACTTAGCGAATATTTTAATATCCGTGTTCAACAGTGCTATGGGGCGATAATTTTGCACCGCTGTAGGCGGTTTGCCTGGTTTCAGTATGGTGACAATTCGAGCCTCCAGCATCTCCCTTGGGAAAGAGGAGGAGTGAGAGGCTTCATTAAATACTGATAAAAGAGCTGGTGCAATGGTGGGTTTAAACGTTTTGAAGAAATTAGAGGGGTAGCCGTCTGGGCCTGGGGCTTTATCTAAGGGGAGAGACTCTATTGCGGCTTCAACTTCACCTAGTGTCCAAGGAGAACTAAGTGCACTACAGGTCTCCGGGTCAATAGAGGGGAGATCTAGTTTATCTAGAAACTTGTTTATGTTGGTTAAAGTTGGTTGAGGCGTGTTGGGGTCATCCTTCAAGTTGTACAATTGTGAATAATATTCCGCAAAAGTATCGGCTATGGTGACGGGATCAACAACTTTAACTCCCTTGGAGGTGTAGATCGCATGTATGCGTTCCTTGGCTCTCCGCCCCCTTAATTTGCGGGCTAATAGGCGGCTTGCCCTGTTTCCAAGGGTATAGTATCTCTGATTGAGCCTTTGAATGTTACGGTGAACTTCATTGAGGGCAAATGAGTTGACCGCATCTCGTGCATCTAGAAGTCGTCTAAACAGGGATTTATTATGGGGATCTGCCTTGTGGGCTTTTTCTAATGTGGCAGCTTTTCTTTCAGCCGAGTCTAGGCGTTGTTTATATTGACGCTTTAGTCTAGCAGCTACTTGAATTGCGGAGCCTCTGATCACCGCCTTCAGGGAACACCAATGTGTGAAAATAGACGTATCTGAGGGGGAGTTGGTGTCAATATAAAGATCTAGTGAATCTGATATGGCCTGGCGAGTGTCGGGTCTAGTGAGAAGATGGGTACCTAACCTCCAGGAGCCCGGGGCAATCGTGCGTTTACTAACTTCCCAGACTATCATAAGCGGGGAGTGATCTGACCAGGATATTGGCAAGATATCAATCTTGCTGATGGATGCAAGCGTCACTCTATCTACTAATGCCATATCTATTCTGGAATAAGACCGGTGTACATGAGAATAAAAGGTGTAATCTCTTACTGATGGATGCTTGGATCGCCATGCATCAAACAGTACATATTCGGCTAGAAGCTGGCGGAACTTAGAGGAAGGGTCTTGGGGTAAAGACTGATGAAGGGAGCGTGTGGGGTGTGAGCGGTCAACAGTGGGGTCAAGAACCATGTTAAAATCTCCGAGTATCATCAGGGCCCCTCTGATATGCTGTTGGAGGGTTCTACAGAAATTTCTGCAGAATGCAATTTGTTTAGTATTAGGTGCATAACACGAGACCAAGGTGGTCTCAACATTATCCAGGAGGCCAACAAGTATCAAGTACCTCCCTTCAGGGTCCTCATATCGAGAGGAGAGCTGAAACGCACAGTTCTGGGCAATAAGTATAGCTACTCCAGCCTTTTTCGTGGGGCCGTTAGCCATATAACAATGGGGATATCTGGAGTTGGTGAAGAGGGGGGGATTGTGCTTTTGGAAGTGTGTCTCTTGGACCGCCACTACCTGCGCTTTAAGCTTATGAAAATAGTTCAGGGCCACTTTCCTTTTATGGGGGGAGTTCAAGCCCTTTGCATTTATGGATACTACGTTAACCATTTTTTAGGATGAAGATGGCTTTCACCTTGCTGAGGGGTTCTGGTGTACAAATAACTATACCTGATGTTATAATAGAAAACTGACACAGAGAAAAATTGGGAAGACATGAGGGAAGAAAAATAAAAAGTGAATACAGAACTAAATCGATCTCACTTGAGATCCTTACCAGTCGCCATACCAAGGCGGCTGTGTACATTGAGTGGGGGGGTAGCGGCTGACCTCCCACCTTCTAAAGTATAACAAACGTAACACTAACGGGAAATGAAACCATAGCCTTGTAAATATTATAACTATGAGAACAAGAGCAGTCATCAATTGTAGGTCAAGACTGAATGTATAGGTAACGTCCCAACTTCTAACTTTTTTAACAAAAATGCATACATAAATGTCTCAACATTTGACAAGGCACTCTATCTCACGTATGGGTAAACTCAGATTTTGAGACAGTATAATGCAAAACTACAACAGTTAGAACGAGAAAATGTGCATGGCTTACCCCCTACCCCACCGCAGACCAGTCCTGCTGAAGTCTGTGGTTGGGGGAGCCAGTAGAGCTGGGGTCAGTAATGTTCCATGACTGGAGTGTCCTCAGGCCTTCTTCAACATTGCTTATGGGGACATTGGAGCCTTCGTGGAACACTAACAGTTTAGTGGGGAATCCCCATCGGTAAGGGATATTTGCTTTCTGGAGGGCCACTGTGATGGGTTTAAGTGATCTGCGTTTCAAGAGCGTCGCTGCAGACAGGTCACCAAAGAGTTGAATTTCTCCGAGTGCTGTGGCGGTATCAGATGATGGTCTCGCAGCTTTGAGCAAGGATTCCTTTGTGTGGAAGTAATGCATCCGCAGCAGGACATCACGAGGCGCATTATCCGGAGCCGCCCTGGCCTTAGGCAATCGGTGGATCCGATCGATAAGCAGAGTTGAGGCGGAGGCGTTTGGCAGGAGCTCCTTGAAGATGCTCAAAGCATAGTCATGCAAGCTACTATTCGACACGGTTTCAGGGATGCCACGCAGCTTGAGGTTGTTACGTCGCGATCTGTCTTCTAGGTCTGTTACCTTGTCCCGTAATGATCGTACCTCCGCCTCAAGTTCACCATGAGAGTCCAACAAGCAATTGTGTGACCCCACGACTTCCTCCATCTTGGTTTCCAAGTGGTTAGTGCGACCACCCAGGTCGTCGATCGAGTGCTGGCAGGCTTGCAGGGTGGCACGGAACTCGGCAGTAACATCATCTTTAAATTGGGACAGAAGCAGCTTCATTGTGCCTACAGTTAAGGCGTCCCCATCACCCATGGAATCCCCAGCGGGGCGTGCTACAGGCGAAGCCACGGGGGCTGCCATGGGAGACGTGTATTGAGAAGTTGTGGGAGTAGAAGGAAGGGCCACGTCTTTAGGTCGTGAGTGTTGGGAGGGAGGTTTGAAGAAAGCAATTTGTGGATTTGGTTTTGGGGTCTTGCTGCGTTTGGATGGCATATTAAGTGACCTATTAGGCTAAGAGATGATTCCACTATTCAAACTTAACGTTAGAAGGCTCCGCTGGCAGAGGCGAGACTATGTCATTCCCTTAATTCTGAGAGAAGGTGGGGGAACTTATGCGTGTTATAGTAGCATGGTTGGGAGATTCAGTACATAGGAGAGGGACGTACCGTATTCCCAATTATATAACACTTCTTATTTCCTCCGACTGAGCCTGCTACAACAAGTGACCTCAGCACCAGCGCAGTCAGCCTCACTTCTCTGCTGTATGGGCTCTGATCCGCCAATAGGGGGGAAAAGTACAGTGACACGCTTACAGTGGAGGGGTATTAGGGATGCTTACATAGACTCCCTCTCTCTGCAGGTGTAGGTAACTAGAATCTGTGCCCCTCAGAAGGATTTGGAGTCAGTTAGGGGGGGTGATCCCCAAGTATATGGTGTATCGCTTCTCTTCTTCCTCTGAGGTCTTTACAGAGACATCACCTTCTGGGCTGTGGAGTGTGAAAGTGCCCAGGTGTGTCTGCAGCAGAGGGGGGAGCTGTAGAGTACAGTGGGCTGGTGCTGCTAGCTGCTGTGCAGGGCAGGTATATCTTACCTCTGCCCCAACCAATATGGCCGCCGCACTTAGATGTTAGTGCTTTATGCTGTGTCTGCCCCAACCAATATGGCCGCCGCTTGCTGCCTCTTGCAGCGATGGGCGCCCTGTCTGTTGGTGCTGGGCTACATCAGAGGGCCCTGTGGAACCCAAGGGGAGCACCCGATTTCTGGGCTGCAGAGGTGGGACTGGAGGGTAGCTGGGGAGCGCTTCTGCCGGCGTCCCCGCGATCCAAGATGGCCGCCGCCAACACTGTTTGGGACCCAGGCTCTGCCTACCGTCCGGGTGAGTGGTCCAGGGGGTCGGGAAGGGGTCTGGCAGCACCAGGGGTCCCCTGGCAGTCCAGGCAATGTCCGGGCTCCGTCCCTGGGGCTTTCTTCCCGCGATCCACGCTGCGGAGCTCCGGCGGCGGGTGGGCTGCCTAATCGAGGTCCCGGCTTGAAGGGGGACTAGGCCGCAATCCGCAGAGACCCGTAAAACGGGTCTCCCGACTCCGCAGCCGTTCCCAGTCTGATCCCACTGCTGTGTATATAATACTGTGAATTCGGATGGAGTAGGGGTGTTCAGCAGGGGGTAATTATCGCTGGTTTTAAGGGCTATGGGTCAAGAGCTTTGTGAGGATACAGCTTTCCTCTTCCCTGGCCAGGCCACGCCCCCCGTCCTGTAGGTCTTTTTACATTACCAACACATGATTTTTTTCAGTAAGCCAATACAGTTAGGAAACTTTTTTATTAGCTTACCTTGTGATAGAAGTAGAAGAGGGCAAAAAAGTACCTGTATCTCAACTACAGTCATACCACATTGGATAGGCCCAATCTTGTCTGATCTTGGAAACTAAGCAGTGTTGGGCCTGGTTAGTACTTGGGTGGGAGACCACCTGGGAACACCAGGTGCTGTAGGTTTTTTCACATTACTGGCAAATTGTTTTTATTCTCTAGCTATTTAAATTGGAAACTTTTTCTTTTTCTTGCCAGCACAGACATTTGGAAGAGGTCAAACAGACACAATAGCCATCACCTAAAGACTTACCACACTGTTTAGGCTCAATTCCAACTGCTTTTTGCAGCTAAACAGTGTTGAGCCTCTTTTGTAGTTTAATTTAAGACCCCCTGCTAATATCATGTCCTGTAGGTCTTTTTACATTACCAACACATGATTTTTTTCAGTAAGCCAATACAGTTAGGAAACTTTTGTATTAGCTTACCTGGTGATAGAAGTAGAAGAGGGCAAAAAAGTGCTTTTAACTCACCTACAGCCATACCACATTGGATAGGCCCAATCTCGTCTGATCTTGGAAGCTAAGCAGTGTTGGGCCTGGTTAGTACTTGGGTGGGAGACCACATGGGAACACCAGGTGCTGTAGGTTTTTTCACATTACTGGCAAATTGTTTTTATTCTCTAGCTATTTCAATTTGAAACTTTTTCTTTTTATTGCCAGTACAGACATTTGGAAGAGGTCAAACAGACACAATAGCCATCACCTAAAGTCTTACCACACTGTTTAGGCCCAATTCCAACTGCTTTTGGCAGCTAAACAGTGTTGAGCCTCTTTAGTAGTTTAATTTAAGACCCCCTGCTAATATCATGTCCTGTAGGTCTTTTTACATTACCAACACATGATTTTTTTCAGTAAGCCAATACAGTTAGGAAACTTTTTTATTAGCTTACCTGGTGATAGAAGTAGAAGAGGGCAAAAAAGTGCCTGTATCTCACCTACAGCCATACCACATTGGATAGGCCCAATCTCGTCTGATCTTGAAATCTAAGCAGTGTTGGGCATGGTTAGTACTTGGGTGGGAGACGACATGGGAACACCAGGTGCTGTAGGTTTTTTCACATTACAGGCAAATTGTTTTTATTCTCTAGCTATTTTAATTGGAAACTTTTTCTTTTTATTGCCAGTACAGACATTTGGAAGAGGTCAAACAGACACAATAGCCATCACCTAAAGACTTACCACACTGTTTAGGCCCAATTCCAACTGCTTTTGGCAGCTAAACAGTGTTGAGCCTCTTTTGTAGTTTAATTTAAAACCCCCTGCTAATATCATGTCCTGTAGGTCTTTTTACATTACCAACACATGATTTTTTTCAGTAAGCCAATACAGTTAGGAAACTTTTTTATTAGCTTACCTTGTGATAGAAGTAGAAGAGGGCAAAAAAGTACCTGTATCTCAACTACAGTCATACCACATTGGATAGGCCCAATCTTGTCTGATCTTGGAAACTAAGCAGTGTTGGGCCTGGTTAGTACTTGGGTGGGAGACCACCTGGGAACACCAGGTGCTGTAGGTTTTTTCACATTACTGGCAAATTGTTTTTATTCTCTAGCTATTTAAATTGGAAACTTTTTCTTTTTCTTGCCAGCACAGACATTTGGAAGAGGTCAAACAGACACAATAGCCATCACCTAAAGACTTACCACACTGTTTAGGCTCAATTCCAACTGCTTTTTGCAGCTAAACAGTGTTGAGCCTCTTTTGTAGTTTAATTTAAGACCCCCTGCTAATATCATGTCCTGTAGGTCTTTTTACATTACCAACACATGATTTTTTTCAGTAAGCCAATACAGTTAGGAAACTTTTGTATTAGCTTACCTGGTGATAGAAGTAGAAGAGGGCAAAAAAGTGCTTTTAACTCACCTACAGCCATACCACATTGGATAGGCCCAATCTCGTCTGATCTTGGAAGCTAAGCAGTGTTGGGCCTGGTTAGTACTTGGGTGGGAGACCACATGGGAACACCAGGTGCTGTAGGTTTTTTCACATTACTGGCAAATTGTTTTTATTCTCTAGCTATTTCAATTTGAAACTTTTTCTTTTTATTGCCAGTACAGACATTTGGAAGAGGTCAAACAGACACAATAGCCATCACCTAAAGTCTTACCACACTGTTTAGGCCCAATTCCAACTGCTTTTGGCAGCTAAACAGTGTTGAGCCTCTTTAGTAGTTTAATTTAAGACCCCCTGCTAATATCATGTCCTGTAGGTCTTTTTACATTACCAACACATGATTTTTTTCAGTAAGCCAATACAGTTAGGAAACTTTTTTATTAGCTTACCTGGTGATAGAAGTAGAAGAGGGCAAAAAAGTGCCTGTATCTCACCTACAGCCATACCACATTGGATAGGCCCAATCTCGTCTGATCTTGAAATCTAAGCAGTGTTGGGCATGGTTAGTACTTGGGTGGGAGACGACATGGGAACACCAGGTGCTGTAGGTTTTTTCACATTACAGGCAAATTGTTTTTATTCTCTAGCTATTTTAATTGGAAACTTTTTCTTTTTATTGCCAGTACAGACATTTGGAAGAGGTCAAACAGACACAATAGCCATCACCTAAAGACTTACCACACTGTTTAGGCCCAATTCCAACTGCTTTTGGCAGCTAAACAGTGTTGAGCCTCTTTTGTAGTTTAATTTAAAACCCCCTGCTAATATCATGTCCTGTAGGTCTTTTTACATTACCAACACATGATTTTTTTCAGTAAGCCAATACAGTTAGGAAACTTTTTTATTAGCTTACCTTGTGATAGAAGTAGAAGAGGGCAAAAAAGTGCCTGTATCTCAACTACAGTCATACCACATTGGATAGGCCCAATCTCGTCTGATCTTGGAAGCTAAGCAGTGTTGGGCCTAGTTAGTACTTGGGTGGGAGACCACATGGGAACACCAGGTGCTGTAGGTTTTTTCACATTACAGGCAAATTGTTTTTATTCTCTAGCTATTTAAATTGGAAACTTTTTCTTTTTATTGCCAGCACAGACATTTGGAAGAGGTCAAACAGACACAATAGCCATCACCTAAAGACTTACCACACTGTTTAGGCCCAATTCCAACTGCTTTTGGCAGCTAAACAGTGTTGAGCCTGTTTAGTAGTTTAATTTAAGACCCCCTGCTAATATCATGTCCTGTAGGACTTTTTACATTACCAACACATGATTTTTTTTAAGTAAGCCAATACAGTTAGGAAACTTTTTTATTAGCTTACCTGGTGATAGAAGTAGAAGTGGGCAAAAAAGTGCCTGTATTTCACATACAGCCATACCACATTGGATAGGCCCAATCTTGTCTGATCTTGGAAACTAAGCAGTGTTGGGCCTGGTTAGTACTTGGGTGGGAGACCACCTTGGAACACCAGGTGCTGTAGGTTTTTTCACATTACTGGCAAATTGTTTTTATTCTCTAGCTATTTAAATTGGAAACTTTTTCTTTTTCTTGCCAGCACAGACATTTGGAAGAGGTCAAACAGACACAATAGCCATCACCTAAAGACTTACCACACTGTTTAGGCTCAATTCCAACTGCTTTTTGCAGCTAAACAGTGTTGAGCCTCTTTTGTAGTTTAATTTAAGACCCCCTGCTAATATCATGTCCTGTAGGTCTTTTTACATTACCAACACATGATTTTTTTCAGTAAGCCAATACAGTTAGGAAACTTTTGTATTAGCTTACCTGGTGATAGAAGTAGAAGAGGGCAAAAAAGTGCTTTTAACTCACCTACAGCCATACCACATTGGATAGGCCCAATCTCGTCTGATCTTGGAAGCTAAGCAGTGTTGGGCCTGGTTAGTACTTGGGTGGGAGACCACATGGGAACACCAGGTGCTGTAGGTTTTTTTCACATTACTGGCAAATTGTTTTTATTCTCTAGCTATTTCAATTTGAAACTTTTTCTTTTTATTGCCAGTACAGACATTTGGAAGAGGTCAAACAGACACAATAGCCATCACCTAAAGACTTACCACACTGTTTAGGCCCAATTCCAACTGCTTTTGGCAGCTAAACAGTGTTGAGCCTGTTTAGTAGTTTAATTTAAGACCCCCTGCTAATATCATGTCCTGTAGGACTTTTTACATTACCAACACATGATTTTTTTTAAGTAAGCCAATACAGTTAGGAAACTTTTTTATTAGCTTACCTGGTGATAGAAGTAGAAGTGGGCAAAAAAGTGCCTGTATTTCACATACAGCCATACCACATTGGATAGGCCCAATCTTGTCTGATCTTGGAAACTAAGCAGTGTTGGGCCTGGTTAGTACTTGGGTGGGAGACCACCTTGGAACACCAGGTGCTGTAGGTTTTTTCACATTACTGGCAAATTGTTTTTATTCTCTAGCTATTTAAATTGGAAACTTTTTCTTTTTCTTGCCAGCACAGACATTTGGAAGAGGTCAAACAGACACAATAGCCATCACCTAAAGACTTACCACACTGTTTAGGCTCAATTCCAACTGCTTTTTGCAGCTAAACAGTGTTGAGCCTCTTTTGTAGTTTAATTTAAGACCCCCTGCTAATATCATGTCCTGTAGGTCTTTTTACATTACCAACACATGATTTTTTTCAGTAAGCCAATACAGTTAGGAAACTTTTGTATTAGCTTACCTGGTGATAGAAGTAGAAGAGGGCAAAAAAGTGCTTTTAACTCACCTACAGCCATACCACATTGGATAGGCCCAATCTCGTCTGATCTTGGAAGCTAAGCAGTGTTGGGCCTGGTTAGTACTTGGGTGGGAGACCACATGGGAACACCAGGTGCTGTAGGTTTTTTTCACATTACTGGCAAATTGTTTTTATTCTCTAGCTATTTCAATTTGAAACTTTTTCTTTTTATTGCCAGTACAGACATTTGGAAGAGGTCAAACAGACACAATAGCCATCACCTAAAGACTTACCACACTGTTTAGGCCCAATTCCAACTGCTTTTGGCAGCTAAACAGTGTTGAGCCTGTTTAGTAGTTTAATTTAAGACCCCCTGCTAATATCATGTCCTGTAGGACTTTTTACATTACCAACACATGATTTTTTTTAAGTAAGCCAATACAGTTAGGAAACTTTTTTATTAGCTTACCTGGTGATAGAAGTAGAAGTGGGCAAAAAAGTGCCTGTATTTCACATACAGCCATACCACATTGGATAGGCCCAATCTTGTCTGATCTTGGAAACTAAGCAGTGTTGGGCCTGGTTAGTACTTGGGTGGGAGACCACCTTGGAACACCAGGTGCTGTAGGTTTTTTCACATAACTGGCAAATTGTTTTTATTCTCTAGCTATTTAAATTGGAAACTTTTTCTTTTTCTTGCCAGCACAGACATTTGGAAGAGGTCAAACAGACACAATAGCCATCACCTAAAGACTTACCACACTGTTTAGGCCCAATTCCAACTGCTTTTGGCAGCTAAACAGTGTTGAGCCTCTTTAGTAGTTTAATTTAAGACCCCCTGCTAATATCATGTCCTGTAGGTCTTTTTACATTACCAACACATGCTTTTTTTCAGTAAGCCAATACAGTTAGGAAACTTTTTTATTAGCTTACCTGGTGATAGAAGTAGAAGAGGGCAAAAAAGTGCCTGTATCTCACTTACAGACATACCACATTGGATAGGCCCAATCTTGTCTGATCTTGGAAGCTAAGCAGTGTTGGGCCTGGTTAGTACTTGGGTGGGAGACCACATGGGAACACCAGGTGCTGTAGGTTTTTTCACATTACAGGCAAATTGTTTTTATTCTCTAGCTATTTAAATTGGAAACTTTTTCTTTTTATTGCCAGTACAGACATTTGGAAGAGGTCAAACAGACACAATAACCATCACCTAAATACTTACCACACTGTTTAGGCCCAATTCCAACTGCTTTTGGCAGCTAAACAGTGTTGAGCCTGTTTAGTAGTTTAATTTAAGACCCCCTGCTAATATCATGTCCTGTAGGTCTTTTTACATTACCAACACATGATTTTTTTCAGTAAGCCAATACAGTTAGGAAACTTTTTTATTAGCTTACCTGGTGATAGAAGTAGAAGAGGGCAAAAAAGTGCCTGTATTTCACCTACAGCCATACCACATTGGATAAGCCCAATCTCGTCTGTTCTTGGAAGCTAAGCAGTGTTGGGCCTGGTTAGTACTTGGGTGGGAGACCACATGGGAACACCAGGTGCTGTAGGTTTTTTCACATTACAGGCAAATTGTTTTTATTCTCTAGCTATTTATATTGGAAACTTTTTCTTTTTATTGCCAGCACAGACATTTGGAAGAGGTCAAACAGACACAATAGCCATCACCTAAAGACTTACCACACTGTTTAGGCTCAATTCCAACTGCTTTTGGCAGCTAAACAGTGTTGAGCCTCTTTTGTAGTTTAATTTAAGACCCCCTGCTAATATCATGTCCTGTAGGTCTTTTTACATTACCAACACATGATTTTTTTCAGTAAGCCAATACAGTTAGGAAACTTTTGTATTAGCTTACCTGGTGATAGAAGTAGAAGAGGGCAAAAAAGTGAGTTTAGCTCACCTACAGCCATACCACATTGGATAGGCCCAATCTCGTCTGATCTTGGAAGCTAAGCAGTGTTGGGCCTGGTTAGTACTTGGGTGGGAGACCACATGGGAACACCAGGTGCTGTAGGTTTTTTCACATTACTGGCAAATTGTTTTTATTCTCTAGCTATTTAAATAGGAAACTTTTTCTTTTTATTGCCAGCACAGACATTTGGAAGAGGTCAAACAGACACAATAGCCATCACCTAAAGACTTACCACACTGTTTAGGCCCAATTCCAACTGCTTTTGGCAGCTAAACAGTGTTGAGCCTCTTTAGTAGTTTAATTTAAGACCCCCTGCTAATATCATGTCCTGTAGGTCTTTTTACATTACCAACACATGCTTTTTTTCAGTAAGCCAATACAGTTAGGAAACTTTTTTATTAGCTTACCTGGTGATAGAAGTAGAAGAGGGCAAAAATGTTCCTGTATCTCACCTACAGACATACCACATTGGATAGGCCCAATCTTGTCTGATCTTGGAAGCTAAGCAGTGTTGGGCCTGGTTAGTACTTGGGTGGCAGACCACATGGGAACACCAGGTGCTGTAGGTTTTTTCACATTACAGGCAAATTGTTTTTATTCTCTAGCTATTTAAATTGGAAACTTTTTCTTTTTATTGCCAGTACAGACATTTGGAAGAGGTCAAACAGACACAATAACCATCACCTAAATACTTACCACACTGTTTAGGCCCAATTCCAACTGCTTTTGGCAGCTAAACAGTGTTGAGCCTGTTTAGTAGTTTAATTTAAGACCCCCTGCTAATATCATGTCCTGTAGGTCTTTTTACATTACCAACACATGATTTTTTTCAGTAAGCCAATACAGTTAGGAAACTTTTTTATTAGCTTACCTGGTGATAGAAGTAGAAGAGGGCAAAAAAGTGCCTGTATTTCACCTACAGCCATACCACATTGGATAAGCCCAATCTCGTCTGTTCTTGGAAGCTAAGCAGTGTTGGGCCTGGTTAGTAGTTGAGTGGGAGACCACATGGGAACACCAGGTGCTGTAGGTTTTTTCACATTACAGGCAAATTGTTTTTATTCTCTAGCTTTTTATATTGGAAACTTTTTCTTTTTATTGCCAGCACAGACATTTGGAAGAGGTCAAACAGACACAATAGCCATCACCTAAAGACTTACCACACTGTTTAGGCTCAATTCCAACTGCTTTTGGCAGCTAAACAGTGTTGAGCCTCTTTTGTAGTTTAATTTAAGACCCCCTGCTAATATCATGTCCTGTAGGTCTTTTTACATTACCAACACATGATTTTTTTCAGTAAGCCAATACAGTTAGGAAACTTTTGTATTAGCTTACCTGGTGATAGAAGTAGAAGAGGGCAAAAAAGTGCCTTTAACTCACCTACAGCCATACCACATTGGATAGGCCCAATCTCGTCTGATCTTGGAAGCTAAGCAGTGTTGGGCCTGGTTAGTACTTGGGTGGGAGACCACATGGGAACACCAGGTGCTGTAGGTTTTTTCACATTACTGGCAAATTGTTTTTATTCTCTAGCTATTTAAATAGGAAACTTTTTCTTTTTATTGCCAGCACAGACATGTGGAAGAGGTCAAACAGACACAATAGCCATCACCTAAAGACTTACCGGTACTTATGTAGTATCTGGGCTGCCGATTTTTTGATTGTATGCCTTAAGTTAAGGCATCGCATCGCATCGCATGCGACCATCGGATGCGATGACCCGATTTTTCCATAGGAATCAATGTTAAAATGGACTGAGTCCATTTTAACATGGAATTCAATGGGAAAAAGGGGTCCTTTTCATACCCCTACTATCCAAGTGGGCATGGAGTTGGATATAAACTTGTGGCGAGCGTAGCGAGCCACCGAGCCCGAAGCGTGGCGAGCGTAGCGAGCCCCGCGAGGGGACGCAGAATACAGTCCCCTCGCGGGGCACGCTTCGCTCGCCACGCTTCGGGCTCGGTGGCTCGCTACGCTCGCCACAGGTTTATATCCAACTCCATGCCCACTTGGATAGTAGGGGTATGAAAAGGACCCCTTTTTCCCATTGAATTCCATGTTAAAATGGACTCAGTCCATTTTAACATTGATTCCTATGGAAAAATCGGGTCATCGCATCGCATCGCATCGCATCGATGGTCGCATGCGATGCGATGCGATGTGCCCGATTCGACCCGATTTAGAAATCGGCAGCCCAGATACTACATAAGTACCGACTTACCACACTGTTTAGGCCCAATTCCAACTGCTTTTGGCAGCTAAACAGTGTTGAGCCTCTTTAGTAGTTTAATTTAAGACCCCCTGCTAATATCATGTCCTGTAGGTCTTTTTACATTACCAACACATGATTTTTTTCAGTAAGCCAATACAGTTAGGAAACTTTTTTATTAGCTTACCTGGTGATAGAAGTAGAAGAGGGCAAAAAAGTGCCTGTATCTCACCTACAGACATACCACATTGGATAGGCCCAATCTCGTCTGATCTTGGAAGCTAAGTAGTGTTGGGCCTGGTTAGTACTTGGGTGGGAGACCACATGGGAACACCAGGTGCTGTAGGTTTTTTCACATTACAGGCAAATTGTTTTTATTCTCTAGCTATTTAAATTGGAAACTTTTTCTTTTTATTGCCAGTACAGACATTTGGAAGAGGTCAAACAGACACAATAACCATCACCTAAATACTTACCACACTGTTTAGGCCCAATTCCAACTGCTTTTGGCAGCTAAACAGTGTTGAGCCTGTTTAGTAGTTTAATTTAAGACCCCCTGCTAATATCATGTCCTGTAGGTCTTTTTACATTACCAACACATGATTTTTTTCAGTAAGCCAATACAGTTAGGAAACTTTTTTATTAGCTTACCTGGTGATAGAAGTAGAAGAGGGCAAAAAAGTGCCTGTATTTCACCTACAGCCATACCACATTGGATAAGCCCAATCTCGTCTGTTCTTGGAAGCTAAGCAGTGTTGGGCCTGGTTAGTACTTGGGTGGGAGACCACATGGGAACACCAGGTGCTGTAGGTTTTTTCACATTACAGGCAAATTGTTTTTATTCTCTAGCTATTTATATTGGAAACTTTTTCTTTTTATTGCCAGCACAGACATTTGGAAGAGGTCAAACAGACACAATAGCCATCACCTAAAGACTTACCACACTGTTTAGGCTCAATTCCAACTGCTTTTGGCAGCTAAACAGTGTTGAGCCTCTTTTGTAGTTTAATTTAAGACCCCCTGCTAATATCATGTCCTGTAGGTCTTTTTACATTACCAACACATGATTTTTTTCAGTAAGCCAATACAGTTAGGAAACTTTTGTATTAGCTTACCTGGTTATAGAAGTAGAAGAGGGCAAAAAAGTGCCTTTAACTCACCTACAGCCATACCACATTGGATAGGCCCAATCTCGTCTGATCTTGGAAGCTAAGCAGTGTTGGGCCTGGTTAGTACTTGGGTGGGAGACCACATGGGAACACCAGGTGCTGTAGGTTTTTTCACATTACTGGCAAATTGTTTTTATTCTCTAGCTATTTAAATAGGAAACTTTTTCTTTTTATTGCCAGCACAGACATTTGGAAGAGGTCAAACAGACACAATAGCCATCACCTAAAGACTTACCACACTGTTTAGGCCCAATTCCAACTGCTTTTGGCAGCTAAACAGTGTTGAGCCTCTTTAGTAGTTTAATTTTAGACCCCCTGCTAATATCATGTCCTGTAGGTCTTTTTACATTACCAACACATGATTTTTTTCAGTAAGCCAATACAGTTAGGAAACTTTTGTATTAGCTTACCTGGTGATAGAAGTAGAAGTGGGCAAAAAAGTGCTTTTAACTCACCTACAGCCATACCACATTGGATAGGCCCAATCTCGTCTGATCTTGGAAGCTAAGCAGTGTTGGGCCTGGTTAGTACTTGGGTGGGAGACCACATGGGAACACCAGGTGCTGTAGGTTTTTTCACATTACTGGCAAATTGTTTTTATTCTCTAGCTATTTAAATTGGAAACTTTTTCTTTTTATTGCCAGTACAGACATTTGGAAGAGGTCAAACAGACACAATAACCATCACCTAAATACTTACCACACTGTTTAGGCCCAATTCCAACTGCTTTTGGCAGCTAAACAGTGTTGAGCCTGTTTAGTAGTTTAATTTAAGACCCCCTGCTAATATCATGTCCTGTAGGTCTTTTTACATTACCAACACATGATTTTTTTCAGTAAGCCAATACAGTTAGGAAACTTTTTTATTAGCTTACCTGGTGATAGAAGTAGAAGAGGGCAAAAAAGTGCCTGTATTTCACCTACAGCCATACCACATTGGATAAGCCCAATCTCGTCTGTTCTTGGAAGCTAAGCAGTGTTGGGCCTGGATAGTACTTGGGTGGGAGACCACATGGGAACACCAGGTGCTGTAGGTTTGTTCACATTACAGGCAAATTGTTTTTATTCTCTAGCTATTTATATTGGAAACTTTTTCTTTTTATTGCCAGCACAGACATTTGGAAGAGGTCAAACAGACACAATAGCCATCACCTAAAGACTTACCACACTGTTTAGGCTCAATTCCAACTGCTTTTGGCAGCTAAACAGTGTTGAGCCTCTTTTGTAGTTTAATTTAAGACCCCCTGCTAATATCATGTCCTGTAGGTCTTTTTACATTACCAACACATGATTTTTTTCAGTAAGCCAATACAGTTAGGAAACTTTTGTATTAGCTTACCTGGTGATAGAAGTAGAAGAGGGCAAAAAAGTGAGTTTAGCTCACCTACAGCCATACCACATTGGATAGGCCCAATCTCGTCTGATCTTGGAAGCTAAGCAGTGTTGGGCCTGGTTAGTACTTGGGTGGGAGACCACATGGGAACACCAGGTGCTGTAGGTTTTTTCACATTACTGGCAAATTGTTTTTATTCTCTAGCTATTTAAATAGGAAACTTTTTCTTTTTATTGCCAGCACAGACATTTGGAAGAGGTCAAACAGACACAATAGCCATCACCTAAAGACTTACCACACTGTTTAGGCCCAATTCCAACTGCTTTTGGCAGCTAAACAGTGTTGAGCCTCTTTAGTAGTTTAATTTAAGACCCCCTGCTAATATCATGTCCTGTAGGTCTTTTTACATTACCAACACATGCTTTTTTTCAGTAAGCCAATACAGTTAGGAAACTTTTTTATTAGCTTACCTGGTGATAGAAGTAGAAGAGGGCAAAAATGTGCCTGTATCTCACCTACAGACATACCACATTGGATAGGCCCAATCTTGTCTGATCTTGGAAGCTAAGCAGTGTTGGGCCTGGTTAGTACTTGGGTGGGAGACCACATGGGAACACCAGGTGCTGTAGGTTTTTTCACATTACAGGCAAATTGTTTTTATTCTCTAGCTATTTAAATTGGAAACTTTTTCTTTTTATTGCCAGTACAGACATTTGGAAGAGGTCAAACAGACACAATAACCATCACCTAAATACTTACCACACTGTTTAGGCCCAATTCCAACTGCTTTTGGCAGCTAAACAGTGTTGAGCCTGTTTAGTAGTTTAATTTAAGACCCCCTGCTAATATCATGTCCTGTAGGTCTTTTTACATTACCAACACATGATTTTTTTCAGTAAGCCAATACAGTTAGGAAACTTTTTTATTAGCTTACCTGGTGATAGAAGTAGAAGAGGGCAAAAAAGTGCCTGTATTTCACCTACAGCCATACCACATTGGATAAGCCCAATCTCGTCTGTTCTTGGAAGCTAAGCAGTGTTGGGCCTGGTTAGTAGTTGAGTGGGAGACCACATGGGAACACCAGGTGCTGTAGGTTTTTTCACATTACAGGCAAATTGTTTTTATTCTCTAGCTTTTTATATTGGAAACTTTTTCTTTTTATTGCCAGCACAGACATTTGGAAGAGGTCAAACAGACACAATAGCCATCACCTAAAGACTTACCACACTGTTTAGGCTCAATTCCAACTGCTTTTGGCAGCTAAACAGTGTTGAGCCTCTTTTGTAGTTTAATTTAAGACCCCCTGCTAATATCATGTCCTGTAGGTCTTTTTACATTACCAACACATGATTTTTTTCAGTAAGCCAATACAGTTAGGAAACTTTTGTATTAGCTTACCTGGTGATAGAAGTAGAAGAGGGCAAAAAAGTGCCTTTAACTCACCTACAGCCATACCACATTGGATAGGCCCAATCTCGTCTGATCTTGGAAGCTAAGCAGTGTTGGGCCTGGTTAGTACTTGGGTGGGAGACCACATGGGAACACCAGGTGCTGTAGGTTTTTTCACATTACTGGCAAATTGTTTTTATTCTCTAGCTATTTAAATAGGAAACTTTTTCTTTTTATTGCCAGCACAGACATGTGGAAGAGGTCAAACAGACACAATAGCCATCACCTAAAGACTTACCGGTACTTATGTAGTATCTGGGCTGCCGATTTTTTGATTGTATGCCTTAAGTTAAGGCATACAATCAGATGCGATGCGATGCGATATCGCATCGCATCGCATCGCATCGCATGCGACCATCGGATGCGATGACCCGATTTTTCCATAGGAATCAATGTTAAAATGGACTGAGTCCATTTTAACATGGAATTCAATGGGAAAAAGGGGTCCTTTTCATACCCCTACTATCCAAGTGGGCATGGAGTTGGATATAAACCTGTGGCGAGCGTAGCGAGCCACCGAGCCCGAAGCGTGGCGAGCGTAGCGAGCCCCGCGAGGGGACGCAGAATACCGTCCCCTCGCGGGGCTCGCTTCGCTCGCCACGCTTCGGGCTCGGTGGCTCGCTACGCTCGCCACAGGTTTTTATCCAACTCCATGCCCACTTGGATAGTAGGGGTATGAAAAGGACCCCTTTTTCCCATTGAATTCCATGTTAAAATGGACTCAGTCCATTTTAACATTGATTCCTATGGAAAAATCGGGTCATCGCATCGCATCGCATCGCATCGATGGTCGCATGCGATGCGATGCGATGTGCCCGATTCGACCCGATTTAGAAATCGGCAGCCCAGATACTACATAAGTACCGACTTACCACACTGTTTAGGCCCAATTCCAACTGCTTTTGGCAGCTAAACAGTGTTGAGCCTCTTTAGTAGTTTAATTTAAGACCCCCTGCTAATATCATGTCCTGTAGGTCTTTTTACATTACCAACACATGATTTTTTTCAGTAAGCCAATACAGTTAGGAAACTTTTTTATTAGCTTACCTGGTGATAGAAGTAGAAGAGGGCAAAAAAGTGCCTGTATCTCACCTACAGACATACCACATTGGATAGGCCCAATCTCGTCTGATCTTGGAAGCTAAGTAGTGTTGGGCCTGGTTAGTACTTGGGTGGGAGACCACATGGGAACACCAGGTGCTGTAGGTTTTTTCACATTACAGGCAAATTGTTTTTATTCTCTAGCTATTTAAATTGGAAACTTTTTCTTTTTATTGCCAGTACAGACATTTGGAAGAGGTCAAACAGACACAATAACCATCACCTAAATACTTACCACACTGTTTAGGCCCAATTCCAACTGCTTTTGGCAGCTAAACAGTGTTGAGCCTGTTTAGTAGTTTAATTTAAGACCCCCTGCTAATATCATGTCCTGTAGGTCTTTTTACATTACCAACACATGATTTTTTTCAGTAAGCCAATACAGTTAGGAAACTTTTTTATTAGCTTACCTGGTGATAGAAGTAGAAGAGGGCAAAAAAGTGCCTGTATTTCACCTACAGCCATACCACATTGGATAAGCCCAATCTCGTCTGTTCTTGGAAGCTAAGCAGTGTTGGGCCTGGTTAGTACTTGGGTGGGAGACCACATGGGAACACCAGGTGCTGTAGGTTTTTTCACATTACAGGCAAATTGTTTTTATTCTCTAGCTATTTATATTGGAAACTTTTTCTTTTTATTGCCAGCACAGACATTTGGAAGAGGTCAAACAGACACAATAGCCATCACCTAAAGACTTACCACACTGTTTAGGCTCAATTCCAACTGCTTTTGGCAGCTAAACAGTGTTGAGCCTCTTTTGTAGTTTAATTTAAGACCCCCTGCTAATATCATGTCCTGTAGGTCTTTTTACATTACCAACACATGATTTTTTTCAGTAAGCCAATACAGTTAGGAAACTTTTGTATTAGCTTACCTGGTGATAGAAGTAGAAGAGGGCAAAAAAGTGCCTTTAACTCACCTACAGCCATACCACATTGGATAGGCCCAATCTCGTCTGATCTTGGAAGCTAAGCAGTGTTGGGCCTGGTTAGTACTTGGGTGGGAGACCACATGGGAACACCAGGTGCTGTAGGTTTTTTCACATTACTGGCAAATTGTTTTTATTCTCTAGCTATTTAAATAGGAAACTTTTTCTTTTTATTGCCAGCACAGACATTTGGAAGAGGTCAAACAGACACAATAGCCATCACCTAAAGACTTACCACACTGTTTAGGCCCAATTCCAACTGCTTTTGGCAGCTAAACAGTGTTGAGCCTCTTTAGTAGTTTAATTTTAGACCCCCTGCTAATATCATGTCCTGTAGGTCTTTTTACATTACCAACACATGATTTTTTTCAGTAAGCCAATACAGTTAGGAAACTTTTGTATTAGCTTACCTGGTGATAGAAGTAGAAGTGGGCAAAAAAGTGCTTTTAACTCACCTACAGCCATACCACATTGGATAGGCCCAATCTCGTCTGATCTTGGAAGCTAAGCAGTGTTGGGCCTGGTTAGTACTTGGGTGGGAGACCACATGGGAACACCAGGTGCTGTAGGTTTTTTCACATTACTGGCAAATTGTTTTTATTCTCTAGCTATTTAAATTGGAAACTTTTTCTTTTTATTGCCAGTACAGACATTTGGAAGAGGTCAAACAGACACAATAACCATCACCTAAATACTTACCACACTGTTTAGGCCCAATTCCAACTGCTTTTGGCAGCTAAACAGTGTTGAGCCTGTTTAGTAGTTTAATTTAAGACCCCCTGCTAATATCATGTCCTGTAGGTCTTTTTACATTACCAACACATGATTTTTTTCAGTAAGCCAATACAGTTAGGAAACTTTTTTATTAGCTTACCTGGTGATAGAAGTAGAAGAGGGCAAAAAAGTGCCTGTATTTCACCTACAGCCATACCACATTGGATAAGCCCAATCTCGTCTGTTCTTGGAAGCTAAGCAGTGTTGGGCCTGGATAGTACTTGGGTGGGAGACCACATGGGAACACCAGGTGCTGTAGGTTTGTTCACATTACAGGCAAATTGTTTTTATTCTCTAGCTATTTATATTGGAAACTTTTTCTTTTTATTGCCAGCACAGACATTTGGAAGAGGTCAAACAGACACAATAGCCATCACCTAAAGACTTACCACACTGTTTAGGCTCAATTCCAACTGCTTTTGGCAGCTAAACAGTGTTGAGCCTCTTTTGTAGTTTAATTTAAGACCCCCTGCTAATATCATGTCCTGTAGGTCTTTTTACATTACCAACACATGATTTTTTTCAGTAAGCCAATACAGTTAGGAAACTTTTGTATTAGCTTACCTGGTGATAGAAGTAGAAGAGGGCAAAAAAGTGCCTTTAACTCACCTACAGCCATGCCACATTGGATAGGCCCAATCTCGTCTGATCTTGGAAGCTAAGCAGTGTTGGGCCTGGTTAGTACTTGGGTGGGAGACCACATGGGAACACCAGGTGCTGTAGGTTTTTTCACATTACTGGCAAATTGTTTTTATTCTCTAGCTATTTAAATAGGAAACTTTTTCTTTTTATTGCCAGCACAGACATTTGGAAGAGGTCAAACAGACACAATAGCCATCACCTAAAGACTTACCACACTGTTTAGGCCCAATTCATAGAAACATAGAAACATAGAAACATAGAATTTGACGGCAGATAAGAACCATTTGGCCCATCTAGTCTGCCCCTTTTTTACCCTTCAGGTAAACTCAACCCTTTTTAATCCTTATTTCTTTGTAAGGATATTCATATGCCTATCCCAAGCATGTTTAAATTGTTCTACTGTCTTAGCCTCTACCACCTCTGATGGGAGGCTATTCCACTTATCCACTACCCTTTCTGTGAAGTAATTCTTTCTAACATTTCCCCTGAACCTACCTCCCTCCAGTTTCAGTGCATGTCCTTGTGTTTTATTACTTGTTTTCCTTTGAAGAAAATTTCCCACCTGTACTATGTTAAAACCCTTGATATATTTGAAGATTTCTATCATGTCCCCCCTTTCCCTTCTCTGCTCCAAACTATACATGTTAAGATCTTTTAGTCTATCCAGGTAAGTTTTGTGATGTAGGCCATGCACCATTTTAATTGCCCTTCTTTGTACACTCTCCAATGTATTTATATCCTTCTGAAGATATGGCCTCCAGAACTGGACACAGTATTCCAGATGAGGTCGTACCAATGACCTATAAAGTGGCATTATTACGTCTTTTTTTCTGCTACTGATTCCTCTCCCTATGCAACCAAGCATCTGACTAGCCTTCCTCATTGCTTTGTTACATTGCCTCCCTGCCTTTAAGTCACTTGAAATAGTGACTCCTAGATCTCTTTCCTCCTCAGTAGTTTCCATTATAGTACCCTTGATACTATATTGGGCCTTTGGGTTTTTGAGTCCCAAGTGCATAATTTTGCATTTTTTAGCATTAAACTGTAGTTGCCATTCTCTTGACCAATTCTCAAGTTTACTTAGATCATCAGTCATTTGATTTACCCCTCCTGGTGTGTCTACTCTGTTGCATATCTTTGTATCATCTGCAAAAAGGCATACTTTCCCTTCAATACCATTTGCAATGTCACTAACAAAGATATTAAAGAGCACTGGTCCAAGTACAGTTCCCTGGGGTACTCCACTGGTAACATGTCCCTCCATAGAATGCACTCCATTTACGACAACTGTCTGTTTCCTATCCTGCAACCAGGTTCTTATCCATTTAATTGTTTTATAATCCAATCCCACACTTTCAAGTTTATTTAGCAGCCTGCGATGTGGGACAGTGTCAAATGCCTTACTAAAGTCTAGATATGCCACATCTACAGCCCCCCCTTCATCTAGTATTTTGGTCACGGAGTCAAAAAAGTCAATGAGACTTGTTTGGCATGATCTCCCTGCAGTAAAACCATGCTGTTTTGGATCCTGTAAGTTGTTTAATTTAAGATATTCCACTATTCTTTCTTTTAATAGTGTTTCCATTATTTTCCCTACTACTGATGTAAGGCTTACTGGTCTGTAGTTACTTGCTTCTTCTTTGCTTCCGCTTTTGTGCAGTGGAACTACATTTGCTTTTCTCCAGTCCTCTGGAACTGCACCTGTATCTAGTGACTGATTGAATAAATCTGTTAATGGCGCTACCAACACATCTTTTAGTTCTTTTAGTATCCTTGGATGCACTCAGTCTGGCCCCATTGATTTATCCACTTTCAGTCTTGAAAGTTCTGTTAGGACTTTCTCCCTAGTAAATGTACCTCCATCTACCTTATTTTTATGAATGTCCTTGCAACTTAACTGTGGTCCCTTCCCTTCTCCTTCTATAGTGAATACAGAGCAAAAGTAATTATTTAGATGATCTGCAATTGCCTTGTCTCCCTCCACCAAATTCTCAGTGTCTGTCCGCAGTCTTATTATTCCTCCATTTGATTTTCTCCTTTCATTTATATACTTAAAAAAAGTTTTGTTTCCTTTATCTACCGACTGAGCCATTTTCTCCTCAGCTTGTGCCTTGGCACGCCTGATCACTTTCTTAGCCTCTTTGCGTCTGGCAAGATACACTTCTTTGTCATTATTATTTTGAGTCTGCTTGTATGTCTTAAAGGCCATCTTTTTTGCTTTTACACTAGTTGATACCTCTTTTGTAAACCACACTGGCTTCCTTTTCCTGGTACTTTTCTTAACCCTTTTGATACAAAGGTCCGTTGCCTTTAGTATTGCACTTTTTAATTTTCTCCACCTCTCCTGACTCCTTTCAAGTTCGTCCAATCCGCTAATGAGTCGCTTAAACATCTCCCCATTTTTGCAAAGTCAGCCTTCCTAAAATCCAACACCTTAGTTTTTGTGTGACTGGAGTTGGACCCTGCCTTGATACTAAACCATACTGCTTGATGATCACTGGATCCCAGGTTCTCACCCACATATATGTCTGATATCCTGTCACCATTTGTGAGTATTAAATCTAATATTGAGTCTTTGCGAGTAGGCTCCCTCACCAATTGCTTGAGAGAGGCTCCCTGTAGGGAATTTAGAAATTTGCCACTTGTAGATGATCTTGCAAAAGACTCCTCCCAATTCACATCAGGTAGATTAAAGTCTCCCATGATTATGACTTCCCCCTTTCCAACTGCATTTGGCAGCTAAACAGTGTTGAGCCTCTTTAGTAGTTTAATTTAAGACCCCCTGCTAATATCATGTCCTGTAGGTCTTTTTACATTACCAACACATGATTTTTTTCAGTAAGCCAATACAGTTAGGAAACTTTTGTATTAGCTTACCTGGTGATAGAAGTAGAAGCGGGCAAAAAAGTGCCTTTAACTCACCTACAGCCATACCACATTGGATAGGCCCAATCTCGTCTGATCTTGGAAGCTAAGCAGTGTTGGGCCTGGTTAGTACTTGGGTGGGAGACCACATGGGAACACCAGGTGCTGTAGGTTTTTTCACATTACTGGCAAATTGTTTTTATTCTCTAGCTATTTAAATTGGAAACTTTTTCTTTTTATTGCCAGTACAGACATTTGGAAGAGGTCAAACAGACACAATAACCATCACCTAAATACTTACCACACTGTTTAGGCCCAATTCCAACTGCTTTTGGCAGCTAAACAGTGTTGAGCCTGTTTAGTAGTTTAATTTAAGACCCCCTGCTAATATCATGTCCTGTAGGTCTTTTTACATTACCAACACATGATTTTTTTCAGTAAGCCAATACAGTTAGGAAACTTTTTTATTAGCTTACCTGGTGATAGAAGTAGAAGAGGGCAAAAAAGTGCCTGTATCTCACCTACAGCCATACCACATTGGATAGGCCCAATCTCGTCTGATCTTGGAAGCTAAGCAGTGTTAGGCCTGGTTAGTACTTGGGTGGGAGACCACATGGGAACACCAGGTGCTGTAGGTTTTTTCACATTACAGGCAAATTGTTTTTATTCTCTAGCTATTTAAATTGGAAACTTTTTCTTTTTATTGCCAGTACAGACATTTGGAAGAGGTCAAACAGACACAATAGCCATCACCTAAAGACTTACCACACTGTTTAGGCCCAATTCCAACTGCTTTTGGCAGCTAAACAGTGTTGATCCTCTTTAGTAGTTTAATTTAAGACCCCCTGCTAATATCATGTCCTGTAGGTCATTTTACATTACCAACACATGATTTTTTTCAGTAAGTCAATACAGTTAGGAAACTTTTTTATTAGCTTACCTGGTGATAGAAGTAGAAGAGGGCAAAAAAGTGCCTGTATCTCACCTAGAGCCATACCACATTGGATAGGCCCAATCTCGTCTGATCTTGGAAGCTAAGCAGTGTTGGGCCTGGTTAGTACTTGGGTGGGAGACCACATGGGAACACCAGGTGCTGTAGGTTTTTTCACATTACAGGCAAATTGTTTTTATTCTCTAGCTATTTAAATTGGAAACTTTTTCTTTTTATTGCCAGCACAGACATTTGGAAGAGGTCAAACAGACACAATAGCCATCACCTAAAGACTTACCACACTGTTTAGGCCCAACTCCAACTGCTTTTGGCAGCTAAACAGTGTTGAGCCTCTTTAGTAGTTTAATTTAAGACCCCCTGCTAATATCATGTCCTGTAGGTCTTTTTACATTATCAACACATGATTTTTTTCAGTAAGCCAATACAGTTAGGAAACTTTTTTATTAGCTTACATGGTGATAGAAGTAGAAGAGGGCAAAAAAGTGCCTGTATCTCACCTACAGCCATACCACATTGGATAGGCCCAATCTCGTCTGATCTTGGAAGCTAAGCAGTGTTGGGCCTGGTTAGTACTTGGGTGGGAGACCACATGGGAACACCAGGTGCTGTAGGTTTTTTCACATTACAGGCAAATTGTTTTTATTCTCTAGCTATTTAAATTGGAAACTTTTTCTTTTTATTGCCAGTACAGACATTTGGAAGAGGTCAAACAGACACAATAGCCATCACCTAAAGACTTACCACACTGTTTTGGCCCAATTCCAACTGCTTTTGGCAGCTAAACAGTGTTGAGCCTCTTTAGTAGTTTAATTTAAGACCCCCTGCTAATATCATGTCCTGTAGGTCTTTTTACATTACCAACACATGATTTTTTTCAGTAAGCCAATACAGTTAGGAAACTTTTTTATTAGCTTACCTGGTGATAGAAGTAGAAGAGGGCAAAAAAGTGCCTGTATCTCACCTACAGCCATACCACATTGGATAGGCCCAATCTCGTCTGATCTTGGAAGCTAAGCAGTGTTGGGCCTGGTTAGTACTTGGGTGGGAGACCACATGGGAACACCAGGTGCTGTAGGTTTTTTCACATTACAGGCAAATTGTTTTTATTCTCTAGCTATTTAAATTGGAAACTTTTTCTTTTTATTGCCAGTACAGACATTTGGAAGAGGTCAAACAGACACAATAGCCATCACCTAAAGACTTACCACACTGTTTAGGCCCAATTCCAACTGCTTTTGGCAGCTAAACAGTGTTGATCCTCTTTAGTAGTTTAATTTAAGACCCCCTGCTAATATCATGTCCTGTAGGTCGTTTTACATTACCAACACATGATTTTTTTCAGTAAGCCAATACAGTTAGGAAACTTTTTTATTAGCTTACCTGGTGATAGAAGTAGAAGAGGGCAAAAAAGTGCCTGTATCTCACCTAGAGCCATACCACATTGGATAGGCCCAATCTCGTCTGATCTTGGAAGCTAAGCAGTGTTGGGCCTGGTTAGTACTTGGGTGGGAGACCACATGGGAACACCAGGTGCTGTAGGTTTTTTCACATTACAGGCAAATTGTTTTTATTCTCTAGCTATTTAAATTGGAAACTTTTTCTTTTTATTGCCAGCACAGACATTTGGAAGAGGTCAAACAGACACAATAGCCATCACCTAAAGACTTACCACACTGTTTAGGCCCAACTCCAACTGCTTTTGGCAGCTAAACAGTGTTGAGCCTCTTTAGTAGTTTAATTTAAGACCCCCTGCTAATATCATGTCCTGTAGGTCTTTTTACATTATCAACACATGATTTTTTTCAGTAAGCCAATACAGTTAGGAAACTTTTTTATTAGCTTACCTGGTGATAGAAGTAGAAGAGGGCAAAAAAGTGCCTGTATCTCACCTACAGCCATACCACATTGGATAGGCCCAATCTCGTCTGATCTTGGAAGCTAAGCAGTGTTGGGCCTGGTTAGTACTTGGGTGGGAGACCACATGGGAACACCAGGTGCTGTAGGTTTTTTCACATTACAGGCAAATTGTTTTTATTCTCTAGCTATTTAAATTGGAAACTTTTTCTTTTTATTGCCAGTACAGACATTTGGAAGAGGTCAAACAGACACAATAGCCATCACCTAAAGACTTACCACACTGTTTAGGCCCAATTCCAACTGCTTTTGGCAGCTAAACAGTGTTGATCCTCTTTAGTAGTTTAATTTAAGACCCCCTGCTAATATCATGTCCTGTAGGTCATTTTACATTACCAACACATGATTTTTTTCAGTAAGTCAATACAGTTAGGAAACTTTTTTATTAGCTTACCTGGTGATAGAAGTAGAAGAGGGCAAAAAAGTGCCTGTATCTCACCTAGAGCCATACCACATTGGATAGGCCCAATCTCGTCTGATCTTGGAAGCTAAGCAGTGTTGGGCCTGGTTAGTAAATGGGTGGGAGACCACATAGGAACACCAGGTGCTGTAGGTTTTTTCACATTACAGGCAAATTGTTTTTATTCTCTAGCTATTTAAATTGGAAACTTTTTCTTTTTATTGCCTGCACAGACATTTGGAAGAGGTCAAACAGACACAATAGCCATCACCTAAAGACTTACCACACTGTTTAGGCCCAACTCCAACTGCTTTTGGCAGCTAAACAGTGTTGAGCCTCTTTAGTAGTTTAATTTAAGACCCCCTGCTAATATCATGTCCTGTAGGTCTTTTTACATTTTCAACACATGATTTTTTTCAGTAAGCCAATACAGTTAGGAAACATTTTAATTAGCTTACCTGGTGATAGAAGTAGAAGAGGGCAAAAAAGTGCCTGTATCTCACCTAGAGCCATACCACATTGGATAGGCCCAATCTCGTCTGATCTTGGAAGCTAAGCAGTGTTGGGCCTGGTTAGTACTTGGGTGGGAGACCACATGGGAACACCAGGTGCTGTAGGTTTTTTCACATTACAGGCAAATTGTTTTTATTCTCTAGCTATTTAAATTGGAAACTTTTTCTTTTTATTGCCAGCACAGACATTTGGAAGAGGTCAAACAGACACAATAGCCATCACCTAAAGACTTACCACACTGTTTAGGCCCAACTCCAACTGCTTTTGGCAGCTAAACAGTGTTGAGCCTCTTTAGTAGTTTAATTTAAGACCCCCTGCTAATATCATGTCCTGTAGGTCTTTTTACATTATCAACACATGATTTTTTTCAGTAAGCCAATACAGTTAGGAAACTTTTTTATTAGCTTACCTGGTGATAGAAGTAGAAGAGGGCAAAAAAGTGCCTGTATCTCACCTACAGCCATACCACATTGGATAGGCCCAATCTCGTCTGATCTTGGAAGCTAAGCAGTGTTGGGCCTGGTTAGTACTTGGGTGGGAGACCACATGGGAACACCAGGTGCTGTAGGTTTTTTCACATTACAGGCAAATTGTTTTTATTCTCTAGCTATTTAAATTGGAAACTTTTTCTTTTTATTGCCAGTACAGACATTTGGAAGAGGTCAAACAGACACAATAGCCATCACCTAAAGACTTACCACACTGTTTTGGCCCAATTCCAACTGCTTTTGGCAGCTAAACAGTGTTGAGCCTCTTTAGTAGTTTAATTTAAGACCCCCTGCTAATATCATGTCCTGTAGGTCTTTTTACATTACCAACACATGATTTTTTTCAGTAAGCCAATACAGTTAGGAAACTTTTGTATTAGCTTACCTGGTGATAGAAGTAGAAGAGGGCAAAAAAGTGAATTTAACTCACCTACAACCATACCACATTGGGTAGGCCCAATCTCGTCTAATCTTGGAAGTTAAGCAGTGTTGAACCTGGTTAGTACTTGGGTGGGAGACCACATGGGACCACCAGGTGCTGTAGGTTTTTTCACATTACTGGCAAATTGTTTTTATTCTCTAGCTATTTATATTGGAAACTTTTTCATTTTATTGCCAGCACAGACATTTGGAAGAGGTCAAACAGACACAATAGCCATCACCTAAAGACTTACCACAATGTTTAGGCTCAATTCCAACTGCTTTTGGCAGCTAAACAGTGTTGATCCTCTTTAGTAGTTTAATTTAAGACCCCCTGCTAATATCATGTCCTGTAGGTCTTTTTACATTACCAACACATGATTTTTTTCAGTAAGCCAATACAGTTAGGAAACTTTTGTATTAGCTTACCTGGTAATAGAAGTAGAAGAGGGCAAAAAAGTGGCTTTAACTCACCTACAGCCATACCACATTGGATAGGCCCAATCTCGTCTGCTCTTGGAAGCTAAGCAGTGTTGGGCCTGGTTAGTACTTGGGTGGGAGACCACATGGGAACACCAGGTGCTGTAGGTTTTTTCACATTACTGGCAAATTGTTTTTATTCTCTAGCTATTTAAATTGGAAACTTTTTCTTTTTATTGACAGCACAGACATTTGGAAGAGGTCAAACAGACACAATAGCCATCACCTAAAGACTTACCACACTGTTTAGGCCCAATTCCAACTGCTTTTGGCAGCTAAACAGTGTTGAGCCTCTTTAGTAGTTTAATTTAAGACCCCCTGCTAATATCATGTACTGTATGTCTTTTTACATTACCAACACATGATTTTTTTCAGTAAGCCAATACAGTTAGGAAACTTTTGTATTAGCTTACCTGGTGATAGAAGTAGAAGAGGGCAAAAAAGTGCCTGTATCTCACCTTCAGCCATACCACATTGGATAGGCCCAATCTCGTCTGATCTTGGAAGCTAAGCAGTGTTGGGCCTGGTTAGTACTTGGGTGGGAGACCACATGGGAACACCAGGTGCTGTAGGTTTTTTCACATTACAGGCAAATTGTTTTTATTCTCTAGCTATTTAAATTGGAAACTTTTTCTTTTTATTGCCAGTACAGACATTTGGAAGAGGTCAAACAGACACAATAGCCATCACCTAATGACTTACCACACTGTTTAGGCCCAATTCCAACTGCTTTTGGCAGCTAAACAGTGTTGAGCCTCTTTAGTAGTTTAATTTAAGACCCCCTGCTAATATCATGTCCTGTAGGTCTTTTTACATTACCAACACATGATTTTTTTCAGTAAGCCAATACAGTTAGGAAACTTTTTTATTAGCTTACCTGGTGATAGAAGTAGAAGCGGGCAAAAAAGTGCCTGTATCTCACCTACAGCCATACCACATTGGATAGGCCCAATCTCGTCTGATCTTGGAAGCTAAGCAGTGTTGGGCCTGGTTAGTACTTGGGTGGGAGACCACATGGGAACACCAGGTGCTGTAGGTTTTTTCACATTACAGGCAAATTGTTTTTATTCTCTAGCTATTTAAATTGGAAACTTTTTCTTTTTATTGCCAGTACAGACATTTGGAAGAGGTCAAACAGACACAATAGCCATCACCTAAAGACTTACCACACTGTTTAGGCCCAATTCCAACTGCTTTTGGCAGCTAAACAGTGTTGATCCTCTTTAGTAGTTTAATTTAAGACCCCCTGCTAATATCATGTCCTGTAGGTCGTTTTACATTACCAACACATGATTTTTTTCAGTAAGCCAATACAGTTAGGAAACTTTTTTATTAGCTTACCTGGTGATAGAAGTAGAAGAGGGCAAAAAAGTGCCTGTATCTCACCTACAGCCATACCACATTGGATAGGCCCAATCTCGTCTGATCTTGGAAGCTAAGCAGTGTTGGGCCTGGTTAGTACTTGGGTGGGAGACCACATGGGAACACCAGGTGCTGTAGGTTTTTTCACATTACAGGCAAATTGTTTTATTCTCTAGCTATTTAAATTGGAAACTTTTTCTTTTTATTGCCAGCACAGACATTTGGAAGAGGTCAAACAGACACAATAGCCATCACCTAAAGACTTACCACACTGTTTAGGCCCAACTCCAACTGCTTTTGGCAGCTAAACAGTGTTGAGCCTCTTTAGTAGTTTAATTTAAGACCCCCTGCTAATATCATGTCCTGTAGGTCTTTTTACATTATCAACACATGATTTTTTTCAGTAAGCCAATACAGTTAGGAAACTTTTTTATTAGCTTACCTGGTGATAGAAGTAGAAGAGGGCAAAAAAGTGCCTGTATCTCACCTACAGCCATACCACATTGGATAGGCCCAATCTCGTCTGATCTTGGAAGCTAAGCAGTGTTGGGCCTGGTTAGTACTTGGGTGGGAGACCACATGGGAACACCAGGTGCTGTAGGTTTTTTCACATTACAGGCAAATTGTTTTTATTCTCTAGCTATTTAAATTGGAAACTTTTTATTTTTATTGCCAGTACAGACATTTGGAAGAGGTCAAACAGACACAATAGCCATCACCTAAAGACTTACCACACTGTTTTGGCCCAATTCCAACTGCTTTTGGCAGCTAAACAGTGTTGAGCCTCTTTAGTAGTTTAATTTAAGACCCCCTGCTAATATCATGTCCTGTAGGTCTTTTTACATTACCAACACATGATTTTTTTCAGTAAGCCAATACAGTTAGGAAACTTTTTTATTAGCTTACCTGGTGATAGAAGTAGAAGAGGGCAAAAAAGTGCCTGTATCTCACCTACAGCCATACCACATTGGATAGGCCCAATCTCGTCTGATCTTGGAAACTAAGCAGTGTTGGGCCTGGTTAGTACTTGGGTGGGAGACCACATGGGAACACCAGGTGCTGTAGGTTTTTTCACATTACAGGCAAATTGTTTTTATTCTCTAGCTATTTAAATTGGAAACTTTTTCTTTTTATTGCCAGTACAGACATTTGGAAGAGGTCAAACAGACACAATAGCCATCACCTAAAGACTTACCACACTGTTTAGGCCCAATTCCAACTGCTTTTGGCAGCTAAACAGTGTTGAGCCTCTTAATAGTTTAATTTAAGACCCCCTGCTAATATCATGTCCTGTAGGTCTTTTTACATTACCAACACATGATTTTTTTCAGTAAGCCAATACAGTTAGGAAACTTTTGTATTAGCTTACCTGGTGATAGAAGTAGAAGAGGGCAAAAAAGTGAATTTAACTCACCTACAACCATACCACATTGGATAGGCCCAATCTCGTCTAATCTTGGAAGCTAAGCAGTGTTGAACCTGTTTAGTACTTGGGTGGGAGACCACATGGGAACACCAGGTGCTGTAGGTTTTTTAACATTACTGGCAAATTGTTTTTATTCTCTAGCTATTTAAATTGGAAACTTTTTCTTTTTATTGACAGCACAGACATTTGGAAGAGGTCAAACAGACACAATAGCCATCACCTAAAGACTTACCACACTGTTTAGGCCCAATTCCAACTGCTTTTGGCAGCTAAACAGTGTTGAGCCTCTTTAGTAGTTTAATTTAAGACCCCCTGCTAATATCATGTCCTGTAGGTCTTTTTACATTACCAACACATGATTTTTTTCAGTAAGCCAATACAGTTAGGAAACTTTTTTATTAGCTTACCTGGTAAAAGAAGTAGAAGAGGGCAAAAAAGTGCCTGTATTCCAACTACAGCCATACCACATTGGATAGGCCCAATCTCGTCTGATCTTGGAAGCTAAGCAGTGTTGGGCCTGGTTAGTACTTGGGTGGGAGACCACATGGGAACACCAGGTGCTGTAGGTTTTTTCACATTACAGGCAAATTGTTTTTATTCTCTAGCTATTTAAATTGGAAACTTTTTCTTTTTATTGCCAGTACAGACATTTGGAAGAGGTCAAACAGACACAATAGCCATCACATAAAGACTTACCACACTGTTTAGGCCCAATTCCAACTGCTTTTGGCAGCTAAACAGTGTTGAGCCCCTTTAGTAGTTTAATTTAAGACCCCCTGCTAATATCATGTCCTGTAGGTCTTTTTACATTACCAACACATGATTTTTTTCAGTAAGCCAATACAGTTAGGAAACTTTTTTATTAGCTTACCAGGTGATAGAAGTAGAAGAGGGCAAAAAAGTGCCTGTATTTCACCTACAGCCATACCACATTGGATAGGCCCAATCTCGTCTGTTCTTGGAAGCTAAGCAGTGTTGGGCCTGGTTAGTACTTGGGTAAGAGACCACATGGGAACACCAGGTGCTGTAGGTTTTTTCACATTACAGGCAAATTGTTTTTATTCTCTAGCTATTTATATTGGAAACTTTTTCTTTTTATTGCCAGCACAGACATTTGGAAGAGGTCAAACAGACACAATAGCCATCACCTAAAGACTTACCACACTGTTTAGGCTCAATTCCAACTGCTTTTGGCAGCTAAACAGTGTTGAGCCTCTTTTGTAGTTTAATTTAAGACCCCCTGCTAATATCATGTCCTGTAGGTCTTTTTACATTACCAACACATGACTTTTTTCAGTAAGCCAATACAGTTAGGAAACTTTTGTATTAGCTTACCTGGTGATAGAAGTAGAAGAGGGCAAAAAAGTGCCTTTAACTCACCTACAGCAATACCACATTGGATAGGCCCAATCTCGTCTGATCTTGGAAGCTAAGCAGTGTTGGGCCTGGTTAGTACTTGGGTGGGAGACCACATGGGAACACCAGGTGCTGTAGGTTTTTTCACATTACTGGCAAATTGTTTTTATTCTCTAGCTATTTAAATTTGAAACTTTTTCTTTTTATTGCCAGCACAGACATTTGGAAGAGGTCAAACAGACACAATAGCCATCACCTAAAGACTTACCTCACTGTTTAGGCCCAATTCCAACTGCTTTTGGCAGCTAAACAGTGTTGAGCCTCTTTAGTAGTTTAATTTAAGACCCCCTGCTAATATCATGTCCTGTAGGTCTTTTTACATTACCAACACATGATTTTTTTCAGTAAGCCAATACAGTTAGGAAACTTTTTTATTAGCTTACCTGGTGATAGAAGTAGAAGCGGGCAAAAAAGTGCCTGTATCTCACCTACAGCCATACCACATTGGATAGGCCCAATCTCGTCTGATCTTGGAAGCTAAGCAGTGTTGGGCCTGGTTAGTACTTGGGTGGGAGACCACATGGGAACACCAGGTGCTGTAGGTTTTTTCACATTACAGGCAAATTGTTTTTATTCTCTAGCTATTTAAATTGGAAACTTTTTCTTTTTATTGCCAGTACAGACATTTGGAAGAGGTCAAACAGACACAATAGCCATCACCTAAAGACTTACCACACTGTTTAGGCCCAATTCCAACTGCTTTTGGCAGCTAAACAGTGTTGATCCTCTTTAGTAGTTTAATTTAAGACCCCCTGCTAATATCATGTCCTGTAGGTCGTTTTACATTACCAACACATGATTTTTTTCAGTAAGCCAATACAGTTAGGAAACTTTTTTATTAGCTTACCTGGTGATAGAAGTAGAAGAGGGCAAAAAAGTGCCTGTATCTCACCTACAGCCATACCACATTGGATAGGCCCAATCTCGTCTGATCTTGGAAGCTAAGCAGTGTTGGGCCTGGTTAGTACTTGGGTGGGAGACCACATGGGAACACCAGGTGCTGTAGGTTTTTTCACATTACAGGCAAATTGTTTTTATTCTCTAGCTATTTAAATTGGAAACTTTTTCTTTTTATTGCCAGCACAGACATTTGGAAGAGGTCAAACAGACACAATAGCCATCACCTAAAGACTTACCACACTGTTTAGGCCCAACTCCAACTGCTTTTGGCAGCTAAACAGTGTTGAGCCTCTTTAGTAGTTTAATTTAAGACCCCCTGCTAATATCATGTCCTGTAGGTCTTTTTACATTATCAACACATGATTTTTTTCAGTAAGCCAATACAGTTAGGAAACTTTTTTATTAGCTTACCTGGTGATAGAAGTAGAAGAGGGCAAAAAAGTGCCTGTATCTCACCTACAGCCATACCACATTGGATAGGCCCAATCTCGTCTGATCTTGGAAGCTAAGCAGTGTTGGGCCTGGTTAGTACTTGGGTGGGAGACCACATGGGAACACCAGGTGCTGTAGGTTTTTTCACATTACAGGCAAATTGTTTTTATTCTCTAGCTATTTAAATTGGAAACTTTTTATTTTTATTGCCAGTACAGACATTTGGAAGAGGTCAAACAGACACAATAGCCATCACCTAAAGACTTACCACACTGTTTTGGCCCAATTCCAACTGCTTTTGGCAGCTAAACAGTGTTGAGCCTCTTTAGAAGTTTAATTTAAGACCCCCTGCTAATATCATGTCCTGTAGGTCTTTTTACATTACCAACACATGATTTTTTTCAGTAAGCCAATACAGTTAGGAAACTTTTTTATTAGCTTACCTGGTGATAGAAGTAGAAGAGGGCAAAAAAGTGCCTGTATCTCACCTACAGCCATACCACATTGGATAGGCCCAATCTCGTCTGATCTTGGAAACTAAGCAGTGTTGGGCCTGGTTAGTACTTGGGTGGGAGACCACATGGGAACACCAGGTGCTGTAGGTTTTTTCACATTACAGGCAAATTGTTTTTATTCTCTAGCTATTTAAATTGGAAACTTTTTCTTTTTATTGCCAGTACAGACATTTGGAAGAGGTCAAACAGACACAATAGCCATCACCTAAAGACTTACCACACTGTTTAGGCCCAATTCCAACTGCTTTTGGCAGCTAAACAGTGTTGAGCCTCTTAATAGTTTAATTTAAGACCCCCTGCTAATATCATGTCCTGTAGGTCTTTTTACATTACCAACACATGATTTTTTTCAGTAAGCCAATACAGTTAGGAAACTTTTGTATTAGCTTACCTGGTGATAGAAGTAGAAGAGGGCAAAAAAGTGAATTTAACTCACCTACAACCATACCACATTGGATAGGCCCAATCTCGTCTAATCTTGGAAGCTAAGCAGTGTTGAACCTGTTTAGTACTTGGGTGGGAGACCACATGGGAACACCAGGTGCTGTAGGTTTTTTCACATTACTGACAAATTGTTTTTATTCTCTAGCTATTTAAATTGGAAACTTTTTCTTTTTATTGACAGCACAGACATTTGGAAGAGGTCAAACAGACACAATAGCCATCACCTAAAGACTTACCACACTGTTTAGGCCCAATTCCAACTGCTTTTGGCAGCTAAACAGTGTTGAGCCTCTTTAGTAGTTTAATTTAAGACCCCCTGCTAATATCATGTCCTGTAGGTCTTTTTACATTACCAACACATGATTTTTTTCAGTAAGCCAATACAGTTAGGAAACTTTTTTATTAGCTTACCTGGTAAAAGAAGTAGAAGAGGGCAAAAAAGTGCCTGTATTTCAACTACAGCCATACCACATTGGATAGGCCCAATCTCGTCTGATCTTGGAAGCTAAGCAGTGTTGGGCCTGGTTAGTACTTGGGTGGGAGACCACATGGGAACACCAGGTGCTGTAGGTTTTTTCACATTACAGGCAAATTGTTTTTATTCTCTAGCTATTTAAATTGGAAACTTTTTCTTTTTATTGCCAGTACAGACATTTGGAAGAGGTCAAACAGACACAATAGCCATCACATAAAGACTTACCACACTGTTTAGGCCCAATTCCAACTGCTTTTGGCAGCTAAACAGTGTTGAGCCCCTTTAGTAGTTTAATTTAAGACCCCCTGCTAATATCATGTCCTGTAGGTCTTTTTACATTACCAACACATGATTTTTTTCAGTAAGCCAATACAGTTAGGAAACTTTTTTATTAGCTTACCAGGTGATAGAAGTAGAAGAGGGCAAAAAAGTGCCTGTATTTCACCTACAGCCATACCACATTGGATAGGCCCAATCTCGTCTGTTCTTGGAAGCTAAGCAGTGTTGGGCCTGGTTAGTACTTGGGTAAGAGACCACATGGGAACACCAGGTGCTGTAGGTTTTTTCACATTACAGGCAAATTGTTTTTATTCTCTAGCTATTTATATTGGAAACTTTTTCTTTTTATTGCCAGCACAGACATTTGGAAGAGGTCAAACAGACACAATAGCCATCACCTAAAGACTTACCACACTGTTTAGGCTCAATTCCAACTGCTTTTGGCAGCTAAACAGTGTTGAGCCTCTTTTGTAGTTTAATTTAAGACCCCCTGCTAATATCATGTCCTGTAGGTCTTTTTACATTACCAACACATGACTTTTTTCAGTAAGCCAATACAGTTAGGAAACTTTTGTATTAGCTTACCTGGTGATAGAAGTAGAAGAGGGCAAAAAAGTGCCTTTAACTCACCTACAGCAATACCACATTGGATAGGCCCAATCTCGTCTGATCTTGGAAGCTAAGCAGTGTTGGGCCTGGTTAGTACTTGGGTGGGAGACCACATGGGAACACCAGGTGCTGTAGGTTTTTTCACATTACTGGCAAATTGTTTTTATTCTCTAGCTATTTAAATTTGAAACTTTTTCTTTTTATTGCCAGCACAGACATTTGGAAGAGGTCAAACAGACACAATAGCCATCACCTAAAGACTTACCTCACTGTTTAGGCCCAATTCCAACTGCTTTTGGCAGCTAAACAGTGTTGAGCCTCTTTAGTAGTTTAATTTAAGACCCCCTGCTAATATCATGTCCTGTAGGTCTTTTTACATTACCAACACATGATTTTTTTCAGTAAGCCAATACAGTTAGGAAACTTTTTTATTAGCTTACCTGGTGATAGAAGTAGAAGAGGGCAAAAAAGTGCCTGTATCTCAACTACAGCCATACCACATTGGATAGGCCCAATCTCGTCTGAACTTGGAAGCTAAGCAGTTTTGGGCCTGGTTAGTACTTGGGTGGGAGACCACATGGGAACACCAGGTGCTGTAGGATTTTTCACATTACAGGCAAATTGTTTTTATTCTCTAGCTATTTAAATTGGAAACTTTTTATTTTTATTGCCAGTACAGACATTTGGAAGAGGTCAAACAGACACAATAGCCATCACCTAAAGACTTACCACACTGTTTAGGCCCAATTCCAACTGCTTTTGGCAGCTAAACAGTGTTGGGCCTCTTTAGTAGTTTAATATAAGACTCCCTGCTAATATCATGTCCTGTAGGTCTTTTTACATTACCAACACATGATTTTTTTCAGTAAGCCAATACAGTTAGGAAACTTTTTTATTAGCTTACCTGGTGATAGAAGTAGAAGAGGGCAAAAAAGTGCCTGTATCTCACCTACAGCCATACCACATTGGATAGGCCCAATCTCGTCTGATCTTGGAAGCTAAGCAGTGTTGGGCCTGGTTAGTACTTGGGTGGGAGACCACATGGGAACACCAGGTGCTGTAGATTTTTTCACATTACAGGCAAATTGTTTTTATTCTCTAGCTATTTAAATTGGAAACTTTTTCTTTTTATTGCCAGTACAGACATTTGGAAGAGGTCAAACAGACACAATAGCCATCACCTAAAGACTTACCACACTGTTTAGGCCCAATTCCAACTGCTTTTGGCAGCTAAACAGTGTTGATCCTCTTTAGTAGTTTAATTTAAGACCCCCTGCTAATATCATGTCCTGTAGGTCATTTTACATTACCAACACATGATTTTTTTCAGTAAGTCAATACAGTTAGGAAACTTTTTTATTAGCTTACCTGGTGATAGAAGTAGAAGAGGGCAAAAAAGTGCCTGTATCTCACCTAGAGCCATACCACATTGGATAGGCCCAATCTCGTCTGATCTTGGAAGCTAAGCAGTGTTGGGCCTGGTTAGTACTTGGGTGGGAGACCACATGGGAACACCAGGTGCTGTAGGTTTTTTCACATTACAGGCAAATTGTTTTTATTCTCTAGCTATTTAAATTGGAAACTTTTTCTTTTTATTGCCAGCACAGACATTTGGAAGAGGTCAAACAGACACAATAGCCATCACCTAAAGACTTACCACACTGTTTAGGCCCAACTCCAACTGCTTTTGGCAGCTAAACAGTGTTGAGCCTCTTTAGTAGTTTAATTTAAGACCCCCTGCTAATATCATGTCCTGTAGGTCTTTTTACATTATCAACACATGATTTTTTTCAGTAAGCCAATACAGTTAGGAAACTTTTTTATTAGCTTACCTGGTGATAGAAGTAGAAGAGGGCAAAAAAGTGCCTGTATCTCACCTACAGCCATACCACATTGGATAGGCCCAATCTCGTCTGATCTTGGAAGCTAAGCAGTGTTGGGCCTGGTTAGTACTTGGGTGGGAGACCACATGGGAACACCAGGTGCTGTAGGTTTTTTCACATTACAGGCAAATTGTTTTTATTCTCTAGCTATTTAAATTGGAAACTTTTTCTTTTTATTGCCAGTACAGACATTTGGAAGAGGTCAAACAGACACAATAGCCATCACCTAAAGACTTACCACACTGTTTTGGCCCAATTCCAACTGCTTTTGGCAGCTAAACAGTGTTGAGCCTCTTTAGTAGTTTAATTTAAGACCCCCTGCTAATATCATGTCCTGTAGGTCTTTTTACATTACCAACACATGATTTTTTTTCAGTAAGCCAATACAGTTAGGAAACTTTTGTATTAGCTTACCTGGTGATAGAAGTAGAAGAGGGCAAAAAAGTGCCTTTAACTCACCTACAGCCATACCATATTGGATAGGCCCAATCTCGTCTGATCTTGGAAGCTAAGCAGTGTTGGGCCTGGTTAGTACTTGGGTGGGAGACCACATGGGAACACCAGGTGCTGTAGGTTTTTTCACATTACAGGCAAATTGTTTTTATTCTCTAGCTATTTAAATTGGAAACTTTTTCTTTTTATTGCCAGTACAGACATTTGGAAGAGGTCAAACAGACACAATAGCCATCACCTAAAGACTTACCACACTGTTTAGGCCCAATTCCAACTGCTTTTGGCAGCTAAACAGTGTTGAGCCTCTTTAGTAGTTTAATTTAAGACCCCCTGCTAATATCATGTCCTGTAGGTCTTTTTACATTACCAACACATGATTTTTTTCAGTAAGCCAATACAGTTAGGAAACTTTTTTATTAGCTTACCTGGTGATAGAAGTAGAAGAGGGCAAAAAAGTGCCTGTATCTCACCTACAGCCATACCACATTGGATAGGCCCAATCTCGTCTGATCTTGGAAGCTAAGCAGTGTTGAACCTGTTTAGTACTTGGGTGGGAGACCACATGGGAACACCAGGTGCTGTAGGTTTTTTCACATTACAGGCAAATTGTTTTTATTCTCTAGCTATTTAAATTGGAAACTTTTTCTTTTTATTGCCAGTACAGACATTTGGAAGAGGTCAAACAGACACAATAGCCATCACCTAAAGACTTACCACACTGTTTAGGCCCAATTCCAACTGCTTTTGGCAGCTAAACAGTGTTGATCCTCTTTAGTAGTTTAATTTAAGACCCCCTGCTAATATCATGTCCTGTAGGTCGTTTTACATTACCAACACATGATTTTTTTCAGTAAGCCAATACAGTTAGG